>NC_092587.1:182558863-183202500 GCF_047663525.1 Anas platyrhynchos
TTAAAATGCATTGAGGCCAAACTAATATTTCTGTTGCTGTCATTCACTGTAATCACACAGCTAATGAAAACTGACTTTTGCTCACACAGGATACTTTGTAATGCACAGTTCATGATGAAAAGATTTCACGCGGAACTGCTGATGGTGTCTGGTGATCCTAAGCAGAAATACTTAAAAACTATGCATAACCCTGCAAGACTGGATCTACTTTCTGACTGAACAAAACCAGGTTTTACTAAGAGAAACAAACAAGCTTTTTCTAAAAACAATACCATTTGGAAATTATTCACAAATTCTAAGACCATTCAAAGAATACTTAAGAGGAAATCTACATAAATAAGAAAAATGAAAAGAAATAGAGTAAGACATTAATAGGAACTGTTGGTTTTGAAATGTGTACTTAGGTGATTATGCTTTTGTATGATTTTTTAACTCACTTTATCTCATTTTTTTTTACAATCTATTTGTTACTGTGTGATACAAAAGACATATGGAAAATAAAATATAAACAAAATGATGAAAGATATACATGCAAAGTGATCTTAAAACTGTTTTGCCGGATGAGATAGTAGTAGTGTGTTTCTCTATTACTTATCTACAAAGAATCTTTAGATTTTAGTTTTTGTAGCAAAATCAACCAAACACAAAAAGGAGAATACATTTCCACACCAAAGAATTTGCTACAATTTTAAATGATTACTTGATTTGAAATTCTCAAAAATTCAGAGTAAGATTTATTTATTTATTTATTTATTTATTTACTATAAATTCATATTATTAATGGAATTACAACTTGAAAATAAACATACACTCAAGATCTTTGACCCCTTTCAAAACACTGACAGGTATTCTTGCATTTCATTCCAGAGTACAATTTTTCTACTGAGTTGATATCCAAGAAATTAAATACCAAAATAAGGTTAAATCTGTGTGTTTCGCTGCACTATGTATGTAACTGAACACTTCCAAAGCTACAGATATTTTATTCCTTCCATGCTGTTACATTTTTTGAGTTGTCTGTTAAAAAGGCTGACATAGAACTTGTTGTTTTCCAATTTTCGATATTATAGCTTGTTTTTACGTAGCAGTGTTTGATGAAGTGTTACATTTATAAACACTATGATTTCATTATTTTTCACATGAAACACTCTGGATGCTTAATACTTTGCTGTGTTGTGGAGATGTTAATAGCTTTCGCATACGTGTAAAATGTATGAGTAATCCCTATGGATCAGTGTTATCTGATGTAGATTGCACTGCAAGACCTCACAAAACATTCTTGAAAGGGATGTAGGAGCCATTCCCTAACACTTTCCAGGCTTGTTTCCCAACTACTGGAAAAAAAGAATAAAATAAATATTTGCATTTTTGTTAGTTTCATTACACATCCTGTCACTTTGAGGAAACATGTAGGCATTATTACAGCATGTAAGTTGCCAATACATGAAAATCATTGCTCAACTACTTTCTTGAAAGAGTAACTTAGCAAAAGACATTATTTTCCTATTCCACTGACAAACTGTGCAGATACATCTGCACTTCACTAAATTATGCCAAGGTTCTGTGTTGCTCTGTGGACTGTATGGGACCTGCCAATACCACCCTCATCAAGACAGTCTGTATCCATGTCTCTAACAGAACAAATTCCAGTCCCCAGCTGAACATTTCCAAATCTAAGGCAGTAATTCACACTATAGTGTGTTTACAGGAAATGTTCACCCCCTCCGAGAAGGATATACAAATTGGCAACTGAGTCAGTGAGATAGTACTTTGTAATGGAAAAACACCCTGAGAATATATCTTCCCTCTACTGTGAAGGTGCATCTTACCCCATGCTACAGTGAATTCTGAGGCTATGAGATACAGAGGAATGATCTGTCATAATGTTATTGTACATATGTGCTTGAAAGCAGAGTAAAGAATGATATGGTGATTACAGCAAGATTGAAAATCAAAAATGCAGGCATTTCAGTATATATTTGAAGCCAATCAGATGCCTTTCATCAAATAAGTTATGTGGGTTTGTTCTTCACTGTAAAATTACAATGGTGAGAATGGTTGTGAAATATAACTAATCCTCAGTATCAGTTACAAGACGTTTCATTTTGTATACCAGCAAAATACTGTTTTTAATGGTGATTTAACCCATAGGTTTAAACAACATTATTAAATGTGCATATATTGATGGATAGCTGTATTCAAGGAAAAGGTACTTTCTTTCAAAAGCTTGACAACTATTTCCTAAAGTCATAAAATAGTTATAATGAAATGGTTATGTAAATACACCATCATATTTTCAAGGTTCTTCAGAGAGAAGTGTTATTTCAATTAGAAGATAAAAGATATGTCATACATTGCCAATTTTATATAAAAGATGCATGCACAAGTAGCCAAAATAATCTACTTTTGGAAGACAAATGTTCATTTTATTAAATGATAAACCTAAACAGCTGTATTCTGAAGATTACCTTCATCCTCATCAAAATTCTTTTCAGAGTCAGAATACTTTTTTTTTCTTTCAATTCCTTTAGGATTCATTTGAAGGAAAATGATGAAATGCACAAAATATCTACTATTTACATGAAACATCATGTGAGTCATCCGTCTTCTTGCATAGTGTGAAAATTTTCATGTGAAAAGTTTTAGGGATAATATTTTCTGGGAATTATCATTCCCTGGCCCAGAGAGAAAAGAATGAAAGAACAAAAGAATGAACAAACGAACGACGAATGAAAGAAAGAAGGAAAGAAAGAAGCAGGGAACGTAGATCCTGTCTCCAGCTATGAAATCCCACCTTGACTTCTCTGTAGAGATACTCGGTTGGATGAAGTAGTGATCTGGATAGTAACCTGGGATTCAAGAGATACAGCTTCATTTCTGCCATTCCACAAATATTTCCAGTGTTCCTGGGTAAACTGCTTAGGTATGACTACAGTTTGCAATACAAAGGTGTGCTAAAAGTCCCTGAGCTCGCTCTAGAATGATTGGCATAGAAGCACAACCCTGCTTATGCACAGGTGACAAATGTCAGTAGTGCAGCTGTAGTACTGCCTAGGGAGCAGAGCTGGGAGTTGCACCATGCTCACGCAACTTTCCAGCTTCTGGTTCAGAATTACACCAGTTCTCTTTGGCCTGCTGCAAATAAATACACGAAACATCTGATCTTCCTCTTCTCCTTTTCTTGCAGGTGTAGATTTCCTCTATAAGGCACTTCATACATTAATAGAATCAACTTAATCTCTCCTGATGTATGAAATCATACACATTGAAAAAGCTAACTGAAAATGCTTAGGTAACTTATTTTCTTTTGTTGCATAATTAAAAATCTTGCTGATTAACCTCAATTTGTGTGCACCAAATGAACAGACATTTAATGCAAGAGGAACAGTAAATAAATAAAATATCAAGTATGGGGTAAATGCAAAGAAGCCTGCCACTAGTTTCCTTAGTGGTTTTTCTTTTTCCCTGACATCCATGTAGCAAAATATTTTTGCCCAAAGCAAAAAGTTCATTCTTCAGCAAAAGACTAACTAACAAACTAAAAACTAACCCATTTTTACTCTGATAAATCAGGTGTGATGCTAGATAAATTCTACAATAAAGGTAGTCTCTCACATTTCCTTTTTGTATGGATGAGACATTTTTGATTTTACTTTTTTAAAAGGGTGTAGGGAGTTTTGGTCACTTTTCCATAGATATATAGTGCCATTCTCAGCCCAGAAAGTCAACTAATACAGTTTTAAACTGATACTATAGTTATAAAATACAGATAAATTCTAGATATGGAACTATCCATGCATCTTCATGTAATGGATGAAAATACTTTTATTTAAATTTCATTAAGGTCTCTTGCTGTGCAAACTTGATAAAATCTCTTGCACAAAAAATACAAAGGCAAAGGTGAATCCATGTATTGTTTCTCAGTCCTGTACCTTAACCATAAGACTAGTATTGAAATTGAATTTGAGTCAAACAAATTGTTTTGACCCCTAAATAAAAAGTTATTTCTATAAAATTTTATAAAAAGCTTTTGCCAAATACATCATTTTCTTTTTTAGTTAAAACAAAACAAAGCAGAAGTGTTTAAGGACTCTTACCAAATAATATAACTTTTCATAACAAGCTTTCATAATATATTCTTTGCTCCAATCATGTAAAACATCTCCCTCTATGACAATTTCTGTTCAGCCACTTCACGTCTGGTGTACTAAAAGCTGCTGTTTAGTTTATTTTATGCTTCTTTTTCCATTTAAAAATAAAGTAAGTATTTACTTTAACATTAAAAACACACTGCTATTCATGTCACTCTTTTTTATCTGGCTAATCTCTTCAGACATCTGGCCTTTGAACCAGTGTATTGTCAATACATCTAGTGTTTATATCCAGTGGACATGTTATGCTAGCTCATGTAATATTTACTGTTTTGCCAGCTATCTTCATAGAACTACATTCTCTCATGAGAGCAGAACTGAATGCAGCATCCTA
Source organism: Anas platyrhynchos (assembly GCF_047663525.1). NCBI lineage: Eukaryota > Metazoa > Chordata > Aves > Anseriformes > Anatidae > Anas > Anas platyrhynchos. Next base: position 182,563,349 of record NC_092587.1, read on the forward strand.
TTTATCTGGCCACTGAAATATGTTGCTTATCTTGACTCTAATTCAGGCAGCAGCTACCTTATCTGTTTATCTCTTTTTCTAATGCACTGCACAAAATTGTAGCTGGATACAAAAGGAATCTTGAGCATGCATTTATTTGGCTTTGGCTGAACAGAGACAGCTTTTCTTGACTACTTGCTTTTTTTAAAAAAAAAAAAAAAACAACAACAACAGCAAACAGAAACCTTTAAGTAGGGCATCTCAGCATGGTACTTTAAAATTTAAGTTAAATTCTAAATTTATCCACATTTTTAAACAGCTTTTCTTTGGCATATCAACCTCAAAATTATTAATTGGCATGAGGGTTCTGGTAGATTCAAAGTATGAGTTTCACTCAGTAAAAAACCTTTTTATTTAATAAAATAATATGCTTAATTGTGTGGCTTAAACTAAATGAGAAACAAACTAATTTTCCTTCTGATAGTAGAGTTGCATGTGATAAAGAGAGAAGTTTCAGTTGCAGTTTTCATTTTTCCGGTGAGAGTGGTTCTTGATACTCATAAACTCCATTCCATGGTATATGCATTTTTGGAAGTATTAAGTGCGGTTTGCCTTGAAATATTCACACCTCGATGCGTTCATTTGCATTATTACATTTAGAAGCCTTCGGGCTTTATCACTTCCTTTTCTTGAAATGGCACAGTAATAAGGAAAAGTGGTTATGCTTATCACCACACGTCAGTCAAACACCTTCTATATTAACAAAATATATTTTTTTCCACTCAATGAATGGGTGTGTGATGTCTCACACACATGCCAATATTAGTATTATTTTTCCTGGTGAAGAAATAATTTTATTTAACCGGATGTATGACTAGAAGTGAATGAGGAAAATGTCCCATTTACACTTTAATGAGCAGGAACAATGCAGCATGTCAAACCCATGCATTCACTATAATTTAGGAGTAAAAGTCATACAATTTTGCACAAACTACAACACATCTTAAGTGCTTTGCCTGAAAGCAATACCCCCAAAACCTCTGGGTACAGGAGGGACTGCATACACATTTTGTGTGCTAATGTTTACTACCATAGGCATTTTTTCCAAAGGAAATTTCAATAAAGAAGAAAATAAGCAGATCACTTGGTAGTTTGATAGTGAAAAGATAATCTATGTATCTATGACAGCCTCTTTCATTAGCTTTTCATCCTGTCAAACAATAAATATAACCTTTAACCTTGTATAAGGAATGAATAAAACTTGAGCCTACACTGTCTAACCAAATAAAAGGTCCAATATATCCTACAGCTACATCATCTTCAAAGCCTGGTCCAATATATCCTACAGCTACATCACCTTCAAATCCCATGTGCCCTGTTTTTAAATCTCAAATTATATGTAAAAAGGAAAACAAAACAAAACACTTGATAGGGGAATTTCCAAACACTTCAAAGAAAAAGGTGTGTAAGTATTTTTAGACTAATATTTTTAGACTAATTTTAGACTAATTGGAGAGAACAAGAAATATTTGGATGCAGAGGTATCACCATAATGAGTGCTAAATAAAACTAGAATAAAATGGAATACATGGAGAGGACAAGTTACATGTTCAAGACTGCTTTGCAGAAATGTAAATATTTAAGTACGAGTTAAATGCAAAAGGCATATGTTTTACTGTCACTGACATTGTCAGCAAACCAAACACATCTAATTTCATTTCCACAAAACATATGAATTACATTTATAAAGTATATTCACTTAGCAGCTGTGAAAATGCATAGGTGATGTGTAATATTTTATACAGAAAGCCTAGGAATCAAAGATTAAAAAAATTCAAAAGAAGTGTAGTCAGTTATCATAAATGACACTGAAGCTTTGTGGGAACTTTGTGTGATAATACACGGATGATTTCAAAAGAAGATAGGTATAGTACTTATATTTATAACTGTAAAAGATGTTTTAAACCAACAAAACAACATATGATAGGTGGCATCACTTTTAATTTCAATTTCATTGTTTCTGGGGACTTTTACAACCCATATAGTACCGTTAGAATTCTAAATGTCTTCAAAAGGTTGTTTGAGGCATATTGATTGCTAAATATTAAGGACAGAGGCTTTTTGAAACCCAAGAAGGGCAAACTTACAGGAAGACAGAAGGTCAGGAACTGACAAAGGAGATTTTATCTATCAGCAGCTTAGCTTGAGGTTCTGAGTTGCCATCAGATCTGCAGAAATGCATTCCAGGGTAAACTATGACAGAAGAAAGTAGCTCCTCATGGAAAAGATACTGTGTGCACCTGACCCAGAGGTCTGACTGAAGCCTGGTGGTACACCTAGCTTCAATAACGTGAATAATAAATCACCAGTTATTAAGCACTAGGCTACTCAGAATTCACCTCCCAAACAAGGAAAAAAGGGGCTTAATTACAGGTTCTGTACAAGAATGAAAATGGAAACAGAATTGCCAAGGAAATATTTCAGGTAAGGTCTGATTTTGAAGATTGTAACCTACTAATAATGCATGAACTGAAACAGGATGTAAGTAACACATAACAGCCGAAGTGCACAGAAGTATGGCATTTCATAGTAACTGGCCACTGCATTTTACAGAAAATCATTAATCTAAATTTCCTTTTAAAACCATTGTGAAATGAAACCTAAGGAGCTGCTATCAGACCTTATTGTAATAAACACTTGAAAAATTTGACAACTACACCCCTTTTATCTTGAAGGATCCCAAAAAACTTCACAGATTGCACATGTGCTTTCTCACACATACATGGAATAAATGCAGCCCAGATCTTGGCTGAAAGGGGAGACTATTCTGTTTAACTACTTCTGTGTAGTTTTTTTCAGAGTAGCCCAAACCTAGCTTTTCCAGAGGAAACCACTGGTAATTTTCTAATAAGAGGATATAGTTATCAAATTGGGTAAGAAAAGGTCCTTAGGCAAAATACTGCTGTGCACATTGCATGGATTCTTGAAGAAACAAATAACCAAGGGCTTGATTTTACATTTGCTTTCAAAGGAGAGCACTACTAGGATTGCGGTGATACTTAATAAACCGTACAAGAACTAATTCCATAATGTCTTTACTGACTCGTGAGGAAAACCTATCTATTCAGCTATCACACTACTTCCTGTTGCAATTATATACTTTAATAGGCTGCCATAAAAATTTGGATTCAACCAAAACTAAGTAGCTAATGAAAGACTCATGAGACACAGTCTAATCTTGTTGCACTTCACCACACACGCTGCTATTCATGCTAGAAAGAAGTGAATTTGAGATATTTTGAAAAGTGTAAGGGTCTTAATGAAAGCTTTATCACCATAAACAATTTAAAACATTTATTATAATGTTCACTAATGAACAAGCCAGTGCAAGTCTATTACTGATCTTTATTCAACTCACATTAGTGGATTTTCTTTTATTGTTTCTGGTACAGTTTACGGTGATGTTATACAAGTAAAAAACACATTTGTGAAACAAACATATAATATTGTGAAAGGTCAGTAGTTCTGCACAATACAAGTAGTGTCTCAACCAATTTTTCTACAATTGAGGCCTATAGTTAATGTAGTTTTATTTCAGTTTCTTTAAAAAAATCTTTATTTACCTAAGAAAAAAAAAGGGGGGGGGGGGGAACTTAGGTGTCTATCTGCTATTATTCAATCAAGTACTATTCAAATTATTTTGGAAGTCTCACAAAAGCAGGCTTCCAGGAACAGTTACAGGTACAGGGTCAATAGGTACTGCATGTAGAGGTCTTGCAAGTACAGCCATTCCAACAGGGATACAAGACACTGAGATGCCGAGGGTGGGCTCTCTCTGCCCAAGATGTTCATTTGCAGGAAAAGGAGGAAAGAAAAGCATACGTAAAAGCAGAAGCACCAGAAACCCTCATCCCTAACAGCAGCAGGTAAACCAGGGGCTGCAGCATAGGCCTTGAGCGTCATTTTATTCTCTCCAGCCTCATTTATAAAGCCAACAAGTGACAGCCTTATGGAGTTTTGAGCTTCACTCAAAATGCATGAGCATTTTGAAAAGGAAGACTCTTTCCACAACTCAGATTCAAACCATTTCTTGTCTTCCTTCCCAGATGACCAAAACTAGAACCCCCTAGATGCTTCTGCCACCCTTGGCTAGGACACAATTTTTCTTCAATATATTGGCACAAAGATCTGGGTAGACTACAATCTGGTGACATTAGAGAAACAAATAACAGGAAATGTATTATTATTATAAAAAACTAACTGTCCAAGTTTGATTGGAGGACCACATAATAATAGGAACCAGATACTCCATATTCTAAAATAAAAAAAATACTTTACTTAACAATTGTTAAACCAACAAGCGCTGCTACTGCAGTCTAGGCCTTGCAAAAGAAGTGAAAAATCAGTCTGAATTTTTAATTTCTAAACGATCAGCTTCATGAAGTAAGGGAGACAGTAAGATCAAGTGGTCTCATTATGAAATGGAAGCCAAAAGGCACCGAACAGTTGCAAGTTTGGAACTAGATCTGTCAGCGTCATATAAATACGTAATGTAGAGATTTGTTATAAAATAATTATAAAATAGAAGTCTAATTCATACTTTTCTGACTTTAAGATAAAGATTTACTTATTAACCAGACTAAGTTATAAAGCAAAAATTCTTGCTAAAAAGGCTGGCTATGTGTCTGTAACAGTATTGAACAATACCTTTGAAAGATCCCTGAAGTTGCCTGGAAGGGTCAGGTCTAACTCTTCAGATTCATAGTTTGTTAACACCCATGGAAATACAGGGTATTGGTTCAAATCATTGTACGTTCGTCCTATTAAGAAAGAAAATGTTTTAAGAATTAGGAAATAGTGTCAATTTCTCCAGCTGAAAAGCAATCTAGGAGTTACATTCATTGTATTACATGCTCCTAATTCATCCCACTAGGCAGAATCAGATATAAATATTCCAGAGCTTAGCAGTTGTTTAGGTGCACTTATTTTGAAACAGAAGTCAACACAGAAATCAGTGTAATATCAGCACAGTGTATTTCAAAATCGATATAAAACACCTTATGCCATTAAGAACTTTCCTTTTTATTTCCATGGAGCTGTTTTCTAGCACAAATGCTGAAATCTAAAACTATTGGAGTGTTATTTTTCTATAAGCTATATGCAATGTGATTAGCTGCAAATGACAGTCCAACAGCAAGGGTGTTTATTTGAGGTTTGAAAATGGAGATCTGACCTGAAGCATATTAATCCATTATTCCCCACAACACTTCTCCACTGACGAAAGGGTAAGATCTCAGAATTAGAGGTAGAAGAAGACATGCTTACTGTAACAGTATTTCCTAGCCACTTTGAAAATTAAAAAACATTGTACCACTCATAAAAGATGGAGATAACTGCCCCAGCCTACTCTCTACAAATGTAATGAAAGAAACATTGCTATGATCCCAGCAGTAGTTCAAATATGCAAAAGCCATCTTCAGATACTGTTTCAAAAGAACAATTTGAGACTGAAGTGAACTGAAAATTATGAGTTCATCACCAGGAAAAGTGTGTTTTGGAAAGGCTGTTACTTTGGTGTCAACTGGTATTTAGTGGTGTCTAACATTTCAGTGATAAGACAAACGAAGTTGCTCATATGGAACAGAATACGGAACAGAAGCATCCACCATATTGATTTACTGGCAACCACACAATATGCAACACGAGTCTTAAAAAACAAAATCACATAATAAATATATGTGTGTGTATTTATATAATATAATTAGCAGACTGAAATAACCCAGGTTAACAATTCCCAGTCCTGCAGCAGATTTACGGCCCTGTCTTGCTAACTGCTTCCTTCCAGATTCTGGACAGATTCCTGGGGTACAAAACCTGGCACAGAAAAACACAGGCTTCCTTGTTCTGAGCAGCATTTGCAATTCTCCACAAAAATCAGCTCCGCTTTAATGAAATATGAAACTTTCACTGCTCTACAAGCACCTTATTTTTCAATGGAAGTTGATGAACAAGAAGTATGTTTGTATTTTGTGTATAGTCTCACTGAAAAAGGGAAAGGTGCACATTGTTATTATTATGTGCTTTTTGTTTGGTTGGTTTTTAACATTTAGAACCCTGCAACTTTGTTAAATAAATATATATATATATATATATATATATATATATATATATATATATATATATAAACAGCACTGTGTACACCATACAAATAAACATGGATAGGAACAAAGGCAATTCTTTAATCTTAACAGTGAATGAATGCAAAACCATTCTTGGACTCAATGAGTAGTTATCAGACAATTAGATCAAGAAATAAAACAAAATTTATCAGCATGAGAGAGGAAAAGTACTCTCTGGCAGAATATTAATGATTTTGTTTAAATTTTGGTGGACTCCTAAATCTTTAAGGAAGGTAAGTCTGTCACGTTTTATGTCTCTCATATCAGAATATTGTTTGCTGCTTTAGCAAGGGATTAACTACATATGATTTCTAAATTTTCTTCAGATTGTCAAATTTAATGTTTTTTTTTTTTTTTTTTAAAATGTGACCTTAATACAAGTATTCCTTTATTTAATAAATGACTTTCTCACCATCACAATCATCAACTAATAGTTTGTAAAAATCTCCACAATAGAAAATATACCAAAAAAGATAGAAGTGAAATTTCAGAGACAGAAATTTTCCTTTTGATTTCTCCCAAACTTTTCTGTTCCTGTTCTATAGATGAGATTAATATATTCTTCTCCTCTTCTAAAATTTCATCCAAAAAGAAGAAAGAAATAATTTACATAATATTTTAGAAGTCAGAAAATAATTTTAACTACTGCAAAAATTTCTTTCTAATATATCTCAGTGACACATTTACCTCATATATTTATATTATTGTTATACATTTGCTGTTTATGTAGACAGCAGACCAAAGTAACTTTGAGATTCAGGAAAAGAATGACTGAGGTGAGCAGAGTCTAATACAAAATCTAAGCAAACGTTATGATTCTTCAGAATCAAAATCTTTTATGGAAAGGGTACCTAAAAATATATTTAAAAAACACTTTGTGAAACATTTGTAAAAGTAAGAACATCCTTCTTCAAAATTCTCAAAAAGAAATTTAGATTTATCCAAAATTACTTTTAATTTCAAAACTGAGCCATTACATATTCAGATTTTATTTCATTTCAATATTTATTTCATTATTTTGTTTTCAATTTCAGTATTCTATCAATGAGATTTTGACTTTTTGTTCCAATTCCACATGTGAAAATCACAAATATGTAAACAGCACAAGAAAAAAAGCAATCCCAAGCCTAGCTGCTGTACGTGAGTTCTTTGCTGTGTGCTTTTGAAAGTTTACTTATATTATGGACAATTGAAAAAATTATGTGGAATTAGCTCTGTGCTATCAGTAAAACTTTTTTTTTTTTTTTTTTTTTAACTCCACAATGAGAAATAATTTGAAGCAGATGATCTCACGGTTTAGACAGAATAAGCTACATACTATGGAGCCCTTGTGATTATGTATTTGATAAATGTAACCATAGTCTTATGCCTAAATAAACAAAATATTTACTACTCTCCTACTTCAATATTTATAAAACATATTTTCTTATGAAGAGATTAACTATTAATAATAACCATTAAGTTGTTTAGTAAAAATTTCATCATTTATTTTTCTTAATTAAACATTTTTCTTTTTAATATCAACAAATAAAAATGACTCAGAAAGATGAACCCTAGTTTAAATTGTAAAAGGAGAGCAAACACTCATGATGAAATTGGACCACACATCTATGCTTATCTGAGCAGAAGACAGTGATCTAGGGCTGTAATGGGATTACAAATCCCTAATTCTAAACATGCATAAATATTAGTGGTTTAGCTTTATTAGGAATGTTTTCTTCATCAGTTATGACTTTATAATGGCTATTTTCAGAGTAAAAAGTCAGCAGACGAATATATTTAGCCCTCTCTTAAATTGTCTGGTGCTTCCAGAAAAAATCATTTGTTTCTTTCTTTAGCTAAATAAATAAATAAATTTAAAACAAACCTATACTGCTATCAGCAGTCACTATACCTTTTCAGAAGCTTCAGATTTTTTTCCCAAGTAGGCTTATAGGGATTAATATTAAAGGCTGAATATTAAATGTTGCAAGCCTCTGACACTAATCTACTTGAACAATAAAACTGAGGCATAGTAAATGAGATCTCAGAAATAGTGGATATATTCTTCATTAAAAAAAAAAAAAAAAAAAAACTTTTTAATTAAACCATCCAATTTAATGTTTTTATATGGCACTTTAGTTTTGAAGGTAAAGTGAGCTAGAGACAGCTGACAAAGAAATTATAACTGCAATTCCTTGGTGAAAATGTTAATGACAGCAAAATATTGTTTAATTAGATGATTGCAGCATCTGGATTAACACTCTTTAAGAGCAATGTTCCTGTGCTTGTCTGCTTCTTCACACTTTACAGACATTTTGTCATCTCTAGGTCATTAGGAAAGAATTTTTAATGATTTTTCTAGAAGCAAGTAGTTCGAGTTACATCTAATTAGATGACAATAATAAGCCCAACACATGCAGTAGCTAAATATATACATAATTAACCAGCTAGGGCTTGTACATCACAGAGTAAAAAAGTGGAAAATGCTAAACAGGCAAAAATAAAAAAAGAGGGAGGGGGAAGAAGTTCATCTGAATTTATTACCTGACTCGAGATGTCATTTTGTTTTTCCACAAACCTTTAAAAATAATCCCTTTCCACTAGAAGAAATCACTTACAAATACTATGGATATAATTATTCTCCAGTTCTATTAAGAGCTGTGGCAGGTAGGATTTAAAAGAACTAAAATACCAATATACAAATGTAAACACATATTAAATATACTACAATTTGAAAAGAAAAAAAAATAGCAGAAGTCAGTTACATACACTACTTGTCTCCACTCTTATTGATTTCTTTTGCTACAGTGGGATTATTTTTAAGTTCGTATCAATAATTTTGAAAGTGAGAATAATAAAAATTACTGGGGCCTTATATCACCCAAAGAATTCAGCTGACACACATTGTTCACATGTAATATGGCATTTTTCTATGTGCCTGAAGAAAGGGCAATTAGTATAATCATAGCATCTCCCAGCCGTTCAAAACTAAAGAATCCCTGGGAAGGGAATAGGTAGGAGGAGGGGGAAGGTGGCCAGGAAGGCTTATGTCTACACAGCCAGGACAAAAAACAGGGGCACAGAGAGCATAACACTGAGAATGATGGATAAATAGCAGAGTGCAGTGTTTACTTTTTTGAGGGGAGGGAAAAAAACAGAGTTGTAAACATGACGAAATAGGCTCAAGTCAGTAAAGAGGGCAAGAAAGAAGTGAAGACAGAAGTGAAAGAAGTGAAACAGAATAGGGAGATGAGAAAATAGGTGGCTAGAGGGCCAGTGAAACAGGTTGAAAGAAGACAATATGTTTGAAATTCCATGGAATTTCACATGGAATCATAGAATCATTTAGGATGGAAAAGTCCTCTAAGACCATCTACTCCAACCTATAATAGTCACATGAGTGACTTTTGATTGTTTTAAAAACAGTTAGAGGCTAATGAAGTACCGTCGTAAGAAGAAAGGGAAATACAAGAAATTAGCAAAAAGTGTACTAAATACCTTTGTTAGTGAACCTCTACTTATTTGGAAGAGAAGAAAAATGATAAAGGGACCTATTTGTCACTTGGCAGCAAATAATCCACATTTTTTAAGTGGCAAACATCCACTTTCTTTAAGTGACTAGGTTATGGTTCAGATATGCTGAATATACCAAAAGAAACCTAAATGATAACATGATTAAGAAAAATTGGTGCACATATTTCTCAATAGCTAAAATCAATGATATTGTTAAACATGAATATTTTGTTTAAACAAAGAGTCCAAAACTAGGCCATCACTGTCTACACAATTACCAGTAAAGAAGTTGTAACTTTTCACAGAATCACAGAATTTCTAGGTTGGAAGAGACCTCAAGATCATCGAGTCCAACCTCTGACCTAAAAGACCTAAAAGATTTTGAAGAAATCTTTATTATGGGATCTCACTACAAATGAGTATAATTAAAAGTGTACTTGGAAATTGGATTTCCAAAACAAGAAAGAAACAATACATCATTTCTTTACTTGGCAAAGGATGTCATATTCAATATCTTATGTTTGTGTATGAAATATAAAATATTGTATTTTCTTCTGGTTGCCAAAGGTGGTGTCTAGTTCATACACAGAAATTTGCTTCTGTGTAACACAGATGTATCTGGACAGTTATCAGTTCCAATGTTTCTAACACAAAGATAATTAAAATACAATGACTTTTGAATTTTTTTTTCCTTTTTGCTTTTGTCAGAAACTTCAAAAATTGTAGGATGTATTCCAAACTGGAATAAGAAGTTTACTGACATGTGTAGAATTGCAGACAGAATTAATTCTCTTATGTTGTTTTCAGAAAGTTTTTGTCTGTGTGTGTGTAGCTGGCAGGAGGGCCAGCTACCAACGGTAAATTTTGTTCTGACTTTCAAACAAAACCTCAGGAGATTCTATGCATCAGATGTTATAATGCTAGCAACTGATATCTATTTTTCTATGTTCATAGTCTCAAACCTTGAAAAAAAAAATGAAAAAGCTGAAATTAAAAGCACATAATATATCATTGCAATCATGCTTTCTTTCAAGCTCTTTGCATTGAAGACCACTCTAACATACACACTAGTCATAGCTGATATTAGCATATTAGTCATAGCAGACGTTATTGATTGCTATTTAACAAATTTTGTTCACTTCTAAAAATTTTTAAATCAGCATATTAACTCTCTTTTAGAACGCTCAAAGTTATTCCATGTGAGCTCAAAATGTCATCAAAAAGAACAACTTTACAAAATAAGTCAGTCAATTAAAAATGGGGTTAAAGATCTGGGATGACTTTCTTCTAGAGATTCTTTTACCTCTTTCAGAAAATACAGTCTTCACCAAAATTTAAATTTGAGTTTGATCATGTCTTGCTGAAAGACTTGATAGAGATGGTAAATAATGTTGTTAAAATGAGCAAGTGAGTTTATACAAAGAACAATGAGATTACATGAACAAAAGAGATTTACAATAATAGAATGATACCAAAAAATCTGCCAGAAAGTAGAGAGACATCGTGAGCCACTACTAAGATACTAATAAAGCTGCTGTAAGTTTTTCCAAATACAATACAAATTCAAAGACAAAAAGAGGAAAATGAGTTGGTAATCCTCCAAACGTTGGGAACCTGGAATGCAAATGGAAGGCTATCCTTTTGTAAAGCAGGTGAATCTAAGTGAACACTAGATGACATTAAGAGAAACTTGCCTACGTTAGCATCTAGGTATTTGGCTATAAAGCCTGTCTAGCAGCTCTATATCAAGGAACAGGTCAAAAAAATATTTTTCTTGAGACTTCTGGGATACTCTGATGGGATTAGTACTTTGGTGCAAAGTTTCACTGCAATTCCTAATTGAATTTAGACATAAGGATGCCTTCCAGGTTTGGATATATTAGTGATATACCTAAAAATAAATGACCTTCAAGTTTTTAAACTGATTAAAAATGAAAACTAATTTATCAAAAATTGGCTTAGCTCTTGTCTACTCTCATTAAAGAGTTTAGACATACTGCTTACAGAAGAAATTAATACATAAAAAGGAAATTACAAGTGAAGGACATTTTGTCAATAATGTATTGGACAAGGGCTGAGAGGACTTGGACTAACTACCCAGCTCTTCAGTAAGCCCTCCAAATTTAGGCAGGGAAGCCTGTGAGGCTCTGCCTGAATTTCCTCATAACCAGAAGGGCAGCAGATGCGTGAGAGACATGGAGCAGCTGGATGCAGGCCAGTGTCCAGAAGCAGGATAGCAGCATTCTTGTGGCCCTGTGCCAGAGGTAATAAACGCTCAGCAGGACTCCTTCCTTAGGCAGAGATCTGCGTGACTGTAGCTATAATGCTCGGAAGCCAAGCTGGTGTGCCTGCATGCTACTGCACCATACAGACTTTCCAGCCCAGGTCTCTGGTAGCTTCAGGGACTGGACTCTTGCTTTGTGCTCCACTGCCCAATGTAAACATGCCCTCAGATTTCTACCCATTCAGTGGCAGCACTTCTGTATCCCACTGAGATAATCTGATGACACATTTATTAATATCTGTGAGACTGGATGCAGGGAAGATGACTACCACACAAGCACAGAGGCAAAAGTGTGAAGGTTCAAAGAAAGCATCTTTGACATCTACTGAATTCTGCAACTGCCCTGCTGGGAAGAGTGCAGTGACTCACACTGGTCAGACTAATGGTCACTTGGGTGCTACATCTGGGTTTTGCACTTGCATTTGTCTTATATCTGGCCTGAAGATAACCTCAAGCACAAAAGTCAGAACCAAGTAAAGATACAAAGTTTTTGGTTTTGGAGTACAAAGTGGTGTCTGGTGGAATTTAATTTGGGTTTCAAATCAAAGCTCACTAGAGTGAAACGTCTGTCGAAGCCTCTCTGTAGGCAGGTTCACAAGCAGTATACATGCTAGCAGCAGGAATCATGATAGTAGACAACATCCTAGAAATCTTAGCATATAGCGTAGAAAATTTCTGCCTTTTACAATTAAAATTACCGCAGAAGTTAATACATAGAAAAGGGAAAGGTGAAAAGGAAAAACCATTGTAAATGTTTAATTAATTACAATTGCCAGGAAAACTCTTCTTTTGCAAATAATGAATGGATGTCTGTGGCAGTTATTTCTCATTTTAAATACCTAATCTGATATTATATTTCAGTTCAAAGAACTAAATGAGAAAAGATGCTGTAATCTAATCATACCACAATCCAGGTGACATCTGTACTAGGCAGAATACTGTTGTTATTCTGCTGTCTAGTTGCTGTTGCTGAGAATGATGAAGTAGCAAAATTACATTTTCCCATTATTATTTCCAGACACTCTCTGGCAATGGTTTGTTGACTCTAATAAAGCTTCAGACAAAGCTGTCAGCAGAGGAAATGGCAGAAGGAGAGCAAGGAACAGCCTCCACAACAATACATGAATCTAAAGTCTCAGTGATAGGTTGTGCATTTTCTGATAAAATTTAATGCGTGTGTTTCAGAATCTATCATAAAGCTGCAGCTGAATTCCAGAGGGATAAATGTATTCTATCAAGTCACGGTGCTTAAGACTTTGACAAACATAAACATATTATGAAGGATTAAAGAGTCAGAAGCCTTACCTGCTATAGTATTGAGGAACATCAAATATTCAAAGTTAGAGATCTCTCGTCTCTGCCAGCGCTGAGTCATGTTGGATGATTTATAAAGCTGTCGCGGAGTGGCCAGTGAGATTCTCCTAGGAAATATATTTAAAGAATGATTATTTTAAGAGCCTCATTAAATGTTAAGACGTAGGGCAACATTATTAGTGTGATTAATTTCAGATTCTCTCAGAGGGTTTTTTTTTTTTTTTTATCTCATTTAATGAAGTCAAGAAGATACTATTAACCGTATTTGAGAAATTACTAAAATTAAGATCTCTATTTTATTTTACCAGTACTACAGCATTGTAATAATTCAGAAGAATATATTTTGTGTTTTATTTTGTTCTGAATCTGGTTAAAAGACTGGAAATAAAAGGAACTGCAGACCTCCTGGTGCCTGTGTTGTCCAGCAGGAATAAAAGAGGAGTACCATTTCCCTGTTTCAAAAGGACATGTTTAGATAAGTTCATTAAGGTGAGTGATAGGTATTAAAGTGCCATATATTTCCAGTGCAAGGGTTGAAGATACTTACTCCACATGGTGTTCCTTCTCCATGGCCAGCTACCCATGATCCACTCCTATATCCCAGTAATCTACAAGATTTCTATTTATATCCTGATTTCTGAAAGAAACCAGTTTTATTCTGCTCACAAGTCCATCTGCCTGTCTCTCCAGACTAACTGATAATTTATCCAGAATTGCATTTCATTTAAATTTGGAAAGGGAATACAAGTATAAGATATTTAATTTCCACAAATTTTCTAAAAATTACATGATTGTACAAGGGAGAAAGAATCTACTGTGCCAAGGAATAGAAAAGCAGAAAACTGCAGCTCTTCCAGATATAATTTGACAACAGTGTTATAACCAAATACCATGCACCACATTACCCATTATATATGCTGTCCCTTGTTAGTAAAATAGAGGAAACTGGATTCAGTCACTAATGCACTAAAGAAAGAAATCTGCAACAAGCAGAAATGGCTTAACTGCTCCCAACTTGTTTCTAAAGAAAATTGTATTTGTTGAAAAGAGACAATGAAAATATTTGGAAAGAGGAAAAACTCATCTCCTCAGATACCTTTTTTTACAGAAACATACAATTTTAAACTGATCAAAATAGAAAAATGTTTATACTTGCTAAAAAAAAAAAAAAAGATTTCTGAAGTTTAGCCTATTCATTACTTTTATCTATCTATATTATATATAGATATTATATTATATATATGGCATGTGTATATATATATATATATACACATGCCATACATATACACATATATATGCATATACATACATATATATATATGCATGTGTATATATATATATATATATATATATATATATATATATATATATATCTCTTACCATGAGTAACTGGGTACACCTAATGCTTTCACCCCATGCTGGGGATACCAGCTTTCAGATGCCCACTAGACATACTAAGTGTATTATTTCAAGACTGAATGCTGAGTATTTTCCTAAAAAAAAAAGTCATATACAAGGTGTCAAACCAAGCATTGATTACAAAAATGTGGACCACCTACTTATAAATATATATATGCATACATGCATTATACCCTACTTCCAGATAAAAGTTATTGGAATGACTAGTTATCACAATCATATGTCTGAATTGTCAATGTCTAGGTTGTCAGTGACTGCTATGCTTACTCTTACAAATTGGGCATACAAAAGTGACTATGTGAGTCTATCTACACTTCTTCTTTTCTTTTTTTTCTTCTTTATATTTACCCTAAACTGCAGTGCATAATGTCTTGCCACCTATTTTACAGTAGATTTTAAGATGTCAGCAGTACATAAACTTTACTAGTACACAGGAGACGGTATTTTTTTTTAAAAACAAAACAAAACAAAACATTGTTTCTATAATGCTTCTTGTGAACAATTTCTGTTAACAAATATCTGAATGCAGGCATACATTATATTGCATTTTATAGAATTACAATTAGTTTTATAGTGGAAGCCTTAAAGTTGTATTGTTCCCAGTAAACTATGACTAATGCTACACACATATTAATAAATGCAGAAAATAAAAATACTAAAGAGATAATTAAATTTATAAAGCATTTCTGTCATAGACTTTTTGTTCCTCTCATAACAAAACAAACGTACACATCAGTACAACTTAGTAGATGCTTTTAGACTTCACCCAAGAGACTGAAATAAATCTATGAACTGTCAAATGCTAGACTTTGCATTTGAAAGCCTGATTTAATTGAATTCTACATAAAATCAAAATATACTAAAAAGGTTCCTCATTTGTTTTTTACCTAAAGTATTTGAAAAACTTGAAACTATTTCAGAAGAGACTAGAAAAAAATATGCACAATAAATTGGTTCCACAACCTGCTTGTTTCAGTTGACAAAGGCAGACCCACTGTTTTGTGTTTTGCTAAATCCACCCAACTTTGATAGAACCATTTCTCTGTTTCAATATGCCCTCAGAAATATGAAGATGCACAAATGTGTGTGCTTCCTTTGCTTCTTGGGAACTGTGAAGTACTTACTCAAAATGGAAACTGCAGAATTTTCCAAGTTTTATATGCCTTAAATATTTTTACTAAATGCTTCATGAAATTTTGAGGGAAGGCTTGTTCTACATGTGGAGCATGACCCACCCCCTTTCACAATCACTTTTAACTTATCTACAACCTCATACAAAGAATCTTATCAAAATTATAGCATCTGCATGATGTTTTGTGTTATGCTGCTCTTATACAGAAAAAATAAAAGGCTTGGGAAAAATCATAGGCTTCTGGTAAGACATTCGTCTGTATTTGCGTTCAATCAAAACTCTGGAAGGGGTTTTATGCTTTAGTGACAGTGATGAAATGATGTCGATAGCTACATCAGCCAAATTACATGTTTTCCTTTAGCAAAAAACTTCATCATTTGTATTTCTCAGCTTTAATAACTGAAGCTATTGTTTATCTAACACATTAACAGCCCACCAAAATTCAGACTCAGGTGCTAGCGCTTGTTTAATGGTGAAGTATGATAATGTAACTGTATCTTTTACCAATTATTTGATCCCTGTATGCTTCCAAAACCACAAGCAGCTCACACTTGTTTTCTGGTCTGTGACATTACCCTCAATAAAATTGCATCAGTAAATTACACCTGAGTCATTAAAACCCTACAAAGTGGTCTGGTAATAGTGTTGTAAAACTGAAAACATTACTTTACCTATGTAGAGATGAAGAAATAAATAAAAGTCAAATAAATACTGTCTGCCCGATTGATATGACAACATCAAAAACTACAATCAATGCAACATATTTAGGAACAATGAAATTGAATATATGGAGGATAGATAAATTTGATCACCAAACAAGACCAAACACTTCAACATGTGACTGATTTTAAGGATATAATTACTTTATAACTCTAAGTATAGTCTTGAATGCTTTGTTGAATAAAAGCATTAGACAGACAAAAATAGGGAAAGCCAGCAGATGCAAACTGGAGAATTACTCAAAACAGCTGCTCTCAAACAGTCTTGAGAAGATACCAGTTTGCCTACTTTCATTTCTCTGTATTAAAAGATTTCTCTTGTATTCCCCTATATTAGAAGATCACAAATATTTTTTTCCTTCCATCTTTGTAAATCATAGGATTTCTCCATAAAAATAGAAATGCACTTAAAGTCCATGTACTTAATCAAAACCCTTTAACTCTTTCAGATTATTTCCATCTTGAATTGCATTTCTTTATGACAATGTAATTAAATTTGGATAAAAATATTATCAAATTAAAACTAAGGAATTTAACCAAAACTACTAGAAAGATTTGTTTTAGATAAAATATTTTAAAGTTAAAATTTTTCAAGTTAATCTAAAAAATTGGGCATAACATATGATAACATTTTACTCAGTGTAGCAGCTCCCTGCGTAGATGCTGGCTACTCAGCATCATATCTGTTTATGATACAAATAAACATAACTTTAAAAAATTCTTGCTAGCATTCTG
Source organism: Anas platyrhynchos (assembly GCF_047663525.1). Lineage (NCBI taxonomy): Eukaryota > Metazoa > Chordata > Aves > Anseriformes > Anatidae > Anas > Anas platyrhynchos. Next base: position 182,580,605 of record NC_092587.1, read on the forward strand.
GAGCCAACTTATTCATGGGAAGGGAAACTATATTCTAACATCAACAAAATATTAACTACAGAGCAGTTATTGAGCCACATTTTTCCTCAATTACTCCACTGCAATACTACTGAAGGGTATGTAGACAGAAATAAAAGAAAAACCATGATTAAAGGGTCTTTATGGTGCATAAATCACAGAGCAATTACACAAAAACAAGAAAGTAGAACAACTTCACTACCATATGCCAGATTTATTCTGAAGGCTAACAAGCCCGTTTTTGATTCTAATTGAACCATAATCAAAAAATATGGAAATAATTGCATATAATATTGAAGCTGAAACTTTTCTGAATAATTATATATCAACAAACTTTTTCAGACAATTATTCAGTGAATAATGCACAAAGCATATGAATTTCAAAAGTTAAAAAATGTCACTATAAATATGAAATTCTGATTGAGAAATTTGCATATTGTTTGTTCCGGAACATGTGGCTTTTATTTTTTTTTATTTATTTCAGAAAAGAATACTATTATTTCCCATTTACAGACAACAATTCCTGTAATCTGAGTTTTTGGAAGAGCAATGCAAATATTAACAAGATGCACCTTCCAAAGAGATGCCTTAACTTCCTTGATCTCAGTGAAAACTTAAGAAACTTGGCAGTTTGCCTAAAGATTTCAGCACATTCAAGAGATCAAGCCTTAGGCATCATGAGTCTCTTAAGCTCATGACAAGGAATGATGTTCAGCTGGGAAAGAAATAGTTCTCCAATCCTACAAATGCTTTGACATTACAGAGTATTTCCACATTCTGCACTGGGAGATAATATGAATTTTTAGTTTGTAGAAAATGACTTAAAGAAAGAGAAAGACACATCCCAGACAACACACTGATGATTAAGTCATCGGCTTCTGGCCAAATCAAGCCAAACAGAGATCTGAACCCAAGGCACCATATTATGTGAATTTCTTTTCTGTCCTCTCTCTTATATTTATTTTTCTTTGATTTTGAATAGAAATTCAAACTGAATCTAAAAAAAAAAAAAAAAAAAAAAAAAAAAAAAAGGAAACATCACTTCTGGTGATTTACTCTCAAGAAAAATTTTACTGTCTAAACAGACATTACTAAGCAAATAAACAAAAATAAGGCAGCAGGAAATTTCACCCCACCTCAGTCAAGTACACATAAATACCATTTTCTCCATCAGTGAAATACAAATACTTTTATAGCACAGGATCTGACAATTACCAGCCTCATCTCTGACCATGGGTTGATTTGATATTGATGAGAGAATAAATAATGACTGTAGTTGTCCATAGTATGTGAAAACCTCTAGAACTGAATCTTGGTTGGTCTTTCCAAAAATATAGATCATCCATAATTTTGGAAACAGAGGAACAATCATTCTAACGAATGGAAGTAATTTGGAAAGTGCAAAGTAGGTTTTGATGAGCATTACTGATAAGCAATGAAGTAAAATGCATATACATTCATATAAATGGCCAGTGAGAAGTTATGTAAACAAAAATATTTTTTTTTTAGTAAACACAAAGCCTGGTCAAGTTTACTTCCATATCCTACATTCCAACCACAGCAAGGATGATCATTATTGCATACAGTTATAAAACCTGACTGAAAACTGGACTTTGAAGGTTTGGTCCACTTGGAAGGTGCTTATTTCCTTTAAAGATCACAAAATCTAATTTAGAATATTTTTACTTCTATTCTACAATAACAGGCCATACATTAAGTAAAGGGTATTATTTCTCAAACTACCCTAACAAAATAGAAAACCTAGAGTTTCTTGACAGGAATAATGTTTTAGTATTGACCCATATAATAATATAATTTATATAGTATAATAATCATAGAATTTACAAGTTATTTTAATAAAATTACCTGGCTTGCGGCAAACCATAGCTGGTTCCTACTCCAACACGTGGTAAGCTGTACACGACTTTTTTCACTGTTGCTTGGTCAGGAAAATTAAACATAACAGAAGCTAAATGAAGAAGAGAGAATACAGAGTAGTAAACCATCTTCAGAATTCTTTATCGTCACCACCAGGTATTAAAACACTTTTTAGATTTTATTTGGGAAGAGACGTCAGTTCCACTTTTATCCTCTGGGGTGTTCAAGTTAGAACAGATACTCCAGGCATGCACCATACCTATAGCATTAGCTGGTTAACATCTTTTGCTAACTCTCCACAGTTTGCATAAGGCCTGATTGAGGTATACCTCAGAGGAATTATATCTTATCATTAGCCCATATAATCTCTTATCAGGCTGGGAAGCCATTCAATAGTTTGCATAGTATTTGGTGCATTAACTGGTGCATTAAAACACATAGAACCAGAAATAGTTTAATTCCCTCTCCAGTTGATGTAAAAGCTTACATCAAAGTTCTTCAGGGCAAAAGACTACTGACTCACCTCACCAACCACTCAACTCTAATTTTAAGTAGCATATTTTCATACACAAAACAGAGTGGATACATTTACTGATCTGGTCCTTTTTATTTTAATTCAGTTTTAATTAGAAAAGGAAATTTCCTTCCCAGGACACTAGCAGAACATTGTAATTTGGATTTTTTTTTCTTTTACTCAATGGCATCTGTTAGAAAACCTTCTAATATACTAGCTGTACTAAACTTCAGCAAAGAAAGTCATTACATGTGTAAATTCTAATGGACATATCTGGGAGACTCCACTTATAGGAAAAAATGAATTAATGCCACTTATCGCCAGCTGTGAACCAAGAGCTCAGTGAGATCTCTGGTGGGCAAGAAATACTACATTTCATGTAAACAGGCAGTGAAATGAAGAACAAACCTGTAATGAACCTATGTAACATCCACATAGGTATGTATGATTAAGAAAGCCTCAGTTATAAGAAAAACTCACTAACACCAGGAAATCCCACGTGGCAACAAAACCACAAAAGAGTAGTGCCAATTCATGAGCTCATGGACAATACCTTCAGGTAAGCATACAGGACAGTTATGGTATTTATCTCCTATACATGGGAAACTTTATTTCTATCCATCTCCTGTAAACTGCCCAACTGACACCTATTTCTCCTCTCTGACAATTTAAGAGACCTTATAGTCCTAACTTGGTTTCTCTGAGTTGTGCCTAAGATGAAAGTCTGGAGGAGGTACTGTAAATACCCTTCACAGTAGTCTGGGCTCTGAGTAAGGAACTCATATCATTTGAAATATATGCATTTATGTAAGCTACATTTTTTTATGGATTGTTATGCTAATTAATAATAGCGGAAATTTAAAATTGAATATCAAAATTTAATTCCTAATTTAAAAAGTATAATTGCTAATTAAATAAGCAGTTAAAATTTAACCATTTACTCAGTTGTTTTTTTTTTTTTGCTTTTTTTTTTTTTTTTTTGAAAAACTTCTGTGGTTGTAGATGTTACACTAAAACATTTATTAAAAAATGAGGAAAGGGGGCAGATAGGAAAAGCAAAGGAAAATGTTTAATATCCTATTAAACATTTGAAGAATTTCTCAATTGCAATGATCTGCCTTTATAAATACATCTATCTTACTGCTGCACAGAAAAAAGTGAAATTGATTTACGTGATTGATTATAACATGATATACACAGTTGAACAAAAATATAATAACCACTTTACCAAAGGATGTACAGAGTTTAAATTCTGAGATTAATACTATGCAAAATACCAACTGGAACTTTTTTATGCAACAAAATAAAGACATACTTCTGTTTGCCATAAACACTTCCAAAGCTGTGTTCTGGAGAAGATAACGTCTTGAAAAAACAGCCCGAATCTCGCTGAACATCCATTTTCCATGAAGGCCTTCTGTATAGGCAAGGACCTTTAAAGAAATTAAAGGGTGACAGTTATTGGCAGAAGTTTTTCATGACAATAAACATAGTTAAGTTGTGCCCATCAGCAAAGTACAAGTAAGTTAACTGTATTTCTTTATAACTTAAAAACCATAAGGTAAAATATGAACTTGAAAGGTCTTAAAAATGCAATGAGGCATAGCTGTTACAAAAATATCAGTAAGAGCAATAACCCGATACTCCTAAGATGTATTCCTCATGAGTCACATTAACTTTTTTCCTCAAAAAAACACCAAACTTTACTAGCAAGCACAGGATAATGGACACAGTTGCAATTATACTTAGCTGTCTTTTCTTCTAACAGCGCACATGATAGAGTTGTCAGTTATATACTGGGTAACAGACTTACTTCTAAGGTTAGCTTGTGCTAAGTACAACCAAAACAATATATCCTGCTACTGATATCCATTTCAAACTCATAAGTTAGAACTCTCTATATTCCATTAATAAATACAGAAAATAGCTAGAACAATATGTCAAAGAAGTAATGTTTCTGAAACTAAGTATATTTGATATCCCAAGCCATGAAGAAAACTAAACAATTTTGTATTTTTGCATTTTAAATAATGTGAAAGTATTTTAAAACAAAATAATTAAAAATCAGCATTGCTTTTGCAGTTTGTCAGTTTCTTAACTGAATGTACTGATCCAGTATTAGATATTAAAACATTCAAATTATTTTTCACTCCTTCTTTGCTGTTCTGGATGTCCAGGAAAACAGACAAAAATACACAATTTAATTAGGTATCACCTTTATTAACCTCATCTGTGACTCATCATTACAGCAGCAGCATCTGGTGCAAAACAACTCTTCCCTAATCATCTTCCCCCATCATCTAGAAGGCTGCATTTAGCCCTCCACTTCTGCTCAGGTGGGCTTTGCAGACACCTGAGACCCTGACACACTTCTTCCTATGAGTACTAATTTTGGGATGGGCCCCCCCCAGCGCTCCACCTAATTGCATTTCCCAGGTTCTGTAGACTGAGCATTCCCCTAGGTTGCAGTTAAAAGAATATTTATTCCTGGTAACATAAAGAAATACAGTGGACACTGTCACTAAAGGGAAAAGCAACAGGAAGGTTTGACTGGATTTAATTTCTCTGTTCTCCATTATGTGCACAGAAACTTTTAGCATACCAGCTTGCTATGCTTTAGTCACTCAATTGAGGCCTTTACTTTCTGTAACCACGACCTCCCCCCAGCTTCTGAACAGGAAGATGTTAGGGAGACCATATGTTGCTGCTGTCATCTATCTTTCGTGCTTTCATGAGGCCATAGAATTTGTATTCCATCAGTTTTTCACTGATATATCTTCAAGTTGGTAACATCTTCATAAATGAAAAAGCTAATTTAAGTTTGTACATATTACATTAAAAGAGCTCCATGGATATTTATCAAAATTTTGTCCTCCATAGCTTTTTTCTCAAAACCATGATGAGTCTATTTCAGAGATGATAGTAACAATGGCAACAAACCAAAATGTGCTTTGGCACACTGAAAAGTATTCAAATGTTTGTTCTGTCTTTGATAGAAGCTAGTGAGAGGAACATGGTGAGCCCCCTGTACTGTCTACATAAGAAGACTTGGAGCTATATTGTGTGAGCTGTTCCATTCACCTCAGCTCTCTAAACTAACTAAACAAAGCCTTGAAAGGAAGGAGCTTGAATTCTTTGGAGGTCCTGAGATGCATGTAAGAGACTATATGCTCCCTCCATGCAGTCATGGGCTAGCTGTTGTATTACTACATCATATGCTAAATTCTTGCAATGGGAAATTAACCTTCATGTTAAAACTCTGAACATCATTTTCACTTTAAACTTTATTGAGTTCAGCTTCTAGCCACTGGATTTCATGACACCTTTGTCTACGAGATTAGAGAGAACCCTAAAATTAGATATCTTTTCCTTGTGTAGGTGATTACAGACTGATCTCTAGTTACTGTTTAGCTTTCTCTTTGACAAGCTAAATAAACCAAAATTTCTTTCAGTCTTTCACTGAGATCAGATATAGGATACAGCTGCTACTGTGTATGTGAAATTCAGATGATTAAGTACAAGTATAAAGAGAGTACATCCTTCTTCATATGTATTCCGCTGATGATACATAATTTTTGTTAGTACAATCTCTCTTAAGATACTAATAGGAAATAGGGAGGAAAACACTTAAGTTTCAAAAGACTAAGTGATGAGAACAGTCTCTCATAGAGGAGTCTGAAATGTACATAACTGTAACCAGATCTACAGCAGCAGCAGATTTGCCAAAGAATTATCTCCTTGACAAGACACCCTGTTTGAGGAATTCACTTTTTATTTCAAAATTGTTCCTAGTTATCCTACTTTTTTCTAAGGAAAAAAAAAAAAAAAAAAAAAAAAAAAAACATGTAATACTGACTACATCCTTTATATCAACATTCTACACCATTCACAATAATACATTTACAATGTCTTGTTATGAACCAGAGCTAAGTTATTATAGATCAACACTATCAATGTGTTATATGCTGATCATACACTGATTGCCTTTCCGTTCTTTCTCTTCTGTACAAGTATAAAACAACCATAACTTCAAAGATGTACATTTACACACACACCCTACCCATCCCTGCCCCCATCCCCTCAAATGAATGACTTAAGATAGCATTCCAGATGAGCCTAAAGCAGTAGAAAGGGTAGGAAATCAGAGGAAAGGAGGGAGGCTATATTTCAATTATTGTCCTCAATTACACTCTTAACTGTCTCTTAGTCCTACAAATATAACATTATCATATTGATAACAAATCATTTACTTTATTTCAGTAATTTTTTTGTATTTTCCTGTCAAAGATATACTACCATTTTTGTCATCTTCCAAAACATTAATCTAACCCTACATTCACACAATGCATTAATCCTTCTGTTATTAGGTATTAGGACCTAAAGTTTTTTGGAACTGTCTGCAGGATTCTTTCCTGTTATTATAAAAACAAAGATTTCTTCACTCAGAGGGTGGTGAGGCACTGGAACAGGTTGCCCAGAGAGATTGTAGATGCCTGGAGGTGTTTAAGACCAGGCTGGATGAGGTCCTTAGCAACCTGATCTAGTGGGTAGTGGGTGGCATCCCTGCCTATGGCAGGAGGGTAGGAGCTTGATGATCTTTGAGATCTCTTCCAACTTAGGCCATTCTATGATTCTGTGATAAAGTTATTACCCTCTTTTGAATTTGAATCCTTTAAAAGGAATTGTACTCTCTCTCTCTCTCTCTTTTTTTTTTTTTTTTCAGGATTATTTAGGACATAATTTTGCTTTTTCATATCATACATATGCGGGCCTGGCTATTTCATATTTCTTACAAACCACATATACTGTGTATTTCATTATTGAGAAAGAAATTGAAATATCCACTTTGTTTACCAAAGGCATAGAAATTATTACCCAGCTATCTGAAGCCACAATTTTTGTGTGCTCTATCCAATATTTTGATTTTGTTTATATTTGAAGGCAGTGCTCTTTGTTTTGATAGTTTTATGATTTTGTCTCCTAAAAAACAGTTGTGAAGATTTTTTGTCCTATCATGCATTAATGTCTCAAACTGTATGATTAAGCACAGAATTGTAGATAGATCCCTCTTCTTAATAAAATGAAAAACAACCAACCACATCTACATTGGAACTGAGCAAATTTTCATTTATAATATAAGATGTAATTACTTGGTTTAAAGCTTATTTCTCCTTTTAAAAACCTCTAATTTATGCAGAAATATTAGTATATTTTAAAGATAATAAAAAGTCCACTGGCCAGACAATAGATTGAGAATAAAATATTGCTAGGATGCACTCCAGTTAAAATAAAACTGTGACTCTAACAGCACAAGTTAACATTGTTAACTAACAGCTGAATTTTGAAGTATTACACTAACCAGAAGATGAGAAATACCAGTTTCCATTCTGTTAGTATCAGCTAATAGATCATTCCCACAGGAAAACACTTTCATATTGAGGTGTATTAGGTGTATTTTTGCAGCTTTATGCTGTATTTGGTATCTCACAGCACCGGTCACAGCAACACAGTTCTGGCCCTTTTCTTTTGATTACCATTTTTGGAATTGAACTAATCACAAAATCATGTATTCAAAGTTGCTTACTTCATAGTAAGAAAGTTCACTTCCCTGGCCTTTTGTAAAGAATTGTTGCTTATTGCTCAATATTTCTTCCTCCCCTTCCCCCTCCCCCTTTTTTCTTTTTTTTTTTTTTTTTTTAGTAGCCCTATTGGGTGTTGGGTGATTCATTAATGCCTCTGCCTGTTAATTTAAGTTACCGTTTTCAATGGGAATCGATCATTTATCTTTTAGAGCCAAGTTTCTGGTTCAGGGTATTTTAATTATAACCCAATTCCTCAATGAAAGTGCACATTGTCCTCAGCTGATACTTGTAACATTTGCCGACCTTTGCATCGATGAAAGAGCTCTGGCATACCCTTAGTTTAGATATCAAAATCAGATCTATCTGTTACCTGGCAACACTGGGTATTGTCTTTGCCATGTGGTATTTATTTCATTTTCTTTTTCCTCTGGAGATGCAAAAAAAAAAATAAAAAATAAAGAATTCACCCTTTTCCCTCCTTGTAAATTTAGCCCTCCTATTTCTTCAACTTTAATCTTTAAATTTCAACAAATATTAGCTCTGCATTTGCAAAGATTTTCCTTGACTGAGCAAGGGATGCTGAGTGGGATACTGTTGCATCCTGGTAGCCCAACCCAATGCAAACTTTCATGTTTTTATTTGATTCAAAGGCCTGCAGACATATGCTTTAAAGCACTTCATTCACAATCTGCCTCCTGATAAGTCCAGTAACCCAATAATTTATTCATTTCTCTCTCTTTTACAGTATATAAATGTTTTAAGTTAGGTGTTCAGAACTGTAGTTTTCAGCTAACTCAGCACATCTTCCTCAACACTGGCAATTATAGCTACAACTAATTCATTTATGCAGACTATGCTGTACCTCGTTTGTTTGTTTGTTTGTTTGTTAACAAAGCTTGAGAAGTTGGGTTTCTTCCAATACAAAATAAGCTCTTGTCATCCCCACATGTACTGGATTTATAGTTTGAAAAGAGTTTTTGTTAGTATTTCATTCTTCACTCATCATCAACAACTCTTGGAAGAGAGATTACCTGCAGAAGCCAACTATGACTATCTATCTCATGTGTCCCAAACTTGAACAAAAAACAAGAAGAAATCTTAGTTCATTTCAATTGCACAGCATTCCCCACACCTATGCTATCAAAAAGACCAAAAGCAAAGCATCCCATTTTTCCCTTAAAAAAAAGACTGAGGAAAAGGAAATGGGGATGGAGATGGAAGGATGGAAGGGCTGAGATTGTTTGGAAGAAGGGAGAAAGGAATATACCTAATTTTTCTGCCTTGGTTTTCCAGGATGAGGGAAAAACAAATTATTGCAAAAAACTCAGGGAAAACGAACAAACAAACAAAAACACTTTCATAGTTCCCCTGTTCTTATAGTTCTGTACAAAAGTGTAAGGACAATCACATTTTCATCTTCTCTTGATTTCTGGAAAAAGGAAAAACTGTCTTTCATACTATCTTACCATCAATTTTGAAGAGGAAGAGAAATAGTGTCTACTGGGTTTTTCATTATATATATATGCTAAGACTACACTAGATGGAAACAGACTCTTTTCAGTGGTGCCCAGTGACAGAACAAGAGTCAACTGGCACAGACTGAAGCACAGGAAGTTCCATTTGAATATGAGAGGGCACTTTACTGTGAGGGTGACAGAGCACTGGGACAGGTTGCCCAGAGTGGTTGTGTAGTCTCCTCTGGAGGTATTCAAAACCCACTTGGATGCCATCCTGCACAATGTGCTCTAGGTGTTCTTGCTTGGCAAGGTGTTGGACCAGATGATCTCCAGAGGCCCTTCCAGCCTCAGTGATTCTGTGATAAGGGTATCTTATTGTGTTAGCAAGAAGCCCATATACGTACCTTACTATAATACGGTCTCCCAGGTCTTTCTCACTGCCTTCCCCATTCCTTTCCCTAGGCTTCCAGGTAATGAGCTTGGATATGGTTTCTCATGACAGACTTTCTGTGAATTCAGTTATCAAGAAGGGAAGAGGTAGCTCTCTGTAATCTGCCTTGTCAAATGAATATTTAATTTTCCCTAAAGCTGAGAAAGTGTTTTTTTTTTTTGTCTGTTTTTACAATGAAATTCTATTGTTAACTAAAAAAAAAAAAAGTTTTTTTTTTTAGTCTGACACTACCCTACCCTACCGTAAGAACAACAAAATATAGTTGTAATAGCCATGAACTGTCAAAAAGGTTTCTGATTATGTATTTTTCCTCCCTATCATCTGGTGGAAACTATATTTTCTACTTTCTGTATAAAGTGAGCTATCAGGTCTTTAGTACTTAAGAAAAAATGCTAAAATACAAATTTATATATGGATAGGCAGGAAAGAAGAAAAGAGATGCAAGAGAAAGGAATAAAAAACAACTATCATTGTAGGAGAATCTGCTACCTTTCATTCTATTTATTTTTCAGGCATAAAGCAGTTAAGTTCATAATAACCATATCATAACAGCCTGATAATCATAAACTTAATGGAACTTATCTAGCACATTCCCCAAATCCATGTGTTACTGGATGTGTCCCATTTTACAACCTCAGCACTTAAAAAGTAGCTATGTGCCAGTAAAATGTGGAGTAATTCACAAAACAAACCATAGTGAATAGATATTTCATCATAGACCTGTCTAGAGCTACCTACAAAAACATGCTTATGCACCTGATTCAGTTACATGAGGCATTCATAAAACAGGTTAGCATTATTGTGTGCTTCTAGAAGTTACAAACAAAAGAAAACAATTACTGAAAATCATACTCTCCTCTACTGTTAGGCATTTGGATTGCCCTCTTTCAAGTGCTTGCTAACATCACTGCTTCAAAGAAACTGCAAAATTCTGAATGGCAGACTGCACGATTGCTTGTTGTATTCTAAACACAGACTGAAATGAGAGACACTGATGGCATGGAACCAGTCTCATAGAGTTTATGAAATACTATACTGAGTAAGCAGCATACCATTTAAAAATATTTAGTGAAGTACTGAGTAAGATCAAACTTAAGATTTTGCAGGAAAGATATGCATACAGTGTAACAAGGGGTATGACCTCTCCAGACGTGTAAATGTATAAAGAAAAAAAATACATCTATTAAGCAATTTGAAAAACAGGTAAGTTCAAATGATGATGCAGCATGCAGTTGTTTTTCTGAAATGGGAAATTGAAAATGTAAATAAATGGAAAATGAATTTAATACCCTGATGTATTTATTATCCTAATGTTTCACTGACTTTTAAATGTTTTTTCATATACCCTTGTAGCCTCTGTAAGATCATCCTGTCTAGTCACATTAGAGTAAACACTTCTGCACCAATGTGCCATACTTCCATTTTTTTCTTAGCATGCTCCTTAGCCTAGTAATACTTTCTCAATTTCTCCTTATATTTAGCTCTCTACCCCCCCTACTAATGGCATACTTATGTGCAAAATATTTCTTTATTTGTAACCCCTAAAAGCTTTACTCCAAACAGTTCTTGTGATACTATGTTCTGCAGGATGAGTGGAGCACTTATGTGCTATTATAATTTCTCAGTCCACATCAATTTTAAAAATCTTTTTCAGACTTTTTTTTTTAAATAAATGTTGGCACTCTTGCTTCATTTTTCTCTTCCTCTTCAGGGATCTAAAAAATGCAGATATTATTTTTGTGGTTTTGGGCTTTACTTCCTTGCCAATTTTTCTCAGATTATACTTCTACTTCCAATGTTTTTCTAAGCTTTCAAGAGGCCCCTTTTCTTGAAAGATGAGGTTCTGTTCACCCCAACTTTTTATATATTTGATTTCTATGGTCAGCATACTGCTTTAGTATCCATTAAAACAATGTCCACTCAGCTGACAGTAACTGATGCTCTTATTCCCACATTCATTTTCAATCATCTGAAAAATTATTTGAAGTTAGCCCATTTTCAAGCCATTTTCCTCTTTTCAGCGGTAAGATTGTTTTACATGTTATTATTTTGTGTTCTAGGAAACTAATGGAAAAGATGTGGGGATTTCTTGAGAAGTAGCAGCAGTAAGGTCAATGGAGTAAAAAATCCCCTGCCCTTAGGTATGGAAATGCTGTTGCTAAATGTTAACATTCTGATCAAAATAATCCAAAGAGAATATTTTAAGTATTCTAAATGCATTATTTCTAACTGTTCTGCTTCTGCGAAACACAAATACATGGTTTTTAAATATAAGAGTAATTGCTACTGACATGGGAAGATATTACCTTTGTCAACACAGCATTCTGAAATAACAATTTTTATCATTCATTTTATGGGCATTACATGTCTGTGTACTTTTGCATGGTTTCCCTTCTTCACTATGTACAGACTGTCAATTTAGAAAACTCCTGGAATGCTGGCTATGGACTGCAATTCTTCAGAAGAATATAATCAAGAAGATATAGCAGACTTTACTACCTTAGAAAAGGTAGATGGAGGCATTTGCAAGCTCTATTTTCAAACTAAATTCCAACAATTACTGTTTTAAGCAGAAGTTGCAGTTGATTTAAGAATTCTAAAAGCAGGAATAAAACCAACTATGCTAGCTGGGCCAACAATGTACATGAAGAAGCAGAGGATAAATATATTCTCATGGAATAGAAAGACATATTGGAGCACAGCCCAACTCAAAAGACAAAGGTTGTGGAAAAAAATATAGGGGCAAAATACAAAGTAGAGAAGCACAATTAGTTCTCATTATTAATGGGATTGAAGCAGATTGTGCCTCTCACCTCACAAGCTTTAAAATGATTTTGTGTTGACTTTGGCAACAACGGAAAATTAGACTTAACTCTAGTGAGAAATCTTAAGAGAACTGCTGTTTCCATTTGGAGTCTATATACAGTGCTTTGAGATTAATCCAAACAGGCTGGTGGTGATCTCAGTATTTACACTTAAACTGCTCTGAGCAGTTCTGCCTCAGCATCATATACTGTGAAATACTTTTTTTTTTTTTTTTTTTTTCCAAGTAGAACTGTGCAAATTACATTTTTGGTTGAGTGGACAAGCCAAAAAATAACACATAAAATTGATATGATCTGAGCAAAAACACCGAACTTTTTTTCAAGATTATAAATGAAAAGCTTGTTTTTCTGTCAAATGGTTCATTTTGGACCTCCTTAGCAACAGTAAACAATAGAAAGAAAGCACTTGTCCTTTTCACAGATCCAGGGAGAAAGCAATGCTGATAAAACGCCTATAACTGGTAACAGAAGTTGTACATTTATTCATTGAAAAGTCACTTGACAGAAAAATTCAGATTTATTTAACTTGAAATATTGGCGGATTTGACAGAATTTTTCACAGTATCAGCTGAAGAAATTTGCAGGACTAGATTTAAACACCAGTGTGAAAACAAAAAAGTCCTCTGTTGCTTAAAGTGAAAAGTTGGGATAGGTGTTCAAATTCAGCTTCCTTCTATCTTAAAGGCATTTGAACCCAAATCACACCCTTCCTGAACAGTGCTGCCTGCTCGAGCTCACTGCTGTGCTGGATATGAGCAGCTCACAGCTGGAAGAGTGGTCCAGGATGAGCATCATACAAGTGAGCAGGGAGGAAGTCAGCTGCCTCAGCTGTTGCTGCTCCAAGGAAAGGCAGCAGCAAGCAGCTCCTGGCAAGCTCCTACACACATATCACTGATCAGAGAAGCTCCCTGATTCCTGCCACATTCCTGCAGGGATTGCGATGCAAGCATTGCTTGTTGGTCATAACTTGCCAACATACTAGCAACCTGCTCCAGAGTGCCTGCAGAAGCTATTCAGCAGCTACTTCTTGCCTTTGTGCAAGGCATTGGTGGCTCTAGTGTACTATTTTTAGGGCTGTAAGATGATCCACTGTGACCAGACTGGCTTTTGGCTGCCACTGGCACTTGTAGGCACTGTGGAGTACATAGTGCTGCTCTGCGTTTGGCAAAATCCATCCAAGAAGCAGTCATTGACCATTTGGGGCACCAACAGCTTCTGCTGCCCACTGAGTTCTCAAATAAATGGGAACTGCTGCCTCATGGAAGAAAGTTTGTACCTTTCCTCTGTACAGGCAAAATCATGCAGTGGTCAGCATGTTCCCATCAACACAGTACAGCACTGTCTCATATCACCACTCACTCAGCTGATGCTAATTTCCTCTGCATTATCCAACAGATTTCTGTCATTTCCCTACCGTGCTAGCTTGAACTTGGCCTCTGCCAGGGCCTACCTAGAAGCAGTAGGACTTGGCAGGGAGAAAACATATTTGGATGGTTGGAGGAGGCACTGAAACAGTTTGAGGCATGCTAACATGAGACTGGAGTCCTTACTTGTTGATGTGGGACTACAGACTAGCAAAAGTGTTGAGAAGGTAAAATGATCACCCCATATTCAGTTATTTTAGTATATATTCATTCACTGTGGAATGCTCCTTTATGACTTACACTCCCCTTCCCCAAAATCAAATGGGCAAATACACAAAACTGAACCACAAAATCAGCCAAGCTCTTTTGTAGCTGTGTTTTAAGTGAAAAATATTTTCTTTTCCCCATACGGGCCAGACTGGATGGGACCTTGGCATCCCTGCCTATTGCAGGGGGGTTGGAGTTAGATGATCTTTAAGGTCCCTTCCAACCCAACTATGGTATGATTGGTATGGTATGATTAAGGAAAAGAAAAAAAAAAACAACAGTCAGTAATGCCCAGGCCACCAACCAGGGAGCCTACATTCAGACAGTTTAATCAGACAGCCTGAAGTCTATTCCCACCAGCTGGCCTGGGGCTATGTGAGTTGCCTCATGGGAAACACTAGATACAGGTCATGATGTTGAGGTGGTTTGAATCCAGGACTCATTCTCTGTAGTTGATGTTCGACTTTCTAAATAACAATTAGAGAAGTGAATAAAAACGCAAAGAGAAAACTCCATGCCCTTCAAAAATAGTCGAGAAATGAAACAAGTCTCCCCAGTTTCTGTGTGAGTTGAGTTATTGGTAAGAACCTTACATTCTTTAACATTCTAAAATTGTGCCTTCTGGTGCTAACTCCATCCTTGTGTATTAGTTTTTTGCCTTGCACTGAGGGTAAGTGAGTCAATCATTTAAGACTCAGAAAAACAAACAAACAAACAAACCAAAACAAAACAAACAAACAAAAACAACAGGAATAGTTTGAGG
The DNA here is from genome assembly GCF_047663525.1 of Anas platyrhynchos. NCBI lineage: Eukaryota > Metazoa > Chordata > Aves > Anseriformes > Anatidae > Anas > Anas platyrhynchos. The sequence goes on from NC_092587.1 coordinate 182,595,724, forward strand.
AATAAAGAACGCATGGTATCCAAAAACATGTAATATGTTCTTTCCCAAGAATAAAGACATCATAAAATCCTCAGGGTCTTTTTTCACAGAACTTGCATACCGATATATTTATTCTAATAATAGTCTAAAGACGACAATGTATCATGATGCAATTACTTAATATTACAAATACTGAAGGCACAAAAAGAAAAAGGTCTTAAGAAAATTGTAAAAAATGAGTTTTGTGAAACGTTACCCATTTACTACAAAATGATAGGTAGAAATAAAAATGAATGTCACTCTTTTTACAGATATAATCTCAATCTCATACGGAAGATACAAGCATCTTGGACTTTAACAGTTTAACATTTGATTTATTCAATGCAGAACCTGTAAGAGCTAAAAACTATAAAGGTAATTAGAAGGTAGCATATTTTTCTACTATGGAGCTTATTAAAGTTTTTGTTCCTGATATCATAGAATCATAGCATATCCCAAGTTGGAAGAGACCCACAATATCTCTCCTTATATAAGATCATAAACCATATAATACTTTATTGTGAACTTCATATACAAAACTTGATTGGTTACTCCTGACATTTGGGGATAAAATTGGATTAATTCTACTTCTAAAATTTTAGCTATCTCAAAAAAATGATTTTTATAAGCAAAAAGTAGTATATGGATTTATAAAATAACATACATCTACAACATCCTTATCACCCCCAAACTTTCAGTATTATAGTTTGTATCAGATTGACATAATCCTCAAGAAATTCAAAATTCAGTAGCTATTAACAGCTAGCTATATAGATAGATATAGATATATCTATGTATCTATATCTATGTCTATATCTATCTATCTATCTATAGATATCTAGATAGCTCTTCACAGCTATCAGCTGTGAACCAGGCTCCAAACCTGCCTTGCCCTCTCCTATCAGCCACGAGACTGGTGGAAGTCAGTTTGCTTGATGTCTTTAGGGTTGCTTTACACTGTCAGCCTCCAATGGCCCCGAAGAACTATTATACTTTAGGTAAACTATGATGAATGCATATCAAAATATCTTCATCTTCCTAATATATTGCCATTCCAACTGGTTTACCCATTTAAGATGAATATAAGATGAGTTTCTTTTGCATTGCTGGAGAAGGCAAGGAATTATAACATTGGAAAAAAATGTTGATCCACTACTCCTATAGCAATCAAAATTCTAATATACTTTTTGTAATTATATACGGAACATTATCTTATGTTACTAAGTCTGTGCAAGGAAAGTGGAGCAATACTTCTTTTGTGTATATTAACTTGGAGTGCTGGTAAACAGCCTGCTGTAGCTAAATAATCATTTAATTAGTTTGTATTTACAGTTATTTTGCTTTAATATTAAAGAAAAAGTACATAGGCATTCTATACTTGCTTAAAGGAACAATCTTTGTATCAGATACAGTAAGTAAGCACTGAAAAAATAAATCAGCACAAAGTATAAAAACTGCAGAAATTAACACGTATCAAATGTAAACTGCATATGGAAACCCCATGAATAATTTTTATATTAATTTCAGTAACTGGAGCCACATTTATACAATATTTTCCATATATACATTCTTTCATATTGTTATCAATCATCTTGTTTAATTTGAATATTGTAAAAGTCAAAATGATAGATATGTACAACTTTTTCAGGGTGTTTAATCCTGTACAAACCCAAACCAAACCAACCAAAAAAAAAACCAAAAAAAACCAACAACAACAAAACAAAACAAAACAAAACAAAACAAAACAAAAAAAACTAGGAGAAATATTAAGAGTCCATTTATCAATCTAGCAAAGATGAACTATGGGACACACAGTCTTCCAATGTCTATAATAGCAAAAGGAAGAAGTGTTATAGCAGATTTAATATACAGTTCCTTCCTCTTTGGATTTCTAGCCAACTGGAATGCAAACCCGTGTGTCATAAATTTAGGCATACTAACCGGCTTTCCTGTGGTGAACTCTAGGTTCCCAGTATGAAATTACTGCAACACCTGTCAGCATGTAGAGATACTTTGTGCAAATGCTCCTATGTTTTTGTCCACTATAAACTGCACCACCACAGTAGACATTTGGATTTTATGGATATAGTATACAGCTATGAAAAATTGTGCCAATCCTAGCCTAGGAGGCTTCCCTCATAGAGCCTCAGTAAATGTATTCTTACTTTTGCTTTAATAAGAAAATTATTAATAATATGGAATTTATCTCAAGGCTTATGAAGAGATTTGATATTTCCACATTTTTAATACATTACAATAGTCCACTATTCAAATTCTTCTACTAATCTAGATTTTTTATTTTTTTTAATGTGGGTAACAGGCTAATTGCTTTAGTAGACAATAAACCCTATTAACTTGTACAGACAGATTACTGGCTGTACCGTGATCGGTTACATTTCTACTGCCATTAAGTCCAGATTTGATGCATACCACATTCCTTCTAAAGAATACAAGCATCCTGTGTAATAGTCTGATAGACTCAATTTTATGAGATGCATCTTTTCTTTGCAGCTGAGAATCCCAACTCCTAGTCTCCAGTAGAAGCTGAGCATACAACAGGCAAGCTCAGCAGCTTGCAAATTTGCTTTTCTTTCACTGAAATCCAAGAAAGTGAAATCCAAAAGGAAATAAAAAGGGTAAATTAAAAGCAAGAATAATTAATCTTAGCTCTCTTACATATAATGATGTCCTATGTATGCTAAAGTACTGGTAAACATACAGTGATCCTCGGTTTTGCATTATTATTATGAAGTTCTTTCAGTTTAGGAGTTTATTCTACATAAGCATGTATTTGTAACAGTGAAAGAAAATGTTACAAAAGGATAATATAGTTTAATTACATGAAGCAATCAGAGATTTTAACTCAACAGTTCAAAAGTTTACAGTCACCTGATTTCATCACTGAAAAAAAAATAGATGACTGCTAATTGTTATTGTAATTGTTATATGACTTTTTGGTTCTTATGCTTAAAAGCAACAACAAATAAAAAAAAAACAGGGGGCACATAGCTATTGAAAGAGCATAGTTTTGCTAGTAAAAGAGTTTACCATGAAATATATGCTTTTCTTCATTTATACTAAAAGGAATTCATGATGAAACCAAACTAAAATAAGTCCCCACTCAACTTTTAGCACAAGGATGGGTTACTTTTGGGTCAGTCTTTGAGAGAAAATCCAACATATGCCATTTGACTATTGCAAACTAATCCTCGCTCTGCTTCTATTTCTTTCCATGAACTGCAATGCAAGGTCCAATAGACAGCCTCAGATGAGTCTCAGGTCCAGTACATGCTTTTCAAAGTTAATCAAGGGAATATAAAAATGTGTATAAAAAGATGAAAGTGTCTTTGCTTTATACATATTGCAGAAAAAGAAGCAAAAAGCTGGAAGAAAAAAAAAAAAAGTAAGATGTTTCATAGGGGAAGGTTAAGTCTGATGCTAATGCTTATTTAAAATGGTGACAGTCTGGAGTAGTGAAGCCTTGCTGGGCTGCTTTAATTTCTCCCTGGAATAGCTCTCTCCCAACCTTCGGCAGCACATCAAAGTCTCTGGAGCTCAATTAAAATTGGATTATATTGAAATGCTCTATCTATGAAACTGTGTGCTCACTAACACTTTTCTCTCCGTAATACTCCAGATGACAGTTGCCCATCCCAATTTAAACAGTTGTCATAGAGACCATGAACTAAAGCAGCAGTAACTAACAATACAAAGGAAAGGTAAGTGGTAGGATTTCTGTGAATGAAGGGCTTGGTTTCAGCTGCAATGCTCACCCTGGAAGCAGCTATATGCAGACAACTTTAAAAGCTGTAATGGTCACTGCAGTTCTAAGCAGAGGGGCACAGGAAGCAAAATAATATATTGTTGCCAAATGGCAATTTTTTATTTATTTATTTATTTATTTTTTCCTCCAGTAACTAGAGACATGCTTGACACACCATCATGTTTTAGCTACCTAAAATATCTGGACTCAAGAGAGAAAAATAACAGATAAAACTGTGGAGTCAAACTACAGTCACCAGTCTGAAAACTATAGCAGTCAATAAGTTCTTACTAAATGGAATAGTAAAAAATAACGTATTAAGTTTTTGTTTGTTTGTTTGTTTCTACTCAAAAATAAGAGACTCTTTAATCACAGATGACATGAAAAAATATTTTTCATGTTTTGTCTTTATGATAAAAATCTAAAGTGAATGTCTCACACAAATCTGTAAGAAATGCAGTGTTTGAATCTATTTAGTTCACATTGTACCATTCAATATGCCTCGTGCTTTCAAATTGCTTTCTTACTAGTTTAAGCTGTTTTAAAATCTATAATCACATACATTTTTGATATACTGCATCAAAGTCTGACAATACCACCAGAAAACTCTGGCAGCTTCCAAAAACACAAAATAATATAAACAGCTTAAATTTCTGGCACCACCAGACAGCAAGGTATTTAACAGTGTAGATTGCTGGTAATGATACTATTTTCTCATGTAGATGGCATGTTTCTGGCACTATAAAACTCTTAACCTTTCTTGTAATTGGCTTATTGAGAGTCCCAAGGTTGTTTTTTGTGCCATTGGGCTGATCACCATGGAAATGAACACTTATTGCTGTTTTACTGTAGTGTTCTCTTTTTCCTGCAAACCCTCAGTAAGCATGCTCCCAGCTCTCCTGGGAAGCTGGTGTTAGGATTTTGAAGCAGCAACAAGGCAGAGTGCAAGGAGTGCAGGCCAAAGGGGAAGAAAACAAAAACGTGTCAGAAAATCTAAAAACCGCACAGATCAGAATTTGTCAAAACAAGGCCTTGGTTTAAACCAACAAGCAGGGCCCCTACAGCTTGGGCCTTGACAAAGCGTGGCCTTCTTTACTTTATTATTATTATTATTTTTTTATTTTTAGCCCAGCTGTAGAAAACACCATGTAATGAACCTGTCTGGGGCTGCTGTCCCCATCCTGTCAGGCACGTCAGGAAATGACAAGCACTGGGGACAGGCCGCCGCCAGTCGCAGACAGGCCTGCCAGCTGGAGAGTTCAGCCCCAATCTAATCACACCACCAGAAAATAACTTTCACGCTTTCAGCCTGACAGGATGGGCTCAAGGAAAAAAAAAATAGGATGGAAACAATGCTCGTTGTTTAGAATTTATACCTTTTGGAAAAATAAGAGAAAAACATTTTTAAAAGCTACTATCACTTCTTGCTGGTTTCCATTAATGTGCAGTGTTTCCTTTGACAAAAAGAAGCACCAATAAACCCATTAATGCCAGGAATTACAGAAGAAGTGAAAAAAAAAAAAAAAAGCCAGTATTTCTTATATTTGATATGCTTTTAATGCATATATTGCTATGTATACACACTCTATATATAGATAGATATTAAAATATTTGTACCCATTGGCAGAGATAAACTTACAAAAATGTATGACTCATGCTGTCTGTTTTTCATCACTTCAAAGAAGCTAGGTTCATTGAGTATTATGTCTCTTCATACCCATCACTCTCGGGCTTGTATTATCATTTGGTCAAAGACTGCCAGAGTGACAATGGTGGGGCTGTTCATGCTGCTTAAAAAAAACAAAATATTCATACCTAAGAACCGTGTGTGCTTTTTTTGTTTTGTTTTGTTTTGTTTGTTTGTTTTGTTTTGTTTTGTTTTAAACTATTGATGCCCTTGTCCTCAGCATAGGTGTTTTTTTTTTAATTATTTAAACACAAACAATAAACAAATATTAACGAAAACTTTCAACATATGTCTTCAAAGGTACCACACAGAAAAACAATTGTTACTAGTAGACACCCTGTCTTTCTCATTCAAAAACTGCCAACACAAATCCCCACTCGATAAATTTAATAATCAAAAATTGCTAACATACATCTCTGTTCCAGAAATCTAATAATCAGTAAATCCACAGAAAGAGAGATTAAAATTATTATTATTAAAAAAAAATAGTTCCCCCCAAAAATATTAAAACATATTACTAGGTCTAGAAACAAACAAAATTACTTAAAAATACATGTTCAGTTAAACGAAAAATGTACAATGTTAATTAAGTGTATCCTATCTACTCCTAAATGTAAATCAAATTATATTTAGCATCTAGTGTATGTATTTTAATATGTACATCTTAGTAAATATTTTGCATTATTTGAAAGGTAACTGGGATGAAAATGACTGGTTCATGAAGAACTTAGATTACTATTTTAGGAAGAAATTATGAATGAGTGTAGGTCTTTCTAATCCCTATAAAATAATAAAAAAAATGAGGATTTGTTATTGCATCCTGCCATTCATTCACTCTCTGCTGACATTCTAGATGTCAGAAAGTCTGTTTAAAAGCTTGCTATCTCTATTCATCTTTGTTTCTGGCATGAAATAGAGACTATAATAATCTTGTCAAGCCCACATTTAGACACTAATTCATGACCCTCTGCTGCAATTTAGAGAAAATTCATACATAACTCTTTTAAAACAAACTATGACCCCAGCCGGAAGGGTAACATCTAGATACAGCTGCCAAATATAGGCTGACTAAAGCCACAGCTACCCTGATGTTTCTGTATGGATGAGATGGTCCAAACAAGCAAAACACTTTTTTTTTTTTTTTTTTAACCTGACGAATAAATAGATGATTTTTTTCCATTTTGAGATATTAGGCATTTGATTAAGTATTGTCTTACTTTCCTGGAAATAGAGAAGGATTTTTTTCTCTCACAATTTATACGTCACAGCTGGAATTGTGAAAAGAATGAAGGGAAGGGAAGGGAAGGGAAGGGAAGGGAAGGGAAGGGAAGGGAAGGGAAGGGAAGGGAAGGGAAGGGAAGGGAAGGGAAGGGAAGGGAAGGGAAGGGAAGGGAAGGGAAGGGAAGGGAAGGGAAGGGAAGGGAAGGGAAGGGAAGGGAAGGGAAGGGAAGGGAAGGGAAGGGAAGGGAAGGGAAGGGAAGGGAAGGGAAGGGAAGGGAAGGGAAGGGAAGGGAAGGGAAGGGAAGGGAAGGGAAGACTGGATGAAGCACCCACTGCCAATGCCGGTGAGAACTGTTGACCCTTAAGCTTCCAGCCAAGTCTATAACATATACTGAGGGACCCAACCTGTAAAGCTCTTGCAGGAGGATACACAGTGAAGCTTACCATTGCTCAAAAACTATGCAGACTTGAGAGGACAAACTGTAATACAGATGGATTTCTGTGCACATACAATTGGAAACATCTTCTATGAGTGCTCTACATACAGTTGCATTTCTGAGAGGAACATAGACACAAACATACATATAATTCAACCTAACAACCCTAAACTACCTTTGAAATCTAAAAGCTGGGATGATGGCAGCAAGCGTTGCCACAAAACCTGTTAGCATTTTGATACATAAGCTATCTACATTGCAAAAGTCCTTTAGAGGACAGAAAATAAAATACTAGAAGCCCTCATTTTTGTCCTTTTTTAAAAGGAATTTTATTTTCATTAATTTGAAAAAGAGAACAAAGAAACTTGCTTATTATTAGAGGAATTATAGGATTTCCTCTATATTATATAGGAATTGCCACACATAGACCAAGGAAATACAGACAGCTTCTGTTGATTTGAGATGGTGAAATATCATTTAACATCACAAAACAGTGAAGTAGTATGGAACAGCACAACTATCTGAAATGCCAGGAATTTCTAGTAGACAGAATGTGACTATTAAAACTGCAATTTTTCTGAGCATCAGAATTACTACCTTTGTTAATAATTAAAGGTCCTGTGAAAATTTAAGTGCTTTCAACCGAAGAGAAAGTTGTTCTATTCAAAAACAAGGGTAATATGAAATAAAAACCAACCAATCAGCAAACAAATGAACAACAACAAAAGAAAACCAGTATTCTGAAACAGCATTTCTGTAAAGAATTTTTCTCTTGGATGGTATCTTTTTCAAAGCCATCATGTACTATTTTATCATTAGCTTATGCACTGCTGCTTTATGGTAGTATTATTTAATTTATTTCATTCATGTAGAAGCAGAGAGCTCTGGCCTCTTGACCCCAATTTTCACTTAAAGAAACAAATTTCTTTTTTGCAAACTAACTCAATTTTTCTCCTGTCAACCTTTAGCCTCACTTTAAAATATTAACCTTTTTCCTATCATGATCAGCACCCAACTTTCTTCTATCCAAATTTAATGTTAATCACCATAGATGATAATGTTATATTCACTTTTAGTTACCTCTGCTGAATACATAAAAGTAATTTATATCTATGCATCTTCTTAGAATATACCAACACTTGAGCATTTTGTACATGTGGAAAGCACAATATCCCCTTTAAATACCTGTATTTCTTTTCTATGAGATTTTTTTTTTTTTTTTTGCATTTTTTCAGTTTTGTACTCTAAAATGTTAACTGAAAGATGTGTTTCTCCTTTGAAAGAAGAACAGGCAAACTGAGACAAGGATGAGGATACACTTCCAAAACAGACAGAATTACCACAATCACTTACTTGCCTTTTCTGCCAAAAAGCATTAACCAAAATGAAGTTATAGCAGAATTAGGGAGAGGAAGACTGAACTGGAGGGAATTATTTCCTACATTTATTTTGATGTTCTCCCACTAAATTCAGTGAATGAACTATATCAGTATTGTTGACAGATGAATCCATTTTCTATAAACTACTATAAATAATTTAAAACTTTAACAGCACAGAAAACAAATAAGATTTTTTCATATCATCAGTCTTGACATAGCATCTAAATAAGCTACATTAGCTGTAATAAATAATACTGATTTTGGACTTGTTTGCAAAAATGTTGAGTGCTCACAGCAGCTGTTACATTCAGAAGTCTGAAGGAGAAGCTGGAAGTGCTTCAGAAAGCTCAAATACCCAATATTGGGAATCTACAGAGAGACCTTACTTACTTGTCCCATGGAAGAGTGTGTTGGTCTTGTTTAAGGAACTGTTGAGAACAGGTGTTTACCTATTTGCTTCTGGGGAGGACTAGATATGCACATTTCTCCTCCCTAGTGTTGGCCATTTATCCTTAAGAGTCAGTAGTATCATACATTTAAGAGACTGCAAAGCATAAACGGAATTATGGTGTAATTATGTGATAAATACCTCCATGAATGAAAACAGAGACATACTCTGTGGATGCTGCAGTCATCCAGTGCAACTGTACAATATCAAAATAAGTCTTCTGTATGATTACATTGTTGTATGTTTATCACAAAAAATAGGATAGTCAAAACTGTATTTTTTAAGAAACCTAGTGAGAGCATTGTTCTTGAAGGAGTTTTTTCAAAAAAAAAAAAAAAATTGGTTGCTGTTGGAACTTCTTTCTCTACCTGCAGGAAAATTTTAGGTATTTTTAATGTTTATGAAAAAAAAGAATTTTTTAATGATGGAAAATGTCAACTAGTTCTATGAAAATCTGAAAACTTAAAATACTTTTTTCCATTTTGTAGTGGAATATATCAACAAATTTTTCAAAGTTATTATTACAACCTTAGAATACAGGAAGTTTCAGTCTGGTCCTACTAGGATCTGTATTTAGGAGACTGAGAAAAATACCCATTTATTATCATATTTTACAAGCTTACATGAAATAACATAAGAGAGCAACATTTTCCTATGTCAGTACAGAAAAATTAAATAGATCCCAACTGAAGAGTAAAGAACTCAAGATACCATTTACAGGAAAACAACACTTCCAATGAAGAAACCAAGTTTATGGGTAATTTCTATCTGAGATGTGTTGGGTTCTGATGAAAACAAGCTCCATTGTCCACTAGAGGGCATGAAGGTGGGAAGTCAAAATATTGAATTAAAACATCACATACTTCAACAAATACTTCCAGAAAAAAATACCATAATATGAACACCAAAAAGTTAACTATTACCTGCATTCATCAGCAGTCTGAATTTCTCTCTGTGATAAATGACCTTGCTGAGATGAGCAAATCTGAGGATTTTCATGGACATTAAATTGCAAACGTTCAACAAGGCTTGCAGATCTGTTTGATTTTAGTAAGACTGGTCCTTACCCAAAACCCACTGAAATCATTCTAGGTCTTCCTATTGATTTCAGTACTTTTCGATCAAAAGGAACTGTGATTGGCGAAACATCAGTGCTTGTCATTAAAAAGTGTGGTATGCAGCACTAGGCACAATGAAAGAGAGACAGAAAGAAAGGTGAACATATCACCCTACTCAAGTAGATTGTAAAACAAAGAGAGGAGGAGCATTGGGCAGACAAATTATAACTATAATTTCCCGATCTTTTGGTATATCATCGCAATTTGTAACTACACGCTGAAAGTTGTCAAAGCCATACAATGAAGAAATTACTGTCTTGTCAGGATGTCCCTCAAGTTTCCTGGGCAAAAATTACTCTTAATTTTAGTATGAATACATATCAGACTAGATATGTCTCCAAAACTTGCTATAAAGCTAGTTGTGAACAGTCAGTGTTTTCCACCCTGTCTAGTTCAGGTAATGTCTGAACAATTTGGGTGTAAAAGAATTAGATTTATTTTATAACTATGAGTCATGCAAACTCAGATGAGAATCTCATTGTCAAGCTGGATTCTTTCCTGTTTTCACATAATCACCAGTGTAGCCCCCTCCCATCTCTTGACCCAGCTCTTGACCCACTTCTGTCCTTTAGTACTCTTTCTTCTGTTTGTCTTGCTATTAGATGTGAGGCAGCAGAAAACACCCCTCTCCCCCAGTGTCAAAGTTTCAGACTCTGCCAGTGAGCAATCTTGTGCCACCAAACTTAGGAATTCCTTCTGAAATCCTGCATATGCCCTTTACTCTATTTGTGCAACTCAGTTTAAAGAAAACACAACTTAATCAATTAGAAAAGTGTTTTCACTACTAAAAGAAAGAAATCGAGGCACATTACACTTTTTCTTTTTTCTTATCAAACTGCAGGTTTTCATTTGTCTCCCTTAAAGCTCCTAAACAAATAAACAAACAAACAAAAAAAAAACAACGCTCATTTTCCCTACACAGGGCAGCTGAGAAATTAATTTATTTCCCTTTCTTTTGGTGTCAAAACTTTGAAATAGTTTTTATTGGTTAAAAGAAAAATGACAAAAAAAAAACCTTCCTCCCCCAATTGCTTCACCAAAACCACCCCTTATATAAAATAAACATAGAAACGAAAATCAAGAAAGCTGTCTACTTTTTTAAAAGCTATGAAGGCTTAACATCTAGAATCCATCCTCTGAATATAAATAGTTACATGTTAATTATCATGATTCCTGACTTTCCTTTTGATATTAAAATGCATACAGATTAGAACATCTTTATCAGCTGAAAACATTTTACGTCTTAAATAAATATTAAATAATTATATAATAAATATTAAATATATATACATATTATATACTAAGCTTTTTTAAAGTATGTGAAATATTTTTAAAACCTATTTCTGCAGTAAAATCAGCTGCTTCTTGGAGAAAGTACAGAAAATGAGACTGGTAATTGAAATTATTGACCCAGTGATAGATCTCTGAGCAAAATTTGACTTCAGCTGGAATTATTCTTGAGTTAAAACTGCAGGATTGGCCAATTGCCAAATCATTTCCTGTTTTTTCATCTTGTATATTAAACAGCAGTAAAATCTTATACCTTGACATAATTTTATGTTGTCACTAATGTTACAGGACACTCCAGTTTGCCTTTGTGTTTGAAGGAAGCACTTCTACTGACATCCATTATGTACAGTCTGCTTACATTTGCAACTGTGCAATGCAAACAATGCATGCAGAATGACCTGTTCACTTCCACATCATCGGCAGATAAAGCTGCCTACTTTGGAAGCACAATTAAAAGCAGTAGCTGCAACAAAAAAAGAACATCCTACCAGTTTACTCTTATGACCACGGGAAGACTAAAGGAGTAATAGCCATTGTGTGTTTATGGAAACAGGGAGGTGACAAAAAAGTGCCCTGTCAGTTTTCTGCTCTGTCTTGCCAGCTGCATTAAAATGCAGCCCTGAGCAAATTTTTTTTTTTTTTTTTTTTTTTTTTTTTTTTTTTTTTTTGTCTGGAATTTCAGGAGCAGAGAGTACAAAAGAGCTGATGAGCAATGAATGCTTCACCCTTCCTCAATTAATCTTGTCTCTCTACCTTTGCTTTTGCTTTCCCTCTACATGAAGGTAATAATGACACCCTCATCCATTATCCTTTTATCCCTGTTATTCTCGTGAAATTGCTTAATAATATGTTACAGATTCGTCTTCACTCACATAATTCTTCCTGTCATTTGCAGTATATCATCCTGCAAACATACAGCCCACTTTCACTGGCCGTTCTTTGAAGATTATTGTCAGTGACATCTTCAGGATGCGTTTGGAATCTGGAGCATCATTTCCGTTGCGATGGGGAATTACACTGACTTATCTGTCATTGCCAAAAGCACAACAAGCAATTCAGTGTTAATGCAAAGGTAACACAGGTTTTTATCATGCCGCCAGAACAAGAGCTCTTGTAAATTTATGCTAATATGGCCCTTTTATAGTTTAATAACCTCCTCCCTGGCTGGAAAAAGGGGCACACGCACACTCACAAGCTCACACATGCACACACCCACACTCGCACACCCTGGTAGTTTAATAATCTGTGTCACAGTGTGGTAGGTAATTTGTAGCTGATCCTCTTGTAATTATTTATTTTAAATCTTTTTATGAATGCTAATCTTATATAGTACAGCGGATCTCCAGTGTTAGATACCTAGAAATTGTAAGAAGCAACAGAATTGCTTCTATTTCTAATGGTACAACCATTAGAAATAACAACCACAACCAGTTTCCAGGACATGAATTCCCTATTTCTCAACAAAATAATTACTTTTTTTTTTTTTTTTTTTTTTTTTTCCCCATTTCTGGAAGGCTATGGCTGCTGATTCAGTTTGCTTTCCTCATCAGGAGATCAGCAGCTCTACAAACGAGCCATTTTCCCTGATCCAGGGTGGCATTCCAGAGGGACCTTGGCGATCCTGCATGCATGCCAAATCTGACAACACATGACAAGCCGGTCGGCGTGCAGTAATTTGACTAATTATACCGGATTAGAGCATATTAATGCAAGCTGTTTTCTCCAGAGTTAATGACCTGCTGACTGGGTTCTGTAAGGCCCCACTAGGTCTACAGACAGCTAAAAAACAAAACCCTGCTTTCTAAGCCCTCGTCATTTCACATCAGCAAATGAGTATATCAAACTACTGAGCAGCAAAATTCAAGCGACATTTTCTGTGCTACAAACCCATGCAGCTTTCCCTAACTTTCCACCTCAAGGGTTTCTTTGATATAAAATTAAAATCCACTTTTTTTTTTTTTTTTTTTTTTTTTTTAATTTTCTTCCTATAAAGCACAGAATCCAAAAAAGGGAAGAGATTTCTTTCTAGATTTTTCCCTGGACTTTTATTAATGAGCACAGGGGAGAAAAAAAAATAATTTACAGTCACTCTAATGCTGCCATTTGAATCCATCATTGTGTTAAGAGTCTCTATTCTGCCTTAGATAAATCAGTATTATCAACAACTTTATGAAGTGATGCTTTCAAATTGAATGTAGAGTTTTCTTTTGAGGAGATTGTACCACTTGTGATAATGTATTGTTTTTTGCCTTTTTTTTTCCCTACCCTTTTTCCAATTGCGTAACTTTTTCATAAAGGGATTGGTTATTGTTTTGAAATATTTTAAGTGAATAAAAAATAGTCAGGCTTGACTATTGGATTGTTTTAAAAATTTCATTTAAAATTTTGTCTTGTTTAAAATGTAGGTGGTTAAGAACACAATCATTTTGACAAATATAAAACTATTGGGTTGAAATTAATACTTTTTCCCCCAAGAGCTATGCATAACCTTTAGCAATGGGATGAAGGCTTTGCATGTAGCTATATATATATGCAATGTAGTTTCTCATATTCTGAAATATAAAACCAGGTTTTTCCTTTAATGATTTTAATGCATACGTTACTGAATTATCTTACTATTTTAGCACTTAAATTGTCCATTAAGAATCATAAAATAAATTCACATGTGGAACTCTCCACATGCACAGACTTATGTCTTCTTATTTAGAGCCTGGAATATTGCAATATGCCACTGAACAGCAAAACTATTCCCATTTAGCATAGGAAAACAATTATTTTTTTCCTTCTTTTTCTAATGTCATTTATTTTAATGCATGTATGCACTACTTGCTGCAATAACTAGAAATATAAAATCAAATTTCTGGTACGTTCTTCTTGAAATATACGCAAAGGCAGGCAACTAAATCGCAGCTCAGATGCACTGAGCACATATTTACAATGTAAATGTATCTCTGATGCAAAATATAATCAATAAATTTATTGCAGGGAAAAGGTTAGAGTTTCTATTAGTACTATATCTATTTAATCCATTATAATTCTGCATGTAAATCTCATATCCCATAAAGGACTAATTACTACAGCCAGTATGTAAGTTCTACACAGAGAACCAAGCCCACATGTGTATCTAGCGTAACGCAAATGGAATTTAAATTTGCTTTACCATAAATGAGATCAGAAACATACTCAACTAGCCCATACGGTCTTGGAGGCAAATTAAACTTGGTGCAATCCACTATCAGATTAGTTATGCTTTGCATTTTGTAAGCCAGGAGAAAATTGGGCTATTTGTGACATGTGCTTGCAAAAATTATTCTTTGCTTTCTCTGAGTAAAAGAAGAGGGCTTGAGGAATGTTAGTATTGCTGTAAAAAGTCCTGGAAGACTACTTCACTCAGGAAATTGGTAATGGGCTAGAGAACTTGACTCTAATTTAGTAGACTATATACAACAATTGAACCAAATCCTGGTCTTTCCTTAATTACCCTAAGACCTCTCCTTTGCCGTTACTCAGAAGAGACTGAAAATTATAACCCTCAGACTGCTGTTTGATAATTGATGGAAAAGGAGATGTCCAAGGAAAGATGAAATGTGGTTATCAAGCGTTCACAACAAAAAGGCATCACCACACTGGCATTCCTGTTGGCACTCTCAGCAGAGGACTGGAGGAGTGAATGGGTCTGAAGTCTACAAAGCTGTCACCCCTAAGGGGGATCCTTCAGGTCATGGGTGAAACATATCAGGAGGGCAGTGTGGGAAAGCCAGAACTGTTGCTGCTCATGCATAAATAAAGGACTTTGGTCTTCAGGGCTGTCAATCCAGCATCTTTCAAGAGAACTAAATTCGTTATACAAAAAAAAGTGTAGATATCCTTCTAAAAGAAATAAAGCAGGCACCTGATCCTCCTATGGATAACTATGTAATTGATTTTATACTACAGTTGCTCTGACAGTAAAATTAGGTTTTGTAAATGGTTTTGTACGTTAAAAATAAGAAAACAAAACACAAAAGAAATAAGATATACGGTAACTTTGTTACAAAAAAAAAATCCAAATAACTTCGTCTTTGAATATAGATCAAACTTATGTTTTACACCAACACATACACAGAACAACATATACATTTTAAAATGAGGAAAACATCTATGTAATGCTAAATATTAGCGAAATTTTACACACTGACATGGATGATCTCAAAGTTCAGATTAGTGGCCTTAGAAGTGTCACTACTTTTAAGAATTTGTGCAGTACAGATTTACTGTAATTGAGAAGAATTATTTATTTTCTGACATAATGTAAGTTCTGGATCTGGTTTATCTAAAATTCCAACCTTCGTAGCTGACAGAAATTTTGGGGTTTTACTTGAGCAGCCTGATTACCATTCACACCTTCAGATCTCTGTGACACCAGCACAAAATTGTGACTGGATGATCTCCCAGAAACTTACACAGATGCATAAATCATGCTGTTGTCTCTTCTGTTATGGCTATATGAATCCTGGTAGAGAGGGCAGTATGTTTGTGACACTGCTCTGATAACTTCCACACAGCTCAAAGGTTGTATCTAATTTACATTAAAATGTCCATATGTATATTTACAAAAAGTCCTACTGAAATACAGAAATTGAATATTTTTCCTATCAATGTATATCATAGATAAATATTAAATAAATGTTGGTAAAGGTCACCAAAAGCTTATTAGCAATAAACCCACTTTTTCTTCAACCTGTAAATTATGGTACTGCAACTGTAAAATCCATTATTTTTTCTTGCAGACCACCTATACTCCACAGTCTATAAAGTGAAAAAACCTTACAATAACAGGGACTTTTACTCTTGAAGGTATTCACCCTCTTCATTTTGAAGAAATAATAATGCACTTTTCAGTCCATCAATCACAAAACATCAGACTATAAACTATTTTGTTACAGTAGTTGTTTCATAACAAGTGCAGCTCTTCATTTCAGTTTGTTACAATTCTGTAAAGGGCATCTCTCTCCAAGCTGCAGGATCCTGAAGTTATAAAATGAAATGCCTTTCTTAAGGTAGCCAGGTTAAAAGAACATAAAGTGGTGTGTGTAGAATATATACACTTAACGTTCAGTTGGGATGACAGTATGTTACAAATCAGTGATGGAAGTTTTCTTTAATATAAAAATGTCTGTTGAAGCTCTGTTTTACTTGGGCATGGCAAACAGTACCAGAAATAATTACTTCTATAGTTAAGTTACTGGGTTCTCTTTGAACTAAAGAAATAGAGTAATAAACAAACAAAATATGTGACATTCTGAATCTCATAAAATTGTGATCCTCATGGATATGTAGAGCTCAGAACAGCCTGAACATATTCAAACAGGCTTATATCATACAATTTACATTCACTTCACTCATTTGTGATACTAATTTATGCAAAAGCCTTAAAATTGGGTTAACTAGGAAAAACACACAGTCATACACAAAAGCAATACTTTTTTCCTATTATAACTCTGTTGTTTCAGTGTTGGCAGTAGTATTTTGCGGGAAAAAATGCTACAGGAGACATCCATTATGAAAAAAAAGGATAGTAAATATTTTTATTTCACAAGTCACTGCATACTGCAATCCAAATAGAAAATACATTCTTATTTTGATAAAGAAATTGATAGAACAAGTTTTAAATTATTTCTTGTTACTTCCATCAGACACTTCATATTAATATTTCACTGAGAGCTGAGCATTTTAAAAATGCAATTATTTATGGGTGTCCAAAGCCCTAAAGCCAGCTATTCCTGACTAAATGTAAACAAAGATCTGATTGACTACAAACACAGACTACATTAAACTCAATCACCATTTATTATGCACAGTTTACTCTTGAAGCTATATTCTCATCAAATGAAATTCAAGAGACAGGTCAAAACTTTTTTTTTTTTTTTTTAAATTATACTTAAAGTGGCATTTCCTAAAATTTAAATTCAATGAACATTAATATATGTGGACTTTTTGATCTGGCTTAAGTATTATCTAATAATGATGGTACTAAATAAAAATCACTAGAAAGCTATAGCATCTGCAAGACAACAAAAAAGGCTTACAGCAGAGACTCCATGCAACATTTAGCTGGTATTTTCCACACACACTGATCCAGTGAAAAAGGGTAAGCTGTAAAAATGTGCTTCTGAGAGTTTCAAACCATATTGTACAGAAGTCACATCAAATTAATACTGAGGACCATTTAGAGCTTTTATTCTGAAAAGCTTTTGAAAAGGGATTAAACTATGAAAACTCGCATGATACTAAAGTACCTATTAATGGGTTTAGGGGGGGAGGAACAATGAAAGTGTTATTTTTAGATAAATCGTTACTTTGTATGTAGCAGCACAAAGCATTTGCTAAGGAGACACTGCAACAGTTCTCTAGCAATATCCCACACATCTAAACACTGATTAGCAGAAGAATTTTTCATGTCATTAAGAACAATCTTACACAGAAAAGAGGGTCTTATGGTTTTCTCTTTAATTTTCAACAATTTCTATAAATAATTCATTAGAAAAAAATGTGCTCATGGTCAAAAATTGCATAAATAAAACAGGAGCCATTTTTAGAAGATTGTTATTGTAGAAAATACTAGTGAATGTTTGTAGTCTTCCATAGACACATCAGATTTCCAAAAGCCTGCTAAACAAACTACTTGTATAAAAAAATTTCACACTGTACAACACACTTAACATGCAGAAAAAATATGTTTTCAAAAAATAACAGGAAACAGTATTGAGAGCAGTATTGAGAACAAGGAACTGGGGTAGTTGTCATCTCATCAAAAATAATGAATGCTCAAGAGATTTCTAACTTCATCTCTTCCCAGTCATTTGTCCAATAACAATAGGCTACCAGGAGAGAAAAGAGGAGGCATAGAGCACGCTCTTCTTGCTCAGCTCTAGCTAGCACCTGTAACCTCCAAACAACTATGTACCAGCTGAAATCGACATGACGACAGCCCCAAAAGACAACTGGAAATGTTGTTCCTAGCCTGCTGTGCCTCCATTCAACTATGGGATGCACCACATGGTGGATGACAGCTTTGTGTCTGCCCCATCTTGCAGCCTCCCCTCCTCCCTCGACACACAGTCATGCACACACAAAACAGTCTTATGGCTAATGATGCAAACATGAAGTGTAAAGTCTCCTTAATTTGACCCTTGTTAAACTCCTAATTGGATTGAGGCGGTCTCAGAGTGGAAAGCAACCCTGGATTATTCAAGAAAGCTTTTACAAAATGAAGACCAAATTACAAAAGGCTTCCACTCTGACTGCAGGACACCACAAAGAACAGGCAATGAATTGCAGCTGTCACTTAAGTTAAAAATCTAATCAATTGCCTTTTTTTAAACAGGTAACTTTTTGAACAGTTTCTTCATTGTGATACTCTTCAGAGTGCGCTTGACCCAAATTTAATAAGCTGCTATTAAAGCAGAAGAGCAGCTGTAGAGCAAACACTGTAGAATGATACTGTGCATTCAGGGTCTTAATGATTTTAAAATGACTACAACCATCGCTTCATTCAAGAGGAACAAAGCTCAGGGCTCTTTGCTCAACAATGTCTTAACACAAACTGTCTGAACAGACAGCATTCATTTGTCCTTCATGAACCCAAAAGGTCAGCTGCATTGCTGAGAACATCTCAACAGTTTAATTGTGTTTCTCCTGTAGGAAGACTGAGAGGAGAAACTTGGGGATTCCTTGTGTATGAAAACTAGCCTTTTTTTTTTTTTTTTTTCTCCCAAGAAAATATACAGCTTAAGTACAGAGACAAGGGGTGCATGATATGCAGACAGGTGTAAAACATGAAGTAATTATAGAAGCTCAAATTAGTTCCTAGGCCTGAGGCAAAAAAGAGAACAGTGCCTTGACAAAAGGGAATAGCAAATAAGGATAGCAAACAAAAAATGGCTTGAATGTGTAAATTAGCAAGAAAAATGAGACAGAAAAGCAGCTTTACTCTACTATTATTCACCACATGAGAACAGAGCAGCTGAACATGATCAAGAGGGCTTTGGAGGAGAGAGGCAGGCATCAACACCGAAACGAAGCCAAAGAGTGGCAGCTCCGCACTTTCTAGTCAGTCACTCATTATGTGGTGAAGTGCTCTTGAGAAGTGCCTCTTATACTTGACCTATCATATTACGTCTTCTGTAAACACATAATCCCTGCTTGTTAGGTGGTGTCAACACTAGCATTCATTCACTGTGGTAGTCCTTTTGTGTATAGACACTTTAGAAGTGCTGCCAAAACCAAAGAATTGACACCATAATACAACAATTTGAATTTCAACCAGGTAAACAGATCCTATGCGTTCCTGTAAAATGTAGTGTGCAGAGCATTACATCCAGTTTTCCTTACGTGAGACAAAGCTGCTTTTTTTATAACAAAACTATTTTATTGAGAGACTTTTTAGCCAGTATAGCGAGCATCTAACAATTAACATCAATAAATGAACAGGTTTAACAACAGGAATTATGTCCACTGCAATTTCTTTGCTTCATGGATATAGAGTTTACATGTTTTTTTACTACAAGCCAGCTAAGTAGAACAACACGAACAAAACAAATTGTGCTTGTGCAAAACTGCCTCCTAAGTGCAACATGTTATTGCTATGAAGATCATAAATAAGCCATAAAACTGGTCAGCTTTTATGCCAGAATTTCATGCAGTCCCACAGATATTTTATAATTCAGTCTTTGTGTTGACTCACACCTGATTGTTGTAATTAGACATGCACAGCTTCAATTCAATGATTATACTGTTTCTGTTAAAGACACAAATTCAATCTTAAAAACGCTTTTTTTTCCTTTTTTTTCCTTTTTTTTTTCTTTTTCTTTTTAATCAGTTCAGAAGTATAAATAATTGATTATTTGTTTTTAAGCTAACAGAGATATTCCAGGCAGAATATCATCTGAACATTTATGAAATGCTCTGCACACTTTTGCAGGCTATGACTGAAAAGATGAATCATTTTTCATTCAGCACTAGACAAATATGATGAGCTTTCTGATGTATCATGGAATCTGAATGAAAAATCAAAACTAGAATGGTAGCATTTGGTTAAAATGTCACATTTTACAAATGTGACCTCAAAGGTATCCAAAAAGAAGACTCAGGTATGTAGCACCCCACCTCTCTATACCGACGAGCTATCTTAGCACTTAGCACTAAACGTCAAAAGGAGCTAGAGGTAACATTACAGGCCTAATATTGCAACAAGGTAGTGTGATGCATTAGTGCAGCCACACTTAAAAAATAACATATGATCGTGTTACACTGATGTCATCATCCTCTTGCTCCCCATTGCCAAGATTTTTTGTTGGGCTTTCTTGGAAAGGAAATTGAGCCTAGATTCTTATTCACAAGTGAATTTTGCAGCTGATTTTTTTGTGTTCAAGCACTGAACTGTGCATTTCTGGGAAACCTTGACAACAACGCTACTGTTGGGTTCGGTTAGCCTGCTTAGCAGGCAAAGACAAGCAGTTTGCCTACTATTTAGTCTTCAACTCATCCACTTGGGAGCAAGGATGGTGGAATGTTCTGTTCTGTAGAACATTCTATCTGTACTAGCCATTGCATCTCATTCAAACACCTTTGATCAAATTCTCAGCAGCCTCACCCAACCCGAACACACAAATGGAAATCTAATCCTCACACCTCTAACCTTTGTCTTTCAGCTGTTGCTTCTCTAACCCTTAAAATCAACTTCTTTTATACGTTCCTAAAAATAAAAAATAAATAAAAAGTAAAAAAATAAAAATTATGTTGACAAGCTTCCTACATAATAGAACAGCACACATTTTTTATTACCATCTTTTTATCTTTTCCTCTACCTATTCTATTTTTTTTCATTATTTCTTGCTTTTCCCAAAATTAAACTGTAAAATGATGTCAGAATCACATAATTTTTATTTCTCTAAGGCAACATGGAAATTCACTGTATAAATATTAAACCAGATCAGTAACAAATAATGTAGGCTTGTGAATTAAGGCCTTGTAAGTCCCATGTTTGGTAACATTAACTTAAGAACACAGAGTACCATGCAATACAAGCAAATTCAGCAGTTTGTGCATCCAAAAAGACCTCATTTTGTCATTAGAAATTAATTTAGAAGGTAAGAAAATATTGGCCAAGGTGTCAATATAATTAACTATTCTTTTAAAGACTTGGCACGAACTTCATTATACTTGCTCCCTCTCAATTCCTGGATTCTCTCTGTTTTCTCACTATTCTCAAGCATATCCTGTTTCCCATCATAATAAAGCTTTCCCTTACTGTATAGATTGCATAAGCTTCTGGACAGGTTAACCTCTAGGTCAGTGAAGGATGCTGAAAAGGCTGTTTTTTTTTTTTCACTGCCTGGGGCTCTGGAGAGCTGCTCTTGGAGAGCTACCTTATTTGCTTTCACAAAGCAATGACTTCTGCCCACAAAAGCAGCAGTTACAGTCAGGCTGGCTCAGTTCAAGTACAGTCAAGAGTAAGCCCGGAAAATGTTGACACTTGTAACCATGATTCACAACCTGAGTCATGACGTGGGACAACTGTGCTTAGATGCACTGGTAGAGATTCATGAAAGTGGGATTTCCTGTTTAGTACGGTATTTATCTTTATATGAAGTAAGCCCTACTTGCTTACACTTTAATTCAAATTTCTTTAAGCAAAGATCTTCCTGTCCTCTGGTTTTCCTCTTTGATTACATACATTGTTTTTTAATTCCCCTCCCTTCAATGAAATAAATTTTACGAGAAGTTTTCAATGTAATTATTCCTGGAAAATTCTAATGGTTTTCATTTCAAATTCATTCTCTTTGATATTTTTGCCCTAATCCCCATTCTATCCAATGATTTATTTATTTTTTTTTTCTCACACAAACACAATGTGTTTTGGTTATCTTCTTGTTTATGCTATATTTCTCCTATTCCACAAAGCTATATAAAATCCAATTTTTATATCAATTTAAGTTTAATTGAATCAGTATCTTTTTGCCTTCACAACTGATCATCACGATACTACAGGGTCAGTATGAGGTTGGAGTTCAAATTCCTTATGCATTTGCTAAACTCAAACATACCAATTGTTGCTTCTTAAGCAGTCCAACGTGTCCACTCTATGACTGATTTGCACATATGGAATATGGCAAAAGGTCTTCAGTCAACACTTTTTTAGAATTTCTAGTAAACAGAGAGTCCAACTGGGCAGCCTGCCCCCTGAATCTGGTAGACCACCAGGAAAAATGGAAGGGCATGACAACAAAAAGGAAAGTCTACCAGTAACACCGGTGAGCTCAACAAAGAATTTATTGCCCGACAAACAACTCAACTTCTTGGTTTCAATTTCTGCTAAACGATTATCAGTGCAGTACTCTTGAGTGGCTGACTAAAATGAGAAATGAGTTCATGCAACTAAAGTTTGGTCAGCGCAAAAGAATGACATATAAGTTTCACTGATGTAATTAGCATCATCATTTTTAGATTGTGCTTGATTTGGACCATTAATCTTAAATATTTTATGAAATGTTTAAAAGTGATATATAACAGATGTACTCTGACTAACCATGAGCAGATTACCCACAAAACAACTACACCTGACAACTGCAATATTTTAACAGCACAAAAACACATTTCCAGATAACCATTCTTTAAATGTGTAACAATCTTTCTTCAAAGAAAACAACTGTTCATTCTTAGGCATTTTTTATTTTAACAGCCATTGTAATTTGTCATGCTCCTTTAACACAGAACAAGCAAACCACCACCACCATGAACAAAACAGAAAACCTTACAAAATGTGCAAAATTCTGGGTTTCATCTGTGAAATTAATTCTATCTAGGGATTTCAATGATAAGTATGTCTCTTGTAACACAGCCTACTTTACTCCATGCAACTGTTATGGAAGGTATGTAAGTAGGTAATATACGTGTTAAAAGTTATCAAAAGTTAAAACTTATCATAACTGTATTGCCAGTGAACCTCAAACCAGGTCAGATTTCATACTGCCATAAATCATCATGTACAAATTGTCCTCAAAGCACACATTTATGGCAGGAATCAGGAACAAAGCATAAAGCTAAACATCCCCCTCACCACAGTTTAAGAACAAATTCTGTTTATTTAAAACAACTTAAGCATAACTGCTACATTATGATACAATTGTTCTCAGCCAAACAGTCAGTTTTCAAAGTGTATGTTTCTCTATACACATTGTGTACAAACAGCTTTTCTCCAACACTCTCACCCTCTGATAGTTATCATCTTGGGTTTATAGCACTGCCCTACAAGTTCCTTCTAGGAACTCTACAAGTTCCTTTGTGCTATGCACAAATTCAGGAGTAGGAATGAAGTCACCGGCAGACCTTCTGTCCATTTTTATCTTCATGAGACAAAAACTGAGTAGAATTTGTGTTTTGTTTTCATTTCTTTCCCAGTGAAAATACTGATTTGAAAAATGGTATTGATCCTCCAAACTTCACTGTGGGGATAGGTTAGGCTAGAGGCAAACTTAAGGTCTGCTGTTGACCACTTCCTCTGTCTTAACACACTAACTCAGGAATGCCATCTTTTATGATTTACTTCTGTGAACTACAGATATCTTCTCACCCATCATGTTGTGATTGTTGTCCTGCACAAACCTCAGGTGGTTTTCACAAAAGCATATGAAAACAATAATTCATTCTCATTAAAACTATTTTTCTACTCATGCAGCCAGTAAGAAAGATGTGAACTGTATTTTCTAAGCAGTTGTTTTCCATCCTTATACAATGCTTCTTATAAAATGTGTGCCAAACATCTTACTTCTCCCATTCAGAGGTATAATTGTTTGTTTTTTTTCTTTCTTTTTTTTTTTTTTTTTTTTTTTTTTTTCTACAAAGGTAAATTTTGTGTAAGCACTGAAAAAAAAATGAAAAAGTCCTTCAAGTCTGGATGCAGAGTTAGAAGACAAAGATGAAAGAAGCAGATGTAACTGAAGACAGATGTAATTGAAGACTATTATTACTGAACACCAATGTTGAGATAATTGTAAAAACAACAATTCTGCTTAGGTATCTGTGATTCCAGCAGGTGAAGTGACAAAACTGTGCAGCTCTAATGCACCCCACTGCTTCGTGACTTCAAGTTATGTTAGCATCTTGGAAAAAAAGATTTTAAAACCTGTCCTGGCAAACAAATGCATGAGCACTTCTTGAAGACAGGAGAAGTCCCACTAATGTCAGTGGATTTACTTGCCTGAGAGACTAACTCAAGAAAAATTACAGTGAGAATGTACATCTAATGTTAAATAAAGATTGATACTCAAGCTTCAGTACTGATTTTTTTTCCATTGCTTTCTACCTGCAAAGTTACAAGGTATATTCTTCCCAACTTTTAAATCTATCTTCCCACAAAATATCACTTGCTATCAGAACTTAACTTGCAGAATTAAAATCTGCAAGCAATTTTTGCTGAAAGGTATAAAGGGAACCTAACCTTAACTGTTGAGGTTAGCAACAAAAAAGCAAATGTGAGCAAGCTGTACATCTAAGCAGCTTACTGCAAGTCTGGGAAGAGTTAATAACTAAACAAGGACCATACTAAAGTCAGTATCCCTAAAGTTGCAGATCCAATTTTTAATTTCTATTCCTCTCTATGTTTTTAAACAGATGTACTCAGCTAATATCTTTGTAATTAGTCTGTGGTACACTGAATAGCAAATTATTTCAGTTTTCTCAGATTGACTCAATACCACATGCTCCCATACATGTCCAAAGTGGAATGCACAATATAACCATTTTACAGAAGTCTCAGGAATCAGACAGCAGCAGAATAAATCACTCTGTGAACAAGCTGTGTACCAGGCTTCATTAGTTATAATTACCCCCAAAATATGCTCAGCAGAATGCACCCATGTCATCTGGGAGTGACACACAATAGAGTGGGCAACTTATAAACTCCTCCAAGCACAGAAAGAGTCCATAAAACAACTGGCTTGTGCATTTGGATTCATGTGATAACACCTCCTATTGCATAAGCCACCAGATGACACAGATGGGGCAAATCCAAACAAGGAACATTTCTTTTGTATAGGCATTGGACTTCATTTGATGCCTATTCAACTAACAAGCTAGGAAACCTGACTATGAAACACTAGATCTTTGTCCTTTTTATTTCCCAGATTGTGCTACACTTGCTCGAAATAATGAAACATATAGTTTTAAATACTTCAAACACAATGTCCTAAGAAAAACAAAACAAAACAGGAATGTTAAATTTAACATACTTATGCATAGGCAGAAACAAATACTCATCCCCAAACTTTAAAGGAAACATTTCTAACATATGTTAAACAGCATCTCCACTTCATACATCATATTATGAAAAGAAGTAAATACTGACAGAAATTCTTTGAGAACACATATCAGCAATCAGATTCTTTTTCTGTAGAAAAGAATATTAATTAATCCTATATTCACATATTAGATCACCTTTCCTTTAATGATTATTACAGAACCAACCACATTACAGTTAATGCAACATAGATCTCAACCTCATTATGTAGTCTTTTTTTTTTTTTTTTTTTTTTCTTCTGCCTCCTGTACTTTCTGCCAATCATAACAACTATTTTCTCTCTGGGACATTCCAATCTCATACCAAATCCTTATTATTTACTTTCTTGTATCCATAATTCATTCAATTTCCGGTCTTCATATTAAATGCTTTTTCACCTTATTTCCGTAATTTTTTATTATTGTCCACTGCTACAAAGATTTGATAATGTGAAAATCTTGAAGGTAAATACTTGTTTACTGGAACTAACTTATGCTTTACTCAGAGGGAAGGTGATATTCATATGCAGTTAACCATACAGACTGATCTAATAGCAAATATAACATGAACATGCAAGTTAAACTTGCTCATATATGTCAGTAATTTAATACAAACATGGGAATTTGTGTGCTCTGGAGGTTAACATGTAAGCTAGTTCATACACACACACGTTGACATGAATTCTCATATATTTATTTGCTTGTATATTCAAACAGGTAAGCACATACAAATATACCCACATAAAAATACAGATACACACTCAAAGAATTCCCTACACCTTTAGGTGGTGTACACAGAGTTAAAGCTCTGTTACTTTTCTACGTGCTATAAAGGAACCATGTAATGTCCCCATGCCTGTTAGCTTCTTCCAAGACAGCCCAGAACATAAGTCCCAAACTCTGATTTAAATTAGTAACTTAACTACATGACACTGAGTGACATTGAGTTCTGTGAAACTGCTCATATCTATAAGGTAAATAATTGGTTATTTTTATACACTGGCCTCTATCTGTGTTCACAGATTTAGAACATGAAATGTCACATGTAGAACTGAGCATAGCCCTGATAGGTAAGTTCAATTAAGGTCTCTTATAAACAGCATCAGGTAACCTGTGATCAGTCACATCTGTGCATCAGAAACACTGCATGGATGCAAGCAAGGACAGAATTTGGACCAGTTTGGCCCCATTTCCGTGTAGTGCTACCAAGAAGTCAGGTTTTAGTATTCACACAGTCAACACTGGCCAAATCCATATAGTGTTCACAGGCAGAATGGCAGCAATTTCCTATTTTTAATATATCAGAGAACCACACACAATTGGTGAATATGAGCTGCTAGAGTATTATTTGAAGTTACTGCCATCTCCTCTTTTTTTTTTCCTTTTTTTTTTTTTTTAAGAAATAGATATTGAAACTATCCCAGCTAATAATTTCATTCTGACACTTGAGTTTAAAAGGTTAAGTTACTATCTGAAGAAAGGTAATCTGGCTGCCTTTCATAGCAGCCTGCAAGCTCTGCAATCTGCATAGAGAGGGGCATTTGTCATCATTAGCTGAGCAGTGACAGCTGGCACCTAGGGTGTCCCAGATTCAAGAAGTGGCAAAGGCGCTCTTTTACCTTAAGTTGTCATTAAGTATAGCATGCTTCATAAGGAGCAATATTTTCTTTTTGTTATACAGCATGAAATAACAGCAGTGAATGCATCTGTGTTTACTTCAGCATGGACAATAAGCTGATATATAATTAGCAGTTGTCTTTAGACAACAAGACACTGGGTTTATATTACAAATATCCAATTTATGAAACTTGAAAATAATGGCGATTATCTCAATATTAGCACAGTATATTTTCTTCAAAGATATTGCAGACTGATTGACTCATAAACTTTATGGACATGAAAAATTGTGATTAAAACACACTTTTTAACTAGAGGTATGGTACTGTCACTTCAAGCCAGGAAGGCCTAATTACTTAAAACAGACAGGTTATTAGCTACAGGGAAAAAAAAAAAAAAAGTACTACATTGGAATACAAGTTAATGCAGTACATTACCACTTTGAAGGAATACCTGATGGAGCACTATTTTAAAAGCAGCATTAGAAACTTAAAGCATATTCTTATTCTTATTCATTTAACAGTTTCCCACAATATTTTTTTCAAAACAGTTCCATGAGGTTTTGCAAACGTATAAATATTTAAGAATGTATTTAATGAACGCAATGTGTAAAAGTCTATGAAAGAAGTTGGTTTCATACCAGCATCAATTATTCAATTTATGAAAGACAGAAGAAATGGTTTATAAACATTAAAAGACCCTGACTTAGTTATTTTTATAGGAACAAAATACAAAGCTAAAAACTAATATGGTTTGACATTAAAAAAATAAATAAAAAATAAGAAAAAAAATCTCACTTCTCCACAGTCTCTCAAATTTGGAAACATAATCCATAATGCTAGATTTTGCATTATTATGTAAACTAGTTTTTCACAAATAAAACTAATTTTTTTGTTAATGTAAAATCTATGCAAATACATGCAGTCATTTATCAGGAAAGCTGACAAGCATTCCATATTGGAGAGGGAAAATGAAACTGCCTCAAGAATAGAGGCAATTAATTATTTCTGTATTTTCTCTTCCTCTGTCTTGAGGCACAAAAGTTATCCATCCAGTTAAAACAGCAAATGAAATAAAGAGATTTTTTTTTATTTAAACACATATGGCTTTTGCCTGCAATACTGATCACCACAAGGTCTACAGATGCCCGTGGCTAAATTGTACACTGGCAGATGCACACAGGGGAAAACTGTGTTAATGCAGCGTGGTGAACAAAACAAATGAAGAACTGAATTTCGGGGGGGTGGGGTGGGGGGGGAGAAGGGACTTCTTTCACCCCATAGAAATATGCCGTTTGCCTATCAAGAATGGCTTAAGTTAGTAATAAATCTAACCTGGAAAGTTTTTTTCCTCATCTACTACATTAAAAAAAAAAAAAAAAAAAAAAAGCTAAATAGGATGTGTAGAAGAAATCATCTACAAAGGTCCACACAATTTTGTAAGGTACAGATTATAAATAATGGGTTTGCCATGATAAATGGTTATATTATTTTATCTTTACAATTAAGGACTGATAATACATAATGAATGTACTGACTGAATACGAATGAGAAAACTGTTGTCCAACATACTTGCCGTCATTTTTTTTTTACTTCTTAAAGAACCAATCTGTTGAAGTATAGCTGAAAACTGCAAGAGTTATGGCGCAACTTAGCATACGCAATATACTCCTGTGTACCTCAGAGTGCTAGTAAGAGTTCTGCATATGCTAGCGGTTTCCTTTTATAAGCTTATTTTCAAAATTGAAGTTAAATGTAGCCATTTTGTACCCAGAAATACTTTGCAGAAGAAAACAAGAAAAACGAAATAATGGAAATGGTAAAACGTTCACTGAAATAAGACAGAATCATTTAGATTGCAGTAACTTCTCTCTTAACAGGCCTGTACACGTGGCATAACTTTAAAATTACCACAGTAATGGCCAAAAAAGAAGTAGGAAGGAAAATATTTACAATCTATTTTTGACAGAGACACATCATGCAACAGAAGTAAATTCACCTCATTAAAACCAGTACTTCCAGGAAAATAAATAAATAAATAAATAAATAAATAAATAATAAAGTCCTGGAAGTTTCCTTTAGTATTATTAAATAATTATTCCAAATCACTTGAAACTGTAAATAAAGAAGGTTTAAAAAAAATGATAAATAATAAAGATATCTTCTTTACCTCCTCCAAAACTAAGGAGACTTAATTAACATTGTTAACATTATCACTACCCTACCAGATACACCACATTTTTTTTTCATCTTTTCAATGGTACTAGTGTATTATAAACTATAATGTGCTCAAATAGCAAAATCTATTTCTACTATTAAGAGAAATTGACAGAAATACTGCTGTAAGATAAACACAGATATTTACATAAGCAGCTAGTATTTCTCTATCAACAAATGTATTGGAAATTGATGAAATTACAAGACTACATGTATGTGTCACTTCTTTAGTCATTCCCATTTCAATGTTACTGTCATTGTGCCACAAAGCACCCACGTCTGTATACTTTATCCTAGAGCTATGCTGAAAAAATTATATAGGAAGAACGGTAGGTGACCTAGGTTAAATTTTCATACCCACATAAGAGGAGAACCAGAGCTCTTAATAAGAGACGTGAATCACCCTCAGACAAAAAGTTTACACTCTGGAGTGACAATATTTCACCAGTTAAGAAAAAGCATTCAGAGAGGTGGTGGGAACATCGACACATTTTAAAGGCCGGAAGATTTTAGGATCAAGCTTTTCCTGAAGAGATCTCTCCCTTTCTTCCTGAAATAATAAGTTGGTTGACATGTTTATATTACAGTTACAACTAACATATTTTAGGAACAATGAATAAGTGTTTTTTAGCAAGTGGGTTGCTTATATTTAAGACTGTTAAAAGATCCTGTACCTTTTGGGAGTTCTAGAAATAGTCCTGAATGTATGAAAGTAAGTACATGAAAAGTACAGTTTTGAGATTTTGCAATCATAGTCTTTCACTCATTTCTATGAATAACCTTATCCTCCTTGTAAAAGCTTTAGAGCAGATTAGGGAAAGTATTTTTACGAGAGCATCCTGTTAAATACAAAAAACAAAACAGCACTGTCCTTTCTCAGGAAGTTAAATCAACACTATCATCACTAAAATACAATGAAATTAAGCGGGAAGTCCTGCTTGACAGGAGAGTAGATGCTCAGGCCCAAAATATATTTTCCTTATTATACTTACCAACACATGCATTTGATATTTTAAATATTGTGAAGGCATGCCATGTTCATACTAGTCATAAATTATAACCTCCAAGCGTTATCCTGCTTCGGCCCCAATCCTGCAAATAACAGCTCGTGGACTTAACCAACTGTTAGCCTAAAGAAGCCACTGACCTCATCAGAACCAGCCAACTGTTTAGCTAACCATGTGTGTATTGGCAGGATCAGGGCCTTCATAAGGTTCAATGAAATGTATTAATCACTCATGACCAACTCACTCAACTCCTCCCTTCACCCTTATTTTGAAAGAAAATATCTGAAAGCCGTACACTACATTAAAAAATAGAAGTCTGCATTAAAATATGCAAGGCATGTCTTTTTATAGCTAAGTTGAGATAAAGTGAGTTACATAGGTGATTTACCATACTCATGCTATTGTTAGGGGAGAGAACACATTTAGTTTTGACTACGAGGGGCTAAATGTATATTATATGTAGTATGAAAACCAGCAATAAACACATAGCATGACAAAATGGATATGAAAAATGGTGCTTGGTGTAGGTTAGCACCCAAAGATGTTAAGCAACATGTTTTCTGCTGATTTCAGCAGCTCTAGCAACTACCTACACGAGTGCGTAGTTCAGTTTGCCGGTCGATATGAAACCAGCTTATATAAAAACACCAGTCGTAGAAGTATATCTGTTCAAGGCATACCACCCCTACATTTCAGCTGGATTAATAAGATGTTGTGTTACTCAAAAACACACACAAACAAGATGAGTGATGTCATAATTTATATAATGATACATTTCAAATACTACCACACTTTAGTTTCAACTTGCACGTGTTTTCTATGCTCTAGTCCTTCTTCAGACAATGTATTGCAGGGATAGAAGTTACCAAGGGGAAAGGTTAGCTTAGAGATGAAGACTTAGGAAGCTGATCATCCAATGCATACAGCTTTATTTTCAAGGTCAATGTTGAATATTTTCAGTCATTTAATCATATACAGCATGTAACAGTAATGAGAGTTCTGCAGTGTTGGATGACCCGCTACAGATGTAGTAGATTAAAAGGCGCTAATCCCCACTGATTCCATACTCCTCTCAGTTCAGCAGAAAAGAGCATTCTCAAAGCAACAAATCTCTTTTTTCTTTTTTTTTTCTTTTTTTGTTTTCTAAAAAAAAAAAAAAAGGCAATGTTGGACTCCCTAAATGAAATGCTGTACTTTAAGGAATGTCTGGCTTTGGAGAAGCTGATGTAGAAGTGAACCAAATGAATAATTCAATGCATTTCTTCCTGCCTGGATGTTTCTGCGGTTCTAGCTAAAATCGTAATTTGCAGTTGTGCAAGCTCTATGTTTACTTTTGAGATGTAACATTTTAAAGACAACAAATCAATTACTGGATTTTCCTTTAACAGATTGCAGATTAAAAGAATTTAAAGCATTAACAGTTCAGCCGTGTGACCTAGAATGACAAAGTCCAAAACTAATGCAAACTCCTTTCATTTTTTTATTTTTAATGGGAAGAGAATACATACACATGCTAAGTTTAACACTAACAAATGCTATTCGTGTACTGCAAAAAGGAGCTATATCACATTTTCTTAAAAAAAAAAAAGTAAAAAACATCTGCGGAAAACTACAGATAACTGAAGGAAAATATTTGCGTGCATAATTCTACATAAATTTATATCCCAGAATCTAAGTCCTGAAGCATACAACATCATTTGAATAAATTAAAAAAAAAAAGTGTTTGCAAACACGCTAGCAACTTACTTTTAAGCTTACCATTTCATTGTTCCTAAGTTTGAAAGTGTAGTCAAAAAGTAAAATGCAAATAGGAATGCAAACACTTGCAAGTACCGTCAACCTCTATCACAAAAAATGATGCTGCGTATTTTATATAAAGTGACATTTAAAGCAAACTCTCCACAAATATCTGTCTTTAGTTTTCCTACTTGAAAAAAAAAAAAAAAGTAAATTTATTGTTGCTGGCAGGATGATATGGATGAAATAACCAGAATGAATTGAGGGGGGGAAGGGGAGAATGAGGATCCAAGAAATCAGATACATTCAATGAGCCTTCAAACTCACTTCAGCAGTAGGGATAAATAATTTAATCATCTCAGCTTCATTTTTTCCTAGTTCCCTAGTGCAATAGACAGATATTAAAAAATAAAACTTTAAAATTCATGAGCACAGTTGTTTGTGGAAGAACTATCACTACATAATAAGAAATATAAAGTGATATCAATGTAAGCACTTTGGGTGTATATGCATCAGCATGTGCATTTTCACTCATGCTTTTCACCATATGAAAATAAATTATTGGTGAAATTTATAAAAGCGACTATATATATATATATATTTTGGTGGCATAGGCGAGTACCTGCAGTCATACATTTTCAACACTATTTGGCTTTCTGGCTAATAAGAACACTGCATGACAAGGCAATGTAGTTAGAAAGATTTGAAATAACAAGTAGAGTTCAAGAAATGTAGCTATAGTACTCTAATTAGGGGAAAATATCTAGAAAACAGTAATTTGGTAAAAGTCACCAATATCATACAGTACTATTATAATGACAAACTCTCAATCATCATTTTAATGAGGTGATTTTAATCTCAATTTACCAGAACAACTCAATCCATATAAAAATAAAACTCAGCGGTGAAAAGGTGTTCCTTCCTTTTATAGTTTATTAAGAACACGTTAATAAATACAAAGAAAAACTAACTGCTAAGTGGTCAGAAGTCTCGAAAATATTCATGTTTTATATTTCGTAAAGTCAGATATATCTTCATTTTCAGAATCCAAAGCAAACCACCGACTTCATGTCATTTGAAATGATCAGGTCACCTTAACAGTTACATTTCAGTAGTTGACTGGTGTCAGCCGTGCCTAAATCCACATATTTTCAAGCTATCAAATGTTTATATTTCTGTGTGTGAAATGAAATGATGTAGTGAAATTGATCGTAACCTTTAGTGGTAAACATAACCCAGCCAAGGCTAAGTCTGATAGGCACAACAGTTCCCACAACCGCCGAGATACAATACATATAACCTGCGTTATTTGACATGGGGGGTTAATCATAACGTTATATAGAGACGGCTGTGATTTGGCAGAGAAGACGTAATTTTAATTTCGATTAATTTTGCTACATTACGAAAATTCAGCTTCCTGACGATTGAAAGGGGTGAGATATCGCCTCTTGCCTTTAGAAACTGCATTTCCTGAGCGAAAACCCACCGGGTGAAAACAAACAAAACCTTGCCCGAAATATTTCCATCGTCAACGTGCAGCTGAAGGCTCCACTCGCACTTCGGAGTTTGGGACTGCGTGTCATCCCACAGGAAACGGCTGCTCCCCTTGGCGGAGATAGGGGGAGCGAGCCAAACCCCTTTTGTCCGCCCGCCTCAACTTTCGTTTTTTACGCGGCGGCGGTACGCGACCTCGCAGGGAAAGGAGCTCAGCCTGATTTACACCGCCAAAAAGCCGCCCCCCCGGCCAGAAAGAGACGGAGGGGTCGCGCCGGGGGGTCCCCCTGCCCCAAAACCCTCCCGCTTTGCCCCTTCCCATTCCTCCTCCTCTCCCCTCCGTGCCCCCTACACAGCCAACCCCTCCGCAGGCAGGGCGCGCCCGGCACCGCCGCGGCCCCAGGGGGCGGGCAGGGAGAGGGGATCGGCCCCGGACCGACCCCAGTCCCAGCCCCGGGTGTAGTGGGGCGGGATCCTTCCCCTCCCCGCCCGCCGCCGGGGTGTCCCGGCCTCCCCTTGAAGCTGGAGGGGACCTCACGGGTGCCTGCGCGGCAGGGGAGGGGGAGCCGCCCCCCGGAGTCCCTGGGGAATGTATAGGGGGGTCTCGGACCCCGGGAAGGAGCCGGGGCCGTGGGGAGCCACTTGTGTCCCGCTCGGCAGCCGCCCCTACTCGCCGCGAAAGCTCCCCGCAAAAATCTGGGGGAAAACCTGCCCCTGTTAGCCCAGCACAGACGGGGAGCGGCCGCCCCGCCGCCGGCGGGCCGAGGAGAGGGAAGGCTTCTCTGGGACGAGCTGTCACCTGCAGATTTTCTGCTAGGAGCCCCGAGCCGGTCCTAGCCTTGTTTATACTAATGGGCAGAAAAATGATTCCCGCATCGGCTTCCTTCTAGGAAGCGGCAAGGGGATCGCCCGCAGAAACTCCAAGAGCGAGGGAGGAGAGCGCAAAGTCAGAAATTCTTCGCTGTATGCAAGAAAGTTGGTCGCCTTAATGCGGTGAACAAATGTTGTAAGATATTCCTTGCATTATGACCTCTCCTTAGCGACACATACGTCTGTGACAGCCACTTCACGAATTAATAATTGGGCAGCAGCTTAAAGATTCCTTAAAGACAAGCGACGAAAAGCTTGGGTGTATTTTTTTCTTTATATATATATACATACATGTATGTATATATATATATATATAATTTAGGGTTTTCTTAGAGTGAAGCTCGGTAAATGCTGGAAAGCAGAAGAGTTTGCTACGCGGGCTTATTTGCAAATAAAGGTTCCGATTACTACCACTTAAGGTACCGAAGGAGAAATTTGCTAATTACGCATCACGCGCATGAAACCCAAGGTGTCAGATGAGCAGCATGCCAGCACGTTTGCAGTCGCTAGCATCCCTCCCGTGAGCGCATTTACTAAACGCAGCTTGCTAGCAGAGCCCGCTGTAACAATGAGCCGTCCAGGTTTGAAATTAATAGGTGCTCCTGGTGCCACCACGTCTCCAACAGCAGCCAAACACTCAGCCTTCGCCACACGTCGGAGCGCTACGCGGAGCACGGGAACGAAGCTAGGAGCTGGCGGAGGAGGTTTACCCTTCGGATCTGCTACTTGGTTTCTGGAGGGAGCGTGAAAAAGACCTGACAGCCCCGTTTAGCGATCGATTCTCCCCTCCAGAAGGTAGGAAGACAAAAAGCAAGGCGAGACACAATGCACAAACGCCTGAAACCTCCAGATCGCTTCGACCCCGCCAGAAGGTCCGCCGAAAACGCCCCCAAATCGCGAACTTTGGCGGCACACTTTTATTCCGAAGGGCACTACACTGCCGTGCATCTGCCGCCTCGCTCCCCGGCCGCTTCGGGAGAGCCAAAACTTCCCGCTGGCAGTCACGGACCGCTCTCGGGAGGCGAGGAGGGCGGCTCTAAATGAACTTACGGGCGGGCTCCGGCCGGGACCGGGAGGCCCTGGCCCTCCGGCCGCCCCCCGGGACGCAGCCACCCGCACCTGCGGGCGCGACGCCGCCGTCGGGGGACCCGCTGGGAACGGAGCCGCGCAGGGTCCTTTGGAAACGTCCCTGCCCTTGGGGTTACACCCGGAGAAGAGCGGTGTCCCTCGATTTCCCGGCGATTTTCTGCCGGGAACCGGCTACCTTTGTATATGTGCGTGTGCGTATACATATCTATCTCCTAGAGAGGGATTAATTAGCCGGGTTTGAGCTGAAAGAGGCTGCAGTGACGAGCCCAGTGGCGATTGGCCGCCCGCCTGCCTGGCCCTGCCTTTATAATTTCCACACGAGTGCATCTGGGCTCTTATACAAACCAACAGCCAGCTTCTTCTGACATATACACACACACACACGCGGCACTTTTTCCACCATCTGATTAACCGCCCTGCACACACACAGTGATTACTACGGGAAAACATAAATAAATACGAAGAGGTTTTATTATTTTGACTACTGGAAGCCTCGCTGTGTCTCAGTGCAACTTTTGTTTTTATTGCTGCCGGA
The DNA here is from genome assembly GCF_047663525.1 of Anas platyrhynchos. Taxonomy (NCBI): domain Eukaryota; kingdom Metazoa; phylum Chordata; class Aves; order Anseriformes; family Anatidae; genus Anas; species Anas platyrhynchos. The sequence goes on from NC_092587.1 coordinate 182,631,966, forward strand.
GAAGGTGCAGCTCTCGATGCTTGCCTCTCACTCACGGACCCTTTAAAAAAAGGGGGAGGAAAAATATCGCCCCCTCCAGTCCCCCGCCCGCCCCCCCCGCCACACACACTTCGAGACGGCTGATCTAAAAAAGCAGGAAGAGAGCATCTGAGGAGCAGCAGCCACAGCGCATTTTGAAAAACATTTGTTACGTTTCAGAGTGCAGCAGCCTGTTTCTCCTCTGAAGTTGGCTCCAGCCTTAGCAGCCGCATTGGATCCCACAGCCTACTGCGAGACTCCGGTGTACAATCCGGATCTCTGCCCCAACATGATCGCGGCCCAGGCCAAGCTGGTGTATCATCTGAATAAATACTACAACGAGAAATGCCAAGCCAGGAAAGCTGCCATCGCCAAGACGATCCGCGAAGTCTGCAAAGTGGTGTCGGACGTGCTGAAGGAGGTGGAGGTGCAGGAGCCTCGCTTCATCAGCTCCCTGAATGAGATGGACAATCGCTACGAGGGCTTGGAAGTCATCTCCCCCACGGAGTTCGAAGTCGTGCTCTATCTGAACCAGATGGGGGTCTTCAACTTCGTGGACGACGGCTCCTTGCCGGGCTGCGCTGTGTTAAAGTTGAGCGACGGGCGCAAGAGGAGCATGTCCCTCTGGGTGGAGTTCATCACGGCGTCTGGCTACCTCTCCGCTCGCAAAATCCGCTCCAGATTTCAGACTCTGGTGGCTCAAGCCGTGGATAAGTGCAGTTACAGAGACGTGGTAAAGATGGTGGCGGACACCAGCGAGGTGAAGCTGCGGATCAGGGATAGGTACGTGGTGCAGATCACGCCGGCGTTCAAGTGCACGGGGATCTGGCCGCGGAGCGCTGCCCACTGGCCGCTTCCCCACATCCCCTGGCCGGGACCCAACCGGGTGGCGGAGGTCAAGGCCGAAGGGTTCAACCTCTTGTCCAAGGAGTGCCACTCGCTGGCCGGCAAGCAGAGCTCGGCCGAGAGCGATGCCTGGGTGCTGCAGTTCGCCGAAGCCGAGAACAGACTGCAGATGGGCGGCTGCAGGAAGAAATGCCTCTCCATCCTCAAAACCTTGCGGGACCGCCACCTGGAGCTGCCGGGCCAGCCCCTGAATAATTATCACATGAAGACTCTGGTTTCATACGAATGCGAAAAGCACCCCCGAGAGTCGGACTGGGACGAGTCGTGCTTGGGCGATCGGCTCAACGGGATTTTACTGCAGCTCATCTCCTGCCTCCAGTGCAGGCGGTGCCCGCATTACTTCTTGCCCAATTTAGACCTCTTTCAGGGCAAACCTCACTCAGCCCTGGAAAACGCGGCCAAACAGACGTGGCGACTGGCTAGGGAGATACTGACCAACCCGAAAAGTTTGGAGAAACTTTAGGGGGTAACTGTAGAGCGGGCCTGTCCGACAAAGCGTCTGAGATCCTGATGAAGTTTAAGCTTCCTGTTCGAAAAGTCAGATGTTTCCACTTGACAGTGCAACTCATATTCTCTTTTAAAAAGGAATATAGCTTAGGCTCTTCACCGAGAAACGCAAATAAAAACAGCAAGTATCATGCCTCTTATCTGCACCACAGTTTTGCAGTTTCCCGCGGGGGGAAAAAAATAGAAAAGAAAAAAAAAAAGGGGGAAAAAAAAAAAAAGCGTCTAACCCGGAAAGCAAAATTGGCTGTAATTTAACTTGATTGTGACCACTCTGCCTAGGAATGGTACCAACGGATTATAACAAACCCCGTATTTTTCTGTAATCCCTCTGTGAGTAAAAGCTATTTGGATATGCCACCTGAACAAACCCCAATGTACCTTTTAATTTGTATCAAATATTGTGATCTCACATTGTCTTTGAAATTGTGGATGTTGGTGTTTTGTGATTTGGTGAACAGAAGTTAAATTGCCATTTTGGATACTTCAAGGACATTTTCTGCTAAAGAGAAGATACCATTTAAAAAGGTAGATTTTATCATGGTACTTTTGTTAATTGTCTTTTGAAGTGTCTGAACTTAACAAGTTTACATTTTTTCGTTTCATATATATTGCTTGTTCTATTTCTAACATTCCATAAATATACTTGAAATGTTATTTAAATATATTCAAAAGAAATTTGGATTCTGCTTATATAATAACGCTTGAATATTGGAATTATATATTTGAAAATGCACTTGAAATACACTGGATAATTACCTTTTGTGATTTAGATTTTAATTTCTGTTGCTGATTTATTTAATTACAAGCTAATAAATGAAGTAAAATGCCAATGGGTAAGCGTTTCAATACAGAATCAAGTTTTCTACTTGAACGATCAGAGATCAGCTGTGTTCTGTGCATTTTGACTTTCTGATGATAGTTGCTAAAATCCTGGAAAACTTAAGGGCAGCAGCCGCCTGATTTTGCGTTTTGGCTAGTTTTGGAGGACGAGGAAATATCGGCGGTTTAAACACACTAGAATTTAGCTCCAGCTGACCGTCAGCAAACCGTCAGGCACCGATGTAGTTATTCACTCAGTAACACTGTTCCAGCCGCCCAAAAACAAATTATTTCCTAAAGGTTTCCTCTGCGGAGCCGATGCGTTTCTGCCCGGGGTCGAACAATGCTGAGGAAGCGCCGCCCGCCCCCGAAGCAGGCAGGGCACGGAGCGAGCAGCGAGCCTGCTGCCTGGTAAATCCAGCGGCTCGGCTCAAGGAGGGACGCAGGAGGCAAAATGTCTAGGTGAAAGGGTCAAGCCAGCACCAATAAAGAGAACAACGTTATTGCTTCTGACCCACGAGTCCGCTATGAATGTGATAAGATTGCTCACAGAAATGGAGCCCCTGCGTTCGCAGGGCATCCAGAGGGAAAAAACATGTGGGTTCCTCCAAACTGCGAGCGGTCAGGAATTGCCTCTTCCTATTCCTAAAGTCTGCGTTTCTTTAAAGCCGCTCTGAGACCAAAATGCAAAATCACAGCGAGCATTCTGCCGAGTACCCTAACAGTCAACAAGTGCTGAAAGAGGCCGAGTGCCTGTGTAACACCCATTGGCAGCTATTTGCAGCGGGTACCCTTTAAAGAACCCGTTATTCCCAGCGATTAGGGAAGAATCCTTTTTTTTTTTTTTCCCCAGCACTGTGAAAAAAGTCCCGAGTTTCAGACATTATCCACCAAACAGGAATCACCTTACTACAAACCATACTTATGTTCAGACAAGTTCGCTAGCATTTTTTTGTTGGAAATGACTTACGATATTTCTGGAGAAAGAAAAAGAAAAACAAAACCCAAAAACAAAACCAAAGGGTTTTTGTCAAAGCTCTCCCCTATTCTCTCTCCAGAGAAGCTTCTAACATTTTCCAGCTCGATAATGAGAAACAAAGCAACAACGGTAAGAGGGAACAGAGGTGCAGGAGAGGGGAGCAGCCGGTCACAGCCGTCCCTTGCCCGTGCCCCCTCCTGCCCCCCGCTCGGCTGCAGCCCGGCGGGAGCCACGCGAAGGTTTCCGCGGCTGGGCTGGGGAGGGGGCTCGGCGGGGGTGGAGGGGGGCGCTGGGGAATTGGGAGTAGTAAGTGACTGGAGAAAAAAAACAAAACACAGCTTTCCCAGGAATCAAGTCTTGGGTACATGCCCATCCCCCTTCCCCCCCCCCCCCCCTTTTTTTTTACTCCAGAAAATAAGCAGTAGCTTGCATTTCAGCGGGGAGCGTGTTTACTAAAATGCACCGTATTTTCTGACATGGTACCTAACATTCTTGAAACGAGGAGATTCTCTGATAGCCTCAGAAGGGGTAGAGCCCTTCGCTGTGTCTTAGGAAGGCTGCAGTCTGGGACTGCTCTTACCTCCAGGGATTTCAGAGCAATTGGCTTAGCTACTAAATCTGCCCACGTTCATACAAAGGCACTGAGCGAAGGCTGTTGAAAAACGCGCACGCCGCCGTAATAGAGGATTTACCATCATTAATACCCGGCGCATTTTTTTTTTTTTTTTTTTAAACTAAAACGCAGCGAGAGCCGGCAGCAGGGCGCCCACTCCGGAGGGAGGGGACGACCCCGGCCCACGCATGTCCGCGACCGGGGCCACCACCGCCCCCCGCAGCACTCACCTTGGGGTCGATCTTCTTGAAGGCCGGGTCGTCCTCGTCCACCTCGAAGTAGATCTCCGTGGTAGTGATGGAGAGCGTGCCCTTGGCCACCACCACGGGGGCGACGAGCTGTGCCGGCGTGCTGAGCACCACGGGGCCTGCAAGACAAGGGCAGCGCCGTCAGGTTGGGGGCCCCCGGCCGGCCCATCCCCGGTGGCCCGTCCCCTTCCCTCCGCCAGGCGATGCCCCCTCGTAAACCCCGCTTTGGAAACCGCCGCCGTTGCCCCTCTCCTGCCCGCGGCCAGCGTGCTTTGAACTTCGCGGTCAGGCCAGGAAAAAAAAAAAAAAAAAAAGAAGAAGAAAAAAAAATAAATAAGAGTTAGTGAGCTGCGGGGCGCGAGATAAATCAGTGAGCAGCGGCACGCAGAGGGGTCAGAGGGAGCGGGGGCTGCCTCCTCCGAGTAGGTCCCCCCTGTCTCTGTGCCCTTTTACTCCTCGTTAACACCCCCGCTGTTTATGGGCGACAGCAGCGGCCGTGTCGGAGCCGGGGGGGGCGGCACAGCCGGGCAGGCGGCGGGCGACCGAGCAGCGCTGGCCCCTCGCCCCCTCCGGGCCGAGCCCACGAAGGGTTCTTGGGAGCCCGGCGGCCACCGCACGCAGGGGACGGCTGCCCTCGTTAAGGGTATTTATGGGCAGAGAGTTTGGAGTTCAATTTGCTGCCGCTTGAGCCTTTCGAAAGGAGGGTAACGACATTTCGCCCAAGGACGCTCCTTAACGAGGCGCTCGCACGGGCACTGGGAAGATGGATGAGGGGAACCTAATGCAGAAGGCAGCCTTCTCCATTCGCATTGTTAAGGTTTAGCTCAAGAAAGAACTTCTACTTTAATGCCAAAGACAGCAGAGGATCACTTTTTCGCCATCTTATCTTCGAGACGAACGCAGCCTGCTGCTAAAGCTGCCAGCGTCGGTGTTTAGGACGCTCGCTCTAATTAAAAGAAAAGATTAAACATAAAACACTCTTCCAGGTTAAACCGCTGAATGGTGTAGGGTAATCTGTGTACCCACGGCCAAACACACGCATCCACACGCTACGCGCCCCAGCACTGAGAAACTCAGCGCAGCATCCGAGCGCCGCACCTCCTGGGAACTGGCAAAGGCATCACCTCGCTAGGGACAGAAAGCTTGCGCTGGGTTCCTGCACTTCAAAAGAAGCTCACTACAGAAGACCTCAGGAGGATGGCAGCGAGAACCCGCGTGTGCCTGCGGCTGGGGTCCCCAGGTACCAGCACCCCCCGGCTGGCAGGCACGGATGCGACCTTTCCTCCTCCTCCTCCCCCGGCACCGCACAGGCACTTTGCTACCAGTTCTTGCAGGCGACGCTTCAAATTACTCACTTAGCCCAAATTAGTCCTGTATCAGTGCATCTAACTGTCATGTTGTTAATGTTTTACTTTACTGTAACACCCAATTTGAGGCTGTATTGCACAATGTTTTGTCATTTTTTTCGCTGCAAAATAAATAAAGAGGAAGGCACGGATTAGTGTGTGTACAAGGGGAAGCTAAAACGCAGTTTCAGTGACAGCTTTCAGCAGCCCAGCGTGGCAGGCTGCATAATATTGATACAAACTCTATTTTCTTTCATTTTATTGTTTTCCATCTCCTAATAAACCACGGTAGCCTCTTGACCCTAGTCAGCTGATCTGAATCACATGCGCCGGGGCTGCTTTGCCGCTCTCCCCGTCTAGCCTCCATCTTCTCTCCCTCCCTTCGCCGTGAGAAACCAGCCCAGCCGAGCCGAGCCGAGCCGGGAAAACCCGGGCTGCTGGCTGCGAAGAAGGGCAGGGCGATCGATCCGAAACGCCGCTTTTAAAGGCTCATCAATCTTAATCTAGGTTGCTCGAGTAATTACGCCCGATTCCCTTGTACGATTACAAGTGGATTTGGGTTTCAATTCCCCAGGCCCCCTTTTCTTTGTGTTTACAGAAGGGGGGGGGGAGGTAGAGGCCTCGCAGACCGCCACCGCCCGCCCGCAAGCAGCGCTCGTCCTCCTCCGTGGAGGCCCAGCCTCGCCCCGCACCCGTCCGCAGCCTCCACCCGGGCATCGAGGAGGCTTCCGAGGGTGCGTCCTGGAGGAAGGCCATCAATTTAATCCAATTAGCTCTTCCCCTCGGTGCTGCGTGGGTAAAATAAAAAGGAAGGCACCGCTATTCGATGGTCAAAAGGCTGGGCCCTGTAGTCTGACATCCAGGGGAGGACAACACGAGCACCCGGCACAGAGGAGAGGGGGAATTCGCTCTTTTGCCTGTTACTGCATGAGGGGAAAAGCTGGGGTGTCTGGTTCCCCCTCCTCCTCCCGAGAGAAGGCTCTCTGCTCCCAGGCAGCTCCTTTGGCATCCGCCCTGCGCTCCGCTCAAACGCTCCCCCCAGATTTGTTGCGGTGTAAACACGTCGGAGGTATTAGGACGCGGCAAGGAATAAGGGTTATCGTACTTTCCAGATAAGAAAACGTTTGCTTGTGCCTGGGTTTCCTCTTTTCGGGAGGAAAAAAAAAAAAAAAAAAAAAAAAAGGAGGGGGGGAGAGGAAGTCTTTTTTAAACGGTCAAATTATGGGATTCGGGGGGAGGGGAGGGTTCAAATTAAATTAAAAAAGTCTTTGTAGGTACATATATATATATATTCTCCTGGAAGCACAACACGAACAAAATATTCGGTATTAGCAGCGTGTCATTTTTACACTTGTCCTTTGGAAATCTCCAATTACAACTTCCAATTCCATAGCATGTTTAAGGAGCAGCGAGCCTTTTTGTTGTAGCCTTCAGGGAGCAAACCAGCCACTGAGAGAATACGAAATTAATCCACTACAGCTATAGAGACAGAGGATTATGTTTTAATCCCCTTTGGGATAGTCTCTGGATTTTAAGGATCCGATATTAAAATGTTTACATAGAGCGTAATCAAAATACTGCAGCTTTTCCATATGGCACCGAGCTACGGGGGGAAGCTTCGGCTCCCTTCCCAAAACCCAATTGCTAATCTAATTGAAACAAAAGCCGGGCACACCTGAGCCGAGAGCCTGGGGCCGGGCTCGTTCCCACGCGGGGATGGAAGGAGACGAGCCCCGGGCACCGGCGCGGCGCCGTCCCCGCCGCCGAGCCGCGGCCGTGCGGGGGCACCGGGGACTCGACCTAGCACTGCAGAGGGCAGCAGGAGGGATGCGGGGCGGTGGGGGCTCGGCCGGGGCCGTGCCGAACCGAGCCGAGCCGGGCTGGGCTGGGTCGGGCACGGCAGGCAGCCCCGGCCAGGGAAGGAGCCGCCGGCACCGCTGGGGACGCTTCGGCGCCGGAAAAAAAAAGCGAAGGCGCGGCTTGTCCCCGTTCACCAGGAGGTTTGGGGGTTGTGGGAAGGACGCTTGGCTAAAGGGCTCGTCAGCTGTTTGGACTCCGACCAGGAGCATCTCTTTCTAGGAACTGCTTCGTTGCCTCTTCCCAATCGCTCCGGAACGGTCCGGGCAGCGACCTGACAAAGAAGTTGTGGCCTTAAAAGCAGAGCAGAAGTCACTCCGGATCCACGCGTCCTGTGATCTGCTCAAGTGTAGGATTTTCCACCCTGTCTGATCCCTGTGGTCGGCACATGTGATTTACATTTCTAAAATAAACGCTACTGCACGTATACATTTAAAAATAATATTTCCCTTCCGAAAGTAAATGACTGTGGGATTAGCAGGTCCCAGTGAATAAAAGCAGAATGTAACCTCTCCTCCCCTCCGTTATTTTTTGTTAAACGGAGACCTCAGTTCTTGAGTTTAACTGTTGCATTTTGCATTTCTGTTCTTGTATTTTTGAAGTTGGCACAGAAAGTCAACGCAAGTGAAAAGTTACATCAGGTGAGAACCTGATACCTACTAAAGCGACAGCAACACAATTCCACCTCTAAAAGAAAGCCCCCAAAGAGTCATATTAAGAATTGTTAATTCAAACATTTTTGTTTTCATGAACTGTCATTTTAACCTGTAAGAGCTAGAGACATGTTGCACTTAAGAGACTGAGAATTACACCGGAGATATATTTGCTAAGATGGTGGGGCATAATTATTCCTAAATAGGATAAAATATATGCTCTTATATGCAGATTTATGAAATCAAACATTTTTACCTGCCGCAGACTTCGTTTGGCTTGTCTAAATTTAAAAATAATATTTTGGTGATTATTAACAGATGAAAAAATACTAGGTGCACTAAATATCTTGAAAGTATTTCCAACCATCTAGACCAGTTACATTTTACAATCTACTGATGATTATTCTGACAAAAAGTGGTGAATATTGCCATAACTAATTTTGAGATGACTCTGTTTTGAAAGAAAAACACATCAATTTCTTTGCCATAAAGCATTTAAAATGGAAAATATAAAACAGACTAGTTAAAACTAATTAGTAGGTAAAATAGTTTGCATAAACTACAATTGATAAATTGATAAGTAAACAAAAATTTAAATATCAAGAATAATTATTACAATCACTCACATTGTGCCTGAAATATGACAACTGAAATTCCCTCAGCGTGTCAACTCTAAAGCCAAGTGTATTTGGCAGTAGCCTGCTTTTAAAATGACTACAAATCCCTATACTTGAAACAATTTACATATAACACAAAAGGTTCATGCACATAAAGAACTTCAGGCTTATGTTCATACATTACATAGTATACAAGCAGAAACAGGTATAGGCACTATAAGACTTTGGGAAAAGCTCTGTAGTCAGAAAAGCAAAAAAATATTTCAACAAATTAATATTATTAATATAATGCATGCACTGCTACATAAATAATCAATAAACAACTTAAGATTCCTAAACAATTCACAGAATTCAGCCTCTTTTGTTCCTATTGTCATCAAAAATCTGATACAATGCACCCTTTAAAAAGACTTCTGCAGTAAATATATTGAACTTACATGACTGTCCCCAATTTGTTCTCCACTATAGCAGATACAGGGAGTAACTCCTTCATTCAAGCCAAGGCTTTTATAAGAATGCATTTATACATCTCCCTTTACGTATCGCTTTCAACGGTTTCAATAAAGAGAACAATTTGCACAACTTTTTTGATTGCAAAAAACAGAATCTAAGTCTAAATGTGACTGTTATAGTCTTGTTTTTCTCCTCCTGCATTGAATAACAACCCCAATTCCTTTCCTGTTTTCAGAGTTCTCCAAGCTTACTTTGTTGCCTTTTTACTTTTCCACAATCATATGTTTCACATTGTGAGGGAGGGATTGATTTTTATTGTTTGTTTGAATGTCATTGCCAGTGTGCATAGGCCCTGATATCCAAATTTTTCCCCACTTTTCCCCCCCCTTTCCTCCATAAAGCATGTAACACTACTACTACTAACATCAAAGATCAACTTCAATCGTCTTCTTCAACAACAATAGCTAAACAATTACAACAACTCAGTTCTCTTAAGTGGTGCCATAACAGCAAACAAATGTGTTTGATTAAAAAGAAAATGTAAATTAATTTTTATGTAATACAACTGTGAATAAAACAGTAAGAAGCTATTGAAATATATAGTTTTGATGAAATTGTCCATATATTTAAAGATAGTGTTGCTTAAGAAAGAGAGAAGTAATTTTCTCTCAAGCATATAGACACTTTCTATTAAATTAAGTTACATATGTATCTCCATAGGTAAATTATTATTTGAATTCCATGCCTTCCTGCTTACACAACAAGAAAAATAAAAAAATGGTAATTCTTCCTGAGGAAAGTATGTTTCACTATTCCTCTTTATATAGTTCAAAATGTGATAGAAAGCAACCACTTAACTGAATGGTTACAGTAGATGCAGAGACGAACTCAATATTGTACCAAAGTTCATCTTTCTAGGTGTCTTCTCACTTAAGGTCCAATGCAAGAATTGCCTGTGTGTCTAGGAGCCTAAAGCAACTTAGGAAATCAAATTTTGCCTCCCTATGCAGGTAAAAACTCACTTGTTTTATGGCATCCATGAAAATCTCATAACTGTGCTAAAACTCAGAGTAGCTTACATGGGGTTAGTGTTGTTCCAGGATGTGGTCAAGTGCCAGCCTGCCAGATGATCAAGTATTAATAATAATCATGACTTCTCTTAATGATTTACAGCTGGTCAGAAACTTGAATGTTTGAGATATGGACCTTACTACTGCATTGCATACTTCTGCCACTTCAAAATTAGATTCATGCAGTGTTCTCTGCCTGAAGCTATACCTTGGAAGCACTGAGTAATTTAAGCTATTTTAGAAACTAAGATCTTGATCGTTTAGCAGTGCATCCAGATGTGAGTAAACTACACTAATGCAATATGACCTGCGACAGCTTCCTCATTTTCAGGTAAAACTTTAAGTACTTTTTTTTCAGCCTAGAAAGCCTTGAGTTGTGCTGAACATGCCCATATAGATGACAGTTTTTCTCTGTGAGAGAACCACTGTAGCTGACTATTTAATCAAAAAGTAACAGAAAAAAAACATACACCTCAGAAAAGTATATTTAATATTAGAAGAAGAAACATGAAAGCAGAGATAGCATCCTACTATAGCAATATACCACTGAAACAGGAACTCACTGTAATAAGTCAGGAACATGAAGGATCAAATCCCAGTCCCGAGTCTGAGCGAACCAGACTTGACAGGTATCTTATACAGTCCAGCCCATGTACACTGCCATGCCAATAGAGCTCAATTGATTAGAAATGAAATGAAAGATGTGAGCCCTCAGCTCTCATTTTTTCCAGTCTCCATTCTCGAAAAGCTCTTCCGGATAAACTGAAAGACTTGTATTTCTTCAGACTTTAGTAGTGAAGGGAAGTATTACATTCAGATAGCTTTTGATATTTTGAAGTTCACTTATTTTGTTAGCTATTCAGATATGTGTGGGAAAAAAAAAAAGAAAAAAGAAAAAAAGAAACTGTTGAAGTAGCATCTAACTTGCTAGGTATATTTGGAAGAATCATCTAAAATGAAATAGCTCTGACTTCATGATTTTCAGAAAACACAAGTATCTCTAAACAACACCAGAACTAGTAAAGAGTGTTTTCAAGTGCAACTGTGTCTACTGGTTGATTGTATGTTTTGCTTTCCTACAGTTTGGTAATTTCTAAAGACTTTCCTGCAAAGATTCTCTGGTACCTAATAAAAGGAAAACCAATTCAGCAGTCACTGTCAGGTATACTATTATTATTATTATTAATTATTAATTATTATTATTATTATTATTATTATTATTTCTTAACAGCCTGATTTCACTGCAGATGATGATGATGATGATGGTAATTTCTGAAATCCCCACTCCTGCATACAAATTTTGCTCAAAATGGCTGCCAGGTTCAGAAGTTACAAAGACAGGTTGACAAAGTATGGTCACATAAATACTGTTTCTTCAGAAAGCCACGCTAAAAGGACTCATGTGAACAGGCTACCCGAGTGGGCTGTTCAAATGCACTGGATAGGGTAGTCTCTTGTACATATTTTGACCAACAAAAGCAAGACCAAGCACAATATCTGCTTGACTGCTATTCTAGCTTGGTTCTGTAACACTAGTGCCAAAAACAAAATGGAAAATTCCCTGTCCATAGGTCAAAACTTTTAGTTTAACATAGGTACCATTAATGCCATTCTGGATACATTCCTAACACTAGCCTGTGTAAGTTGGTCCCTGTCGGGTCCTAGGAAGGTTTTGGAGAACAGGGATTTTCATGTAGAAATCAATTACATAGTGAAGATGAAACAAGATGCATAACAGTGGACTCTGTCTCCTTATGTCTAGGCCTGTATTTCTGCAGTTTCTCTCTTACACATCAGGTATATTAGCCTTCTATAAATACAGAACAACAGAGCTTGAATTAATTTTAAAGATTGTAAAGCAAGAAAGTCAGCTGCCATTTAAAAGTCAAGGATGCTGAGACTTAGAATGGGGAATAGTAAGGTACAAAGGGAAGAGCTCTTCAAATGTGTCCTGAGGAGCATTATCATCTGTGACTGACAAGCACCTTATAAAATATTAAGCTATTTTGGATAGTAATGTGGAAAAAATGATTAGAATAAACACTGAGATGTCTAAAAATAGGATGTTTTAGAAACCGTGGGGCATTTTTTTGTTTTTGTTTTCAATGTGAAGCCAACTACATATCAAAAGTATAACTGTTTTCAGTTTATGCCTGAATCTATACTCTAAATTAAACTCATACAAATATGTTTTTCTTTTATATACTTAGACTTGAGGATCAAAATCTGAATATATAATAAGCAGAAACTATGGAAATCTGGCTGAATGAAATTTCCATGTTTGGAAGTACAAGGGTTGTGTGGTTAAATATCTACCATAAAAAGGGAAAAGGAATCACTCTTCTCCCACAAGTCAGCAACCTCTCCAATGAGATTCCTATCTTGAATGCTAATTTGCAAGAAAAATGGACTTTGGGAAGAGAGAACTACTTAAGAGTGCACACTGAATTCAGTGAATAGTTTCCATTGAAAAGCTTGAAAAAATAGGAGAAATATTAAGACTTCTTTGGGGGGATATTTGAATGGTACTTTGACATTTTCTTATTTAAAATGCATTTGAGTGCACATATACAAAACATAAAAACAGCAAAAACTCATTCAGGTACCTCAGCCACCTTCATACAAACAGAAAAAGAATAAGTGAGAGGAGGAGGAAAAAAATGGGGGTGGAGGGTGGGGAGTGGAGAAAGAGAATAAATACTACCTCTGATTTTGGAAGCCCCAGAGGTGCAAGCTGTTGGAGGATAAGGGAGATTAGGAAGCATCACTACAGCCATGTTACAGTCTTCCCTGAGCTTCCTCTGTGGTTGCTGATTTCTGCCCCCAGGGATCCTTGCAGATGGACAGCACTGTGTTGGTGTATGGCTGACGACTGCCGTAGTAGAAGGACAGCATGTAATGGGTGGCAGGGCTCTCAGAACCTTGCTGGAGAGGACTCATAAGGGAGGCTGGAGAAGGACTGGAGATGAAAGATGAGAGCACTCTTGGAACCACTCTCATGTTTTTGCCCTCCAGGAGCTCCAGGGATGAATCCTCTCCTTTTCTCCATGTGCTCCTGGGCTGTTTGTGCTTGCTGACGGAGACACTAATGGGCTATTTGATTTTTTCTTTCCTATTACTCTCTATAAAGTTAAATTGAGAGCATAACCTATTACTCTGACAGCAGATGATACAACAAAACTTCTTCTGGTTGGCGGCCCAAGCAAATGATACCTTTTTCCTGCAAAATCTAATATTTTCAATTTTTGCCTTTTCAGTAGAGACCCTAAGTCATTGTTCTTTTATTTAATTAATAAGGTCCACCATTCATCTAGCTACACTAATAAAACAGATATAAATGATCCTACATGCCTTAGAATCATTTTAAGATGGTAACAGAAGAAAAACAATGAAAATGTACCTCTATATCACTCCTTAAGAATTTACCAATTCTTATGTTATGTAAAATGATACAAACTATTTTGTTTATTGGAGATAGTCTACAATGGTCAGCTGTCAGCTCCTGTAAAGAAAATTCAGCCTCTGATTTTGGCCACAAGCAATTTTACTATACCTAAATAAATATATGTATATTTAAAGATGAGTAATATATATATATATATATATATATATATATATATGTATAGGTTTTCCATCCCAAATACTTATTTTGTGAGCTTTTTGTGGCCTTGGATACAGTTCCTTGGTGTATTAGTGTTTTTATTACTGCATCTGACCATGTGCAAGTCTTCAAAATAATTTCAGAAATGTAAATGAGTCCTTTGTTAGAACCTGAAATAGAAAATTTCCCCAAGGGCTAGATGATAGTTTTTTTTTTTTTTTTTTTTTTTTTTTAAGGTACTGCCATACAATTTTAACTGTAGCTTTATGTAGTAGAACTTTTGGGCATTATTCCAATTTCCTATAAAGACAGCGTCAAGTATTTTTTCAATTGGAAATTTTGCAAAATTGTGATGGTTTCTGTTAGTTTGTCTGAAATGAGACAAAAGGCTTATTTTGCATAGGCTACAAAACAGATGTTGATAATGTTTTGTTACCACCAGTCTTGTCTGGACTTCAAACAGATGACCTGGAAGTGAAAGGTCTTATATCTCATTAATAATAATACAAGCTGTCAAATCCTCATGACCCAGCACAGGGCAGTAAGTCAATACACTCGGCACACTACTGAAAAGTGTGGATAGAAAGCATACCATATTTAGTCTTTAAGTTAATGTGGACTAGCCAGCTATGCTGACTTGGATGGAAGATCAGCTCTTTATGAGAAGTAGTAATGCTGCTTTCTAGAAATATTCCTACACTGGAATATATGGTTGCTAAAAGTTAAGGCTGGGCTGCTGCTTCTCACAAGTGTTCCTGGCACATTTGCATTGTGGGGGAGTTCCCTCCATCTAGAGACCTCTGTCCAAGAAGAAAGGAAGATTCTGTATTGAAGGTTAAGGTACATTAAGACTAAGATGCATTAAAGACAGTTAGTGGCTTTCCTCGGGCTTTTTTTGGGTGAGTTGCTCAACCTCCTAGTATAACAGAGACAATAGTAAGTATTTATTCTTGCAAGGCTGTTATGAGACTGTAATTCACCATGGCTTATGAGGAAGTCAGATTCTGAGTTGATTGAGCCTATGTAAGTAACCAGACAGATGCTTGCCAAAGCCTTTTGTCTTCCTAAAATAGCCCAAAGCCTCACATACTTCTATCTTTATTTCCTTTCTTCTTTACTAGGAACTACTTTTTTGAGAGTAGCAAAAGAATTTATCAGGGATACTTTGTTCAGCTGGGCCTATTTGCTAGTGCCACCAGTCATATGACAAAATAGACTAAGCTAAATTCTGTTCTCAGATGTGCACAATTCTCAGCAAGCCAACTGCAACTCCGTGACAAAGAAAACATATTTCTAAAATGTAAAATTCATAAAACCTAAATGATTCAATATTTATCTGCTATGATCTATCTTAGTGCCAGATCTATGAGATCTGTGCACTTTTTTAAAATGAAATTTGGTGAAAGAATATTAATTATCTATTAAAGCATATTTCCTTTTGAGAAAGCTAGCTTCTGATATTAGAACACATCCATATATTTTTTTAATTTAAAAAAAAAATCATCTATTACGCAGAAGACAAACTGTTAGCAAATTTGCATTCTCAAGCTCTTATGACAAAAGGTAAGTATGTGAGAGCCCTACTGCAGTGTTAGAAAACTGAAGAGAAAAAGAGAAGGAGAAGAGTTAGTAATATCAAGTTGCTACACTGAATTTGATTATATTACCCACAGATTCACAATATATTAGAAAAGTGTTAAAATAGACTATGCTATCTCAGTCATTAGTTCTAACAGAGATGTGACTTGCCTCTTGAAGTGAACAGTCTGGGAAGTAAAGGAGCTAAAACTGAAACAGAAAAATGTAAAATGTTTTAATATGTATGTGCTAAAATGAGAACATCTTTTGATAACTTATACTGTAAGACAGATAAAATACTGCTTTAGTTAAAAATCTTGATGCAAATTTAGAATTCATAATTCTAAGAATGTAATAACATGGAATCTGATTTTTATATTTTATTAAAATGCTACTTAATATAATGAAATCTGACCAACTGCCATTGCAACATATGGAATACTAAGATTATATAATAAAAATATTCAGACTATAATTATCTAAAAAATTCACCATCCCATATGTAATTTATCAAAGTGAACTTTACATTGATTTGTGCCACATGGTTGATGAAAAACTATAAAGAGTCTCTGGAACAAAAGGTATGTACAGATAACTTTGTAAGAACAGTCTCAATCTGTTTCAGACGTTCCTTTTTTAGTCTTAACTTCACATATCAAAATATTGTAATATTTATATTCTCCTCATTAAAAGTTTTCTAGAACCTTAAAAGCTGCCTTTTTAAAAGCTGCCTTAGTTTCATGGAATAAACAATGTTAAATTGTTTTAGTTAAATGTGGACAATCTTAAATCAATTTAAACCTGGTTTATAATGATTTTGTTTAATTCCTATGCCTTACTGAGGCATTCCAAATCACTGTAAACCAAGTTTAAATTGATTTAAGCTTTAAAGTTAAATTGAGAGCATAACTGAATATAGAAATTCCTATGTGTCATTCCAATCTGAACAGTAACTAGATATAAATGATGTTTTGATATACCATAACTTGATATGTCTCAAAGATTTCCAGATTACATACACCGAATCAACATAACTCTTCAGAATTAAGAGTGGACAGTATGGTTTTATTGGGCTCTCTTCAGAGCCATCAGATGTTATTCTAAATTTCTTAGGCATAAAATCCACCTTCCTTGCCTACTGATTTTCTTGATTTCAGTTCCTGGTCTCAGGTTTCAGAGTCATATTGTAAACAGTGAAAACCATAGAAAACATTGACATCATTCTGTTCAAAATCATGCAGCAATATAGACAGAGGGTATGGAGGGATTTAGTTTTTCTCACCGATTGGTTGGTAAAATTTACAGGAGACACATATGATACTGGGTTGGATCATTAACTTTCAGAATTATTTCCACTTCTAATATGAGCAAGAGTTGAATAGCAAAGGTTGCAATTAATCTGATAGAAAAAATGAGGTTGTAGAAGGTGGGTTCTTTTTGAGACGTTCACAGGTTTTGGTACACATACAGCACCAATATCCTGTCACCTCACCAGACTTGGAAGCACCTTGTTTCTCTTAGTGTTGATTGGAAACACAAACATGATCTATCTGTTACTAACTGATACTGTTAGGACAGACTGTCAATATTTGAAAAGTTGACTTGTTTCAAATTCTATCATTTCTGTTTTGCTAATACCTGCATTACCCCACTGTTTGCACTGTAAAAGAAAAGGACTAGAATTACTGTTCTACGTTCTAAAGGAGCAGGGGATGTTTTCTACATAGGGATCTCTGGTAAGATATACACTTTTTTTTTATTTTTATTTTTTTTCCTTCAGAAGGATGCAACTATAAGGTTTATATCACATCAGTCCATTTGAATGAAATGGCAGTTTTGAGGCCTGACTGTGAGGTTTTCCAGACTGGGCAAGAATTTTTCCTGACCTCTTTGCAGTTCTAATACATACTGCAATGTAGTTGCTTGTTGCAGCCTTAGCTATAGCAACAGTATATATTTTTGGCTGGAAGCATTGCTCTTATATACGAGAACTTAGCCAAAACCATACTGAGTTTTCCCTTCTAAAGGAGAAAGGGATATTGATCAAATTATCCCCACTAATGGTCCTGTTTGCCTTACTGTTTTATTGACTTAAAACAAGTGTTTCAGCAATGGTTAGCTGCAGATTGAGAAAGCACATTGATGTATTAACTATGATAATATACTGAAGGTTGCTCCCAGATTAAAGTATCTATGTCTGCCCTCCACTCTAGTTTCAAAGCATGAGACTAAATTCCACTTAGTTTTTATTTTTATTTTTTTTTTAATATCCATTTATGATCTTATCTTTGTTTCAGATTTCCACTAGGGCATCAGAAGAAAATGCAGGAGCAAAGATAGCTATTGTAGAAATTCAATTATACTGAAAAAAATCCTCAGACATCAAAAAACTTCCCCTTAATCGAGTAATTTAATAAAGGTATTCCTAAGTAAGTTAACCTAAAAAATCCATACTGCATTTCACAGTTCTCACATTTTTATCTCATGTGAGAGGAGATTGCATTTTCAACTTTCAGCATGCCTTTCTTTCCAGATTGCTTCCCCAGGAAACATAATATTTTTTCAAGACGGAGCTCTAACAGAACCTGCTGGAACATGGATAAAACTGAGATCTTGCTGCAGACCTTCGCACAGGGAGAAAGGACTAGAAAGGATTTCTCATGAATGTTTCTACAGGGGATTCACTCCCAACTCTCATTGTACCTAATGAAGTCCGTGCCTTGCTTACAGTCTCATTTGTTCTTAGTCCCTATTTACAGCATGTAATATTCCCTTTCAGGGCTGATACCTCAGGTTCCCCTTCACACACTGATGAATGAGAGCACTGGGTGCCAGTAGGAGTGTAGAAGTTTCTCAACAAGTTGCGTGGCACTTGGCATCAGGTCATGAAAGATCACAGCCACACTGACTCACAAAACACTGAGTTTTAGAATTAACCCTCATTTCTATTTCAACCAAAAAAGAACTGCTCCACAGTGGTTTTATAGAATTTTCAATAACATGTCACGTGCAATCATAAGAGCACTTGAGGTACTGTTATTTTTCACACCTCTGGTGAAAGATTGTATAATGGGCACATACTTTGTAATCAGTTCCCCTAGTTCATGGATGCAGGACATTCATATTACATCTAGAAAATAAAGATGCTGTTCTCAGTGTAATTGCATACTTAGCTGTCAATATTAAGAGAATAACTGCAAAGGTTCAGAATTAACAAGTTAAAAACAGACTTTTATCTTAGTTGTAATGAAAAATCATAATTACCTGCAAGGTTGTCAATCTCTTTCTCCTGGAGCAGACTGACAGCATCATCGTCTCCTTCCAGCATAAGCTCCGTTTCTGCATTCTGATTTACCACAGCTTGACTTCGGAAAGTTTTCTTGGACTTCACTACATCTTCTTCAGTGCCTAAAAAAAAGTTATGTGTTGTAAACTTAGCTGAACAGTATTTTAAACAACCACAGTCTAGTGAAAAATACAGAATAAAACAGCTGTTTGAAAAAGGTCTTTATCAAGGTCTACAAAATACACAGCCTTAGTCTGTCTTTCAAAATATATCTTGAGTAAAATACAAACCCTGTTTCACAAAGACCCTCTTGCTGTTAATAATTGTTTTTTTGCTCTATGTTCTATGTTTTTCCATTAGTTTTCAACATGCAAGAAATTCAGCAGGAGTGTCTCTTGGGTTCTTGGTATTCTGACTCTGACTGATGTCTCAGAGCTCAAACCACCTACTCTAAGTAAAGGAGATGCTTTTGGGAATTCAAAATCTGCCATGATTTTGGTTTGGGAGACAGGAGGGACAGAAAGGTGAAGTAGGAGACTGGTAATCTCAATAAAGAGTAAGAAGAAGGTAGGCACAGTGTTTCTTTGTTGGTAGAAAGTTTTATTCTCATTTTGATTGTTTGCCATAATGCCTGAGCTTGATGAGTGCTACTATGGCAGATGTAAAGTGATGAGGTAAACTGCATTAAAACTCATGGCCTCATATTCATACAGGACAATTAACTGGAATATAGTAAACAGATAGGTTAGTGAAGATACATGCATGGAATTGAATTGATGTGTCAGGCAGTTCTGTTATTAAAAACAGTGGGGAAGGTGTTATGTTTTTATTTCCCACTCATATTTATGAGTCTTTTAATTACTTCATGCACATAAGAATCACAGCTTATAAATAAAAATTCTGGAGACATATTTTACCTTTAGTGTGTTTACTCTGTTTGAAGATAACTATTAACATGCCACTTGATATCAGACTCTACCACAAACTGAGACCTCACATTTTAAAGTCTAAAAATAACCTTCTCTATATTATTGTTATTATCCAAATTGCTATTTCTGAAGCTACAGAACATGGTTAAGACAAACAAACAAAAAAAAAAGCAGTTTTTCATTAAGCTCAAAATTAAGGATAGCATCTCTAGTCTTCCTAATTGTTGCTATCTCCATGAAGACAATGCTGTTACTGATAGTGATAAAGGCACTACTGATGTTGACATATATGCTGGTATACCAATATATTTGCTGTGTTCAGTTACTAAGCTGTGATCTTTACCTCTCTTGCATAATGAGTGAAAATGTAGTGCTAAATACTAACACTATTTAGTGCAACTAACTGTAACTATTCACTCAAATTACAATTATATTTTTTTCCCTAATTCACAAAAAAAGAGTAAGAATTGTAGGAATTTTGGAAAACATAATGGAGTAATGTGCTGTAACAGACCTTTAGTTATATTACATCAGAACTGTATTGAGTATTTAACTACTATTGGAATTTTGTTTGCTTGTGCTTACTACAAGGGAGTTCAGCATTTGACACAGGTAATAGCTCCTAGTGTGAAGCATTTGACAATGAAGGAGACCGGATCTGAGCTGAACTAACACAATGGAGGAAGGAAGCAGGAAAATATGTTTGTCTTCCTTTTTGGTAGTTTTAGTGAGTGTTATGGAAGTTTCTGAGCTTTATAAGACGTAATAATATTCAAATAAATTACTTCAAAAGTACTAATCTGGAATAATAATAGTTTCAACCATTTCTGTAGTAACTGATTAGATTAGTGACGATCCTTTTGAATTATTTATGCACAAAGAGATGCAGTCACAAGAAAAAAGTTCACATTATTACTAAGATGCATCAGCAGAAGAACCTGAAATTTAGTGCCTTTTAAATCCCTTGTGATGAGGGTTCCAGTTACCAGATTACAGAAATATTGCTATACACCAGTGTAAGAAATGTGGTAGAGGAGAAGGCACTAAATTAGTTTGGCAAATTTGGAGCTGAGCAACAAGACAAATGCTTCTAAAAGCCATTCTGGTTTATAATATTAAACATACATTTATCTAAAAGAAATATAGTAAATAGTGCTTCTTTCTTGTGATGGAAAAGGCTCTGGTTTGGCTGTTGTTTAAATTTATCACTTTGTTGAGTGCACCTCAGTTTTGCTGTACTGTACTAAACATTTATCTAAATGAAAGTGTACGAGACCCAGAGTTGCCCTTCAATCACTATATCCTTTATGAATTAGAGTTCCATTTATCAAAATTACAGCAAGAAGAGTAAGGTCTCACAGGGCTGTCTCATTACAAGGCTTGTAAACACTGTCCTTACAAAGAAATGGTTTAACACCTAACAAATCAAAAACTGATTGGGAATAGAATTTATTTGAGATCATCTATCTTCAGAAGACGTGCTGTACTGAGTGCACTTCTTGGCCTTTCTACCCATTCATCAAGAAATTAACAAGCGAATACCACAGACCACCAGATCTCCTTGGATCCTGAAATGTGAAATATGTTCAAAACAGATCTGTCACAGATGTTCTATTTTTAAATTTCAAGATGACTTCAAAAAGGTTATAAAATAAGAGGAGCTCTCAAAATAAGAGTAAAAAGAAAAACAACTTGTCTCTTTAAAAACAGACAACAAACTGAATAAAAAATTATATGACATAAAACTATGTCTAGTATTGTTAACAATGATATAAAAAGGAGTGATGAATAAATTAATATTTGATATTTCAGCATGTTTGTAAAAAATCAAAACTCAAATTATTTTTTAAAGTCATGGCAAAATTACTATGAAATGGAATTCATTTCCAGATACTTAATTTCAAACTGCTCCCAAGACACACCAAGTTTCTTTTTAAAAATATAATACGGAATTGTATTAATGTCAGTTCTTAAGTCTAATTAGAAAATGTTTCAAATGCTTTAAAATAAGAGAAAGAAAAAAGAAATTAAATATAATTTGAAGAAAG
This sequence comes from Anas platyrhynchos, assembly GCF_047663525.1. NCBI lineage: Eukaryota > Metazoa > Chordata > Aves > Anseriformes > Anatidae > Anas > Anas platyrhynchos. The sequence continues at coordinate 182,653,494 of NC_092587.1, forward strand.
CAACATTTTAACATCAGGGTGCTCAGAACTGGAACTGGCAGATGCTATCGGTGCTCAAAGAAGCAAGATCCTTATTAAAGGATATTTTTCCAGACTGGAACTTAGAAAGAAACCATGAAATAAGAAGGTAAATATTTCTTAAAACAGCAGTTTGCAAAGAACTTAAAGGAATAAGCCAGCTCTCACTGAAGTCCCGCTGAAGTTAGTGCCCTAATGTCTTGAAACTTGAAGGTTCTGTCATAAATGTATTTCAAGAGAACGTATGTATAAGACTAAATAAGATTTTTTTTTTAATTTATTTTTTTTTTTTAATCCATCATTTGTTACACCTGTTATCATCTTGATCATTGCATGGTAAAAACTGGCTTTAGGATAACTGAAAAGAGCTAATCTTTAACAGAAATCAAAGAAAGCAACTAGCACTCATCTGCAAGATCCTGACTTCAGTGAAAAGGTATGTATTTTATATGTGAGCTGCATGGTAAACCTGTATAGCACCGAGAAAAAATTACGAATTTCAGGTATTTAATTTTCCTTAAAAAGTAACAGAAACTAGTAATCTGACCAAAAAAAAGCCCACAAAGAAAAAAAAAAACAACTAACAAACCTGGTAACAACAATAAAGAAAATAAAAATCTAATAATTTTGCAAGAACAGGAGGATCTCAAGTTATTTAGTAGCTACAGCTTTTAGAATCATCTAATACATGCAATATTTAAATAAATATTTTGTTGTTTTTATTGTAATATTTGAATTTTTGCTTCTCAGTTTTCAATGAAATCAATGCTGTAGGTCACAACAGGTTCTGAGGTCACAGTCTGAATTTCAAAGTTACTGTTAGTGTCCAAACCCATAAACGGTATCCCTAAATACATTTAAAATAAGCAGTACAAAAATAACGTATTGTTGATTACACTTCTATTATGTAAGTTGATTTTGTTAGACTTTACACTGATTACCACGATTTTGTTGAATATTGAAGAGGAGTTTTTGCTTCCATCTTTGCTGCTGTGCATTTATTATTCAAAGCTTTTTTTGTTTTGTTTTGTTTTGTTTTTCCTCTGTACTTAGCGTACTTATAGTGAGGTAATAACATGGTTAATTTTAAGAAAAGTTTGCTTGGTAATACTGTAACCAACAAAAGAAGACTACTGCTTCTTATAAAGTTGTTTCCATAGTTTACTTCAACGAATTACCGATAAGGCAATTTATGCAGTGAGCGCTCTTTGATCTTTGAAGAGAGATGGCAGAATGGAAAGTTAACCTCATTTTAATGTTACCTAAATATACTGACAGGAAATTCTAATGTTTCCAAACATCTGGAAATCTGCTCCATGGGATGGTGTTCTTCTTTTCTGTAAGAAAGCTTTTTCATATATTGTCTTTTACAGTTTTATGTGGCTTCTAAAGAAGCATTTTGACATACGTAAAGTCTGTTCTCTTTACAGTAAAATGCTGCATTTAATTAAAAACTCTCTTTTATAGAATCTAAAGTACAGTTTTTGTGAAGCTTAGCTTTCCTCAGAAACTTTCAAGGATAAAATTGCTTTTTCTTCTCTTACAGGTCACATATATGCACTGCTCTGTAGAATTATTATTATTATTTTTTCCTGAGTTATAATAACCTGAGGTATATTTTAACATGCTATTGAATAAAGGAATTCAGAATTAGTTCCTCACAGGAGACTATCTCACAGGTGATGATGTAAATCATGAAATTATATCACAGGTAAAATTTATCAACAGACTTTGAATGTACTGTTTTGTTTATTATACAAACTCTAACTTTCACAGGAACAGTCAAGCTTAAATTAAAATGCAACATTATTAACTACCCCCTCTTTTTTTTTTTTTTTTTTTTTCATTTGATATGATTAATACTTGAAAATACTTATAAAACATTTCAGGAGATAATCTTCCTGTTTTATATATTATAACAGTTTAAAATCCTGCTTTCATTGCTAATCTTTACTAACTCGATTAGGCACCGGGACCCTCACAGCGGTCACATTTATGGAGAGCAGCTGCTTGGCAGTCTGTAGACTGACCTCTACAAAACCCAGAAAGATTAAATAATCGACATGGTAACCACTCCCCCTGGCCCAATATCTTTCTGCATGGCTTCAGAGCCAGCCCTTCCAGGGCTGAGTTCACTCCATGGGAAGAGGGGACCAGGTATCTCTGTGTCTGCTCAAGAGCCTTGGAGGAGCAGAACATTGCTGGCATATTGTGATGAACTGTCCCCACCTGTGTCTGTTGGGGCTGTGATTTAAATTGCAATGTGTTTCTGAAACTGGCAGCTTTGACTGGCATATAATTTAGTTTCCCTGGAGAATCAGAGAAGTGACTCTTATTAAAGGAGGGCTGGTTTTAATAGATTTAATAAAAGCCAGAGGGATCTAAATCATATTTTCCTTATCAAAGATCATTCAAGAAACAAGGGGAAAAACTGGAAAAATTGTGTAGAAATTAAAAATTGCATGTATTTATTTTGGAAATTACTTTTTGCCTAAAAGCAAAACCAAAACATATTTTTATATTCTTTAATAGATAAATAAATAAGAAGTAATAGATAAGAAGTAATAATAATAAGATAATAATAATAAGTAATAGATAAATAGAAAATTTAATCTGAGACTTTCCAAACATTTTCCTCTATGTCTAATTTTTATACCTGCTATCTGACCACATTTTCTCTAGGTGAGTCATTTATAAATACTTTATTGTTGTATACATTATACTCTTATAACTTCTCAGATGTCTTGCATTGTAACAATGAGACTGACAATGATGAGGAGACTGAGAATAAAAGCAAGGACAAAATTAACGTGTTTCTCAAGAGACTTTTTTTTAATTATTTTTTTTTTAGCAATAAATAGTTGTGGTTAAATTGTTGTGTATCAGTATAAAAGGTCCTATATAGAAATAAGGATGAAGTTACTATGCTGGGCACTTTTTTTTTTTTTTTTTTTTTTTTCCTTTAGTTTACAGATAGGAAAACTAAGATTCTGAGTGATATTAAATTATTTTTTATTAGTCATAAGTATTATACTTATTTGAGATTTCAGATGTTCTGAGCTCGTGAGAAAGAAACTGCACTGATTCAGTACAGGTCATAATGAGCCAGAGGGTGACAGGATATGGCCAGTCTAGTAGATGTTATAAGGCATTTTCACACATCTGAAGGTCAGTCTTCAGTCTGACTGCAACTAGAAGTCCTTCTAACTGGAACTTAAACCAGCCAAATGTTTATATTTGGATTAAGATGTAGTTTGCCACTGTAACTTGTACACACAAGAATGGATTCATATTTCATGACTGATGACCTTTACAAATCCCTGTCAGTTTGAAATGTAGCCTCTCAGTGGATACTATAGTTTGATAAATTGCAGAAAGAAACCGAATTTCCTGATGTGCTGTGGATCACTTAAACTGGCAATGATAGACAAGAAAAATAATTAAGAGCAATAAAATATTCCTATTTCCTACCATTTTACTAAAGTACAGTAATAGCCAACACAAAAATAACTACATCACACCAACAGTTATTGTTCAGTGGAAAGGACATCAAGGACACTTGCAAGTAAGAGAATTGGATCAATATTAAAGCGATTTTCATTTCATGCTTCCCCAACTCCAGTAAGCTGACAATATACTCTGATTATGTGAACTGCCTCTGAGTAACATAGAAAAGGTTATTAGAGCAAGAGGTGGAAATGGAATGCACTTTTTATATTGACAGGTCTGCTAATAGAGTGTACTGATTTTCAAAGCCATGCAATGCATTTTTACAATTTAGTTTTGACAGCAAAAAGGAATTTCATTTATCATTAATTCAAAATATTCACATGTAAGCAAAGGTTTCTTAAGACAGGCCACTGAAGAGGGTAATCAAACTGTTTCAATAGAAAAAATGTAATTAGTAAGGTAAGAAGTAAAAGGGGATTGAATTTAAATATGTATGAAATGATAACGAAAAAATGAATTCTGTTAAATGATATATTCAATGCTTTTAAAATAGAATCTGATAACAACTTTTAAAAGATAACACATACATGAAAAACAAGGAATCTCTCAACATTCATGTCTGGATTTTGTCTTGAAAGTTTTTGATTAGTTTCAAGTTTGAAATACTTAAAACAAGCACACATTCTACAGGAAAAGCCATGTTCTGACTCTATCTGCTTGTGGAGCTCAAAGACAGGATCAAAGTTGTCAGGTTTCTACAAAGGCACACCCTGTACTGAGGAACCGTGCCTACATACACTAGGCTTAATTTAGCTTCCAGCTCACAAATATTCTAATTGAGAAAGCTAACAATGAGAAAGCCTTGGGGAGAAATGAAACACTCTTTAGAAACACAGATGCTTGGTGCATGCTAGTAGCCCAATGGTAATGCACTGGCATGTGAGAAACCTGATCTTAGCTCCTGTACTGGGGTATTCTACACCAACCTTTCTAAACTTTACCTAATAATTAGAGCCTCCAATCCACGAGACAGGTTCAAACCTCAGGATTTAAAAAAAAAAAAAAAAAATTATCTGTAGTTTTATGGATTGACTTCTAATTTTTGAATTCTTCCTCTCTATGGCCAAATTGTGGTAAATCATATCTTTGCTAGAAGGCACTATTCTCCCTCACCACTTAAAGTTTTGCTACCAGATCCTGAGTGGACAGTTAAAAAAAATTAATTCTCTAGAACAGAAAATGCAGGTGTAGTAAGTACATTTAAAATGATTTTATAGTAACTATCCAAATTCCCATAGTAAAATAACTGTTTTAATTTCTATTAAGACTAGTTATTCAGAGAAGAAAGACTCAAAAGCCTTGAGATACTTATTTGCCAAAATGTCTGAAATGATCTTTGTTTTCTGGAATGTTAATCATTTCAAATGAAATTCTGCTCTTTTGAGACATATGGAAGGAAGACCTTATGTAGTCTTTACACAGGCAAAACCTCCTATACATGACATGATGTCTTCTATAACTCTTTCTTAAAAGGATAGCCCCCATTTTACATAAATCATAAATTTGTAAATATAATAATCTTATCAGAATATCTAGATCTACTTTTAATTACACTGTCTTTTACTGTGCAGTCCCAACTAGTTCAGTGTACTGCTTTGATTCTTTTTTTTTCTGTGCAAATTTCATTTCATCCTCACATGGATCACCACATCTTTAGAACTGGCATGCATCATTTTCACTTCAGCAACAACAGTAACTGGTGGGAGGAACTGTTTCTATTTCTGTGTAGATCAATGCCTATAGCAACATCAGACAAAGGGCAGCACCCACAGGATATTCACATTTGTGAGACAGCAGTGTGGCCCTAACATTGGAATATTTGTGTTTAACTCTTAGCTCTGCTAAAGAGCTATAATCTAGTTGCAAAAGACAGTGATCCTATTTGTTGTGAAATCTTGTGAAAAAATGAGCTCCTAGTTCCTGAACCTAAAATGCAAAATTAAAATCAAAATTTTTCTATTTGATTGATTGGGGGCAGAATTTTACACTTATTTTTATTTATTTATTTATTTTTTAATAGCTGCAGCTATAAAAGCTCTTTGTTTCGTACTGTCTAGCAGATAAAAAGTGACGTAGTAGTGATACAGAAGATAAAGCAGAGTCTGAGAGTCTATGACTACAACAGCTCAAAGAGACTTTCTACAAGATTTCCATTACTTTGTCTCTGAAATAGGTGAATGGTAATTACTGTCCCAGGTAGAAAGCCTGTGTGTATATTAAGGAAAGTTAACTCACAGAAATCTTAGCAGCAATAGTAAAGGAAAAAGGAGAACAGTATTTTATCTCCCATTAAGCTTCAGTGTGGTGTTAGTGATGTCTTTCATTCTGCTTTGCAAAGGTTGCCAGAGAGCAAAAAAAATTCCATGCTACTTCAGGGATATTTGAAAAAATGCTATGCTTAAGTTAAATTTACAAGCATTGGCAATATTTTCTATCCAGAGTGGAGCTGAGATGCTATTTGACAACATGATTCACTTTTTGAAGACACGGGAGTGAGTGATTTGTGTTATATGGCAAAACAGATACAAATGAAACCCTCTTCGGGCATTATGCATAGTGCTTTCAGCTACAAAAGTTTGTGTATTGTAGATGATATTTATGTTCATACACAAAGATATAGGGAGATACACATTTAAGGCATACAAGAATAAGAAAAAAAATCGTGTCATGATGTAGCATACATGCTATGAAAAACAAAATTAATTATGTAACTGGAAACGTATAATATGCTGGCTGATGGAATTCTTAACAAGTTGGTTTTCTTGATATGATGTTTACTGGTATATTTGAGAACTTCTCACAATGTATTTGGCTTTTAATACAGTGCTTTCATTAGGTGTTTCTGCACCCCTGTCTGTACCTCGCACAACTCATCAGATCTTCCAGTTTGTTGTACCATAATTTTGTGTGTGTTTCAAAGGTAAATGAGAAATACATAAAATAAGGCCTCACTGAAGAACTCACTGTGCTTAAATGGATACAGAACAGACAGTGCATGCATACATACTTTTTTTCTTGTGTACAAATCTTAGTATTTACATAAAACATCAATGATAATTTTGATATGATATAAGAATACATTTTTAGTGGCAAAATTTAAGTAGTGCAATATAAAAAGACAAAGAAAAATACTTTACTATATTGAAAATACATCACTATTGGAAATTAATTCCTTTATTTTTATAGTCTGTACTGAGCTATTCTGTTAACTCTGTGAAAGACCAGGAATCACCTATACTGAAGAGATTCTCACAATCTACCTCTGTCATCTTAACACATCTTCACCTTGTGAGAGGTCATTGCCTAAAAGCCTGTCATGTCTTCTACTGGCATGAGTGGAAGAATGGGAGAGAAGGGGTTCTAACTGTGATCTTCTGACTCAAGGCTGCAATAGTTGCAGCACTGAGGAAATAATGGCCCTTGATTCCAGTCAAGTACTTGGCTTCCTTTCCTAGACACCTTTCTTCAGTGTTGTTAGAAAACACCTTCCTCAGTAGAAGCAATCAAATTTCATTTTGCATTTTTAGACACATTTGGTTCAGTTTGGGCTTCTTTACTCCACTAAAAAAATGTTATTAAACACTTTTTTCATTTAATAATTCTATATATTTCCACTTAGTCTCCACATAATGGAGAACAGACTCCTGCAGTCAAGAAGAGATGAAAGATAAGAAGAGTGGAGAAAATTTAAAAATGGAACGTGTTGTTGTGTTCAACTAAAGTTGAAGGAGTGCTGTTACTCCTTAATATGGAGTCTTCAAGCACAGAAGATTGGAGGTAAGAAAAGCACGTGGTAAAATCTGAGTCTGAAGAGTCACATTCACCCAGCCATGAAAGATGTCCTGAAGGACAATTAGACATTTCATTGACAGAATGTTCTTCCAAAAAGTTTCTATGAGAGGCACTGAATATACATGGGTCAGTAACTTCCATTTCTTTGTCAATTAGCAATAGAACTGAATCAAAAGAACAAATAAATTCTTTACAATGGTTTGAAAACATTTCACATCATAGTAATTTACTGGTTTTGGTAAGTAGATTACTTTCATTCTGCAAGAGCAGATTGCTAAAGTTTGTTCTTTTCACATGTAAATATAACGTTGGAAAGGAAAAAAGTGCAGCTAGACTTCTAAAACTGGCAATGGTTGCAATTTGGTAGTCTTGGGAATGTGGGAATGTTTTTGCCAGGCAATTTGATTACTTTAAGAATCAAATTTGAATCATAAGCTTTCAGAGGCAATCTGAAGTGAGAAAAATAAGTAGTTATGTTAACTGCTGGTAAAAAAAACTTTGTTGTAAAATTAACTCAGACCTGTAGTAGCAGCTAAAATCCAGGTCATGCCAGATAGACTGAGAACATCAGAGGAAGGCATTTGAAATCCAACACAGAGATTTGGGGGGAGGAAAGTTTTCACATCCTATTTGGATCTGCTAAAAGCTCAAAATAAAGAAAGATTCTGACATTAAAGATTTGAGGAAATTAGAAAAGAAAAAGAAAAAAAAAAGTCTTTTATTTCATGAATCTGTACTTAAAACTTATTACCAAGCTGCTATGAAAATTCCTATGCTAGAGATGGCAGATAACAGAAAGCAGAAATACAGAGACTATGTTAGGCATGCAGTCACAGCTAATTTCCATTATCCAGTCAGACAGTAGAAGCCCAGACACAGAAAACCAATAGCGTTCAGTACTCTACCTAAGTAAATTCCACTAGTGTTCACACCTTGAGGTAGATCACCAAAAAAGTAGATATATTTAATGAGAATATATTAATGTCCTTCGAGGGGACTAAGAAATACTAGAAAGACCACCAAGATAAATCTAGTATTTCAGATTTAGTTATCATCACAGTTAGTAATCTCTTATACTACTCTCTAATGAAAGTCCTTAATCCTGGCTTATTTAAACAAATTTTATTTTCATCTGTATCTGAAAACTACCATGTAAAACCTTAGCAAAATACATTTATTTTTTGTGTGTGTGTGTGTGTTTGTAATGTTTTCCCTAAAATCCAGTGAGGATGAAATAATTGGAAGTTTATTTGGTGAAGCAGTGGATGGCACTGTTGGGCTACAGTTATAAATCTGTAGTGGCAAATCTTAAATTATTATGCTTTCAATAAATACACAGGTTTTTGTGATTTCTTCAGGCACACAATTTGGATGTAAACTCATTTAGAATACATTAGAGATTTCACAATCAGATGTGGAAGTTAGTACATGTACTGAAAGGAAGTTGTGTTATAAGAATTTTATTTTAGGTGAAAGAAAATCAAGAATATTTTTGATGTCAACATTCAATATATTTTTCTTTTATTAATATTAAATCATATATCTAACATTGGGCATCTCTTCTTATAAGGGGCACTTGGCTGGTAATTAGTCTAATGGAGACAAAGAGAGTCAAACAAAGAAAAGAGGAAGAAAATGGTGCTCCAAATGAAGTGGAATTGCTTACACATTTGTCTCATGTCTGCATGATTACTTTTAAAGAATCGAGGTGATTTACTTGATGACATGTAGAAGCATTGTTATGGATTAACTTAATGACTGCATACATATTCTTAAGATGTTTACTACTGAACATCATGTAACATATGTGTTTTCTGCCCATAAAGAAGAAACTTAAAACTACTCACAGTTACTTCTTAGCTTGTAAACTTACAGGCTAAAATTAAGTGGCCATGTAGTGGATGAATGAAGGTGGTTCATTTTTAGTCGGGGGCTTCTGTTTTCTTTATTTTTTGTTTAACATTCATACATATGACATTACTTAAATAATATTTTTGCAAGTTATCTGAGATAAGGGTCATCACCTGCATTTCCTCAGAACAATGTATTTTATGACATTGTGTGTGTGACTAATTTTCAGGAGGACAGTGCAGGATAGAGCACTAAAGAAGTCAAAAAAAAAAAACAAAAAACCAACACAACAATAATACCCCTCCACCCCCTTAAACTCTCCTACCAAACTATCAAAAACATTTTAGTGGCTCAAGTGGCACAATAAACTCAGTTTCAGTAATAGTATACTGTCCATGAGAAAAATGATATTAGAAGTATTTTATGACCTGGATGATGGGGCAGAGGACACCCTCAGGAAATTTGCAGATGACAAACTGGGGGGAGTGGCTGACACACCAGAGAGTCATGCTGCCACCCAGAGGGACTTTGGCAGGCTGGAGAGGTGGGCTGACAGGAACCTTCCGCAGTTTTGCAGAAAAGGACCCGAGAGTCCTGAGTCCTGGTGAACAGGTGAAAGTAACTTGATGTTGAGGATTACCTATTTTTGATGAAATGTTTCTGCTTTTTTTTTTTTTTTGAGTCTATGAGAAGTTGCATAACATTAGTCCTGAACATTGAGATATAAGCCCTTGAGGCTGGAAGGCTCCTCTGAAGACTGTCTAGTCCAACTCCCTTTCTGAATCAGGGTCAGCCACAGAAGGCTGCCCAGGACCATTGTCAGTTGGGTTTTCAGTTTTTCCAACAATGGAGATTCCACAGCTTCTCTAGACAACCTGTTCCATTGTTTTACTACCATGAGGATAAATAAAATGTTTTTACTGAGTATCACTGAGAAGAATCTTCTTTACTTTCTCCCAACTGGTTATATACAACTACAAGACTTCCCCCATCCTGAGCCTTGTCTCTTTCAGATGAAGCAAAGAATATTTAAAGAATATCTGGATCAGACTAGGAATCAATGTAAATGTAAAAAACAAACAAACAAAAACTACAAAAAGATCTTCAATTTCAACTATGGCCCTTACAGTAAAGTTGTTCATATAGACATATTATGGAAAAAATATTAATAGACAAAACTGAAAGCATATTTTGGTGTTTCATATCTTACATAGTACACGTAGAATGCTTTCACTAGATATGCCTAGATAACATTTTTCATGCATCTAGTGGTCCTGCTAGCAAAATTCTGGTAGGTGATGATTCTGTATCAGCTATCTTCAAATTGCTTCCAGTTTTGCATTAGTTGTTGAAAAAATCCTGCTCTCTTTAAAATAGGTCTGAAATCTGCATTGCTGAGACAGACCCTAAGGACTGTTCTGGAACTATGGTAGATATGGTATTTTGAATAAATACAGACCAGAGATGGGTCAAAGGTAATAAAGTTAGAGGGCCTTGTGAAGTTGAGAAAAAGTAAATACTCTTAGATATATATATACTCTGCAACTTTGACAGGCACTCTTGAACTTATTGAAAAATGTGGTGGAGTTTTAATTAAGAAGTCCCAGAAAGAAAAACTAGTCTTCAAGTGGGCATTCAGACTTCCTAGAATTAAGCATTTGATTTCATAGCAAAGCTTCTGAACAGAGATGAAGACATTGAGAACACACAGTTCATAGGACATTTTTATTTCTTAAAATGTCTTATCCCTTATCAAATGTCATGATAAGTTTGTTTATAAAACACTAACAGCTTTCTGGAACAATATCTGGTGCATGCTAAATGAAACCAACTTCTTACCAGTTTCTCTGGAATGTCCTCCCTCTATCTTGTTCTAACACTAACTGCAGAAATGATGAGCACAGCAGTTCAGGAGATGGACAGCAGGAGCTGCTCTGGACTTCTCAGCATTGAGAGGTCACTTTGGAGTTACAGTCCTTGGAAGTTCAGCTTGGTACATTTTTCTTTAATACTGAGGATCCTCACAAATTTAGTACTGATATAAGGCCCAATGTGGGACAGCCAAAATCCCTGTTCTGAAGACCCTGGTTTGAGCAGGGGTTTACATGGATTTCAGACTCAGTTTCATAGTAGGGAATCCACACACCTTTTAAGGTTGCAGTTGCTTGAAGCTAAATGTTCTAGGAATGTAAGTCCTTCAGCAGCCTGATGGAATCCTGCCTACAGTTCTTTGAAAGTCTATCAAACTCCAGGTTATTTTATGAAAGTAAATTTCAGATTTGAACATTTCAGACTTCAGAAATTGATGCTCTTTAACTCAGTTTATATAATCAAATCCTATTTCTAATGATAAGCATATACAATATTTGCTGAAACTTACAGCAGTGAAGACAACTCCCAGGAGTCAGATATAGTCTACTTCAGTTAAAACTGCTCTTAAAATAAGTTTTTTAATTAGATGTCCATATGTATATAAAAGCATGAGAAACTTAAAATATGCAAGTTCAAATGCAATTGCCATATTGCACTTATATGACATATCTGTAACTTTGTTTCAAAACCTGAATGAATTACACATTACATTACAAAGGTGTTTAGTTTTTTGTTTGTTTGTTTGTTTTGCATTCTAAGCATTCAGGATTTGTCACGATAATCAGATTAACCAGCCAAATATTGTTGAGCAAAGACATTAGAAATACTTGACCAGCTTACATATAAATGTTTAGAACATAACCACTGAGCTATTCAAGTCCATTACCTCCACTGCAGACTAGAAAATGTGGCTTTTCTTGGATCATGTCTACATGCAAATGGTTTGTGGAACACTATCTTTAAGTGCTGAAGAACCAAAGCTTAATAAATTCACTATTTTGCTAAGTTGACCTCTGTGGAGTAGTATTCTGTTTCACTGTCCAGGGTGGTACAGTAGTGTCTCATCTATACTAATTTCCAATGACTGTAAACTGTTAAGGTGATTAACTAGAAGAGACAGTTCTTTTACCACATGTGCAGAATCACTGTGAATTGGGTCATGGTATATTTTCTGCATTTATAGGTAGCAAAATTTGGGGAAGAGAATAGAGTCTAAAATGTCTTGCACAATCTTTTGTTCCTCCCCTCTTTTTAATCTACAGTTTAATCAACCACATTGAAGCTCCATCTAAACTTAAAATAAGAACTGTTCTAAATCCATTGAAATGTCAATAAAATTAAAATTCTACATAAACTTTTCAGTAGTTCAAAATCCCAGTTTATGCCTTTCACTTTAATACTGTAGTAAGTAGGATCCCATTAGCTTCACAAAAGGGGAAAAATGAATCCATGGATCTATTGAAGTAAGAAGTTAACTAAAACAAAAGGGTACAGCAGATAAAATTCTGAAATAATTAGGCTTGAATTTTACATACAGATATGAAATGGATGTAAAATCCAGTGTTAATGTCAAATAGCTAGAAATGGAAGAGAATAATCCAAAGGGAAAAATTTTCCACTTCATCTCCTGTAAGTGCTGCTATGACTCTGTTCTGACAGTCTCAAAGGACAACTAAGTGTATAGCTATAGGAATATGTTATAATTTTTCAGTTTTGAAATCTTTTTACTTGCCATATGCTTTGAACACACGTATATATCTATACATACACACATACATGCATATTTGTATTTTATCAAAAACAGACATCTGAGCATGCATACAATGGCTGAGTAACAGCCTGTAGTTAAAAAGTTTTACCCACTTGTCTTGTAGCAGATTTTTTGAGAGAATACTACTTACATATAGCAGATAACAGCTAATGCTTCCTATATTAAGAAGGCCCTTATCAGACAAAATTAACACTTTATTTTTTTAGCCCTTCAAGGCATTTATTTTTATTTCTTTATGTTATATTAACATTTGTTATATTTTTTTTTCTAAAACAAACATATAGATCACAGACATAGTTTTCATTTCCAAGAATTTTCCATTCCTTGATGACTGCAAGTATTACATAATTACAGTATCCAGACATCCAACATCATCTCTGATTTAGTACTAGAGTAGCTGTAGAGCACTTTTTTTATTTATCAAGGTCATCTTGATGGCTGTGCAAGCTTAGATAAATCAGGTGTTAAGCAGGCACATCTCCAAGGAATCTGGAAATTCTCTCATCTGCAATCCTCAGCACATCTTATTATTTACTGCCAAATAAAAGACTGATTAATTTTGTCATTTTTGCTTGGTGATTTTTGCTCATCTGAAACTGCTTGCCCTCCTCTGCAATGCCTGATCAGACCTATTTAAGCTGATGCCTTTGATCGTAGATACAGAGTAGCTTGCTGACTTAGGCTTTGACTAAACATTCCTCCACTGCAGTATTTATGCACAAAATCCTAAATGATAACTGACAGTCAACATAGATAACAAATATTTATATTTCCACTATTTTACTGATGCTCAGTATACAATTTCTTGTGCTAGAGGTATCAGTCAAGATGAAAAAATTATATTAATATAACAAAAGCCCAACAAATTTTGCTTTGATTAATAGCTTTTTTTATTTCTCACAAACAAAGTAGCTGAGGTCAAGAAAAAATGTGTTACTGGAAAACTAAGCACAAATATATTTTTTAATTGTTTTAAACTCTTTCTGTACTCATGCTTAGTGTTGGAAGCTAGGAGCATTTTACTATCAAAGTGTTCCAAACAAAATTAACAAAACAAAGCTAATAAAAAAATACAATGAAAGTTAAGCCCTATGGAAAAAAAATAATAATAAAAAAAAATCTGCCTCCAGCTCTTTCTTAATCACATTCCAACACCAGAGGCTAAAGGTACATCAAACTGCACCAAATCCTTTTCACATGACAACCTCATAAATTATTCAACTCATTAGTAACACCAAGAGGCATAAAAATAACATCAGTGTTAAGGATGTTTTCTTACAGAGAAAGGTCAGCTAAAAGTTTCAATGTTAAAATCCAAAGGCTTAGCCTCTGAAAAGTAAGTACATGTAGCTAGAATCCATGAACTATAACATTAATGCATGCTGCTTAAAAATTCCATACATTAATTTTAATAAAAAGTTATATTCAGAATTATTTAATTCTGCAAACAGGACAACCTTTGTCTCTCTCTCTCTCTCTTTTTTTTTTTTTTTTTTTTTTTTTGCATACCACCTCTAAAAATACCTGAGAGTTAATTTTCCCGTATGTTGAATACACTAACAGGTGAGTACTATGAAACTATATAGAAACAACACAGTATGAAACTATTACTACTTCAGCTTTTCTATTTCTTTTGGTTGTAGCTTTATCTTGCAGGCTAGCTCTACTACCAGGCAGCTGTCACCTCCACTGAAATACCAGACCATAAAAACTACACTAAGAGGTAATCTTTGCAACATGCTAAAATAAAACCATTTAAGTTCAACTTGTATTATAGTTCTTATAAAGCAAAACAAAACAAAAAAACACACTTCCACCATCTTCTGAGCTCAATCTTATCCCAAAGATAAAACATTCATACTATAAAATGCAAGAAATGGAAAGCTGGATAGTATCAAAGCATAAAACTTCATTATAGCTTATAAATCAGATTTCTTCTTGTTTTAATGCTAGTTTAATATCTAAAATTAAGATCAATTCTAAAATCAATTTTAAAAGTAAATATTTTAAAAGTTTTTATTCCTAAATAAAGCAGAAAGCCCTCAGTCTTAATGATTATTTTTCTTACAAAGGAAATATATTTCAAAGGAAATAGTTTTCTTACAAAGGCAACATAGCAATTAGCACAATTCTGCATCTGCCTCTGATAAGATCTCCGTTTTGATGTTTTGGAATACTGTGGTTGAAATAACCCTCTGTCAAATATATACTACTGGAGTGATGTCTTAACCCAACTGGTG
Source organism: Anas platyrhynchos (assembly GCF_047663525.1). Classification (NCBI taxonomy): domain Eukaryota; kingdom Metazoa; phylum Chordata; class Aves; order Anseriformes; family Anatidae; genus Anas; species Anas platyrhynchos. Next base: position 182,668,548 of record NC_092587.1, read on the forward strand.
AACAGTTAATGACCTGAAGTTCTGCACATGATAGCCTTTGCATTTAAATAAGTATTAAATTACACTACCTAGTATAACCACATAGGCAGACACTCATTTATATGTCTAACCTTGTTTTAATCCCAGCTATTTGCTTCAACAACCAGCAAAGCTGGTGAAATACATAGGTTACACAGAGCTACCTTTATATCTGTCACATTCAGAACTCCTGGTAACATTAGCCCTTGACTACAAGGGCTACAATCAACATGCATTGGACAAACTACTTCCATTTCCTCAGTTTTTAATAAGTGATGCACAATTTTATTGCTAAATGCTACAGAATCCCAGGATATTTTTTTTTCCAGTACTGCAGATTTAAAAAAAAAAAAAAAAAAGGAAAGAAAAAATATTCTGGAGATTCTTTACAAATTCTTTACAAATCTCCATCTTTGATATGCTAGAGAGCTACACCAGTTTAAATGTGAGAAGTAAATTTGCTTTAGACATTTGGAGTACTCAGGTTTAGTCTGCTGTACAGAAGTCACTAAACACATTAAATTTTCAGATGATATAAGGGAATTTACAAGCATGTTCCTCCCTCCTCTTTTATACCTCAGCTATCTCTCCATGAAAATCAATCATCATCTAATCCTTAAATTCAAAGACTGAATCTCCTACGTGGTCAGTACACTATTCAATCCTAAGCATCCTCAAAATGCATTCTTTAAGCAAGTCGTTAGGTGTTTCATGATTTGCAGAAAACAAAACAAAACAAAAATTTTGGCTAAGAATATGCTAAGATAAAAACATCTGATATGTTTTTTTAAAACAGTTAATCTTTTATTCATTAGAGCTCTCCAATGGAACTATTATGACACATTAGTTTGGTGGCTTAACAGTTTTGTTCTGTCACTTGGGAGACACAAGTTTGGTTACTCTTACCAGTGTCTCAAAATTAACATCTGGGAATGCCAGAGATGTAAATCCCCTGGTGATTAGAAAACATAACAGCCCCCAAGCTCACAACTGTTGGTTCATTAAAGTATAAGAACTGAAAGAATTCCTTTTCTAAGAAAATGTTCTAGGAATTCTCAGCACTATCCTTAAAAAAAGAAGGGATGCTATTCTCAGGGATTCATGGACATGAAGAAAAATTCATAAGATTTTTTTAAGCAGGAATTTGTACTGACCATATTCCACTGCAGCTTTCAGAAGAGCATCAGAATGAGTAGACCCAAAAGCATTGCGAACAAATCGCCTCCGTCGGCGCAAATCGTCTTCCCAGTAATCCAAACGCCAGAAGTCATGCAGTTGGCTATGAAATAAAGAACACACACATCAGCACCTACCACAGCCTGAACTGTATTTACATACATTATACTATAATTTCACTACTGCTTTTCTATTTCTGGAATACAATCTTGTAAAAACACATATTACTAAAACTTCCAATATTCTAACATTTCTTTACATGCATTTATACATTATAAACCTCAGCACTGCCTGTCTCAAAATGTTCTGCCTGCTGCTAAAAACATTAATCACACTGAGCCCATTAACAAATGCAGCATCAAATTACAAGTATTAATGGCACAGCTTGCTTTCTTTTACAGTGTTTTTAACAAGGCTTGTAAATCATAGAATGGACCTCAGTGCAAATAGTTTGCAATTTAATGACTATGGTCCCTTAGCAGACTGAACTTAGAAGTATAAAATATTGCCCACTTGAATTTTGTGGAACTATGATTAAACTAATGTGCTGAAATATTCATTGAAATAATTCCCTACTGCCCCTAGCAACCTGAGAAAATTGCGATTTTATTCATTATTAATAACACTGAATTAGAGCAGCAAAAAAATTCCACCATGTGGTAATTGTCTTGGTAAATTATTAGTCCAGCACTAACAGAGTACTAGGATGATTTTATAGCTTCCAGCTAATACAAGTCATTAACAACCATGACCATCTTTGCATTACATTGCTTTTTTACATTCAAAAGCAATATTAAAGCACTATAGATGATATAAACCAATGTTAATCTATGTTCAACTCAAAACATATATATGTAATAATCTGGTATTTAACTTCACTTCTACAGAAATGACCAACTCTGTATCAGAAAACTTCTTGACATTATCAACACAAACATCTCCCATGTCAACATTATAAGTATGCAGTTCTGAAGGACACAGAACAAGGGGAATGGATGTAGCAGAATAACTCCTAGTCACATTTTCAGAAGTAGCACACATTTTTAGTTTATTATTTTTACTCAATGTATTTTTTGTACTCTGAACGACATTTTCACTATATGCTTCTCGTGTCTGCTTGATGGTCCTACTCTTGATGTTGTCTTGAGGATCAGGCATTATTTTATGTAGCTACAGTCACTGAGAAGGCATCTTCAGAAGTTCAACAGGAGCTGCTTACTCATTGAGAGCATTTCAGACTATCTTGCATAAAGGTGAGGCAATAGTGACTCAGCTCCCACAGTGGGATGGTGCAATATTAATGGGCTGGCTTGCATGCTATGAAACAGAAATATCTCACTATCCTGAGTACCACATTTCTCTTGCTAAGTAATAGACTACTTTTTTTTTTTTTTTCTGTACTGATACAGTTTTTGCTCACAGATGTCTTGTTAGCCTGAAGTATCAGTCCATCATTTACCCTTCTACACTGAGTACTGAATAATTTTATTATGACCGCTAAGTACACTTGATCGCTATGTGTTATAAATGCAAAAATGTGCAGACAGCTGACCCATGGCTTAAAGACAGAGTTTAAAATCTCCTTGTAGAGTTCAAGACTCTGTTTTAAACTCATGATATGAAAGATAAAAATAAAGGCTTTTTATCATAGTCATTGTTTTTAAAAGGCAAGAACTTTCCCTTTTTACATCCATCTAAGAGTAATCAATAATGAAACAGGAGTAAAGACATTAACGAAAGTTATTTTAAAAAAGCAAGAGTTCTGTGAATCTGTATTTTTCATCACAAAAATTAAGTTGATAAAATGACACAATTATGTAAGAGTTAAAAACCTTTTATTAAATTAAAAATATTCAAAGACTAAGAATGTTAAATTTTTAATTTGTTCTGTGTTTAATCTGGTAATACATTCATTTCAATAATCAGCCTGAAGGATACTGTATATTCTCAGCTGCAAGTAAAAGGTCGGAGTAGGTGATTTAAAGATTGGATTAGATGATCTTGGATGTCTTTTCCAACCTGATTCTGTGACTCTAAAACAGATTTTAAAGTCACTACTTCAATGAAGTCATAAGTAAATAAATGAAAAAATTGTCAGAGGAAAAAGTCTATTTTGGGGATCCCAAAAGGTTATAACTTAACCAGGGCTTGACATCTGAAATACTGAAATAATCTGAAATAATGGTGCAAAATAAAAATTCGGAGATAATAGTACACATAACTTATTCCTAATCACAAATGACATGGCTGTTTAAAACACAGCTGAAGTTTCTTCCTAGACTGATCTACCCAAACATACCCCACAATGTTATTAACCTAAAGCTGCAGCTTGCAGTCTCTGCCAGCTTGCAGCCAGATGCAGTGGGAGATAAATATACAGAGCAGCAACTCAGGGCATCAGGTAGTAGCAGGCCAGAAGCACATTTTTGTTAGTAGGCATAGTGTCAGACCTTTATGCAAAATTATGTATAATCAAACCAAGATTCTGACATAATTTCTTCTAAGAGTATTTCATTGTACAAATGAAAAGATGGAAAGCTTCTGCATGGGGAAGACTGTATGAAGATGATGCATGAGAAGAGTAACAAGATGAGAAAGTTGTCACAGTTTTGTTATTTATCAAGAGGCAGAGGTTTTGACAAGCTTCCATCTCCCTACTTGGTCTTCTTCTTTCAGGGAAACGATGCCTTTTGTTCTCTCTAGTTCAAAGTCCATGCATTTTGGAGTTTGTAGGATTTACTGATTTAATCAAGTTTGAAATCAGTTTTCAAATATAAAAGCTTAAGAGTGACGCTTGGGTACACAGAACATCTAGGAAAGAGAAGTTATATGAATGGCATGAAGTCAACGTACATAGCTGCTGCATATATGAACCAGCTCTAATCAGTAATAACAGAACCTGAGATACTTTAATCTGAATCCTTCTAAAGACTTTTCCTTTCTCAGAGAAAACACCCACAGGGAGTGGCAGAACTGTTGAAATTGTCTAGGGTAGACACAGTATTTCCCACCAGATGTTTTGCTGCAATAATCTTTCTGAACAATATAATGCAAGCCAACAAAGGTCTGCTCAACAGAGTTAGGTAAGCAGTGATGAAGGCACATATAGTATCTTAGGGGACTACTAAAAGCAGCAAAATAGTGTTTTTTTTTTTGTTGTTTGTTTGGTTGTTTTTCAACTTATTTGAGAAAAACAACAACAACAACAAAACAACAGCAAAAAAGACTGGATAAATCCTGGAACAACAGCAGATTCTGAGTAACTCATATATACAGCTTGGAATTAAACACTACAAAGTTATCAGGCTGCCAAGTACTGCCATTAAGGCAGAGATGTCTTGGGCTCATGGAATAAAGCACTGGACTGAATTACAGTATTGCAGTATAAACTGTGTTGAAGACTATACCTGGACCCTAAACAAAAGGTTTCTGGATCTTAACCAGTTACTTTCAGATTTACTATTGACTTATTTATTGAGCAGCATATTTAATAAAGTGATCAAATTTTCTTCTTATGCTATTGCTATTGCTTGCAAGAAATCAGAGGCTTGAAAACTTTGAATGTTTGATTTTCATCACTTATATTATAGAAAGACTTACCTTGGGATTTTCTTAAAAATATATTGTTACATATTTCCTTGGATTAGATTAAAAATACTATGAAGTATTTTTATGAAGACTGTGGCACAAATTTTAGCCTAAAACTAAGAAAGCTGCCTGCTTTAAAAACCCAGAGATAAGGACTGAATCAATTCAGTCCTCAATTCAGACTCAATCAAGTTGTCTAACTCCTTAACAACAGTACTTTACAAATACTTATATTCTAATTCTGTGTATATTATTCAGGCTTTACTTACTTACTTACTTAATTAATTAATTTCAGGAATCTAGATAAATGCTAGGCAGTTTTAAGTCATGTCTGAAAATCAAGCTGAAATACACTTTCTAGGTACTAGATACAAGTCAGTCCTAGAAGAGGGCATGTCTGCAAATTGTTCCCCGTGCTACAACCTATTTTTCCTAGAATTGCTGTTATTACATCAAGTTAGTTTAGTAATTTATTTCTGCAACAAGTACAATACTTGAAAAAGCTTTTATTTTCTTAATTATATGTAGCAAACGCTATTTCCATAGCCAACCAGATTACGTTCAGTTTCTCATTTGTTTGTATTTTACAGCATTTAAGTGAAATTTTGAGTTAGGCTTGTTTTAATTAAAAAGTGTGTATTAGGCATATAATAATGATTTTTAAAATTATTTTTATTTTATTTTATTTTATTTTATTTTATTTTATTTTATTTTATTTTATTTTATTTTATTTTATTTTATTTTATTTTATTTTATTTTATTTTATTTTATTTATTATTATTTTTAACCTAGAGGTTCATAGCGTTATTTGTGAGCTACTTCTAAATACTTCCAACAAGTATACCTGTGTTCCTTTAACTGAAACTGCTTAAAATGTACTCTAAAACACATGACCCAAAGAGGTCTATTTCATGAGCTTAACTGTCAAGATACTTTCCTTACAAACTATAGTATAACCTAATATAAACCTTTATCATCCTTATCATCACTTTCATCACAAGAACTGGTATGAACCTACTGATATTACAATGTTACTAATAATGAAGTGGAGTGCACAGTGAAAACTTAATCCAAAATTTCAGATGTATGGTATTTCATACAATACATACACATTATAATGAAATAAACCCTGTTTTAACACAGTTATTGAAGGATTACAAATTCTTTTTCACTGCCACTATCATCACCTGTGCCTGCTTAGCAGCTCACTGTGTATATTCTCCTCCTTTAAACAGCATTTGAACTTGTGAAAGGTCAGCATGAGATGGAAAGGCAAAGTAGTCTTCTGCTACACCAGATAGCAAACATGGATTTTAGTAAATTGGATCAAACAGCTTTAAAGTCTTCACAGAATCAAAGAATAATAGAATGGTTTAGGTTGGAAGGGACCTTAAAGACCACCTAGTTCCAACATCCTGCCATAGGCCATAGGCAGGGACAACTCCCACTAGACCAGGTTGCCCAAAGCCCCATCCAACCTGACCTTGAATGCTTCCAGAGATGAGGCATTCACAACATCTAAGGGCAACCTGTTCCAGTACCTCATCACCCTTAGAAGAAAGAATTTCTTCCAAATATCTAACCTAAATCTACCCTCTTATACTTCAAAGCTATTACACCTTGTCCGATAACGACATTACCTGATAAAGAATCCCTCCCCAGGCTTCCTGTAGGCCCCCTTTAGTTACCAGAAGGCTGCTATAACGTCTCCCCAGAGCCTTCTCAAGACAGAACAACCTCAACTCCCTCAGTCTGTCTTCCTAAGAGGAGTGCCCCAGCCCTCTGATCATTTCTGTGGTCCTCCTCTGGACTTGTTCTAGTAGATTCATGTACTTCTTGTGCTGGGGGCCCCAGAGCTGAATGCAGTTCTCCAGGCAGGGTCTCACAAGAGCAGAGCAGAAGGGACAATCACCTTCCTCAGCCTGATGTCCATGCTGCTTTTGATGCAGCCCAGGGTACAGTCGGCTTTCTGGGCTGCAAGCACACATTGTCAGCTTATGTTGCGCTTCTCATCAGCAAGCAACCCCAAGTCCTCTTCAGAGCTGCTCTCAATCCACTCATCGCTCAGCTTGTATTTATGCTTGGGATTGCCTTGACCCATCTGCAGGACCTTACACTTGTCCTTGTTGAACTTCATGAGGTTTGCGCATTCTTACCTCTCAAGCTTGTCAAGATACCTTTTGGTGGCATCTCTTCCCTCCAGTGTTTTGACCTATCCACACAGCTTGGTGCCACCTGTAAACTTACTAAGGTTGTACTCGATCCCACTATCCATGTCCCCAGCAAAGATGTTAAAAAGACCTGCGCTTCTAAAAGCATGTTGCTCTAGAAGTCAGAATCACCCAGAATTCTGTATAATACACTGCTACAATAACACACACACCTTCCGTATATTTTGGGACAAATATTATTAAGACAGACTAAAGTATTTCTGATAGCCCAACATGTATTCTTTTTAGAAATTGTGGAGCTCTCTGCCACAATTCAAAGAAGTACCAAGCTAGCCTACACAGCAAAGTCCTTCCTGTCTTTCCCAATGTCTTAGTAGCTCAGACTTATTAAAGACAACTTTTTCAAAGATTTTCTCTTAAATCCCTCAGCCACAGCTCTGAAGAAGTGTATATGAAGGACTTTTTTTTTTTTTTTCTATTACTTACAAATCTTAGCTTTTCCAAACAGCAAATCTTTGCACACCCTGTGGGCATCCAGCATCTGTGACTGCAGCTTCATGGCTGTGAAGCCCTATCCCTGCATGTGTTGCATGGGAGCCTTCACTTTCATACTGCGTGCTACAGATGCATTTTTCTCTATGTCACCTACAGCTACAGCAACTAGAGGCAAACACAAAAACTGTGGATAGCAGCAGAACACATGTCCATAAAAGATCCTCAGACTGCAGCCCAAAAGATGGGCTGCCAGATGGAAGAGATTAAGTTTGAATATGCTAATGGAGAGGAACAAGCCTGAAGGCATGGGGGAAGGGGAAAAAGTTGTTTGGAAAAAGAGGTGGGTCACAGAACTGGAGGGATGCCAGAGAATCCATAGTCTTTGTAATAGTGGGAAACTGCATATAAAAGAAGGAATTGATGATCTATTATTGTAAGAATTAGCTCTATTCTATTTTCTGTAATATATTTTAAAGAGAAAACCCCATTCTTTTCAGAGTCTGGAATTATGACTATGTTTTGACAAAAGAGGAAGAAATGTACATTGGAAACACATATAAAAAAATCCCTAATATTTAATATGAGGAAGAGAAATTTTGTAAAATAAAAAGTATGTAAAAGAAAACTTGAAATACAAAAATAAAATAAAATAAAATAAAATAAAATAAAATAAAATAAAATAAAATAAAAACAACAAAACAAAACAAAAGCACCACCACCAAAACATAACAAAACAAACAAACGATGACAAAACAACAAATTATTACTTATGGAATATGTATTAGTTAAAAAGTATAAGCTAAAATATAAATCTTTCTGCCAGAAGATCTAAATCATAAAAGACTTCTGTAACAAAAATAGAGGAAATACTGCGTATCAACAGATACAATAATTGTATTAGGGTGAAGTTTTTCTGACTGTGCTTGAAAACAGAAACAGTGCCTGCTGGTTGTAGCAAGTGTGAGGCAGGTATTAAAAAATCCCATCCCATGAGTAAAAGAAAATTAAGCCTTGATGTACCTGATTGGAAACAAACATCAGAAGTTTTAATTAACATAACTCCTCTACACATGCAAAAAGCCTTTTTTCTTGTTGTTGTTGTTAACAAAAATCACAAAGTTTTAAAGTTTTATTACTTTTTTTTTTTTTTTTTCCAAATAACATACTAGACTCCCAGAAAAAAAAAAAAATGTTAAAAAAGAATAATACTAATAAGCCTAAAAACTGGAAATACCAGCATGGGGAATAAAGATGCCTATAAACCTGAGAGACATCTAATGCAATGAAAATTGTAAGGACGGTAAAAATATTATAAATAAACATTAAAAAAAAAATCTTTAGGCATTTTAATAAACAACAACATTTGTTTTCCTAAGTACACATGAAAAAGGATTATCATTGTTACATATCAGGAGAACACTTTGTAGAGTTTCATAGCAGAAGGGAAAAATGTCTTTGAACAAGACCTTACCGTCTAAATAGAAAAATGCTAAATATTCAGGGAAATGTGGCTAGTATTTAATCTTTTAGTAGTTCTTTTATGGATATTAGGCTGAGTAACTTATTTTCTGTGTGAGAAGTTTCATACTGTAACTTTGTGAAAGAATTTGGTTTAATGTGTCCTAGGAAAGTCACATGGATGATACACATTGGAAGCAGGGCTTCAAGGCTTAGGAGTCCAGTGTGATGAAGCTACGTTCACAAACCAGTGAGGTGACATAGCAGCAGAAATATAGGGTATGAAGAACATATAGAGCAAGTGAAGAGTACTGGTAATAAATACTGAGGTATGGTGATGAAGATGAAGAGATGAAGGTGTGTCAGTGGGCAAATAAGGTATGCCTATAGGATTGCTTACAGATAGCATTTCTTGGGGGATAGCCACTGTCTTTTTCTCTGTGTTTTTTTTTTTTTTTTTTTTTTTTCTCAATCATTGCAGCAAACTAGCTGCAATGGAAGGAGGGAGGAAGTAACAGAGCTGGCTGCTAATTTGAAAGCAGGTGGTGTCCTAGTTACTGACAGATAGAGGAAGTAGTGTGGAGAGCCCGGCAGTCCAGCTAGATGACTTAAATCCCTGCAGCATGGCTAGAAGGCATGCCAGGGAAACCTTATGCAGACGTGTCATGAGACATGAGAGTTGTACCTCGTCTGTAGGGCTGCCAAAAAGTGAAAAATGAAAACAAGAAGAGAGGTGAGACAGGAACAACTGCTGAAATGTGAGCAGAAATGTAGACAGTCAAAGTTAGAACACTACAAATAAGAAAGGAAATTGACTTGGTAGGAAAGTCTAGAATTAGGCAGCGAGGAATTTCAAAAAGAAAAGTAATAGGATCTAACCAATAGGTAATTTTCATTGGAGTAATCTTACTTGAGTAAAACAGCACAGGAACAGAACAGATGTAAAGATTTCTTCCAGATTATTTTCTGTGATACCATGAAATGGGAAACTATAAAGGCAACAGATAGGGAGACAAAGAAATTGAGAAGTGTAGATGAAAGGTTTGAAATGTAATTATTGATTGGTGAGGAAAAAACAACAAGTTGAAAAAAAATGGATGAGTAGTAAGAAATATAAGGAATAGAGAATATAAGGAATATAAGGAATATAAGGTATAGAGATGTGAGAAGAAAACCAATGACTATAGAAACTAGAAGAGAAATAACTGTGAAAGTGGATGAGATGAGAGAAGTACATGCAAATAATAAAAACAACTACCATTGACAGGTGCAAGAAATGGAGTTAAAAAAAAAAAAAATTGATGTTAATACCAGTGGTTACCCAATCTTAAGAGTACATACTATTATAAAGATAACTTACAGTAAATTTTCCTTTCTTGCTGTCTGTCATTACACCCTGGTTGTTGCTTCTAACATTATTAACTGCTGAGCTACTCAGTTCCTTTTTAACAGTAAATCTTGCTATGCATTATCAAGGCTGTTTGATGTGAAGAAGAGATTGTAAGGGCAATTGAGATTGTGGAAAATGAAAAAAAAATATATTTGAATTACTCTTCTACCACCTTGGCTGGGATTGCTGTAAGGGTGCTCTTCATCTGTAAATCCTGTATGCACGAAGATAGTGTCATAATGACTAGCATCACCAAGTAATGGGCTACGGCTTTTCTAAATGTTAATGATATATAAAATAGCTGTTTACTCTCTTGGATGGATTCATAATGAAGATATTAGACTACTAAGAACAAAACCTCTATTTCTTTATTTTCTTTCAGCCCTTTGAGAATATCAGTGTCTAAACTTTTCAAATTAATTATTAAAAGGTACATTTAGTTTGTCTAAAGTTAATTTCATCTGTTATCATTTCACTGATCCATGTAACTTTGTTGGGTCTCACCTAAATTTTTCTCAATATGCTTAATCTAAAACTGACTGGAGTCAACACAAACACCCTCATCAACATCAATAGGCTTCAAATCAATTGTTTTCAGATTCATTCATTTTAAAGAAGCTCTGTGATTTATAGATTTTGGTACATACTCTTTCTTCACCTCTTTATTAATTTCTAATAAGTACATTAAAGAAATTATATTGCAGCACCTCATCTGTTGAAAATGGCAACTCTGCTTTTCATTATACAGACTTTAATAGCAAAAAACTTGAACATAAATGAAGTCAACAGAAAACCTTTAATTGATACTAGTGGTCCAGGATTTTTATGTTTTTGTTCTATTAACATTGAGCAATTACAAAACAGAGTACCCCAGAAGTAAGTGGAAGGTAATTTAAGAAATTTTATTGAGTCCTACTTTTTCTCCCACCCTCCAAACCAAACAACAACCTAGTAAAACTATGAAACACAAATACCAATCTCTGTTAAAGTCTGCAGGTTATGAATTGCATTTGTCCTTCAGAACTGAACATCTTCAAAACTTCTTTCCTATCTGTTAAAAACTTCTACCATTCTCTAGTCTCCAAAGGGAAACCTGGGGGTCTGCTAGGATGTAATTGGCTGGTAAATTATGCTGCATGTATTAACAGTTGTGTTAAAATTAATACTTTTTCCCTTTTACTTTAAAGTTTGTAAAGTAATCTCAGAACTCCAAAGATCAACCCTAATCCTCCAGACTTAAACTTCACAGATTTCTGTAGTTCATTGGCTTTAATAAAAGTATCTCAAATTCACAAATCGGAAATTATTATAGATCATCTAACATATTATTGAAAACACAATATTTATCTAAAGATGTAAATTTTAGATGTAGATTTATCTAGAGATGTAAATTTTGATATATCTCATTTAGCACTTCAAAATAATGAGGCTTAATTTTTTAATCAAGTGTAAAAACAGAAACTATTTCTAACTACTGCTATATCCTGACTTTTCTCCCCTCTCACTAAACAATAGTTTCTAATCCACTACTAAATCTGTTCATTTAATTACAGTCATCTGAATTATTAATTTGAGGAAGTCTGTCAAAAGTCTTTTACAAATCAAAATACTTTTAAATCAGCTGTAGATTCCTTTCCAATATTATTTTGTTGACATACTTTGTAAATTCCCCTAAACTAGAAAGCCACATTTTTGTTACATAGACACAATGGTTTTCCTTACCATTTTGTAGTCATCTAGTATAATTTCAGAGCTACAATTTAAATTATAATTTAATTTACCAATATTGAAAAATGTCACACTGTTTTGAAGATCTGAAGATGCAGGTACCAACTCATTTCATAGCATGCCAGATGATTTTAGTGAGACATTCCACTTTTTGTTAGCTTAACTTTCTTTGGAGCTCATAGAAAGCCATTTGGTTCTAACAATGTAGAACTCTAATTTAATTATCAAATTGTTGTTGTTGTTGTTCTTCTTCTTCGTAGTATCTCTCCCTTTACAGAGATTCCCTCTTATTACCAGAATAATGTTTATTGATGGTGGGCAATTCCTAGCAAATACTGTAATAAATTGTTCCCAAGGAGTTCTGCAGAACTTTAGTAGTGCCAAAAACTCAATGCTCCATTTTCCCCAGTAAGAGCTAAGAGCTAAGGTTTGTTTCAGAAACCTTACATTTCTAATTTTCACATAATTTCTTGTTGATTGTTTGGTTTGGGGCACTGTTTCTTATAATTAGTTTGTCTTTGCCAATATCTAAACTTGTATTTTACCTGCAGTAAGTAAAGATCTAAAATTGTCTTTTAGCTTGCCTATTCTGCTAATCAGATTACTAGTGTGTAGATGGAGAGATACATGCACATTCTGATGAGGCTCTAGATAGTTACTATCTCATAGTTGAAACTGATTTTTCCTCCCTTCACATGTATTGGAACTTACTATAATGTTTTCATACTTGTAAATCCTGAATAAATTCCTGCAGCATTATGCAAAACCTATAGTTGGCTTGAAAGAGCTTTTGGATCATATGGTAAAAAAAACTACTTTGTTCTGTTTGATTCAATGGTTTTCCACCTTCTTCATTTATATCAGCTATAACTCCTGCTCCTGGTTTCAAATTACTAGTACAATATCATTATTAAATATTTAAAGTTATATATAACTTTGAAATAAGTGTGAAATAGAGCACAGATGAACCAAAAGTGAGTAACAGAAAATACTGCAGGTAATCATCACAAAAGGAGCAGAGGAGTCACCTTTGAAAAGCAAAATAAATTGCCATCACAGCTTCTCTCCTATGATCATGTTACTAATGTTCTTACATTAATAATGAAGGACAAAGCTGAGATGAACAGATAATTGGCTACTCATAAGAAAACTCTCCAACTCCTGCAACTTAATTTGGATGAAAAAAATAAGAACACTCAAGTTCAAAAGAAGAAAATTATAAAGGGGAAGCTGAAAATAAAGATCTCTCCAGATGTAAAAATCTTCAGTTAGAAATGAAGTCAGAAAGGAAAGTTGTGTAGGTAGGTGCAAAAAGGAAGATGTGGTAATAGAGATGTTTTTAGCTACAATAGTACCCAAAACACAAAGTTCTAAGGCAGTTAATTTCTAGAGGATATTTTATAGCCAGATAACTTGTCTCTGATCGACAGGAAAGTTTATATAAAATGCAGACAATTTGTAAATGGCTCGGGAATATTGGCTATATTGCAAAGAGTCTGAATGATGTAAGGAACAAACTGATCATGAACATAGAATAAGAAGGGCTAAAAATTAGCTCGATTGTCTAGATTTATTTATTTTTTAATAACTTTTTTTTTTTTTTAAATAACCTTTATTCCCCAGATTGAATTTTTCTTTCTGGAATGCCTGCTTTATTGTTGAGCAATATTAAATTTGTACCAAGAGGCAGTGATTTCAGGAAAAGAAGGTTAAACATAAAGCTATATGGAAAAAAAAAAAAAAGGAGACAAAAATATATGTGCCAAATATGGCTTAGAAAATTAGCAATGCAAATGACAATAACTTAAATGTCTATGAGGTGGAAGTCTTTAAAAGACGTTTAGATGAAGAGCTTAGGGATATGGTTTAGTGGGGACTGCTAGCGTTAGGTCAGAGGTTGGACTCGATGATCTTGAGGTCTCTTCCAACCTAGAAATTCTGTGATTCTGTGATTCTGTGAGGTAAAACTAAAGGTATTTTTTAAATTATTAAATAGATTTAGCATGAAATATAAATTTAAAGGAATGCAAGGTAGCTTTGGCAAATCTATCAAAATCCTTATGCACATTAGTAGGACACTACATGTAGTACAGCTAGATGAAAGAATTCAGTTTTCCTCAATTTCAGTTTTATGTTCAGTTACTTTTAAGTTAATCCATTGACACTGAATGAACAACCGAGGCAACTTAAAAAGTGGATACATAAATTCTCAGTGTTTGACTTGCCAGAATCACCATAGTGGGTTTGGTTTGTTTGCTTTTGGTTTTGTTTTTTAATAACAAAAAATCATTTATAAAAGAATGCAATTGCACTGAATTCTAGGAATAATAAATTGTATCCCCTGAAACACTAAAATGCAAGAAATGTTAAGGTTACTGAAAATAATGCACATAATAACATTACTTTTTAAGAAAAAAAAATAGTTGGAACAACATTCTGTGGTTTAACTCAGATCTCTATTTCAGAATTTTTCTTCTATTTCAGACTGTCATCACTCCAAAAAACAAATAAAACAAAGTTTCAAATAAATGATAATTTGAGTCAAATTCACTTTTGGAAGATGTTTAGAAGCAATATAGAATATTTTAGGACATTTCTATTTTAAGTGTACTTCTAGTGTCATGTCATCTCAGCGCAGTATCATACTTAGTAAGATTTCATAAATATCATGATGCCACTTTACAACTAGTTAATATGAATGTTGAAATGAGGTTGCCTTTCTCTTTCTTAAGTTATTGCAAAAATACAGACAGAATAGTTTAGACTTAGAAGCATAATTGGAGATGTCAAAGATAAAGTACAATGTATGTACCTACTAAGTTCATGTCAAGTGTATGGCTTTTCTTATTCATACGGTAGAAATATCTCAAAGATTTACTGACACAAAAATCAAACAAAAAGTATCTTGCAAAAGATCTTCCAATTTAAATTATATATAAAAAAAGCATCTATTTTATATTTTGGCTGTTATGTCTGTTATAATGTCACACTGAAAATATAATTATGCACTCCTAATGTGAAGAAATTAAACATGACAACAAAAATTAAATTTCAAAATGAAAAATTGTGAAGGTTTTTACTCATTTAAAAAAATAAAAGTAAAAATGGAAGATATTTTCATATGAATTTACTCCATATTTTTTTTAACCAAAAGATTTAACTAAATTACTGTTTTCTGATTTAAAAAAGTTTCAAAACTAAATTTTTATTCAACTCATATTCTGTTTTGTACAAGTATACCACCTGCTGGTAACAATATTATTTAGCTTCTGAAATATCTTGTATATAAAACAACAGACAAATAAAAGTGGCTGCCCTCTGAACACAGTAAATGAACCCTCAGAAATAGGAAAACTTGGTAAAATTGTCTTGAAAATACTTTGCTGTTTTACTACTATAATTCCATAAGAAACATCACGGGGTATATCTTAATTTTAATAAAGTAAAAAGCTGATTCAATAAACTAAATAGAAAATGTTTTATGGCAACTACTGATTTTGCCATAAAGTTGCTGTTTTTGAACAACATTAACTTTAATAGATAAAGTTATGATACTACCTAAAATATAAAATTAAATTTTGCATTTTTTTTTAATCAAGTATTTGATGCAGTTCATACTTTTGGCTTCAAACATTAAATATTCTTCCAGCATCAATTCTGCAGAGAGCATTGTCTGATACTACATGTCATTACTTCTGTTCAGTTTTTCAGCCAAGAATATGAAAGTACATTTTCAGTCAGAAGCATGGTGACTCAATTCCATCTCATGAAGGCGAAGAGTTGGTTACAGAAACACCACATAAACTGGTGTTATGACCAATGGAAAGTAAACACTCTCTGGTAGTGTTCTACTCTACTTTGCCTCTAATGTAGTGTCTTATTCTCTGACTCCCTTCTTGCACAGAAATTCCTCCCTCCAAACAAATAAACAAAACAAAACAAAAAACACACAAACCAAACCAATAATAACTCCATAAAAAGCCAAACCTTGCTTGTCTAATTGTTTTTTAGTGGTGTTTGCTTTCAGGTTTAGTACTGAAAAGGCAAGACAAAAGAAGAATCTCATAGAGACACCCTCCTTCTTTTGCACTCTGCATGAGTGCTGTCTTCTCTGCTTATGCAAGTGATAGGATATTTTGTTTCAGAGTGAAATTAATCCTACCAGACTCTTTATAGAGGTTTTTCCTAATTTTCCTAAAAGAAAATAAAAAATAAATCAATTCTCCTTTTGAATTCTGAATGGCAATAATATTTCATTACATTGTGTTAAAAAGACAAACAGGTAACATAAGCAAAGCTGGAGGTTATCACTGTGGTCCCTCCTCTACTTGATATAAAAGTACTATACTGTCCACATCAACACATCACAGATGTTCTGAGGTTTTGCAAATGTTCTGATAAAGCAGATACCTTTTACAAGAATATTTTTTTTCTGCCACTGCTGTATTTCTACAGATTTTTACCTATCATATTAAAAATAATATATAATAAATTTTGAGTTTCTAAAAAAAAAAAAGCTAGATTTTTGTGACTTATGTTCAATTCTGGAAGAGTTAAACAGAGTTAAACACTAGATAAAAGTTGCTTCAGTTAAGATTACTGTGATTGAACAACTGAAAAAATATTCCCAAGCTTTCAAAGTGGGCATCCTTTGGTGTCATTGGTTTATTTAAAGGTCAAACACCAAAGCCTCCAATTTATAAGTAGTGGTAACTGACTGCAGATGAGGATGCTGCCCCAAGTGTCTACTCTATTCCAAATGTACACTGAGATACCTGAATTTCATGTGGAAGAAACACTGAAGAAGCTACTGATTACAGTAGCTGATTACCTATAAGTTACATCCCAGTTTCAAAAGCAAACAAGTAATGACTTGTTCAAAAATCTAGTTGAAAGCTGTGCTTTCAACATACACAGAAGGATTGGGGTAGACAGCTAGGACTGATTATCTCATCAGTCAGTCCTGTTCATGAATCACAGCTTAAAGTCAATAGCATCCAGGAACAGAAATTTTGTCCCTCAAAATCTTTAATCAGAAGGAAAAAAACCTGTTGTATCTAGATATTTGTAAAGTGTTATTCTAAAACTAGGGCACACAGCTTCAAGTGTTTTTTTTTTTTTTTTTTTTTTTTTTTTTTTTTTTTTTTTTCTCATAAACACACTGTTTCTTAAAGACCCATAATGAATTACTGTTTTAAACCTCTATAAATTACTCAAGCTGCAACTGTTTAAAAAATGCTAACTTATAAAAGTGGCAATGAGATGAAGTAATTAGCTTCCTTAAAACTTGTCAACCAACAGCAACAGTAATCAAAGTAAATAATGAAGTTTTACCTAAGCAATTTCTGTCATAAACAGCAGAGCTGTTTATTATTTTTTTACAAAATGCTGATTCAAGCTTGGCAATCAGAAATCTTTGAAATCAAAATTTATAAAAGTCTGAAATTTTACACTTCTGGTGAGTATTTTTTACTTTTATTTTTATTTTTTTTTAGGATAGACTTCTATTTCCTCCCAAGTATCATATGGAAGTACAGAATAAATTAAGACAAAGCACACAGATCTACCTTTAAATGTATTATTGTTCTTAATAATTGAAACAAAAACCATGTTGGCCCAAATAGTGGAAAATCCTGACTGGTGCATAAAAAGTATTACTATCCACACATGCAACTTGTGTTGATGAAGTAAACATTTGCCAAGTAGCATAGCTATAGAATTTTGACAGAGGCTATGTTTACTATATTATCAAATAAATGCTGAAGTAATCTTAATTTTAAATTTAATTTTATTTTTCTTGTTTGGAATATTTGTAAAAACTAAGAAACTAGCTTGGCAAGCAAATCAAAACCATTCTATTTATACTTTATTTCTGATAATCAAAATGTTCTTTAGAAGTATAGAAATAGTCTTCTATAAAACGTCCCAAAATATACCAACATGACCTAATAATTTATTTTTGGCTCCGCAAAACTCATGGGAGGAGAAGCAGACATGACATTAAAAAAAAAAAAAAAAAGACAACATAGAAAGAAACCTTAATTCTCTTTCTCTTGAAAAAATCCCTATTTTTGTGGGTTTTGAGAAACAAGCACTGAAGATTTTAAGGAATCTTTGCATACAAAGCATTTGACTATGCATAGATATAACTTCTAATAGTTTTCTGAACCTAGATATAATTTTAAATAGTTTTCTTCCTTTTAACCACTTAATCTGTTAAGTAATTTTGGAACAGATGATTTAGAAATAGATGATTTTTCCCTTGTCTGTAATACAAATATGTAACTTATGGGCCATATGTATTCTTCTGCATTTTCCATATATTTTCATTGTTCAGTTGATAATGTATGGTATGACTTCCTATGAGTATGCTTTAGAATTAAAATATAGAATACATATTTGGCTATATTTGGCTGTATGTTCTCAAATATATACTATAGTTAAAGAAGTGTCAGTAGCAGTATATATATATATATCATAAATAATATGATTTATGAATAATACATGTAATAATACATATATAATAACTTTCTCATCAAAAGGAATTACAATCCTCAACTTTTCTAATTCAGCTGATTTTGTCCTGTACACGTTCACTGGGCAAGAGTTGATTTATTTATTTAAGCTATTCTTCCCATAGTTTGCATAGAAGATCAGAAGTGAGAACAGCATGTCAAATCCGTCTATTATACCAGAAGGGAAAGCTGACTGACTGGATCAGTATTGAGGCAGACACTTAATGGAGGAAGGAATCGTGCATCTGGAAACAAAAAGATGTGCTCTCCATTCAAAACATGGGTAGCCAAATTTCTGGATCCAAGAAACCAAAAAATCAAAACTCTTCACAACTGTGATATGCAAACAAC
Source organism: Anas platyrhynchos (assembly GCF_047663525.1). NCBI lineage: Eukaryota > Metazoa > Chordata > Aves > Anseriformes > Anatidae > Anas > Anas platyrhynchos. Next base: position 182,687,438 of record NC_092587.1, read on the forward strand.
AAGATGAGAAGAGACAAAATTATAGCAGTTCAAAAGCAGGAAGAAGAGAGACAAGAACTGGACTCAGTCTTTCAAGGCAACTTGGTGATGGCATTTTTTTGCTTACTTTCTCCAAGCTATGCATCTGCATCACCCAGAATATTGTTTTCCAAACTTTGTGGGACATGAACCCTGGGAAGGAGCTACTCTTAAAGTGCTGAAAAGTCATAAATGGTTTAAGAGCATGTGTGCATGGAGCAGGTTTTTTGCCCCATTTCTAATGACCAACTTGAGGCAATATATGGTCTGTTCCCTTTCATTACTTTCATTCTTTCAGGACTTCTTGCTTCATTTAGCTGCTCCAGATTTCTTCTGTGTAGCTCAACAGAAATTATGTTTGAAGATGCTGTGAAGTTGACACCTTTGGAAACTGCTTTTCCTAAAGGGACCACAGCTTGGTCCTTTTAGGACCTACCTATGACCTGGTAGAATTTATTTTCCTTCCTTGCAATCTGGGAGGCACAGTTCAAGAAGTTAATACTAGCAACTGACAGCTGCAATTTACTGGAAGATTAAGGTTGTCAAATTATGCCAATTGATAGCTGAGTTGAGTTTCTTTTATCTAACTTAAGATGTCAACATTATTGACATTTAACTAATCAACCCAGGCCCATTTCATAGGCAATGGAAAGAACTAGTTGCAACTTGGGATAAGCTGGGTGATAGGAATCCTGCTGCTCTTGTCTCAAATAACAAAGGTCTCAACATTAGAGAAAGTAAAATACTGGGCTTCTCACAAAAGAATCTGGCATCTAAGACTTGTGTTGAATTGTCAAGGGAAGGATTGGGTCTGAAAATTCACATGATTGAGTGAAATCTAAGAGCAAGGATAGAGAATATGAGAATTATAGACTGTATGAATCCAGTTAAATGAGAGAATTGGAAAAAGTGGTTGATTGACTTGTCTTAATCTTGTATTCCTACAAGTTACTTGGAGGTGTCTTTTCATCACCTGATTGACATGCTACAGGGAATCCTGAAACATACAATAGACAAAAGTTCACAGAAGTCATCTCCTATGTACAAAGTAAAATAATTTTAAAGATCCTCTTTGAAGAACTCTTACAGAATGGGGTTATGTTTTTATTCCTGTAAAATATCAGTGAAGAAGCAGAGGATCAGCATTAAAAGTCCCCAAATTCAGACTTTAATTGCCTCACTAGAAAAGAAATTCTTTGAGTTGATACAAAATAATGAACACAAAATTATATGAATTCAAGAAATAAAAGCTGATAGTTTTTAAAAGTCAGACTATGTTAATAAAACAATTCAGAAAGCCTAAATACTTAAAAACAGAATACTCTTTATTATGCATAATAATACGTTTAAAAATCTACATTATTTTGGACAGTCTGAATCTGTGATGGAATATATACATATTTTTAAAGAAAAAAAAATCATTGAGGATTAATTCTAAAAAGGAGTTAAACAAATATAAATCTATGAGTGATTCCATTCAATTCAACAACATACTTAAAACTAGACATGATTCAGGACATATTTTAGGAGCTTAATTCCATTAAAATTTGAGAAAATGCCTTAAATTGCAGGTAGAATATCAATGTATTTTCTACGCTGCAGATTGAACACTGCTAGGCAAATATATATGGAAATTATTTTTTATTACATAAAAATAAGACTTCAGTTGATTTTTTAAAAATATTTTTCCTACTTTCTAAAACATTTGTTTTGTTTTGTTTTTAAGAAGCAAACAATGCAACCAAAAAGCCAAACTAATAAAAAATTTCTGATATATCTACTGAGAAGTGAATTGAATTAACAAAAGTATGAAAAGCTAAAGCACTCAAATATTATTCAGTCTTTTATACAGAACTTGTTAGTGATGTGGGTCCAAACTGCACGTGCAAAAAAAGGCACAATATAAAATGGAGCTAACATTGTTTTAATGGCTATCTCCTCCCACAGATTAGAAATACTAATTTATGGGCCAAGAAGCAAGCTGCTGTTTAACACTTTTGCTGATATGTGTGAATATCTGTGCAGCCTTCAGCATTGCTAACATGGTACAAAAGAAACAGTAAAAACCTCTAAAAAGAAGTGGGCTTATCACATGCAATACATTTGTATGGCGTTCAGGCTAAATGTACAACTATGGCTGTAAAGCTCTGACTGGTACTTCTCTGGTACTTCTTCCAACTCTGAAAGGCCTTCATCATTCAAAGAAACACAAGGTTCAGTGTTACTCTCAGTAATATACCTTTCTGAGACACTAATTTGCTAGAGTTTTATCAATCTCCAGTTAATAGTCACAAATGCATACTCAGTCATTTCTTCCCTTAGGGCCTGCTCTGACATCATGAAAATGACTCATGGCACAGGACAGTCAGCCTTTAGAATAGAAACGTTCACAATAAAGACTGAAAATTCAGAGAGTAGAAGAAAAATACAGCGTACATTATGAAAAAGTGTTGGATGAAATGGTAATAGATCATTTTTTAAAAAATACTTCGTGTTTTCACTGCAAATGTTTATAAACACTGCTTAATGAATATCTCCAAAAATACTTTTTTTTTTTTTTTTTAACAGATCTTTGAATTTTAGCAAGAAGAATGCAGTAAGGTTTGAGCATTGCCTGATATTAAATGTTTTTCTGGCTTAAGTGCGATTTAAGGTCTTGAAAAAAGTCTGTATTCCACTTCTGTTCCATAGGAGAATGCTAGTAGAATGCTAGTAGTAGATTCAGCACCAGGACTATATGGAAATTTTAGAAAAATGAAGAGGAATACCTTATTGCAGTCTCTCCCAACACTCAATTTTTGCCAAGAACCATTCACTGTTGAGGGTGTATGCACTAGTGGAAGAATCATGGTCACATTCACAAATTTTCAAGCTGTTAAATTTGGAAGCAAAATATTTTTTCTTTGTACATTTCATGTGAAAATAAATAAATAAATAAATAACATTATTCAGCACAGTAAAATATGCATTTAATTTAATTTAATCAAAATCCAAAGGCATCAGAATATGATTCACTACATAGAGTTACGCCTGCAGTCTTCCTGAGACATATACCACACTCTGAAAGCCTGCCACAGTAAATCAAAATGATTTTTTTTTCAGGCTTTGACAAGGAAGTGTTCATTTCACAAATACACATACCAATAATAATTTGTGCTGAGACTTTTACAGCTGATTCTATCTGGAGTTAAATGCAATCATAGGAGAAAAGCTATGGCTAACACAATATGCTTCCTCCATGAATCAATGAAGTTTTGTGGAATGGAATGCTGTCAGCCTTTACTGATGACGTTTTCTCATTTTACACTAGTAAAACATTAACTGAAATGTGAAATGAAAAGTCTATATCTATATGGCACAGGCCCAGACTCATCTCTGACCACATTTCTCCGATTTATAATCCAAGTGTTTACTATTTCTCCCTTTTTGAAAATACTGAGTAAGTGTAAATGCATGGATTTGGTTGAGGAATCTTTAGTCATTCCTGGTTAGCTTCCTAATGGCAATAAAGCTACAACCTGGCACACAGCAGATGGGTGAGAGTAGGCGAGGAGTGAGAGGGAAGCAGTACATGTGTATGTCATTCTCTTTCCGGCTATTAAGTAAAATAGCTCCAGCTGGATGGATTAACAAAGTCCTACTCCAGAATAAGCTACAGCCTGCTAGGGGAGCCTCCAGGAAGGTGGAGAAGTCCATTTTCTACCTCCCCAGCTAAAGAATTGAACCATAGCTCAGAGGGGTATGATAGTGATCATGTGCAATAGCGATCATGATAGCGATGATATAAGGAATGGTATCAAGATGGTGAATACGGACTCACTAATTCTCATAAGAAAGGACCTAAGGAGAATTTGAAGTTATCACACAACATGTACAAAATAAATGAAGTAGTATGAATAGTGTGAATTAGTGAAATAGTCTGATATCAGAAGATAACAGAACATGAGTTCTCAAAGGGATTAGACATTTCCTTTCAGAGGGAAAACAAAACAAAACAAAACAAACAAACAAACAAAAAAACACCAAAAGTTATTAAATGCATGGATATCACCTCTGGCTCAGGAAGTCCCTGAGCTACAAATTGCTGAAAGCTGAGAGGACATGCTGAGGGACTATCGTCATAATCTTACCTAGGGAAATACTTGTCTTCCCTACGCCTGCACCACTGGCAACTGACTGGTATGAGAGCAGCAGACTTGTAATGTGACACTTCTTGTTTGCCCTAACATTTTCCACTGTTATTTTGGGGCTAATTCCTTGGTGCCATCAAAATAGTCCCATGTCAATTAAGTTTCAGCCCAGTTGACGTTCTTCCTCAGGTTAACAGTGGTACTAGGCAATTCGTGCCCTCACTCAGCTCACTAATACAAGAAAGCATTTTCTCAGCAAGAGGACTTTGGCTCTTCAAAAGACATTCTTATATGTACAATGAAATTAATTTCTCTTGAATTATAACCTAATTTCTAGTATATTAAAAAAAAAGTTTATAAGCTTTTATTTTTTTAAAATGTCATCTGGTACTTATATTCACTGCCATGTCAAAAATGATATTCTGAAACATTTGATACAGATGTTTGATTTATAAGGCCAACCTCCTTTCAGTGGTTTGTGGGGACAGGACAAGGGGCAATGGACAAAAAATGGAACACAGGAAGTTCTGCACCGACATGCAAAAGAACTTCTTCATGGTAAGGGTGACGGAGCACTGGGACAGGCTGCCCATGGAGGTTGTGGAGTCTCCTTCTCTGGAGATATTCAAGGCCTGTCTGGACACCTACCCCCAGGTAGGGCTCTAGGGAACCTGCGCTAGGGAACCTGCTTTGGCAGGGGAGTTGGACCCGATGATCTCTTGAGGTCCCTTCCAACCCCTACAGTTCTCTGATCCTGTGATAACTTTGACATTTATTCTTTTGGAGTAGATTCAGTAAATATAACTGTAAACTCTTAAATAGGGAAAGATTAATATAAACAGGAAATAAATGAACTAAACTTCCTCAATATTATGGTATTTTGCTACAACAGAAAAAAAATTACCGTAGTTACCAATCAACCAGTGAAATATAGACATTCCAGTTTCTTCTCTATGTTGTTTTTAATCAACAATACTTTTTGTTGCTGTTTTTCAGAATGGGAATATTTATAAAATCACAAAGTAGCTATATAAGACAGTTAACATTTTATAAAATATATAGTTTAAAACCACTTATTGAAGGAATATTTTTTACTGCTAAATTGCATAGCTGGATTGCTAGAAAAATGTTATAAACAAAAACTCTCTTCAAAACTAAAAAAAAAAAAAAAGGATTACTTTCTTAGTATGTAACTAAAAATTGTGAAACAAAAACAAATGTGAAGTTAAACAAAAGAAAAAAATCACTATTCTCAGGGCAGCAGTTGATCCATTTAAAAAACACCACTTTATCTGTTCTCTTTTCCTTTGCAAAATCCAATAAACTGCCATTATATTCCTTTTAAATGGTTCCATTACAAGGATTCTATAACAACAGACTAATCTCTTGATAATTATAATAAATGCCTGTAATCAAAGCAGGAACCGTTTAAAATAAGGAGAAAGGCTGTTTTCCATCAAACTCATTGTAGTTCTGTGACCTTTGAAGCATTAAGCTACATCATACACTGCCACCTATAACTGGAACAGAGCTTTCCTACCAATCTTGCTCAAATAAAAATAAAAAGGATGAGAGATCAATGGAAATGTGGATCGACACATGGTAAGAGTTCTTACTTTCCAGCTCTGAGCCTTGTAGAACATAAAAACCTCAGTTCACAAGATTCCAAAGGCTCAAAATGAGCAGAGTTCCACCAGCAGCTCTGACAGAGTTTGGTACCAAGTGCTTCCCTTTAGGAGGGAAGGAGGAATGAGCAGACTGGTATTTTAAGTAGTATTGTGATGGCTCTGTGAGCTGTATATCACTGCTAATGCTTAAGAAAGTATTACTTTTCGAAAAGACAGCACATTTTATCGCAAAATTTGATATTGTATTCACATGAACAAACAATGATTTCCAGAGATCATTTAAGAAACTGAAGGCTGATAAAATTACGGGAAATGACTATATATGATCAGAATGACTTTCATCTGCATTTTGTTAGACCCAGCATTGATTTCACTTTTCAGCTGTGAACAGCAAGAGGCCAGCTGTGGCCAAGGGAGAGAGCAAGCAATGAACCAGGGTCACAATAGAGGCTGAGTTGTCAGAAAATTTAACACTTTTAATGACTAAATCTCAGCGAAAAATCTTCAAGTTACAACCATTTGAAAACTATATCCAGCGGGTCCCACAAACTGTCAGAGAATAGAAGATTTAATTTATGACAAAGTAAAACCTTTGAACTCTAGTTATGTGAATAAACAGTATTATAAGGGGAAAACAAACAAAGCAAGGAAAATATAAAATACACTGCCTTCAAGGCAGGAAAAACTACATTTTACTTTGTATTCCCAGATGTGTTAAAGGGAAATTTATGACAGCATACTGAAAAGCAAGATTCCCATTGTGAAACCCTTCACATTTATTTAACTAAGCACAATCATTGAAAATGACCTTTATCCAAACCCTTCACAGCTGTCTGAAAATGATCTAAAACTATTGCCAGATTTTCTTTAACTAACATTACTTAACAAAAAGTCATTACCCCAGGGCCATATTACCCTACTGGCAAGTAAACACAAATCCATTTTCAACAACATGCTACGAAGTTTTAATGAAATATTGATAACAAATTGAAAACTCCCCATTAAAAAGGTGCCAAATAATACAAATTATCATAGTTTTATGTTCTGGCAATAAATACATTACCTTATTTCTGATAACATGCTTGTCACCTATTAGAATGAGAACGTGAAAATGACTAATATTTGGAAAAGAAATTTTAAATTTAAAACTCCTATTAAATGAGATGCCACAATTATAATAAATGAAGCTGGTTTAGCAGCACATTGTGAAAAGATATCCTTATCTGTTCTCAAAAGACAGCACATCCAGAATGTACATGACTCTATAAAATTAAAGGGGTACTGACAATAAATTCATACAATAGTTTTCATTGCAGTCCTCTATTTATTTACTAGTGCATTAATAATATTTGATTCCAAGACTTAAAAAGTAGGGTGTCAAAACAATGAAGACCTTAATCTTTCCCTTCTTCCTACATAAACAGTAAACTAAAAGGTTGTCACAATACCTGGACCTCCAGCAGGTTTGGGTGAACTGAGGAGAATTAGGAAAAATTCATACTTGTGGATTCACAGCAGAAGAGTTCAGTTTTTAAAATACTAGTATAGAGCTATAATTAAGTTGGGCACATACTGTGGGGAGTGGGGAAAGGACTTTATTAAGGGGATGATTAGTTCAGTAAATCATGGCTTTCAGATAAAGATGATTATGGTAGTTCCTGGGTGCGAGAGAAAGAAGGGTACAGGAGGTTCATTTCACCACAAAGTAATTATGCTGACCCAGAGCGTTACCATTTATCATGGCTGAAAGATGACACTCACCGTTAGCCAAGGGAAACTGCTACTCAGATGCTTACATCTAGATCAATACACACCACATTTTTCTGCAGCCAAAAGTAATTATACAACAGCAAACTTCACAATCAATATCCACTCAAGCTAACTTATATTCTGCTGTACAGACATGAAGGTCTGTCAACTGTCATTGAAAACTACTGCATTTGACTCAGATTAAGGGTTTTCTCCTATTATTATAAAGGATTTTGCTATCTATTTTCTGAGTAACAGCAAATGTGTCCTCATTTCTCTATTATTAAAAACAATGAAAAAACACTCAGGTTTTCAGCATACACTGTAAACTGCTTCTGAAACTGATGTACTTGCTATCATTTCATAAAATCTCAGTGCAACAAATGAACAAAAAAAATCAGTCAATTAAAGAAAAATCAATATTCCTAGCTACTGAAAGTTAAATAGCACCTTGAGCATTAATTTCTAAGAGCTGCATTTCAAGACCTGACCTTTTTGAACTCCAGAGATCAGAAAACAGAGAAACATACTTACCTGAAACGTTAAATCAACATAATTTTCAGTATTAAGCATATATTCATGTTTGTTTGCAGAGGTGCACACATACGATTACCAGCAAGCCAGCTAGTAGATAAAATTAAGCTTCAAGAGTTTATGTTTTGTTTCAAAATGCATCTAAATGTCACTTTTGACAACTGCTTTCAAAAAGGCAGAGCTTAGTCTTATAAACCAATCTAACACATCAAGAAAGGTTAGAGGGCATAAAAGAATCACTGCTTCAGTTAAAAAAAAAGAAAATTGACATCCAATTTTCAAGCTGATTTATCAGTGGAAAGCTAAAATTGATAGTTTGCCATTACTGGGTAGCAGGCTGTCTAAGAAAGCTGTTACAAAGCCTTTCATTTTGATTTAGCCACATGGATCAATATAAACCTATACTGTTTCAATTTTACAAATATTGATTTTCTGATATAACCTCTGTGGGAGAACATTAATCACCTGCCATACTAAAAAATATAGAAATTTATTTTGTAAACTTTGATTCTCAAGAAAATATAGTGTTATATAGTGTTCTACTGAGTGAAGTGAAATCTATTTTACCACAGAGCAGCTAATCACTGTTAAAATTATCTTTTGCGTAATATTTTTTTTTTTTGCCTTTTAATTTCAGAGTCAGAGATATAGTGTTAATCCTTTAAATGGAAGAAATAAACAACTTTTTTTTTTTTTGATTGTGCATCTTGCGATTCTTTTCATTGATTTTTTTTTTTTTTTTTTTTTTTTTTTTTTTAAGAATAGAAGGACAAACCAGATCTTCAAGTTAAAATACTAAGGAGCAATTAATATTGAATTCTTACACTAAGTTGCTCCCCAAATCTAGAATCATTTAATGCTTCAGGGATAACTGTTATTTCCTCCTGCCACCCTTCCCCCAGATAACAAAGGAAAAGCAAATTCTAACACTAGAAACATTTTGTTTTACGAAACAAAAATCTATATCTTACGTTTACATAGGCAACATTATATTTACACACTGGGGTTTATCCACCTTAGGCTTTTCTATTTTTTTTTTATTTTTTTTTTTGCGATATCTAAGAGCTCCACTGTTCCTCAGCAATAGAAACAGACATTTTATATGTTATTTTGCTCAAATGTAATTGTTGACTTTTATGACAGTCCCTTCAGAACAATAAAACTGAATTAAAAAAAAAAGTCCAATTTCATAAGACAATTTTCAATTTTACAGCTTTTCTTGTTCTAAATATTCTGAAAGCAGCAATGTTGGTTGAAGTTTAAAGGCAATTATTTTATCACATCCTAGTATCTTTTTGCATTGAAAAATTCTTAAGAGTTACTTACAGGCTTGTTCCACCTTTTTTTTTTTTTTTTTTTTTTTTTAATTTTTTTCCATGTTTTACAAATCCCCTGTATGAGATGCTTAAACAGGACTACAAACATTGGTCCTGGTCCATTGGACCACAAACGAGTGCCACATTGGCCACAATTGCTGCTGGTAAGTGCAGTTATGCTATCCAACATGGACGTCAAAATACTGAACAGTTTTAGGAAGAAATACTCTTTGGATTAAAGTGTAAAAGAATAAATAAGAAAAATGATAATCCTATGTCCATAGGTCATCATCCAGAGCTGTGAAAAAGCTCTTTTCATTTTTGATTTCGATTTAGTAAGTGTACTAAATTTTCGATTTAGTAAGTGCATATTCAAAACACTTGTGAGTAACACAGTGCCATCCTGATCAGCGATTACTAATCAGGACTGTGAAAATGTCCTATATTAGACTAAGGTAGTCATTAAGTAAGCAAAATACCTGAAATAAACGCAATATTATCAAAATTGAAAGGATATAATATTTATAATTTTAATTGTATTATCATGAACCCAAGGTAGACTCAGGACTCAATACGAAAAGTCTGTCTATTTACAGAATATGAAATTAGTTAGATACTAAATTCATCTTCCTATGTGTACTTGAGATCAAATAATACCAACATCAAAATATCTGAATTTGAAAAAGACAAATTGGTATCAGTAAAATTCTGCAAGAGAAAAGACTGGGAGGTAGGAGGAAAAAAAACACGGAAAATAAATTAAACAAAAAAAATCTGAATATACAAATAAGGACTTGCCACTCTAAAGAGGTACAATTTCAATCTATTCCAAAATGGACTAAAACAGTTGTTATGTGCAATGGCAATGACAAAATACAGACAGAATGGACTCTATATTAGCCATCACACAAATTCATACTGTTATTATTGAGATGTTGCTTGATTTTAACCATGAAAAGCATGAACACAATGAGTCTGAGGCATAGCAAAAACTCATTGAAAAGCTCCACTACTAAACCATGTTTAAAATTAAAACAAAACAGCACTAAATATTTAAAGCCTTTCTCTTAAAAAATAATAATTAAAAAAAAAGAGTTAAGCACTATTTTTTTGTCCTATCAACTGATCTCAGGTCACTCTGTTAGCAAAGTACTGTAAGTCATGTGTTACAGGTGGAAAAAAACAAAGAGAAAAAGGTAAAGACTGAAATGATATATTCAGTGTTGAGATGTCATCTCACTCGCAACGCTAAGATGATAACTTCCTTTTTTAGGGCATAAAGTGAGTGCCTTCACATCACAATAAAGAAGCCTGTTTTTCCGTATGAATTGTAGTGCAAATTCTGCAGTACAGAGTGCATGGAACAATTGGTTTGCCTTGGCTGGAAATGCCATGAATTGCTACTATGGTTTGTTAATGGCACTTGTTAAATCCACTATTTCCATAAATCTGTATACTTTCAACAAAGATTAAAAAAACAAAAAAACAAGAAATTTGAAAACCTGTTATTCTGATTGTATATTATTCACTAAAACAAAACAAAACACACAACATTTTGAAAACATTATTACATAATAAAAAAATATATAGTGCAAAAGAACAGATAATAATTTCTAAAAAAAAAAAAAAATCTACCCATTTTTTTTTAGTTCACTTTTGTTATGAAAAACATAGGTTTTTCATAGTCTCTCATTTGTGTTCTTGGATTATTTTTGTTTAAGGAAGAAAGAAAAACCCAGAAGATAAAAATCTTGTTGACACTTGGGCTGCCATCACATAATCGCAGTTGCAAATAAATAAAAAACCAGCATTTTTAGTGAATATATTTAAAGACTCTTTCTTCTATTAAGGCTTTTCTACATTTAACTATATTCAGAACAAGAAGAGAATGACCTTCTAAAAAATAATGACGGTGATTATCCACATAATGGTTGTAACATGCAAATATACAGCAGTCATGTAAAGGAACAAAAATCAGACAGCAACTTCACAGTGCTTAAGGGCTTCATATTTTACAGCACCAGCATTAATGGAAAAGTTAATGTAGCATTGAATAACAGTGAGTTGCTCAGCTGCTGCTACTGCTGCAAAACATTTAGATCATGGAAATAACACATCATTTTTTCACTCCTATTGCTTTCTTGACCCTCCCCCCTCCAAAAAAAAAAAAAAATAATAATCTCTCCCAGAATTATGTACATAATATTTCCACGTTGCTCATTTGCTTAAGAAATATGCCCAAGCATATAACTCGTAAGACTAAACATTCAAAGGAATAAAAACAAAACAAAACAACAAAAAACAACAACAACAACAACAAAAAAGAAAACCCCAAAACCACAAAATTCAAGGTAATTAAGTAACAGTGTTGAAGAATATCATGAACACTGTATTCTGTGACTTAGTTCATAATATGGTACAAACGCATGAACACAACCATTTAACCGAGTACAAAAAAGTGGCACAGCATTTTTTAGTACTTAATTGCTAATCTCAATACATGAAACATCCAAGTAATTTGTGCATATTAAACTCCCTTATTTTACATTTACTCAATAGGAGAAACTATTTTTAAGCAACTGTACATGGCCACAACAGTGTAAGGAATATCTGAAATTGTGAAAAAGCAATTGATCTGAATGAATGATTTAGTAAATATGAAGTTGATTGTTCTCATCTCTAGGGGGTCCCTATCCCTAAATCATAGGTTATTAAATCTACTGGTAAAAGTATACATGATACTTCTTTCTGATACAGGTTAAATTTTTTCTTATGTTACATTTTTTTTCTAAGTATTTCAAGATAAAAGGGAACTCAGCACAGAGTGTCCTTTAGAAACTTTTCACTGACCAAGGTCTACAGGGAGTTTTAAGAAGGTGGGCAACACCTAGTTACTGTAATTGGAGTCACATAATTGTCTCTGAATTGAATTGAATTGCACTTGTGTTTAGGAAGAAATCTGGGGAAAGGGAGATAGACCCCACAACTATAACTCCTGCAAACCAAGTTCTGCCTTTGTCAGTGCTGGTTTGTTTAGGAAAGAAAAAGTAATTTATTATGTAAATATTTGGTAAATGCTGGAATACCAGTAATCTTTCCTTCCTTCATAAATTCAGGCAATGACCCTAAGAATTTTGCTCTTTTTTGATGCAAACTGTAAAATGTGAAGATACATGAGTTTAGAATTTCTGCTAAGGATATTATTCCTTCCTGAAAGTCCTGAAAATTATTCCGTCCTAAAAAGGTCTTCAGACTTTTTCTGTACTAATGTTTGACTAGCAACAGTTTTTGAGTTTGCTGCTCATTGCCTTTTTGCCATTAGAGGCAGAATGAAGTTAAAAGTAGTGAGTGTGACTAAAAATAAATAAATAAATAAATAAATTCACCCCCCCCTCTTTTCTATGCTAAAAAAAGGTGCTACTAATTTGAAATCCAGGCACTCCAAAAAGCAACACAAATGCATGGACTGATACATTATAGTTTTACTGTTGATGCCAGACACAAGAATAAAAACTGGGGAGTAACGACCACTACTTCCAGATCTTTGCAGAAGGTTTTACCAAATTATTCTTCAGTCATTAAATCTACCATTATTTCTTAGTCAAATAATATTTGGCAGACAGTATGAAAATCTTCCTTTCCTTAATTCACCTGCTCTAGCTGTCCAAGTGACTGCAAATAACCAATCAGTTACTTGTATGACAATTAAATCACTCACTGCCCCCTTTTCCTTCTCTAATGTCTGAACCATTAGCTATGAATCTCTAATAGGATTGAAAACATACCCGTAGAAGGTATGGATCTTGTCTTTACTACTGGTAATACTGACTGGTGTGGGAGAAAAAGCAAACAAACAAAAAACTTCTGAGTATTAGAGCCAATGGTGAACTTAAGTAATCAGTAGCCAGAAAAAACAATTATTGAAAGCTACCTAAAATCCTCATGGAAATTAATGCAGGACTAGGTTAAGCGCCCTCAAATTAATTAATATGCCTTTAAACACACAATAACACATTCTAGAGTTCTGCTTACTTGGAAACAGAATAACAAAGACCTAATACAGAATCTGTGATGAACATTACTCCTGTACAACTGCACTTTTAAAACTAAATTTTTAGGATCCCTCAGTATACTACTTGTGACTTAACATCTTATAAATGTTTTGGAAAACGTGAATGACAAAAGGAATCTGAAGGTCTTCTCTAGTACAGGCATACCCATTGTAGTCTTTTCATTTCTACAGCATACATCTTTGCAGTCATCCTTCATAAGGAATGTATGACTTTTAGAAAACCATAGCATTACAACTTTACCGTGGGTGTTGTGAAAAATCAAATTTAACAAAAGAAGGAGCCAAGGAAATGTATTTTGTTAGTCCTAATACCAGAGGACAAGAATTTAGATTTTTATTTTTGTTTTGGTATTAGTGTACAAAAATTAAGATTTTTTTTATTACTTTTAAAGAAGTGGAATTCTCTAAATAAATACTACATGAAAAGAGCCATTCTCATAATTTGTCACTGTGTCACTGAAATAAAGATGCTATTCTAGTACTTTTAGAATAGGACATTCCTAAGTAAAGGTCTCTGCCATATATTAATAAAAGTAAGGTGGTGTCCAGCAGAATCTTTTGAACTTCCTTGCACAGTAGCCAATAATGCCCTTTCATAGCTCAGCTACAGAACAATTCATCAAATGATTCAGATACTCAGGGAATGTATTAGAAAAGCAAACAAACAAAAACAAAACAAAACAACAACAAAAAAAAAACACACAAACCAAAACAACAAATGACCTGAAGCTTTAGTTTATGCAACACACACCTTAGAAAACTGATGTACCTGCACCTGCATTCAGAAACATCTGCCTCTTTCCAGGGAAGTGGATATCTTCATCAGCAAACAAGAGTAACGTAAATTGTATCATTAGTTCAAAAAACAAAAATGTGGAAAACTGAGGACGAGTATATCTGATATGCTATGAAGACAGATATCATATCTTGCTCCTGGCTATTCTTTTCTTACAGGTATCAGTCAATTAATGTGACTAGATCCTTAGTTCGACAGTTCAGCATGAAACTCTACCACGGAAAATACTGTCTGAAGGTCACCAAATATATTTTCTCAATTATCAAGCTGTCATCAACTTTGAAAAAAAATATAATCCTGAAAATATGAGAGGGTGGGGTACTATTAAATGTAAACAACTGCGTGTCTGAAAATAATGCATTCTTGGATAATGAAAACTGGAAGCTTAAATGTCTATACATTAAACAATTAAAAAAAAAAATAATGAAAAAGTCTTTCAAAATACTAAAAAAAAACCAAACACTCACCATGAGGCATATATATCACACTTTACTTTCCCTCATGTTTTCACATAGCAGAAGGTACATTATGCATAAATATTAAGGCCCTCTTATGGCAAAGGATCCCAAAGGCTTTAGTAGTATTTCTAAACTGGGCCTAAGAGACATCACATTTAGCTTTCTCTTTATGTAAGGTTTTATTGCTTCCTACCATTAGTGCTAACGTAACTTCTAGTAAATCATCAAAATACATTTCTTACACATTAATCTTTCCTAGTTTCTGATTGTAACTAACAAAACCAAAAAGCATTCCCACCCAATAAATATAATTTGCTATCAGGAGTAAAGACAAAAGAAACAAAAGTAACCTGAAAAATAAGTATACTTATGTACACCAGGAAAAAAAAAAAAGTACTCGGTAACTGAGTTGGTACAGAAATTTAAAGAAATAACTTTGTTTTGATTTTAGTCTGCTAATACTGTATATATAGAATAGTTTTTAAAACAATGGTTAGCAATTTCAAATTGAAGAGCAGAAATGCATATCGCTTATGCATCTTTTTGTGGATTTTCCAATAATCTAGACAATTTGAAATTTTGCTACATTATTTTGTTTTAAAATGGTTCAGTGATATTGAATGTTTAAGAAAAAAATATGGCATGAGGCAGTATATTCCTGAAGCTGAAACAATCGTTAGACTCTGATGTTCATCTGTTTTATTGAACTACCCGCAGGGAGCTTTATGGGCATACTATCATGTCAAGGTCACAGGATTAAGTGAGCAGTGATGACAGTAAACAAGCCTTTTCTGTATATTCTAAAGGGTCTTACTGAGTTACTTAAAATGCCATAAACATAAATAGTCTCCTATCTCTACAGTACATCCATGACAAATGACTTCAAAATACAACACTCTTGAGCAAGGGACCTTTACAACCTAACCAACAGCCTATATTATTGACAAAAGATATCAATATACTGGGGACTACAAATATTGGAAGAACCATGCAATCTGTCATTGTCTAGTATTTTGCATCTGTAAGTGTATGAGAAATATTTCCATATACTTCAAATCTCTATGTGAACATATATTGCTACTGAAAGAATGGGCTTTTCGGGTTACTACACAGTAATTTCAATACAGTCTTGAATGATTTAATCACTCTGTAGAAGTATACAGTGCATTACTGTATCTATTTTATCAATGAGGAAAGCAGTATAATTAAGTCATGTAAAGTCTATGACAAATGTGGGGTTTCTGAATCAGTCAAAATAAACCTGTGTAAGTTTACTCTGTTTACTTTTGTTTGAAACACAAACACACACACAAAAAAATAATAACAATAAAAACAGGAAAACTGAAACCAAACAAAACAAAACACAGGAGTGGTCTCAGAATCACAGAATTTTCTAGGTTGGAAGAGACCTCACGATCATCAAGTCCAACCTCTGACCTAACACTAACAAGTCCTCCACTAAACCGTATCGCTAAGTTCAACATCTAACTGTCTTTTAAAGACCTCCAGGGATGGTGACTCCATCACTTCCCTAGGCAGCCCATTCCAATGCCTCACAACCCTCTCAGTAAAGAAATTCTTCCTAATATCCAACCTAAAACACCCCTGGTGTAACTTTAGCCCATTCCCTGTCATCCTGTCACCAGGCACATGGGAAAGCAGACCAACCCCCACCTCGCTACAGCCTCCTTTAATGTACTTATAGAGAGCGATAAGGTTGCCCCTGAGCCTCCTCTTCTCCAGGCTGAACAAACCCAGCTCCCTCAGCCGCTCCTCCTAAGACTTGTTCTCCAGATCCCTCACCAGCTTTGTTGCCCTTCTCTGAACTCGCTCGAGCACCTCAATGTTCTTCTTGTAGCGAGGGGCCCTCACATTTCTCTTGAAAGAGAAATGTCTGCTAAGAATATGCTTCAGAAAGCAGAAGAGTGAGTTGTGTAAAGATGATCTTCATAGTTTAATACCTGTTAACATATAGGCTGTGCTGACAACATGCATACGGAAACACCAAATCCATAGAACTCTCCTGGTAAGCTATATCAAGGTAAAAAAGAAAGGAGAATTCTCTGTGTGCTGGCTTCTGTGTCCAACAACCCATGCTTTTCCTGTACAGAGACCCTCTGTCACATGTAAAAAGGACCTCTTGTGAAGCACCTGAGAGCAGCTGTTGCTCACTCACTTGTCTCCTGTCTAGTCAGTAGTAATAGTGCAAGAAATGATGCCAAGCTCATTAAGACGTAAATGTAGACAGAGAAAGAAGAGATACAGTGACATAGGCACAAGTGATTAATCATATAGGACAGAAGAAAGTTGCAGATGATGAAGACAGAACAGACACTGCTGAGGAGATCTTTGATTTCCTCAAACACAGGACTATGATTCAAAACAAAACCTGCTAGGCAGAGACAAAACATGTTTTCTATATCATCAGATAGCCTGTATGATATTGACACACCAGTTTAGGGAAATTATAAACTAGTTTGAAAGAGAATAATTTTGTACCACAAAGAAGCAAAAAAAATTACTAAACCAAACCAACCAACCAACCAACAGAAAAAAACAAAACCACCCAACCAACAAACAAAACCACAAACACCTCAAAGTCTGTTTTTATTTTATTTTATTTATTTTTTTTTTTTTCTGGAGGGTGGGGGGCTGCTACAGGATAACTGAGGAGACAAGAGAAGTGAATTATGTGTCTTAGCTGATTACAGCTTGCAGTGATGAAAATGGGAATTACAGGAAAGAATAAGTGTCTTCATATCCACAACATAAAAGTTAGGCTGGCATTACAGAAACTTGTCAAAACAAATCAGGGTTCGTTTCCAAGGAAAAACAAGAAAAGCACTTTTTGTTTAGCATGTAATAATTTACTTCTTCTGAAGTTTAGAAACAGGCATGAAACAAACTCTTTGAAAGTCTGGGTAGTGTTAAAAAGAAAAAAAAATAGTACTGAATGCTGAGAGAGAGAATATAAAGGAAAAATCTTTACCACCATCTCTGAAAGAGGGTAGAGATGAGAGATATTTGATTCTAATTTTCTTAATCAACTGAAAAAAGACATTAAACTTGTTGTCAGAGGACTCATTTATTAAAATGACAGGTCTTATAAAAAAAATAAAAAGATTTTTATGCTAGAATGGGAAGTAGTTAAATTCAGTAAGGTATTCTAAGTTTGATCCTGACTACCATTTTTTTTTTTTTTAAATAATAATTCATCTAATTTGCAGCAAAGAAAAGTATCCTATAATGCACATGGAAGTTCAACTGTAAGGCTAGAAAGGACCACGTTTCCTAAGGTTCCTGCTGAATTCCGCTTTCTTCCCCTCATCCCCCAAAAAATAGGGGATACAAAACATGTGATAGGGATGTTCTAAATTATGCCTGCCTCAGAGCTTCAAACTGATTTAATCTTGAGTTCCTCTACAGTGACTAACCTGAATGTCTCAAATTATTTTACAAGCATATGGTTGGACGTAAATACATTTCAAGTATATATAAAAAAAAAGTACAAGACAGTAAGATTTTGAGAGGAGAGCAACCAAAATAGCTCAACTAGGTTTTCTTTTTGTCAAACTTAGCATTTCTGATGATTCCAACAAAAATTGGAAATTTTCCAAAAATTCCAACAGTCTGTCAAAACACTGTAAATGCTTCTCTTAGAAAAACAAAACAAAACCAACCAACCAAACAAAAAACAACAACAACAAAAAAACAGTTCAGCATTTACCTTCTGTAATGTACTTGAAGCACCACATGGGAAAGAATCCTCACATGTAATGGTACTACAGCAGCTTACCACAACTTAAAAATAGAATGTTTCTCACCCATTTTATTTCATAAAATAAAGAACAAGTCAAAGAATTTTCATTTCTGAAAAAAAAGTCTTCTTAGAAATGTAAAACTTATTTTTTCAGAATCTTCTAATCCATGGCCTTTGTTCTTTTTTATTCTTTGGTTTCAATTTTCTATATGAAATGGATGGGAGATTCTCTGCTATGTTGATCTGATTGGCATTGGAGAAAAAGTGAGAATCATGTGAGGGAAATGTTATCTGCCTAATGAGAAATTATTTCCTCATGGTTTCTATTGAGTTTCAATCTCTGTCTAAATTGGAGGTGGGAAAAGAAGGAGCACAGATGCTAGAAACGCTGTCCAAAACCAGCAACTGTTAGTTCAGTCTTCTGATACTCACTGCAGAGCTTGCTTTTCCTGAAGGAACTGGGAGGAAAAATTGAAGAAAGGCAGTTGGACTTTGAAGTCCTACTGAGAAAAGGAGATTTCAAAATTGAGACTGACTGAAATTGAGATTCCTCAGGAAATCCTGAGTTGAACGAGTCTGAGGGAGTATTAGACAGGCATATATGTCCATCATTAGATGGACATATCATTGACTGAAAACTGTCTGGGTGGCCGGACCCAAAGAATCTTTGTGAATGGAGTTAAATCTGGATGAATGATGGTTACTAGTGGTGTTCTCCAGGGCTCCAGTACTGGGGCCAGTTCACTTCAACATCTTTATCAATATCTTTATCTTTTTATCTTTATGTGGATGTGGAGATCGAGTGTACCGTTAGTAAGTTTGCAGATGACAGCAAATTAGGCATGAGTGTTGATCTGCTCAAGGGTAGGAGGGCTCTGAAGAGTGATCTGGATAGGCCGCACTCATGGGCTGAGGCCAGCTTTATGAAGTTCAACAAGGCCAAGTGCTGGGTCCCGCGCTTGGGGCACAACAACCATATGCAATGCTAGAGGCTGGGGGAAGAGTGTATGGAAAGCTTCCTGGCAGCTAGGGATGTGGGAGGTATTGGTTGATAGCTGGCTGAATATAAACCAGCAGTCTACTCAGGTGGCCAGGAGGGCCAACACTATCCTGGCTTGTAAGAGAAACAGGGTGGCCAGCAGGACTAGGGAAGTGATTGTCTCCCTTTACTCGGCTCTGGTGAGGTCTCACCTCAAGTACTGTGTTCAGTTTTGGGCTCCTCACTACAAGAAGGACATGGAGGTGCTGGAGTGTGTCCAGAGAAGGGCAATGAAGCTGTTGAAGGATCTAGAGAATAAGTCCAGAGGAGAGGCTGAGGGAACTGAGGCTGTTTAGTCTAGAGAAAAGAAGACTCAGGGGAGACCTTATTTTACTTTACAATTACCTCAAAGGAGGTTGTTGTGAGGTGGGGATTGGGCTCTTCTCCCAAGTACCAAGTGATGAGGTGAGGGGAAATGGCCTCAAGTTGCTCCAGGGGAGGTTTAGGTTCGATATTAGGAGAAATTTCTTGACTGAAATTGCATTGGAATAGGCTGTCCAGGGAAGTGGTTGAGTCACTATCCCTGAAAGTCTTCAAGGATCATGTAGATTTAGAACTTAGTAGCATGGTTTAATGGTGAACTTGTCAGTACTAGGTTAAAGGTTGGACTAGATGATCTTAGATGTCATTTCCAACCTGAATGATTCTATGATCATGTCTACTTCACCTATTCTTGCTCTTTCTTAAGCATTCACTTATAGATGAAGATAGGTTACTGAGCTAGATGGACTGCTGGTCTGAACCCGTTCTTATGACCAGTATACTGGAAGCTGAACTGCTGTATGTGCATATTCTTATCTCTATGGCTAGACCTAAGAAGAAGCACAAGGCCCTCTCAGACTCTTAAGGTTGGTCTCTCTTAACATACATACAATTTTAATCCTCTTGTTACTGCTATAATAAAAACATACATAGTAAATTGACACTACGTCATGTGAATTTGTATTCTGATTGTTGTTCCAGTTCAAGACTATACTGAAATCTAAAGATCTGTTGTGTGTAAAGCTTGCAGAAAAATAACATGGACAAAATTTTCCTCTTTGTGTTTGCTGTGAAGCTAAAGGGGGGAAAAATGTAGGCAGAAACCAACCAACCAACCAACCAACCAACCAAAAACTTCTCCTAAAAATGGAAAAAGACAGAGTAAATAAGGAAAAAATAAATCTCTTCTTGCAAAAGTAATAAAGTTAAACGAATATCTTTGTACTTTAAGTACAATGTATTGTACTTACTAGAGATAAATAATTTTATACTGCTACATAAATAAATTCACATTGGAAAAAATTATTTTCTTCAGAGGTTGCTCCCAGCTGTGGGAGAAAATCTACAGCACAAAGCACCACAGTTCAAAACAACTTACTGTCCTTGCACAAATTCAGAACTGAATAAATGTCACTCAAGCAAACTGAACTCACTTGTGTGGCCCATCTCTGGCTATGCAATGCTTGTTTCTTGGCAAGTTGCAAATAGCATCCTACATCTAACTTATTCTTAGGAATTGATACAGAATTTTTCTGTCCCTATTGTGCTCTTCAAAGGGTACAGACTTATTAGCAAGAATTTCTTTGGACAGTCTCTGCCTTCCACCACAGTGGTAAGCAATCAGGGAGGGAGAAACTAGCAGGGTACACAAAAGGTAGTGGATGCAATATAATGGGCGCAGAGCAGCAGGAACAGCAGAGAGATAAGAACATCAAAGTAGTAAAATACTACAAAAAAAGTGTTCAAATTAGAAAAATAATCTCAATCACTTTTATGTCCAAATCCTGCTACAGAAGGGTGATTAATACTGGACCAAGGATGTAAATAATGAAGACACATCTGGTGATCTCAAGGTACCTCGAAAGTAGTGCAGTTAAGTAAAAACAACAGAAGACAGAAAAGCATTTTCTTAATGTTTTATCATGATGAAACTGTTTCAGAACTGAATATTTGGAACTTGCAACCAAAATATCTAATGAATCAGCTGAAACGTATGCGGATTCCATGAAATCAATCCGGAAGCAACGTTTTGTAAACAAAACCATATTCCACCAATTCCAAAAACAAATTCTTAATTCTTACAGGCTATGTGGAAAAATGCATCACTTTAACAGACCCTCAAACAATAGGTATATTAAACACTCTGCTAGACTCAGTAGACTGGATCTGGTCCTACATCTTTGCCACTACTCTAAGGCTTCCTTTGCAATTTATGTCTAGCAGTTAAAATGAGCTAGAAATGAATGAATAGCTAAACCAGATGAAGACGATTTGCAGTGGGGGACAGGATGGGTTCTGTGTCTCTCTCAACTTCCTAAGGCAGCAGCTAGTATGATGACAGAGTCAGAGCATGCCAAGGTTGGCTGTAAGGGAAACTCCTGCTTACTCAGTTCATGTGTTCTCATCCCTCTTGCTGTAAAATGGAAACATTTGGTTTAGAAGCAGTGTCTTTCCAGAATCAACATGTTTAACTGCCAAGCCCTATAGGCTCAGAAAAGGGGAGTTCTCCTCTTTCAGTTCTCTCCCTGCCCCACCCCTCCCCCTCACCCCCCCACCCCCCGCAGAACCCAATCTCTGTAGAAGCACATGCTGTAGTGAGAGGCAAAACTAGCTGTCTGGCAAGAAACTTTATTTCCAGCCTGTCTCCCCAGACAAATTTGGTCTTCACCACAGAATGAATTTGACAGCTCTGCCCTCCACCATGAATGATTAATTTGTTATGGGTGTCTAGTTTAACCAAAGATGGATTTGAACAGAAAAAGCCCTTGTATACTTGCTATTTGGTAAAGCTGCTTTAATGTAGGAACCTCCTTCGTCAAATCACTGAAAGCAAGAGAACCAAGTCTCACTTTTAAATGTCATTTTTTCTCATGATAGTAATCCTCCCATGTATATCAAAACTGATAATGTGAAAATATCAATGACAAATATTTTGTATTTGATTTAGAACAGAACCTGGAGCTCAGACCTCTCCTGTATTGCCCTTGGTTGCCTTAGACTTATAGAAACTGTAAGTATAACTATACGTGAAGTATTCTTGAATAAAAATTTTTACAAAGTTGTGGTATCTGATTAAACCAAGCAGCTGAAATAACAGAACCCTCCAAACAAGCACAGTGACAGATTACAGCCCAAAAAATAGGCATACATGTGGCTGAGAAGCAATTTGATTCATGTTCACAGACAGGTTTCAGTAAACTTTTTTTTTAAATATCATATACATATATATTAAAAGAAAGATGTGTATGGGGAGTGAAGCAGATGGGAAGGAAGAGAAGCACCATATGAAGCTGACAGAGAAGACAGAAGGAAGCATATGTTGTGACATGAAGGCTATAACCCTGAAAAAATCTAAGGGTAAATGCTGGCTGAAAGTTGCTTTGAACGATAAGCTATGAAACACCCTGTTTGATTCTTCCCAAGATGAAGGAAATAGGATGTTGCATATTCACTGTGTGTACGTGGCAATGCATCAAAGAAATAGCCAACTCATCAATTGCTCATCTGAATGGAAAAAAAACATGCAGATATACAAATTTGGTATAACGTTAAATATAAGAAAGAATAAAAGAAAACTCTATGTTTAGTGTAAGATATCTAATCTGATGATATCTAAACTGAAGATATCTAAAATGGTTGCCCAAATGAGAAAAACAGAATTAGTTTGGTTTAAGGGCACAAACATTATAAAAACCATTACTCTTTATCTGAGATATGTAGGAGAAAATAAGATGATTCAATAATTTCCTTTTCTTGTAGGGGAGTTGATGCTAACACCTGCAAAAAATGGAGCAAAATATTTTTTTTTTCTTCTTTAAGAAGTGAAGGGAAAATATTTGTTAAAAAGATAACAAATTTGGAAAAAAGATTTTCTGAAAACAGTGTTATATTTTGTTATATTTGAAACAGTGTAATATTTTATATCATAAGAGTCTTTGCTAAAGGACTTAAAACTCTTCCTTACCTTGAAACACACACACAAAGAAATAAAAACGTGTATATATGTGTATACATATATATACATATATATATACACTATGTGGTGCAATTGTCAGTATATCAGTGGCAGCAGATGGTGTATGTCATAGAGAACTGAAGCTCTTAAAAATCACACTCATCCTCCAAAAGTAGATTCTAACCTATCTTACCCATTTTGGATATCAAAAGGCATTGCTATTCCTAAACATTTCTCATGCAGAACTGGGTACCTCTTTCTTCACCTTCCCCTCTAAGAAATCCTTATAAGAATCCTTATAAGGATTTCTTAGAATCAAGGAGTGTTTGGGTTGGAAGGGACCTTAAAGACCACCTAGTTCCAACATCCTGCCATAGGCCATAAGCAGGGACAACTCCCACTAGACCAGGTTGCCCAAAGCCCCATCCAACCTGACCTTGAATGCTTCCAGAGATGAGGCATCCACAACGTCTCAGGGCAACCTGTTCCAGTACCTCATCACCCTTAGAAGAAAGAATTTCTTCCAAATATCTAACCTAAATCTACCCTCTTTTACTTCAAAGCTATTACACCTTGTCCGATAACGACATTACCTGATAAAGAATCCCTCCCCAGGCTTCCTGTAGGCCCCCTTTAGTTACCAGAAGGCTGCTATAACGTCTCCCCAGAGCCTTCTCAAGACAGAACAACCTCAACTCCCTCAGCCTGTCTTCCTAAGAAGGGTGCCCCAGCCCTCTGATCATTTCTGTGGCCCTCCTCTGGACTTGTTCTAGTAGATTAATGTACTTCTTGAGCTGGTGGCCCTATAGCTGAGGGCTATAGAATGCAGTACTCCAGCTGGGGTCTCACGAGAGCAGCGTATATGGGCCTTTGGCCTGCTGTCCATGCTGCTTTTGATGTAGCCCAGGATATGGTTGGCTTTCTGGGCTGCAAGCACACATTGCCAACTCACGTCAAGCTTCTCATCAAGCAACAACCCCAGGTCCTTCTCTTCAGAGCTGCTCTTAATCCACTCATCGCTCAGCCTGTATTTGTGCTTGGGATTGCCTTGACCCATCTGCAGGACCTCACACTTGGCCTTGTTGAACTTCATGAGGTTTGTGCATCCCCACCTCTCAAGCCCGTCAAGGCTTGGATGCCATCCCGTACTCCAGTGTGTCATGTTTCTTTAGTTTGCAGTTTCCAACAATGTTCTCAGATTCAAGAGCTAAACAGGGAATTGGTGATGCGCTTTCAAAACTCTACAAATTCTTCCTGACAGAAGTGATGTGGTCACTACAGAGGTCTAGATGTCTGGAATGCCAAACTATTTTTTTTTTATTAGCTCTCTTCCAGTTAGACTGTATCTTCTGGGGCATAGGAAAGCATGAAGAGACTGCCAACACTGTAATTTTCCATCAAGAATAAAAATCATTACTTTAAATATGTTTTGTCAGCATGTTGACAGCCAAGACAACAGGAATGTAAAATTTTAGATTACATCTTAATTTCCATTATATAAAAAGTACTGGAGAAACCACCTAATTAACAACAGGTTTTGATTTCCGTGCCTAAATAGCTTCCCTAGCCTTCTCTTTTCTACACTTGAAGCCTTTTAAATCTGCTCACCGAGAACCAGTGACCTTGGTTCTTAACAAGGTGTAGATGCTTTCCAACTGGTCATCTTCCCATAACTGCTGGTGTCATAGGCCTCTCCCTTTACAGTCCATTAGGTCTCATAACAGAAAGTGTGCTTGTGTGATGGATCACCCAGTTGCCATGACATGTGTGGTAGGACCTAAAGTGCAAGGACGTGTCCTGTTCAGCTCTTGTGAATGGTGAACCCCACCTGGAGACCTTGTACTGTCAACTTGCTCACTTCTCTAGGTTAAAAATTAGCCACAAGTAGCTTGTATCTAAAAACCAACTAGGCCAACAGCTGCATTATATGTGGCCAAAATATGAAAGCAGCAGTGCAAGAAACTGAGAAGCAAGCACACAGGGGAAGTGTCATGATAGGAATAAAACAGGAGTTTATTTTTCTTGATATAAGAAATATGATAGATTTGTCAAAGGTGTCTAGCTGCTTCATGGCCCATCAAAAACTATCATGGACTAAAAAGCAAAAAAAAGCTGCAGCAGTGGTCTGTTGACGCTTAGTATGCCTTCAACAATGCAAGAGAGGAAAGTTGTCTGACCCAGAGGAGATAGTTTCCTGTAAGAGTTAGTGACCAGTGGCATGGAGAGGAACTGACCAAAGCCTGCAAAGTGTCTGCAACCAAACTTGAAGCACAACTTTTTAAAAAATTCAAAGACATTAAAAGGACTGAAAATTGCACTTATTTTCATGAGGTTCAAATCTACAGATACACTGCTTTAAGTTTCAACTAGAGATAACATGGTTGTTGAATCTTAATGTCATTTTTAAAATTATTTTTTAAATGTATTTAAATATTAATTAATTAATTGTCTGTGATGTTAGACTATAGAATTTCAAGGCTGAATTCTGCCTTAAAAAAATAAAAAAAAAATACATCTCCTCGGTCATCCAGGAAATTGTGTTTTCTTTGGAAGATATGAGGATGATGAATACGAAAATCTACATTTTAGTTTACACTGTAAACTTCAAGATCCAACTAAACAGCATGACAAAAAGAATGAACAGTACACATGGTATTTATAAAATGTTATTACTGATGTGTCAAGTCTATTATTCAACATCTTTTCTAATAAGCTGAATCTACATTCAGATAGTTTTTCCTGAAAGAAAAATATTTATGTATGGATGTTATTTATTTATTTATTTATTTATTTAAATCAGCATATCAGTCTTAACTAGATTTTTACTGAAAAGGCTTCTCAGCTTAAATGGAACTCTTTGTTCTGCTCTGCCTGACTTAGAGCAGACAAACAGGATTTAAGAAGGAAATTAAACTATAAAAAAGTATATTTTGGAGCAAAACTTCCTGAATCTCTACTGTTTGAGCTGTTCCAGTTTGAATAAATAATCAATTTATTAATTGGCTAGAATGCACAAACAAGAAAGAGACTTGCCAGTCTCTAGCTTTGCAGACAGGGCACTCACATGACAGACCCAGGTTCAAGACCTTGCTCTGCATAAAGGAAAAGAGCAATTTGAGCTCAGTTCTTCCACATGAAGGTCAGCACCTTAGCCACTGGCTATTTTTGTGATTCAGAAGAGCAAGGCTTTGTGTTTTTTTAGTATGACAAACTTTCATTTCATCTCTATGTCAAATAGAATAAACTTTTAAAAACAGCATTCAACACAGATCTGATTAAAATCTCACATATTTTATCACTTACATATCATAAGAATTTTATATTTTGGATCATGCAGTGTTTGTTTGTTTTGTTTTATTTGTTTGGTTTTACAGGAGCACCTGCAAAATTGAGTGCACTTTGGTTGCATTCAGCTTTAGATGAAAAATTCAAGCAGACATATAGGTTTTGCTTTAAGTGTATAGACTTTTTGCATGGCTGGTATTGACTACTGTTTTATAGTAGGACAGTTTTACCACTGGACCTTCCTGCTTCATCAGTTGCACAAAAAAGCTATAAACAGAAGAAAGTATTAGACAGCAACCTGCGTGACTCAGTTCTGCTGGTTGTTCTAATACTGACTATAATGCTAGACATGTCATTTTGACTCTCTGATCTTTTGTTCAGGCTTCCTTTGTTGACATCTGTATGGCAAGCTCTCTTTCTCTTAGTATCTCATTCAGAGCATTTCACTCAGAGAGGCTATGATACTGTTAGGAGCCTCAAAAGCTAATGATACACCAACAGTATCAGTATTATATCTGCTTTATGATTGACAAATACCCATTACAATTTATTTAAATTATGGTAAAATATCATGTTTGCAATCTATCAAGGAATTTAATCTTTGAATCTTTAGCAAAGAGGACTTCTCAAAAAAACAGTTGAAGAAAAGACTAACAACAGAGAAAGAATATATTTAGGCAATTCTAACTCCTACTACATTCATTTTTCAGTTATACAGTAACTGTTGCTCTTAAACTTTGAAATTAAAATTTAAACCACGCTTTTTATGTTTGCAGCTTACCTGTGAGAAACAGCTCCCCAGGCACCATGCTTATTTGTTAGTATGTTGAGTATCTTCTGTTTTAGCTGATTGGCTGTAACGTGGTCTCGATGCTTAGCAGCACTGATAAGATGATCACACATCTTCTCCTCCTCTCTTCTGTCAGCAGCATATTGAGCACACTGTGACTAGGAATGAAAGTACATCTACTTGACAAAAGATAGGCTATTTAGGAGTCACCTTAAAATGGTTATGTACTAAAACTCTTTAAATATATCAAGAACCAACAAGCTCATTAAGATATGTTTAAGAGGAACAGGACACACCATTCAATTTAAATGGTTCTACTACTATATTTAATTCACAAGAAAGATGTCAGAACATGTAGAATTTAAAGGGCAATCAAGGGCAAAAACATCTGAATTACAACTAAAAACATACATACTCCATGTGTGTGTATGTGACCATGGGTATGCCTTAAGAGCTGGTTTTGCAAAATTTTCATGTATTCTCAGGCATAAAATACAGGTATAACATATGTATATACAGTATATTCTACTTCAAACCAGTCTTGCAGAAATATATGTATATATATACATGTATGCTGGGCTTGATTCTTAAACTTCAATAAAATCTACAATTCAAATTAAAGAAATAAAAAAAATAAATATTATTATGGGTGCTAAAGGGAAACTGACTATCAAATTAAGAAGTATATTTTCGGTCTTATAAAATTAAAAAAATTCTTAACATACACACAACTTTTAAAATATCTGAATGGATAAAAAAGTCACCATCTTTGCAACTAAGATCTAAAGTTTTTATAATGTTTCCTTTAACAGGTAATTAATTCTAAAATAAATGCTGTAATTATTCATGCAAATTTGTTTCTAAAATAGTCAAAACTGAGTAGTGCATTTTAGTTTTGATAAATCCTTTCTTTACATATAATAAGAACAATGTAAATTTTCCATTTCTTTTCTCAAAACCACGTTAAGATTAAATCCAATTTCTCCTCCCAGTAAAGATCCTTTCAAAATGTCTAAATAAAGCAAATGTAGCTACGGTAATTAAAAGGAGTCAATTTTCTAGGTGTAAATTACAAAAGCTGGTTTATTCTCAAAAAAGAGCTAATTTGAAAATTACCTATTTTAAAGACCTACATTTTTGCATGCACAGATTATTGTGCACCATTTTAGAATGTTCAACCAATACTCACTGCTGTAACACTTAGTGTTGAATAGACCACTATTTTCTAATATTCTAAAAGGCAATTACAGTTTAGCATACCTCATGGTAGATTGTACTTATTCTTCATATTTCTGCACACTACCCTTTTGCTAGTGATTGCATTAGTATTTGGTAAGACTTTAACAGTGGTCTTTCCACTAGGCTATAGCCATTTTTTCAAGTAATCTATCTGGAAAAGAACAATCATTACACTAATTCATAAAGGGTTAATTCATTTTTCAATTTATCTTCTTGTACAGGGAAGCACCAATTAGTACAATGATCTCACTTAGTAATGAGGTTAATATTTCACCAGCTCATTGGACAGTAAAATTAAATTTTCATTTTTCTTCCTGAACAATTACAAAGGTTAACAAAATGGAAGTTAACTGCAAAGCAACCATTCTAGGAGGATTTTCTCTTGCCCTGACTGCAGCTGTAGTCACAGAATAAAATTTACATGCTGGTCCAAGGCCTCCCCATTACGCAGGCAAAACTCAGTGCAGCTTGGGCCAAATAATTTCATCCATAATTATGCAATTAAAGTTTAAAAGGTAAAAATAAAATAGCCACTCACTTTTCTTGCTGAGAGCAATGATTAACATGTACTAAACCCCGGAATATATACCAATACAGCTTATTAAAACAAAATGACAGATTTACAATTATGCAAGAGAAAACTACCAGAAATCTCTTTGTCCTTACTACTTTCAAGTAGGATGAATAATAAAATGCTTGGTTATATACCTACCATTATTAAAGGCAATATATAAAACTTTCTTTCAGACTTTAACTGCCACTTTATTTAAGTACATCTGAGGTTCATATTTAACACAGACTACATATCATAATTTTCTTTTATGACTTTCAGATTTTATCTTATTCATCTGAAACATGTAGCTGAGGTTTTTCATGTGACAAATATAATGAAAAATTTCATATATGAAAAATGTGTTGGTTTCTTCACCAGACAATAAGACTGACTTAAGGCTATTCCTTTAGGGAATTTAGTTAATATTCTAAATCCTATTTGCTAACAGAAGCTGGAAGTTAATTGAATATTCTCATTTTGTCTAGAGTTCTGACAGACCTTATACCTCTATGTATTCTTCAAAGAACAGATAACTCAATCTTCTATTGTCATCTTAGGTTACTGCGTGATGCTGTGATAAATATCAAATGTTATTTATTGTTGAGGCAATATGAAACTTCACTCTGACACACACTTAATTGTAAATGTGATTTTATCTAAGTTTGAAATATTCAGTATATTCTTGGTAATAAAGTTGTTGCAATCCCATATGACAAGTGTCTGCTGTCTGCTCTGACAAAATGAAGTAAAGGTTATGTGTACTCGAAATGACAACAGATATCTCCGTCTCACACTTTTCAGCTAGGTCAAGGAGCACAAGAACTAGTACATCAAAGTGTACATTTAAAAGAGCTGTTTCAATGAGATAAAAACCTCATCAAAGCTAAGATTACTGGATTTCTATCCACCAGGTGCTTGTTGACATTTTCTGACAGATGGATAAATTGATACAGCTATTTCTTATCATTAATACTAAGTCAGTCTATCTCAATCTTAGGTCACTCGAGAATTAAAACACATGAAAAGTGTGCTTGTACATACATATTTATATACAAATGTATGCAAACACAAGCAAGTTTGGAAATAATAAAAACAAGTGATGTTGAAATGTTTATAAAGGCAGTTTAAAAGTACAAAATTATATTTGGTAAAGTCATGCCAAAAATATGAATTTTAACTGCATTTGACCACTTTTGCATGATTTTTTTTTTTTTTTTGGATAGGAACAAAATTAATCCCAAAGGAATCATCAAAAACATGTTAAACACTGAACTTGAAAAAATGTTTTTGAAATAGCTTTTTTGTACATTTACATCATTTTCAAGTAATTTGCTTTTAATTACAACACTTATTGATGGAAAAAGCAATTAAAATTTGACTCCTTTTAAGGGGCAAAAATTATAGATTTATGGGATCCAGCTGCTATGTTACTTCTTCCAATACTTAAAAAGAACAGGCAATGTAAACACGTTGTCAGTAGTTAATGATTAATTAGTTAATGATCAGTTAATGACTAGTAGCTAAAATACGTATTATCATGTTTCAATATGTAATTTATAGAAAATAAATTCTCTAAGGAGATCCAAAAAGCAAAAGTATCCTAACAAAATGTCATAAAATACAAATTCTAACAAAACATTTATATTTCTTAATTTTTTGAAATGCCTTATATATATTAGCTGTTTTTCTTTCTTACTGAACTTACTGTTGATAAAATCCAACAGAAATAATTAGTAATGTGACTTGCATTACTATTTGCAATAAATCAGAAAACTTCTTTGTGAAACTAAAGGGTCTGCCATACCAGTTTAGCAGACATTCTGATTAAGGGATTTCTTCAAGCTGTAAATGTTTTCATGAATTTCAGTGAGGAGATGAGAAATTAAACCAGTTCCTTGTGTTTGAGGCTTTTAAAGCTAAGGCTTTTAAAAACTAATTTTGAAATGTCTTCAATATAAATTTCTTTCTTGGAAGAAAATCTTTATTGCATGGAATTACAGTGTAGGTGACAACTGAGTGAAAACAGAAAAGCAAAAATGCATCAACTTTTAGGCTTACCTCAAACTCAGCATGCTTGTGGACATCTTCAGCTCTTTGTCGGTTCAAAATAAATTCTGCTTCATTTGCAACACGCACTATATGGTCTTTCATTGCATGACATAATAATCTAAAATAATAAGAATCAAAATCAACCTTTGCATTTGATGTGCTTATATAAGTTATTTAATACTTAAAATGAAAAAAGTCATGAAATTAGTGCAATGTAATTGCTAAATTAGTTGACATGAAAAAATTACCTTTATCCAAAATTTTGCTATTTGCAAGTACACAAAGAAATTATGTCACATGGAAAAAGCTTGCTATTTCTTATGGAAGGGAAAATATGGAATTATATTTCTAGTATGTTTTTAACAGAAGTCTTAATATGAATATTGCAGCATCATTTAAAAAACCTAGACAACTATTTAAACTCTTACTGATACCATTATTTATTTATATATTACCATTTATACCATTTACTTTACGATTTATTTATGTATTACCATAAATACCATTATTTATTTATTTATATAAATATATATTTATAGTTATTAAATATAAATATTCCCTTTCCAAGTCTTGAAAAATAATGACATTGAGATTTAAGATTCTATTAAGATTGCTAAATAATATAAATATCTCCCATGTGTTTTTAAAACAATGAAGTAAAAAATGTGTCATGTTTCCAAGGTTTTTACAGCATCAGGAGTAGGCAAATTTTACTTAAAAAAAGAAAAAAAAAAGAAAAAAAAAAAAGAGATTAAGATTAAATTGAGACTGATACATATAGTAAAATTGCAACATAAACAACACTGCATAATTAATAATATTGATGTCAAGTCTTACTGGACAGGAAGAATGGAACCAACTGGCTTCTTGTCCCTACTGTCCATACCTAAGATTGCTCACTCTATTCAACATTGCTTTGTTCTTCTTATGAGCAGGGAGGAAATATCTTTCAGGATGCAAAGATCTGACAGGACTGTCTGTTTAGGATCAGGAAGAACTGTTTCTCTTTGTGCCAAATGGGCATGTTGTCTAGGATTTTCCTTTCTGCAGCATCACAGAAGCACTCAAATTCAGATATTCCAATATTAAGAACATGAAGTTACCAGTCAATCCCACCATAAATTTGGGTGCTTGGGAGCACCACAAATCAGTCATAATTATTAGAAATGGAATCCATAATTACTGCGTGTTATACCCTAAGGTGGAAGACTTGAACTCTATTTTTGCTTCCTTTGTTGTGATTTGCCATTTGTGAAGGAAGAAAATCACTTTCCTTGAATGTTTAATATGGACATGTGGCATGGCAAAACATGAATATTGGGACCTCTGTTTAGAGATAAGGACAAACAAACTTGGATCAAGATTTCACAACAGATACTCATGCTTTTAATAATTCTTTTTTATATTTCTTGCTATTCTTCAAATTAAAAAGTTTTTGAGAAAGCATAGCTTGAAAGACTGAAGTTGCTTCCATTGTCCTCTTCAAAATTTAGCTATATTTTAAAATCTACCCTATTGAAAGATATGCTTTAGTATTTTATTAATATAAAGTATTCAGATAAATGTATTAGGTGTGAGTATTCATGACTTTAGCAAGATTCTCTGATATGAGAAAATACTAGAACTGAGTGTTTACCATCTCCAATCAAATTTTATATCACAGTTCTTCTTGAACTTTTCCTTATGACCAGGGATCAGCTAGCTAGGATTTCAAAACTGAACACATAGATTTCAAGTGTCTACTAGCTACACATCCCTCCTGAAGGAATAAATCAGTCAGTTATTCAAGCACTGTGCAAATTCAGTATGTCTGAGTCAGTTTTGGTCCAGGCAGGATTTCCATTTCAGGGTGGCTTCAGGTGACATCAATAGGTTTCTCCCTTCTACCAGGAATTTCATGAGAAAATATAAACACTAGCTCAGATCTACTGGGTTTATTATTTGGGACATCTGGACATGGCTTTTATGCCTCAAAAAATAATCTAAGATGCTTCTGTTCATGAACTGGTGTCCAAAAGGGCAATGATAAATATGTACTACCTTCATCTTAGTCGTCTTTATCTATCATAAGAAGTGTTCACACTCTTGGAGTGCCCATTTACACATTAAAACACCTACAGGGGGCTTCAAATAGACTTTCAGAGAATGTTAATTTCCACAAGTTATAAACCAATCTCTTGCCAATAGTCATGGAAAAAATATATATGTACAAACAAAAATCTGTCAACACTAGTATCTGTCCGCTTTACAGAAAAATGAAAACATTTATAGATGTGCAGAGATGATTCAAATCAGATGGCTGAAACTGCTGGTAACCCAAGTTCTATCTCCAACCCCTCTAATGGACCATTCTGCTCCACAATCTGAGAACTCTGATTCTTTAGGGAGTAACTTTAGAGTTGCCGCAGCTTTTGGACACCACAAATTTACCCAGATTTCAGGTAAACTGGAAATGCTGCAAATCTTCAGGGTCCACAGTTCTAAAGTAAAGGAAGTGAAAAATAAAAGGGAACCAATGAGTATGCCTGAGCACACAGGGTCCTGATTGCCTGCAGCACTCAAAGTACTAGCTTTCCCCCAACTCATTTTGGACATGGTTCAAGGTACTGTGCACTGAGGATGCATAGATAAGAACAAATCAACTTATTTCCAGGAAGGTTGTGCAGGTGTTTTCGTCCCATACCCCAGCACACATAGAACATACCATCATTCTAGAGGGTAGCCCTTATATTATTCAAAGAAAAATCTTAACTAAATGAAGTGAAATGGGAACTATACAGGCTCCAGGGAAGACCTAGACTGCGTGGTCTGTAGGACAGATGCATGCAGTCTGCTCTCAGGTGCTAACCTTAAGTCGTATTAACATAGGCTAGTTCAGGCTATTTGGCTGTATTTAAAACTATAGACATACCTTCTCTCTTCCTTATTGTTTGTTGACAAAATTCTTATCTATGGAATCTCTCAGTATTATTTTAACTGTTTCTTGCCTGCTATTTCATGTACTCACATGCCTACTACTGAGGGCAATCTCTTCAAGTAAAAGAAAAAAAAATGTTTGTATGGTGGTCAGCACATTGTGATTATGATAAAAGTGAGGCCATGACCTATCAATACTGTACAAGCATTAAACAATATTGTACCAATCAGTGCTAATAAGAGACATATAGTGATTCACTTATATGCAAACATTGGAGATAGAACTTCAAAGACTAGGTAAACGATGCTTTTGCATCTGGAGGATTAATAAGAACTACAGTAGTCTTAAAAACCTCTACCAGAAAAACAGATTCAAAAAAGAGAAAAGTTAAAATCTAGGCCATTGACAATAAATTTTGCATGTCATGATGTTTTGATTTGTAAGTGCAAGAATGTAGGGCAGAAAACAGAAGCATAATGCATTAAGACATTTAAATATTTCATCTTACTTTTGAAAGGAAAGGCAGCTAGTGTAAGGTCAGGAAAGTGATGCCTCACAGAGGCTTTTGCAAAGGAGCTTGCTTATTTGTTTGCTGTATTTGTTCAAGAAAACTTGTTACCATCTCAAATTGAAAAACACTACTTAAAAAACACTTTTTTTGCTACCAATTTTTACTTCTAACAGGAGGTTATTCTGTATTTTCAAGCTGCTTTTCACAGAATCATGGAATCACAGAATAGTTTAGGTATCCAGGGACCTCTGGAGGTCAACTGGTCCAACCCACTTGCTCAGGTAGGGATACATAGGTTGTTCAGGACCATGTCCAGGTGGTGTTTGAAGGTCTGCAAAGAGAGAGACTCCACAACCTCTCTGGGCAACTTGTGCCAGAGCAATGTCACCTGCACAGCACAGAAGCACTTCCTGATATTCAGAGGGAACCTTCTGTGTGCTAGTTTGTGCCCATTGCCTCTTGTCCTGGCACTGGGTACCAGCAAAAAGAGGCTGGCTCCATCCTCTTTGCCCTCTCCCTTCAGGGATTTATAGGCATTGATAAGATCCTTCCTGAGTCCCCTCTTCTCCAGGCTGAACAGTCACAGCTCTCCCAGCCTCTCCTTATAGGAGAAATGCTCCAGTGCCTTCATTATCTTGGTGGCCTTATACTGGACTCCCTCCAGGATGTCCAGGCCTCTCTTATACTGGGAGACCTAGAGAGGGACACAACACTCTAATGTGACCTTACCAGTGCTGAGTAGAGTGGAAGGATTACCCCTCTCTACCTGCTGGCAATACTTTGCCTAATGTAGCCAAAAATACCATTAGGCTTCTTAGCAGCAACGGCATATTTTTGGTTCATGTTCAGCTTGGTGTCCACCAGGAATGCCAGGTCCTTTTCTGCAGAACTGCCTTTCAGCTGAGTGACACCCATACTGACACCTGGAGTTGTTTCTCCCCAGGGCCAGCACTCTGCACTTCTTCTCCTTGTTGAACTTCATGAAATTTTTGCCAGCCCACCTCTCCAGACTGTCAAGGTCACTCTGGATGTCTGAGTGATGGCTCACTGATGGCTCACTTCTGGTGAGTCAGCTTCTCCACTCATTTTTGTGTCATCCCTGCATTTCCTGAGGGTGAACTCTACTCCATCATCCAGATTGTTAACAAAGATGTTAAACAGGACTGGACCCAGTATTGAGCCCTGGGGTACTTCTCTTGATATGGGCATCCAAGTAGAGTTCATACTACAGACCACTACCATCTTTGCCCAGCTATTCAGCCATTTTTTGATCTGCAAATCCAGCTCATACTTCAACAGCTTCTCTATGACAATCTTACGGGGTACACTGTCAAAGGCCTTACTGAAGTCCAGGAATACAATATCCACTGTTCGTGTCTCATCCATCAGGCTGTTCATTTTATTATAGAAGCTTATCAAGTTAGTCAGGCACGAATTCTCCTTAGTGAATCCATGCTGACTACTCCTGATGATCTTCTTCTCTTTCATGTGTCTGGAAATAGTTTCCAGGATTAGCTGCTAAATCACCTTCCCAGGGACTGACTGACCTGTAGTTTCCCATGTCCTCTTTCTTGCCCTTCCTGAAGGAGTGATGTTTGCTTTCCTGTAATCTTCAGGTTCATCTCATAGTTGTCTCCCAGTTGCCTGGGTAAATCCTACTAACTCAATCACATGCATGGCACAAGATTAAAATAAAAGAAATCTCAGACTTTTCTGGCATGAGAACAAGTGCTTATGACTATCTTGTGGATCGTCATTTACAAAAAAAAAAAAATAAAATTCAGAAAGGATCCCAAACCAGGAAAAGTCTCACACTTGATAGTATCAAAGACTGCTGATGAAACAAACAAACAAACAAACAAACAATACATATATATATATATATATATATAAATAAAAGAGAGGGACAAAGACCAGAAAATTTACTCCTTTACTGCAAAATGCAGTTACATCATAAAAATTCCTTCATAAACTATCTTTATGAAATGTGTTTTCATGAAATCTAGCTCATAAATCTTTTATTTGTGAAAATGTGATCAAGGTTCTTGCCTCCAGCACAGCTTTGGAAAGTCCTCCGAAGGTTAAAATTCTTTCTTTACTTTCCAGTCAAAACGTATTCTTCAGTAGTCTTTATTGTTTCATTTTTATGCAAATGTTTGCATTAGTTTTAATTCTTGTTCTTTCTTATGACCTTCTGATATTCCATCCGTCCCTACTTTACTAGGCTAAATAATGCAGCTCTCTTTAACTTTTCTTTTATGCCAGAATATTTACTAAAAGATTGTCTTTTGGGGTTTACTCATCCCAGAGACTGATTTCACCTTTCCTAACTGTGCATAGCCCAGACAGGCAGCATTATTATAGACAAATTCTCAGCATTAATTACATAGTAACAGTAATGTTGCAGTATCTCAATGGTAATATCTTTTCTGATGCACATCTAGAACAGTATTTTTCTTTTGTTTATCCCTATATTCTACAATTTTCTACAAGAAAATTTCTGTGATAGACTGGTCTTTTACCTCCTCAGACATTTCCAAAAGATAAACCAATTCTCTAGCATATATGTCTCTAGCAAAAATGTCATGTTTCATACTGTTACATTATATAATATGTAAATACCTTATAATAATGCTGTTCTAAAATATCATTATTAATACAGGTCTGAATATTGATATTGATATATATCAATATATATCAATATTTCAGTCATCTGCCCAACTATGT
The DNA here is from genome assembly GCF_047663525.1 of Anas platyrhynchos. Lineage (NCBI taxonomy): Eukaryota > Metazoa > Chordata > Aves > Anseriformes > Anatidae > Anas > Anas platyrhynchos. The sequence goes on from NC_092587.1 coordinate 182,724,946, forward strand.
TTCCTATTCACAGATTTTTATGGAACACTCCTTCTCAGATAAAATTATATTCTCTGCATCTTTCCCAAAACATCCTTCTACACTGGAGTGACCAATCCACCTAATGAGGAGCTTGAGGCACAAAAAAATGCATATGTACTTGCTAAATAGAGGGGAAAATCTTAAATTTGAGAGCAATACCACTTTTATTCTTCTTTGGAAATAAAACATATTCTTTAATGACACTTCCTTATCACTGATGATTGAACATTTCTTGTGACTGAATCATACCCACTGTTCTTATTTACTCTTGTAAATCTTCATCCTATACAAGTTTTTTTGAGAGTGGCTAATAGATGGACATTAGTCCATGTTGATGTTGAGATAGAGATGAATTTGGTCCTTTAGTCTTCCTTATTAATGCCCATACAAGTAGTCCTCCCAGGGCTAAGGAGTTGTCTGAGAAGAGTCACCACAGGCTTGTTGTACTTTTTGTAATGTTTCCTATTCATTTGTGATTGACCAAACCAGAATTAGTCTAGAAAAGTTTTTGGCTTTATCTATTTATTCAGTTCTACCACTGAAACTCCTATCAGAATTGAAGCCAAATGTGTTGCCCTTTCCTTCCTCAGATGAGCTGATCTCACTTAGGAACTGATAATCAGCCAAACTTTTATCATTTGAGCTGCAATTCTTACAGGATAAGGTAAAGATGAAACAGTAACTTGGTAACTTATGGTTTCTTTTTATCAAGACAAACTTGATTTCTATTAATGCCAACAAATTTTTGAGCCACAGCTAAAGCTGCCTTATTAGGAAATTGGTTTGATTTGTTTTTAGACTGAATCAAATGATTTCCAGTAAAGAATCCACCAACAAAGTAGTCTGAGGTCATTTATGACTCAAATCCTGGTACTCTTCTATAGGGAAGTGAGTTTTCTGTACAGATGGGTGTGAAATTTCTAGCTGAACATATGGAAACTGGAAATAAAAACTAGATTTTAGATATGCCAATGCTGAAAAATAAGCATGATGGGGCTGCAGTATGTGTAAGAATGCAAGTAGCGAACCGGCTTTCCCTCACCTATCAATGGAAGAGTCAGATTTATGGCAGAGAGCACACCGAGTGAGGGAACATCTCAGGACATGTTGATTTATAAACATGAGTTTTTTGCAAATGTTGTTTAGGAATATGCAAGAAGTTACTTTAAATCCATGTAGTTTGCTCTCTGTAATTGTGTCCTCAGTAAGGTTACTTTAAAAGTCTAGAGCACCTAGCAAAGTGCAAACTTAGTTTAAAGAAAATTGTGAAAACGTATGTGTAAACAATTAGATGGCCAGTGTTTCAGACGCTTTAAACAATTTTAAAAAGGCTGGACTGGGGAGTTCTACATTCTAAGAAGTCACTCAGGTAAATAATAAGAGCCTGGGACAATATCTTTTGAATTTTTGGAAACAGAGACAATGCTAAGACTATACCTAACTGTCCAAACCGTCCCAAACTGTCTTGGAAACATGTAGGAACTGTAATGTGCTTGCAAACAGATTTAAATTTCAATTGGGATACGTTATGACAAACAGAGCTATTTTTACACCCATCAAAAATACAGGATGAAAACTTGTATTTCATTATTCTATGCTGACTCTTATCCTGCAGTCAGTTATTTCTAGTAATAATCTCACACACAGAGAAAGAGGGCTCTTAACTGTTATACTGCTAGATAAAACAACTGTGCTTATGTTACCCAATCTTTCTTTCATTTGAGATAAACTAAAAAAGCTGATCAGTCCCAAGCAGTAACTTTCAAAACAGATTACAAAATGAACATTTGTTATAATTTAGCTAAGGTCTTGCTTCCTCTACTCATTCCTGAAGTTCTGCCAACTCACATGTCCAGGGAAACAGATGTTTCTCTGACTTACTTTCATCAGATGCCCACAGCTTAATTTTTCCAAGAAGCAGCCTGGAAATATGCCACTTTTCACCAAACACAGTTGTTTTGACAATTATTACTCTTAATGGAATTCATAAGAAATGAAACCTATCATTGAACTTGGTACCTATAATAGGATTCATATACTAGCCTGACTTGAACAGTTTGAAGTTCTACAAGATGAGGTGCTGCTGTAAATACTTTGAAAGTAAATTCCCATAAACATTAGAAGGTAATGTCTGGCACAGAGGCCTGATTCTTGCAAAAGGGGAATGATGAAGAATTTACTAGAGAAAAGTTTGAAAGTACAATATGCAAAGACCAGCTACTGCTGTACAACATGAACACAGTGGCAAGATAAACTTTATGGAGAGTAACCATTAATGTTTCAGGAATTCTACAGAACCAGTAAGAGTCATTGTCACTCAGAGTTAACTAAAAAAATCTAATCTGCTCCTGTTAAAGATTTTCTATTTTGCGTAAGAATTTTTTAAATCAAGATGAAACTGTCTCTTTAAAATAGAGGTTATTTAGTAAATATCCCAAAACAACAGATACCACTGAGATGGCCAGCACCTCACAATCAGCCTCAGCTTTGAGATATGACCTGACCAAGGAAGACTAGAAGGTTAGAAGTTGCTTCAAAAACTGAAAAAGGTCTAAGACTCCACTGAACCTACTATACTGAACATATGAGTGAATAAATGGTATTCATAACAGTGTATGTTTTGTTCAACACATACTGGCTACTAGTCTGGAGACAGGGCAAGGACATCTGATGTAAAGAATGTGAAATTATATAAAAAGTGAATCTAACAGGGAGCTCAAACTCATGCCTCAGCTGGAGCAGAAATACAAACATTCAGGGCTTAATTTTATGTAAGTGTCTATGACAGGAATCTTCTACTGATGGAAGAAAACATTTACGATGAATTTCCATAAAACAGCCATTCAAAGTTAATAAAGGATTCCTCCAATCAGAAGTTACTTTTGGTGAGGCTAACAGTACAGCAACAGAATTTGGCTAAATCTGTCAAAGAGAAGATGAACAAACACCTGTTTTCATATTTACATAGTGTACCTCAGTGCTATTTTCTGTCTGGATTTGTATATATTCGATTTTGCATAACTCTGCAAACTGTTCTGTTAGCCCTCAGTTACATAGTACCCATGATGCCTGAAGACCATGTTATCTTGCATTTCTAGATGATTCAGATGAGCTCCCTGTTCTGACCTCAAGGTTTCCATGATTAAGACCACTGTCAAGACAGAAGCCAGGAACACCATCTTTTCTCCCTGTGTGCTTGGACTCAAATACTAAATGAGCTTTTCAAGGTGTATGTAAGTAACCAGTTGCAAATGCAAGTCATAAGTCAAATGATTGATGTGGTGCAAATTGCACCACAGGTATACCTTTGAACACTGGGCTTGAGCATTTAAGAGCCGCAGACAGTGAGCTCAATTACCACAAACTAAACTTAACAGAACTGTCAAACTGCAATAAAAGATGTCCAAAAGAAAGTTTTCTGCAGTTGAGGTGACATGGAAAGAATGCAGCATAAGTCTTTGTTAGTCTTTTTTTCAGTATTTAATCCGTAATTTATCTAAATTTAAATAAAACAAATTTCCAGTCTTTTCAGACATTCTACCACTCTTTCCAGGAAATTGGTGAAAACTCTTAATGCTACAGGGTTTAAAAGAAAAAGGCTTCCTGTGAAGTTTGTCTTGAGGTCTAGGTAGGTCAGTATATAAAAGTGTGTATTTTCATGGCAACAGGCAGAAATCAGACTTAGGTAGAGATTAAATTACAGAAATAAAGCTTATAATTTTTAATTTGAGAAGAAATACAGTCTCGTGTTTCCTCAAATTTCTGTTATGATTAGACGACTACTGCTATTAAAAAAGAGGAAATTCTGAGAAGAAAAAGAAAAAAAGGAAAGGAAATGATTTTAGATGAAAGCACAAGGTCATCCCTTAATAGATTAGTGTTGTGAAAATATAAAGGGTGAAGAAAATGTAAGTGGAATGAGGATAGAAATCCATATCTGGAAGACTAATTGGTAATGATCTGTAGTGTCTTTCTCTGAGACAGGCTAGACCCCCGAGATACTCCATTTGCCAAAGGCGTAAAGGTAATGTACAACCAATTAACCACAACCCTTGGAACCCAATCCCATAGCCAGTTTTCTACATTTTTAGTTGTCCACCCATACAGACTGTAGCATTCTAACTCCGATACCTGAGTACTGTGGGAGACAGTATGGAAGCCTAGCTAATGACAAGATAAATGATGTCCACTGCTCTTTGCATGTTCACAGATATAGTTGTTTTATCATAGAAGACAAACAGGTTGGTCAGGAATGGTTTAGGCTTGGTAAATCCAAGTTGACTTTTCTCAATCATTTTCTCCTTCATGTGGTCAGAAATGTTCCAAAAGGACGTGCTTCATGATTTTCCAAGGGATAGAAGAGAAGCTGACAAGCTTACAGTTCTCTGTCTTTTTTGGACTATTTTGAAGATGGTTGCAACATTCACATTTCTTGAGGCATCACTGATCTTCCCCAATTTCCTTGACCTTTCAGAGATAATAGGGAGATCCCTTGCAAGAATTCTCTTTACCACTGGACAACGTCTCTAAAGGAATCCTTGACTTAGTCCTCATGCACTACTTGTAGTTCTCCTTGAACCATTTCATTGAACACAGAGGCTTGGTGAAGATTAAGGCAAGTAAGGCATTGAGCACCTCAGCCTTATCTGTCACTAAATCATCCTCTCCATTCAACAACAGACCATGTTTTCCTTGGTCAGCCTTTTACTACTAATGAAGTGGCAGAATCACTTACTGCCCTTAATACCTCTTAGATGTCTCATTTTCAGTTGAGCCTTGACCTTCCTGACATCATTCCTTACATGTCCCAGAAATGTTTCTAAATTCCTCCTTTCAAGCCTGTCCCTACTTCCACTTCCTGAATAATTTTGACAGGTATGCTCTTTGCTGGATTAAAAACTGGCTGGACGGCTGGGCCCAGAGCATGGTGGTGAATGGAGTTAAATTCAGCTGTCGACTGGTCACAAGTGATGTTCCCCAGGGGTCGGTGTTGGGTCCCATCCTCTTTAATATCTTTATGGATGATTTGTATGAGGGAATTGAGTGCACCCTTGTTTGCAGACAACACCAGGTTGGGGGCTAGTTTCCATCTGCTGGAGGGTAGGAAGGCCCTGCAGAGGGACCCGGACAGGTTGGATCGATGGGCAGAGGCCAATGGGATGAGGTTCAACATGGCTAAGTGCTGGGTGCCACTCTCTGGTCACAACAACCCTATGCAATGCTACAGACTTGGAGAAGAGCGGCTAGAAAGCTGTGCAGAAGAAAAGGATCTGAGGGTGTTGGTCAATGCTCATCTGAACATGAGCCAGCAGCATTCCCCAGGTGGCCAAGAAGGCCAACTACATCCTGAATATCAGGAATAGTGTAACCATCAGGACCAGGAAGGTGATCATCCCCTTGTACTCAGCACTGGTGAGGTCACACCTCAAATATTGTGTTCAGCTTTGGGCACCTAACTATAAGAAAGACATTGAGACCCTGGACTGTGTCCAGAGAAGGGCTACAAAGCTGGTGAGGGGTCTGGAACACAAGTCCTATGAGGAGAGGCTGAGGGTACTGGGACTGTTGAATCTGGAGGAGGCTCAGGGGAGACCTTATTGCTCTCTACAACTACCTGAAAGCAATGTGTGGGGAGCTGGGTGTCAGCCTCTTCTTGCAGGTAATTAGTGATAGGACAAGAGAGAATGGCCTCAAGTTGCACCAGGGGAGGTTCACATTGGAAATTAGGGGAAATTTCCTCTCAGAAAGAGTGGTTAGGTATTGGAACGGGTTGCTCAGGAAGGTGGTGGCATCACTGTCCCTGGGGTGTTTTTACTCTGCTACTCTCCATCCTCATTTTCCTCAGTATTTCGAACTCTGCTATTTCACTGTCAATATAGCCCAAGCTGACATTAATTACATCCAAACACAATTCCTGGTTGTTAGTGAATAGTAGATCCAGCTGTGTGTCACTTTTAGTTGGTTCGTCTTGTATGAGGAAGTTATACCCAGCATCCTCCAGAAATATTCTTGACTCTGTGCGTCCCACTTGTTATACTTTCAGCAGAACTCTGTAAGCTTAAAGACCTACACAACAACTAGGGTTTATAATTCAGGCACTTCCTGATTTATTTAAAGATGCTTCTTCATTTCCCTTGTACTGAATGGGTGACCTGTAACAACCTCACACCACGATGTCACCTTTACTAGCCTCTTCTCTCATCCTGTCCTGCAAGTTATCAGTCGGACTGTCCTCTGTCCCATTGAAAAGCTCCATACATTTTACCTGACACTACACAGAAGGAAACACTCTTTCCTTGCTTTCTGTCTGTCCTTCCTGAGGAACCCATATCTGTCCATCACAGCACTTCTGTAATGTTATCCCAGGTTATCCCACCAAATCTCATTCATCCTAGTGATGCCATGGTTTTGTTATTGCATACTTTCTGTTATTGCATTACTTTTTGTTATTGCATTACTCCATATTGCATATGGAGTAATTGCTCCTTCTTGTTTCCTATTTGTATACATATTTGAGGTGTTTCCTATTTTATCTCTTGTTCTTGTCCCCCCGTATCCTTTTTCTTTTGACTTTGTCCATTACCAGTCCACTTAAACATGGGTTATAATGTCCCTCCCATATCATTCCTCATTAAACAAACTCTTTCTAAGTCCCCTAATACAGCTGACATTGCAGATGCATCTAGCTCATAATTTAAGAAACCTACTTATGTGTATACCCTAATGTAAATCTAAAATCCTAATTAAACTGCTATCAGTGAAGCTCTTGACATGTGTGATACCCTCCACATCATATATTCATAGCATGAGACTGATTAAAAAGAAGCATAAAGTTAAAGATGATGTCTCTAAATCTTTCACTTATGTTACAGACTGTGCTATTCTACACTCTGAAATTAAATATCTTTGCAGGTAATTTTTTTGAAAGCATTAATTTAAATCTATAGTCAGATACTCTTGCTATACTAACAACTGTTGACTTGACAGACAGTCAAGAACAAATTCAGAATTAATCTAGAAAGCTCTATCAGAGTGTTTATATTCTCAATTCTAAAAATATGTTTTATTCTGACGTTCCTGGTAAAACATGATCTAAAACAAATAAAACCAGAAACGAACACAATAAATTTAAATTAAAAACACAAGTTATTAAAGTGGCAGGAAAATAGATGTTAATTTTTATTATTATTTTTACTATAGCTACATTGAAATATTATGTTTCAGAACATTTCTAATAAAGACAAAGACCAGAAAGGCATTTGAATGATTTACCGCACAAACTAAAGTTAGGTACTCAGAAAATCACCTTGTAATACCATGCATATATTTGAACAGATAGACATCTAACCAAGGATATTAAAAATTATGATCCCCTCCATTACACTTTTTTTTTTTCCCCTTCACCCTCAAATGAAAAAGCTTGCTCAAAACTGTTGATTTATTACCCAGGTCTCTCAAAATCTAACCCAGAAAGTCCTTCAAAGTATTCTTAGTCTTGGTTTTGCTTTTAATAATTTAAAATTCAATCATTATTGCACAGTAATTATATGCAATTTTACATCCCATTAACCCTGCTTTGTTTTAATTATAAAGATCCTTTGTTAGATTCTTTTAAATGATCCAGTTTATAATTTCAGGTTATCCTAGGGAGCACTTTAATTCAGCTGCACATTCATCAACTGTTTATATCCTGTTAATTGTTGACAACTGCACAATTGCATTCCCTAGCTATGATTGATGAATTGCATTCACAAGTTTAGCTATTAAGTAGAATAAATATTTATAACAATTTTCAGTTAAAAGACTGTTATCTTTATCCCCAAAAGGATAAATTAAAAATGGATGGGCTGTTTGCAAAGAAGAGCATTCTAGTAATGTGCACACACTTGTTCTAAGACATGTTTATGACAAAAGTATATAGAGGAGCATGTGTCTAAGGGCAGTTTGATTAGACATTCCTTTGACTGTATTTAAGTAGCAGTTCTTCAATATTATTTTATTTTGAAAAGGGTCCACTGATATCTTAATACCTTAATTGCTAAAAATATGCAGATATGAGATTTGTTCAGAAGGAACATTTTATCAATAGTGAGCATGCAATAATGTTTGACCTCACTAGTCAGGTTGAGAAATAAAAAGGATCAAAATGGCATTTTACAATATTATCCAAAAAAAACCCACAACACCATAAATTTAATATATTTGTTCGGTCTATTATGTATAATATTTACTGCATAAGGTGCAGTATGTAACTCACGCAGGTGAGCCCTTTACAGTGTAAACTCAAATAGCTGCTTCATAGCAATAAAAAATTTCCAATGAACAGAATCTACTTCTAACTGTTATAATTGTACTTTAACTTCAGTATCTGCATGGAATCTAAGAAAATTTATACCAACCAAAAACTGGGTATAAAGGCACATGTTCCTGATTTCCAGATTGTAATGGTCCTATCTATTCTCTAATGCTTTCTGCTTTTCCTCTGAAATGAATGCATGGCTTAGCCACTGAAATATCAGCTAGACAAAACGTATCCTATAATACAGAGATTTGATACTTTACTACTGGCAATTATGCACTATCTTTGGGGAAAACATAAACAACAAAACACACGTAAATCTCTTCAACTGGCATATTGCTATATACTTTTTTTTCAAATGCAGTTATCAAAACATCTAGATTTAAGTAGATTTAATTTACTGGCCAATAGAAATGACACACATTACACAAGTGGCTGCATTTGTCTTTGGCATGCCATTACCAGCTAGGCCATAGAGTCCCCATTTCCCCATTGGTGCCCAGCTGACTGACTGGAAGTATTGACAAACATTGCACAGAGTAGAAGATATAAACAGATACAGCATTAAAATTACTCGAGGATTGATAATAAACTATCTTAACAACTTGCAAAAGCAAGGCAGCTCTTCTAAACATGGTGTCTTATGTGCTTTCCAGGACTAAAATTGGACTCAACATTTTAGATAAAATCCTTGTGAACTGACAGTATAAAGATGTGCATCTGTACAATAAATGCTGTGCTTCTAAAACAGATGGAGCAGCAGATGGGTTTACAGATCGGGCTTCCTGGACTGTCTGGGTAAAGCAACCTTGCTGCTCAGGAAAATGGTGGTTCAATTCTTAAACAAACCCAAATATCTATATGGGGTCTCTATTTCCTTCTGCCAATGGAAAAAGAAATAGATTTTATATATTTCTAAATTAAATATTTGCAATGTAAAGTATCTATACAATAAATCTGTTAATTATAATGGCCTTTTCACAATCTTTTTGGAACAGATGGTGAGTAAGTATTATCACCCAATGGAATAAATGCAAAATTACTACTTTTTCAAAAGCTTTAAAATTAATTACCTTCCTTCATTGATGAGCTCAATAAATGCAAGTCCTGCATTCTTCTGAATAGAATTTTGCCATTCCTAAGAAGATAAAATATAACATGATCAAAACCCAAGGACTTTAAACCACATTTCTGAAACTGACCCTGATGACTTCCTAAGAAGCTTGAATTTTGTAATTTTGTCTGAACTTCTTAATCTAATGCTGCTCTTTTTTTCTTTTTTCTTCTCTCTCTCTTTTTTTTTTTTTTTCCCCTCCCTTACAAAGGATGACCTGATCATGTAAAACATGTAATTTATTCTAATCTTCAAATAAAGTTTAGCTGGTCATATTTTCTGTATTATGCTTAAGCAATATTTAGTTTCCCTGTCTTGAAAACACACACACACAAAATAAACAAATCTTGTTTCTTCCATTCATACAGTTGCCCAATGAACATATTAGATGCAACAAAGCATGGCAGCATCATCTTTTTCACTTTACTTCACTGTTACACCTTGTACATTTCACGTAACGCAGGGAATAATCTATATACCATCCACCCACACTTGAGTTCAGTCTCTGCTTTTTTCCCCCCTATTCTGTCTGTAAACAAGATAAGTAGGTAATAATAATCTGAAACTTAAATTTTATTTATTTATTTACTTTTAACATGGTTTCACAAGATAAACTTTTGAAACCAATTTAAACCATTTAATAGAATACTAAAGGATAATAATTTTTACCTCATATACCACTTGACTAAAGACAAAATTCTTAATGCAACATAAACAGATTTATGTCATAAAACACACTGCCTCTGTCCCCTCAACTGTCTGTCTTTTGGTTCTTGAACTAAAAATAAAATAAAATCAAGCTATCTCTTTATAAAGTAAAGATAATTTTCTTTTAGGATAATTCCTTAGAACTTTTATTTAAACATTTCCTTTTCATTATATAGAAAAAAATATAAAAATACATCAGCTGGATTACAGTTCAGAGAGAAATCATCTAGTCTAAGACTTATTATAAACAGTAACAGGTAGAGAGAGTTAGAGTTGCAGAGCTATTCTGCTTTACATTCCCTTTTTCCAGGAATAAAAACATCAGGCAGAATTTCCCAAGTCTTGCCTCCTGACATGGGCAGGAAAAACAGTTTTGCACAGAATGAGGAAATTTTCTCAAATAACTGTTGGGAAAACGAGCCACTAACCATGCTTTTTACCATGAAAATTCATATATTTGACCAACTTAAGCATTTTAAAAACAAAACAAATCATAACAAACAATTCTTCTGCTCCTGATAGGTTTTGTAAGGAGAAAGTTGCTAAAATACCTGATGCATATACCCAAGTATATCCATTACTGAGCAAGTAAGTTTCAGTTAGGGAATACAGAGTATCAACATTCAAGCCACTAGTTTGTGGGCTGGAAAACCATTGTAAAAGATCCTTTGTTCAGTGGAGTTCATTTTGTTCTTTTCCAAAACCAGTGACTGAAGCAAGTCTAGTGATCTAGTTTTTGAAAGAAATTAAGTCCTTAGTATAGTACAAAGTCTATCTGAGAAACTAATAGAGAAAGGACTCAGTTGCTTCAATATAGGTACCTAGTGGTATTTTAAGTACTTTTGTTTATCCTGTCTACCTGTGTCCACAAAAAGTTAAGACATATTTGCAAGTCTTTTGTCAGATATTCCTGCTCAATGTCTTAATACTGCATGAAATTTAAGCCACCTAACTTGATCATTGGTGAGATATCTCAAGGTACTTAAAATGCCAGCAGATCTAGCAAACAAATCTCTCTGTATGTCTTCATAGATAGAAAATCTCATTGGTTCATGATGAAAGTGTATGAAGCCTACCCACATATTTATCAAAAACTAATGGAAATGTAACAATGCAGAAACACAAAGAAACAAGGATTTGTAGTTCATGCATTGCTTCATGGTAAATTTGCTATATATTCCAAGCCTCCATTAATCCACCAATAACAAATAACAAAAATAAAAGACATTTTAAGAAGTGAAATTAAGACTTAGAACTATTTGCTCAAAGAATGTGAAAAGGTTTTGTTGTATTATCTTAGTTTCCACAGAAAATCTTTCTCACCCTCGAGATGCAAGAAGCAGAAAGACATGCATACACCAAATATAAAGAATGCAGTGACCACTGGACAATTTATGCTACAGGCAAATAGAAGCATAGCATACACATTTGGTTATTAACAATGTAGTGCTTAAATAACTACATCTCAAGTGTAGTTCATATCACGAAACTTCTGGGCCTTCAAACGAGAGCTGGGAGACTTTTCTGTGCATCACAACTGCTGATACTAACAACATGATGAAGACTGCCAAAATGTTTTACCAGAGAATTTCTTCTATACAAGAAGAATGTGTTTCCCTTTCCATTGGAAAAAGGGTCTTGCTTCACAGGGCAGTGCAGATGACTGGAGCACCTCCCCTGTGAAGAAAGGTTCAGATAGCTGGGGTTGCTGAGCCTAAAGAAGAACTAGCTCTGGGGTGACCTCATTGTAGCTTTTCAGTACTTAAAGGGGACTTATAAAAAAAGATGGAGAGTGAATTTTTGCTCAATCAGATAATGACAGGACAAGGAGGAGTGGTTTTAAACTAGAAGTGAGATTTAAATTAGAGATTAGGAGGTAATTCTTCACTCAGAGAGTGGTGAGACACTGCAACAGGATGCCTAGAGAGGTTGTGGATGCCCTATCCCTGGAGGTGTTCAAGACCAGGAAGGATGAGGCCCTAAGCAACCTGCCAGGGTGCTTATGGCAGGGGAGTTGAAACTAGATTTTTAAGGTCCCTTTCAACCCAAGCTATTCTATGACTAAAATACTGCCAGCACTGTACCACTACCCAAACAAGGTATTCCTCTTGATCATAGGCATTGTATAGAAGACTCAGGGATAGATGCATGTTTAGAGACTAATAGACTCAGTATTCTAGAATGATAGCACTTCTTCATAATAAAAACAGAAAGAGGATATTGAATTTCTTTTCTTTTTTTAACATTCTTGCTGTTGAAAAAAAAATCAAAAATTCAAAAAATGTCTTCATTCTCAATAACTAAACAATGTAATATATGACATTCAATTAAATTACTGTCCATTCTCTCTGCATTCTAAATATTTTATATTTATATTTTATATTTAGAAAACAAACAAACAAACAAACAAAAACACCTGAGATGATGGTAAAAGGTGAAAATTTCTAGATAAGGAACCATATCACAGTATAGATACTACATGAAATTCCGGCCTTTTTTTTTTTTTTCTTTCAAAATAAGATGTATATTTTCTTATTTTCTGATATAGTTACTTTTTTTTTTTCTGAGTACATTTTCCTCAACCTGCTCCTTCTACAGATCTCTAGTACACAGTTCTACAATCTCCTACAATCTCTAGTACAACAAACAGTAATAATAAAAAATATAAAAGGATAACAACAACAAAATTGAATTTCTGAAATTTTTGTCCAATTAAAAATTGAAAAAAAATCTTTTTTTTTTTCAGTTTGTATTCTTCATTCTTGTATTCTTTATATTCTTTCCAAATCAGCCTCTGCTTACTTTTCTGATTTTTATTCATGACAAGTAGACAATTTATTTTACAAAAAACTCTTGTGATATTTAAAATTGATAAATTAAATAATCAAATAATTAACTATTAATTACATTAATTATATATTACTATAAATTATGACATTTTTCATAATATAACATATTTATAATACATTATATATTAAATATATAAATATATTATAAATATAATATTTATATTATAAATATATACATATATTTTTATATATAATATATAAATATATATTTATAATATATATTATATATTTATAATATATTATTTATAATATCATTTGAATATTCATAATATACTATATGTACTATATAAATAATATATCATGTTAAATTTCTATACATTATTCTATTAATTACGTATTAAAATTATGTATTAATTACATATTAAAATTACACATAAATGATATTAATGCATATTACACAATAATATTAATACATATTACATATGTAATATTAATGCTACATATCAATTAATTATATATTAGTAAATTAAATAATAAATCTGATGTACTCTACCTTGATTAAAAAAAAATAGTGATTTTCAGAGTTTTCATAATCTATGTGACAATTCTGAACATTTCCAATTTCTCTAATGAAGTGTAACTTTCCTTCAGAATTGTCTCAACAAATTGCACTTACTGACTAGACAGATACCCTGTCTAATAATCATTCAACAACTCTTTCCACTACAGGAGCCACAATCTCAATTTCAGTTTCTCTGGACTTCTCTCTTCATGTACTGGTTTGTTCCTTTTTTTTTTTTTTTTTCCTTTTTGTCATATTGAATATTTATTTAATTTTCTAGTCTAAGATATTAATAACCCACTTGATATCTCAGTTCTTCAATTACTGTATTTTAATCATTACTTCTTGACAGATGCAGTTTTGTTATATTGATTCTCTTCTTTCTGGACACTTTCATATGTCTGGACAAAAGTCTTGCATGGAGCTGTACAAGTGCTACCTTTTATAAGGATATGGAACTGAAAAGTTTATAAAAATGTGTTTGCAATTCACAACATGCATGTAATTTACCTTGGGTTTGAACTCCATGTTTTGATGTTTCCTACTAAAATCACTGATAACTTGCTTTATGTCATTTAAGTAGAAATATTCAAAGGAAACATTATCAGATTGAGGGAAATGTTTATTTATTACAGAAAAACATGCCCATTAAAAGTAGGTATGAGAAAAAAAAAATGGTTTAAAGATATAGCCGCATAAATTTTTGAGCACATTGTGTAGATTTTAAGATCATAGGATCCTTCCTTCCATTCCTAAAAGAATTGAGCTACAGAGATCAGAGGCCAAAATGTAAGAGGCCTTCCATTACTCTTCGGAATGAGAATCAGATCTAAGAATTTTATTGCTTTTATTCTTCTCCCATACTAACATATATACTGTTAATAGATTATAAATAAAATGTATTTTGGTCTACTCTTTCAAGTAAATTTGGAAATAATTTTAGAATTTTATGATAGGTCATCATTTTCAAAAGTGACTATTTCCCACAAAAAAAGATGCTGCATAATGACAGACAGCATTCTTCTTGAAGGCAAATCTGAAAATATTGGAATCCATTAGGCTTCTTGCCAAATCTCAGAAAAGAAAATGAATGTGAAGCTTTCACAACACAATTTATGTGAATATGACTTTAACAATGCAGCAAAGGTAATAGAAAGTTTTAGATTTCACTTTCGCAAGACTCATTTTCCTTTTATATTCTTGACTGAGAATAATGTTAATCTATGTTAACCTTTTTTTTTTTTTTTTTTTTTCCCTTGGAAGCACGCAGACCCATTGCCCTTCAGATCACCTGTGGTAATTGTCCAATTTATCTTGAAAATGAAGTCAAACATTACCAGAAGAACATTTCATTGGTATCTTAGAAGAAAAGAGGAAAAAAAAAAAAAGTCCCCAACTGTAAAAACAGTTACATTATCCAAACAGTACTAGAGAAATGGCCAAATTTATTCAGATGTTACAGTAGTAATCTTAATTGTCTTGTAGAAATCATCACATACCTCTAAAACAGATAGAAGATATATACATATATGTTAGAAGATGCACACATCTCCAGAATTTCTAGAGTTTACTTCATGACTGGAAAAATACTTTTTTGAGACATTTTAAAATTGTTATTAGCAACTTTTGTTGCTATGGATAATCATGTTAAAAGCTAGTCCAGTTACTATTCTTTTATGCTGAAGGTGAGTAACTAATTTGAAGTTTTGCAAAACACAGCAGTAAAAAGAAGACTTTCTAATGTACAGAAAACTGCTTCTTACTTTCTCTCCATCATACTTAAAATGAAAGCCAACTAACTATCAATAATGATGGTCTCCAATAATGAGGTCTTGCAACCACTCTCAGTCCTTAAAGAAATACCAGATGGCTCTTTCTGACACTCTAGGTGTTTTCCTCTATCTACCCAAGATCCTTCTCAATTGTAGATGAGTTAATAGAAAAGTCAGGGGAAGACACCTTAACATACAGGGATATGAGGAAAGTAATTCATACAATTTTCTGATCCATCCTGTTTTGCCATAAATCTAGAAAAAGCTCAAATCAGCATCTTACTCGTGTCTAATAAATGTATACTTCTTGCTTTTTTTTTTTTTTTCCCTTACAAAAAATATTCTGATATGAACAGGAGAGAGAAATCACCAGAATTTTTATGATGAGTCAGGTGTAAATGAGATATGGAAGAGATCCTGCTTGTTACTGATGGAAAAACACTGAATTAGCTTTCTGAGTGTACAGGTATCTGGAAAGACACCTCACAGAATAAACAAGAAAATAAGATTTCCCCACTACTTGGAAAGAATACATTGATGATTTCCATTTGGAAGTTAGATTATCAGAAGCAGATGGCCAAGAGATGAAGACTGAGATTGGGTTGAAAGACATTCCCCACATGGACAAGGAATTAATGGGAGTAAATTCTCTGACACTCCTTTAGCTTACAAAGACAACACAAAAGGATAAACTTTTGGACAACTTCCAGAATTCTACAAAGCAAGAGAGAAACTCCAAGAGAAAAAAAAATAAATAAATCACTTAACTTGTGGAACTTGTGTATAGAGATATACATAGACATCCTTCCCTTCAGCAAATTTTAATTCAGACTTTTGCAATGATATGATATGCAGCATCTGTCTCCTAGTTGCATGGGTACAAATACAGAAACAATGAATATTCTAACAGGATGAATGAGTAAACATGGCCAGAGGTGGAACAGACAATTTGTTTCATGGTTAGGAAAAAAAAAGGTTAGTAAAGTACACCTCTGTAGGAATTTTCATAACCAGCCTCATTCAAATTGTGTTGCATATATCCTAAGTAAATTAAGTTCTAGGTTCATCATTCTTTAGATTTAAGAGAAGTAATCATTTAATTTCTCTTCAGCCTTCCTACTAATGCTGGTGTGAAAAACATGAATAGCAAACACTTGGGCTACTATCAAAGGTACTCTTAAAGAGATATTAAAAATTAAGAACCATGAGATATGTAGAGATACCTTAGGAAGGAACAAAGGCGGAATAATAGTCATAAATAATCTAATATTGGCAAGAAGATTAAATAGATACAAAATTAAATAAATAAAATTATAATGAAAATTAAAATGTTTGTAATAATATATAAAGTGTAAAAAATAGACATTCAGACATTCAAATATTGTAGTACAGAAAGAAAGGTTAACTGTCTTGAGATGGACACTTGATAAGATACCTGTTGGAGTGGTATTGATAAGAAGGAACTATACCACAGAGCCGTAGAATTCCTACTTTTCTAGAAAGAATTGAATAGAATATGAGTAGTATCAGGAAGCATGAGTTGTGCTTCTTTTATATGAATCCCACACTTCAAGGCTTCTTCTGGTCAGCTATAGGGACCAGGAAAGGATTTCTGGTTTTGATCAACTTCTGAGTTTCTGTGTTGGGCAGCTGCCATTCTCTGAAGCCTAGGACATATACCATCCCTTGAGACAGGATGCACGTTTGGATCTCCTAGGGCATTTAGTACTAAATCTCTCCGGAACCTGGTTTATAGATCTTGCCTTTTTTTTTTTTTTTTTTTTTTTTCCTCCCTTGGAGAGGGATTAATTTCTTGCTTCAAATATTTTCTTGCCACTTAGGAGAATGGATAATGCATTCTTTCCTCCCAACCCCTTTTTGCCACTTCATACATATGATTGCTGTAATGTATGTAATAGTATAAAACCACTATGTTTTACATGTATCAAATCTCTGGAGACCATTTTATGGACTGTGCTACATGGGAGAAGATCCTTCACAGATTTTTATTTTATTTTTTTTAAGTATGTACTGACTGTCTTCCTGTGATATGGAGAGACAGACTGGAATCTATCCAAGCAGCTTCTGACTTTCCAGGTTAATAGACTAGACAATGTAGACAAACACAACTCATTTACGAGTCTCACACTGTTAAACAAACTTTGAAAGGCTTAGCTGAAGCCCAGTTTATCCATCAATTATGTACCGGGGTTTGTGAAATTGATATACTCTTGATATAGTTTGCTTTCTTTAAGACACTTTCAGCTGTATATTTTTTCATAAATGCAAACTGTTTACAGAATTTACCTACAGCTTACCTACAGAAGAACCATGTGTTATCAATTATTTGAGAATCTCATAAAAGGTTTTAATTAAAAGCATTTATTGGTTATGTATATCTTTTCCCTCCCCACTCCCAGATTTTCTAGTAAAATCCAATTTACAATGGATAACATCTAAAAGAAAAAAAAATCCTCAACATAGGAATTTAGAAGCAGATTATTTCCATTCTGGCTTTGATATTTCCTTTGGAAGCTCCTGAGCTTCTGATCTTGATCAAATTTCTAACATAGGGGGAGGGGAAATCAATAGAATGAATGATGTTTTGAAAACTACTAAATCCTGAAATTAGTCAGATATTCTACACGTATTCTAGATCTGCAAGTGACAGCATTTTTCCTAGAGAACCAATTATACTATAACACTATGTTTTTAAAATGGTAAAGTTGAAATGTGTCTTAAATACTAAGAATATTTTCTGTTTTATAAGATAAATTTCCCCTGTTAATAGATAAGATACAGAAAAATACAAGTGGCATGAGATAAGACTCCTTTGGGATAACACCATTCAGTTTCTGCAGAAGCTGCATCACCAAACAGAAATACTTCCAAGAGATCTGGAAGTAATTAGGAACTGTTGTAGCATTTGGGATAAAATAAAATAAAAAAATAAAATAAAATAAAATAAAATCAATGAAATCTAAATCTGATGCAACACAGAACTACACTGAAAAAAAAAAAAAAAGAATATATATATTTAATTATATGGTTTATTGAAGAAATCTGCCACTCCAATAACAACACAGCAGTGACATACTCAACTAGGCTGAGGGAACAAAGGCTAGCTAATCAAGCACAGATCTTGTCAAACATACCACATCTTCATTCATTTTATTTTAAAATAGACAAAATTTTAATGAATATGCCTATTTTCATGAAAAGTGAAAATAACGACATGTTTATTATCAATCATTGCTGATCCACCCAACCCCCCCCCCCCCCAAACAATATTTCAAGTATTTGAATGTATGTGTTTCGATTATATAAGAAATAAAGAAAATGAAACCTTCAAAGTAACCTAAATTTTAGTCTAGAAGTAGGTGACACTAGGAAAAAAAACAAAACAAATCAAATAAACAAAAAAAACAATACGGGTGCAGGAAAGCGAGCTACAGTAAGCACTTTTTATTCCTCCCTAAACCCCAAAATAACGCACCATCCTTACAGGAGTTCCTTTAAAATTTAAAATGTATTTTTCACAGAAACTCTAAATTCCTTTGGGGGGAAAGACTTGATTGCATATCCCTCAGAGTCTAAAAGGCTGCCCATATGAACTGAATTATCCATGACATGTACCTTCAGACATTTGTAATGTGATATTTCATGTAAATTTAGACCATACCTTGGACGTGAGCCGCTGGCAATGTTGATTTTATTCAGGAGCTCAGATAAGAAAAAAAACTCTGACATCCTTGCTAATCTGTAGTCGTTAACATGGAATTTCCAACATAAAGAGCATAAAAGCATCTAATTTGCTGTAGCAAATGAAAGGAAAACAAACTTTGTATTTCCCTTTCCTTTTCCATGTCTAAAGTTACTCTGTTCTGTGCAAACAAAATTGCACTTTTCAAAGGTTTTTGATATTATCATCTATCTTTTGAATGACACATTTCAAACTTCTCCAAATAATCTGTTGAATGTTATTCAATTTGAATATGAAAGATTTACCTATGATAGGAAGAAAACTCTTAGTTACATTGGCAATATTTAAAAAAACCAACAAAACAAAACAAAAAACAAACAAACAAAAAAAAAGAACTTTATTCAATTTCTCATATGGAAAAGCTCAGGTAGCGCTACCCATTTTTATATAGAGATGATTAGATGATTTAATCTCATTTTGTTGCGGACAACATTTCCTAGGTTCCTAATTCCAAATTCTGTTAACTAGAGGCTGGATTACATTATATGTTTTATCTGCCATTCTCTTCTAGTCATGATCTTAATTATGTCCTATTAGTATTTTAAAACATTTACCATGTGTTTTCTTTCAACAAATAATTTTAAATAAATTAAATACAAAATTCTACCAAAAAGTTTTCATGTAAATGAGCAGAACCACAGATTGTTTAGTACACCTATGAGATGCTCTATGCAGATACCATGTTCTGTGCAGATGCAATGCTTTAGGTGAGCCACTACACCACTACAGCCCCCTGTTGACAAATGCCTATAGAAACGTTTAGCATCACTCCCCCAACAAGCTTGGAGCATTGGAGTAATTGTAATGAATAGGCATAGAAATAAGAAGAATAGGCACAAGAAATAAGCATAGGCATAGAAAATCGTCTTCATATACAAGACAAGGAAGCAACCCTAAAATATCAGCTAGGGTATAAGAATTAAAAGCTGTTATTTTCCCAAGTAATCAGATAGAAAATAGCTCTCAATCAAACATAGAAAATCAATAAATATTCAAAATTCCAAAATGATTAGACTCTTAATATTGTATAAGGTATACAATTAGGCTTATTTTTAAGATAGTCAAATATTTTGAAATAATAAATAATTTGTATAATAGTCACAAAAACAACAAATTGATTTAGGTGCATTTGTTACATAGCTTTACAAAGATGTCTAAAAAAAGCATTGCAGAAAGAGCTTAAATTTCTCTCTCTTCCTTTCAATCAATATTTGAGGCAAAGTTTCATCTCCAGGGCCCTTAATGGCAGGAATTCCTGGAGCCAGCAAATGAGTAATGTTAAACCTCTGATTAGATGATGAGGCCATCAAAGACACTAGACCCTAATGCTACATTCTACTTTACTATTGAGAACTGCAGTAAAACCAAATGCTAGGGAAGAAAGGATTGTAAGTTATTCCTTTCCTCAAGTAAAGGTTTCAAAAGCTGTTAAAAAGAAAAAAAGAAAAAAAAAAAAGAGGTTGCATGACATGAACATAAGGCTCAAAAGCTTTAATGGATCTTTTGGAATTTTCCTGGAAGTCAGGATTTCACCATTAGGTAACAAATTTTTCAAGTATAGTATCCTGCTGGAGAGGGTTTGAACTTCAAACCCTACTGAGGATTCCTGCCAGGGATGTATTTTTCTTTCACTTTTTCCTAACAAATATCCATCCTGGCTAAGAGGAAAAAAAAATAAAGAAGAAGAAAGAAAAAAAAGGAAAACAAGATTTAATGATTTCCTTATGACACAAGCTTGAAGAAATGCAATCTATGGACTAGCAAACAGCAGGTAAGTTGGAACACCTCCCCCCTGAATCAGTTGTAAATGTTAATTATTTTCATCAAAAGAAGATCTTAATTTCAATTACTCCTAGACCCTTTTGTTTTTTGTACATTTTTGGTGCATGTTCTCAAAGTGTAGCTGTGAATGCTCAATGAAAACTACAAATAAATGTTTTTGTTTTGTTTTGTTTTCTAATAATTTTAAAGGTTACCCTAGGCATTTTGCGTAACAACTTGCAATGTGTTTAACTGGTATCTTAAATCTGTGGGGAATTTGATAAAAGGTACACTGTTAATAAGTCTTTAGAACTAAAAAAATGGTGAAGATATTGGGACCTGTATTTGCCTTGTCTTACAAAAAATGAGAAGAATTCTAAAATGTTTGCTTATTACTGGCAGTTTAAAGTAAAAGGCTTTATATAAGAAATTAGCCAATAACACTGTAGAAACAAATAAAATCAAAATTGAGAAGTAAACAATCTGAAAACCATGAGGAATTATTTTAGTTTTAAATATTTTACTTGTGAGAGCAATTCAAAATGTTAATTGATTCAGATTTCTGAGAAACCAGTTACTACGATGGTAAAAAGAAATAATAATAATAACCACAGCATTTTTTTTAAACAGAAACATTCTGCTTCTGGCAGGTCTAGAGGAATACTTCAGTCATGTTCCTCTGCTTTTTATGTACTGATAGCTATAAAAAATATGCAGTATTTTATGTCACATATACTGAAAGCCACCGTGAAGTATGGTTTAATGAAATCACTAATTCAAGGACAGATTTTAACATAAAATTAGGAAAACAGTATTATATTCATGTACTGTAAATAAGAACTGTCTTGAAAGAGAATTAATATGCAGGAAATGTTCATAATATACATCCATACACTTTTAAAAGCCAAATACAAGTATACTTTGCAAACTCTTTGAATATAGAGACAGTATGCAAAATTGTGTGTGTGTATATATCTTTATGCTACCAGAAGAGATTAATTTTTATTTTCCTGTACTGAAATGGAAGAATGAAACAAGCAGCAATACAGAATTTCTGGGCTGGCAGTAATCCAGCACTGAGATAACTACTACAATTAAAACCAGAGAATGTCTTACCTGTGAACAAAGTAGCATAACAAGTTCAACCACTGAAGTACTCGACTTCATACAAACCAGACCTGCAATAGATAGTCAAAAGTGAATTTAAAATAGTGCTGATATTTAGTAATTGTAGCTAAATGTTTTTAGAAAATCCTTAAAATCTCTGTATTGTATTTTTTAAAATCACTTAAATCCACTGAAACATATTTCAAGTACAAACATCTGATAACTTCAGATTCAAACATATTTAAATGTTCAGAAACTATCAAAACATCACCTAGAAAAACATACACTGGAATCAGGATATATATATATATATATGTGTGTGTGTGTGTGTATATATATATATATAATTACTTTTTTTTTTTTGTCATTTAGCTCAGTTCATTATTTAGCAAAACAAATAAATAAAATCTACCTACCTACCTATATCATCCAAAGCAATTCAATATATGATAAGAAAACAATCTTTAAAAATTAAATCTTGTGAGTGTTTAACCTGACCAGGTATTAACTGGGAGATTATAAGGCCTCTGCACAGAAATTGTTTTAATTCTCATCTGGCAGCGGTTTTTCCTGTAATTGAAAGTTTGAGGAGTAATGAAAGGTGCACGTGTGTGAAATCTAATTCCTATCGTTTAGAATCCATACTTTGTAGTTTGTTTTTCTTGAAAATCCTGAATTATGCAGCGTAATTATTGTTCACAGTTTTGTACTTAATTTGAGTAATCATGTAATCACATTACCACTATTTGCAATACTTTTATTTTTTTTTTTTTAAATTGGAATACTGATTAACTTTCAGAGAAAAGGATACCACGTCTAGGTATTTAAAAAATACATTGTGGAAAGATGAAGAGGAATTTATGCTTCTACTTTTAACTTTGGTATCCTTTGGGTTCTAAAATCACGTGGGGAACATATTGATATAACAGTTTAGGGCACGGAAACACTTTGTTCATGTCATAAAAATGATAAATACACAAATAATAAGGCTTACAACTAAGGACCAAACAGGAAGCTGAAAAGCAAGCTGACGTGCTTTAAGTAGGTTTCAACAAACAGCGATTAGAGACAAAAGCACTCCTACACAATAGCGTGGATATTTATTGAGGGTAATGGATAAATACCCTTTTGTGCCCATTTTGCTAACAATCCCATCCTCATTGTACAGTAACACAGAACACGCTGTAAGAAGCTACTAGGATTCCATTCTATCAGATATACAAGCAGACAGTTAACTAATGAAATAAGAGGCAGATGTGAAAAGCTCATTTAGGAAGACAATTGCTGTAATTGATCAGCTATTCTCATGCTCAAGTGCTAGAGGATCAGAAAGATTAATGGGATACTTATCACCTGCAGGCTACCTCCACTGTTTGAAAGCTGACAAAGAAAATCCAAACAGAAGAGCAAACTCCATAGTTAAGCCAATGCAGGTAGCACAGATACATTAAATATTTTACCAGAGAATATTCGCTGTTTTATTGTGAATCCATCTCATATTCTATAACACTAACAAACACCTTTTCTGTCACATAATTAACCTCATATGTATGAGAACACGATCTAGACAGAATAATGCTCTTCTTCCATGCTACATAATTCCCATGCTACAGAATTCCCATGCTACAGTCTTCTAAATGTTTATCTATCTTTACCTTCTGATTTCATATCAAAAGAGCTTATGCTTATGACTCTAACATAAGCATGATACACACTTATGAAAAATAAACCAATCAAATTACACAATAAAGGTTATATATAGGTACAGTAATTTTGTTGCATCTTGACCAGATCTCCTTAAATAAAAAATTTGATGTAAAACCTACACTTCACTTATAGAGATACATATAATGAATACTTCCAGGATTAATTAATTAAATTAGAAGTTTTTATCTTTCAAAGACAATTGGTAATACTTGTACCACCAGCTTCAAACAAAATAAAATAAAAATAATAAATTTTGGAGCATAGAACAAAACAAGTATGCCTAAAATGGTAGAAAAACAGGACAAATACTTGTTATTATCATCCAAATAACAATGATGATCTAGCATTTATGCTGTATAATTCATAAAACAGGACACTCTGTTTGAAGACAATGAGAATTACTTTAACTCAAAGTCTTCTATTTAACAGTAACAAGAATGTTAACACTAAACTTTTTAAAAAGCCTAATAATTATATGGGCTTGATAAATAACTAAAATAAATAAAGTGTTTGTCTGATCTTAAAATCAATGACTTTTCTCTGTTTGTCTGAACATCAGTTGATAATTTTTGTATACCAGAGCTAATCAACTGTGATCTTGGATGTAGTCTTCTAGCATAAGAGCGAGGACTGAATTGATTTTGGTAAAATTCAGAAGAGGAGGATACAGAACTGACATCTGGTTAACACATCAGCAAATCCATTAGTTGTAACCAGCTCTGTATTTGCCTGCTGATGAAATAAACCACTGCTAACAGACATTAACACCTCTCATAACAATTTCATTTGAAATTAGACGTTTGTGTGAGGATTTTCAAGTAAAAAACAAACAAACAACTAACTTAGAAATTGTGGCACTTTTCACCTGTGAAAGTAGAGAAGGAAATAGGAAAGCCTCACAAAACAGGTTCATGGTGAAAAAGATGGATGCCTTTACAGAGAGCTCTGCCTAAAGCAGAAGAAGCAGCTTGAAGTGTGCAATTCTCTAGTTAGAAATAAGGAAAGATAGGAAAAGTCATAACAGAAAAGGGGGAATCTCAATGAGATTCCATCTCAATGAGTAGGACGAAGGGTAGAAGCAGAATCCTTTTATTCATCTTTTTTCTCTAAGCTTTTATACTGTATATTACTTGAAGTAAAATAGATTGTGGAAATGTGAAAAAGAGCAGGGGCACCATTTCACATCATAAGACTCTTTCTTATCAGCTTCCTACTCACACTTCGGTAGAGTAGATGTTCAGAACATCTACTCAATGTTCAAATAGCAGATATTCAAAATAGTAGATGTTTAATTGTAGATGTTCAAAACATCTACTCAAAACATATGATGGAATCTGTGTGCCCTCCCTTGTATGCTCCGCTTCCTCATTCCTAGCTGCCAAGGGCTCTATTTTGTGTCCTTGTGCTTCTTCCCATCTTTGATTATTACTGATTAAGCAGGAAAGGTTTGAAATAATTTTAATTTTTTTTTTTCCTCCTCTGTTACACAAAGCACAATTAATGTTCACCTGTCAAAGGTGTTGTAGCGTCAGTAGTAGAGGATGATAAAAACAGGACAGATCCATTCGTTACTATTCGGAAGAACTGACAATGCAACCTCTGGTTTATGAAAATCCCACATAATCGAAAGCGTAGGAGTAAGTTAAAGAGGAACCACCATACCTCTTCTATTGAACTAGCACACATACATGGGAGAAAAGGTCGTTTTAATAATATATATATTTTTTAAGTTTGTGCAATCCTCTGTTCTAGGAAGTCCAGCTTGTATTGAGTGCCTCACTGCTTTAGGCTTGGTACAGACACTAAAATAATTTATTTCTTCAGACAGTAGATATTCTGACAGACAAAAAACAAAGGAGAATGAAAATGTTCTACTCTCATTGTGCAGGCAAAAAGGCAGAAACTGGTTGAGGTATCTTCACAGAATCAAAAATAGAATCACGAGAAACAAAAAATATGGCAAGCTTTGAAAAATAATGGCTTCTTTGATTGAGGAAAGCATACAAATCTATTTTCTGTTTTCTCCCCTAGTGTCCCCCATTTAACTCCAATGTGAAGTATTTGCAATTCAAACTAAAACTGTTGCCTGCATTCTTCAACTGCATATAAGTTCTTCCTATACCATCTGTATCAAATGCCATTAAGGAAGTTAATGTAATTACCAAAATACAAGTGGATATTTCCTGCATACAGCAAGGTTAAAAAGGTCATTGTTTAACTGAATGGAGTACTTGCTCTTTATATTTGCTGTTCTTAGTACTTTTCTTCATGGTCTATTCTCAGCCCATTAAATATAGCCATCAAAATTCAGCAATTTGATGGCAACAATGACCACATATATGGATGCAAAAATTGGGAGAATCAAGTGCATGACCTTAGCTAATCTGGAATAAATGATGTATGCCTGGCAATTATCTTGAAATGCTCTGGTTTACATGACTTCTTTTTCAGTGTTCTTCTGGTGCCCCAAAGATATGCTAATTATTTCTCTTCACTATGACTTATTAATGTCTAAAAAAGATTAATTTCAACATTACTATTTTAGTCATGCCTATGGCATTAATGAAATCATGGGTTCAAAACCTTGAAGTCACCATGCTGAACAAGTCAGTATGAATTTCTATTTTGAATAAATATAATGTAAGCTGATAAAATAATTTATTTAAAAAATCCTTATGAAATAAGATCACGTTTTTGAACTTCTTTTTGTTATTATTAATGCAATGTGTGTATGAGTCTAACTGAATACCACCACAATTTCATCTGGTCTTTATCAAAGTTTGCCTGCATTTTCTTTCAATGATTTTACTTTGCCAACTTAAACCCTTATTGGAACTGGATGCAATTGTAATATTAGGAAAAACAAAAAGTTAAATGTTTTAACTCTTCTATTGAACTTAGAAAAAAGATGCAATTAGCCAAACTTTAGAGCCTGCAGAAGCTGCAGAAGTCTTTCACTCACTTACAGTTGTGACTTAACTGAGAAGTCTCAGGTATGGTTACAAAAAAGCCTGAAAAAGTTTACTCTGTTAAGCCTAGTTCACAGAGAAAAGTTGGCCTCACAGAGAAAACATTATACCATGTCATCAAAACTACAGGAGCTTGGTATAGAAAATAAAGCTTATGATAAAATAAAGACATTCTAGTGTATGCATTATTATAAAATTAACTTAGAAATGAGCATAACGTCCTAAAATTAAACAAAAAGATTCAGTACCAGAATTATGAACCTGTACCAGAATTATGAACCTGTATATTCAGTGTACATTCAGAATATGAGCCAGCAGTGTGCTCAGGTGGCCAAGAAGGCCAACAACATCCTGGCTTGTATAAGAAGCAGTGTGGCCAGGAGGGCTAGGGAAGTGATTGTCCCCCTGTACCCGGCTCTAGTGAGGCTGCACCTCGAGTACTGTGTTCAGTTTTGGGCCCCCTCACTACAAGAAGGACATCGAGGTGCTAGAGCTAGTCCAGAGAAGGGCGACAAAGCTGGTGAGGGGTCTGGAGAACAAGTCTTAGGAGGAGCGGCTGAGGGAGCTGGGTTTGTTCAGCCCGGAGAAAAGGAGGCTCAAGGGTGACCTTATTGCTCTCTATAAGTACATTTAAGGAGGCTGTAACGAGGTGGGGGTTGGTCTATTCTTCCATGTGCCTGGTGACAGGATGACGGGGAATGGGCTAAAGTTGCACCAGGGGTGTTTTAGGTTGGATATCAGGAAGAACTTCTTTACTGAGAGGGTTGTGAGGCATTGGAATGGGCTGCCCAGGGAAGTGGTGGAGTCACCATCCCTGGAGGTCTTTAAAAGACGTTTAGATGTAGAGCTGAGTGATATGGTTTAGTGGAGGACTTGTTAGTGTTAGGTCAGAGGTTGGACTCGATGATCTTGAGGTCTCTTCCAACCTAGACAATTCTGTGATTCTATGGAATTCTATTTTTTACTTATATTTTCATAAGGTCAACTACTTTATACTTCCTACTGATAGAGCTTTTCATGTACCTTAAACAAAAATGTACATTGTTCATATTGTTCATTAGTAATTAGTACTGGTAATTAGTACTGTATCTGTTCCCATAATCCTCACTGTTTTACGTGCCAAGACACAGAATAGGAATTTTCCCCAGTTAATTGATGAACTTACATGTCTTCATTTTTATAAGACTATTATCTTTTACTCCTTTCAAAATTTGTTAGCAATGGTGCAAAAAACTCTGATGACAGTTCATGCCGATGACAGACACTAAAGCATATCTTGGCTTTGACAACACTGAGAAAAAAAGAGATTGATATTTTGGTTGTAAATCCAAGTTTGTTTTTGCAAGATCTCTTTATCCTGCCATCAAAATCTTTACAAATATTTTCTTGAAATATTTTGCGAAATCCAAACTGGAATCAGAGAAATAAGCTTAGTATTTCTTTTTTTGACCATTAATTAAAATTATTTGGATATTTTAAATCTCCATTATTCTTTCTCTGCCATACGTTGTCATTCAGATTCATGGTTTTAGTCAACTACCAAGTTGCTGGCAAGTGCATTAAAGATCTGAAAAGCATAGGGGGAAAAATATAAAGATAACTGAAAAGTTTGTGAGCGTGTAAAAATATTAACTGAAATGAAAGATTTTCTTCCTCCAAGCAAAGTGATTATTAGAAAATAGAGGTGCCAACCCTTGCCTAGGAAAAAATAGAGGCATCAAAACTGCACCAAACAGTGAGAGACATCCAATTTGCCAGAAGAAAAAGAACTAATTTAGTAGCTACAGGTGATGAATGGGCACAGTTTTTGTTTTGTTTTGTTTTTCAGTTTTAAATGACTTACAGTGCAAAGGACTGCAGAGTGGTCAAACTTTGATGGACTATTCTTCTCAAGGAAGGAGAAAACAAGAGTATGAATGTAGGAATACAGTAATTAGTCCTCCAAAGCAGAATATAATGTTTTGCAAGATTACACTCAAAATTGTTTTTTATATAATCATAGATATCATACTTTGTAGACGTTTAAATTACACTAATAATCTTAGCTTATGAAAATAAAAAGTTGGCAAATATTCAGGAATTGCAGAAAGTCTGCAGATGGAAATCACAGCCACGTTACATAATAATTATAGCTCCACTTTTACTAAATAAAAGAAAATATTATTCCAAAGAAAATATACTCACTAAAGCAACAAAGTTAGGCTAATGTATTTAACTATTCCCTTCAGTAGCCTTGACTGGCAGAATACATTATCACCAACTTTAGGGACAACAAAGGATGACTGCAGTAGTACTCTGGCCTATCCTTTGTGTGGGTTGCCTTTACAGAGCAAAAGATGACACAGAAAAACACAATGAATGTGAATTTGACTCGGTGATAGTTGACTCGGTTTATAGTTGATCAAGAGTGTTACATTTCCTACATTTGTTTTTGTACATAGAACAATAAACATAGAACAATATGTGTAATATTCTTTTTATCTGTTACCACAAAGTCTAGGAGAGGTATCATCCAAGTTATCAAATAAAATACTTTTGAAATACTATCAGAAATCTCTGGAATTCATAGCTTAAGATAAATACCTCAAATTAATACTGATAGGTCAATCTAAACAATAGATTTTTATCTGTTGAAACCCAAATCAAACTTTTCAGTCCTTTTAGTCAAATTTGTGAAATAAATCAGATTTAATGCTCGGATAAAATGTAAAATTTTAACAATGTTATATAATAGTTTCTGGAATTGTATTCCTAAAGGAAGAAAACCTATACTTCTTCATGACTGCAGTTACTAAAAGGAATCTAAATGGGGACTATAAAATATCCCGACAGAATCACAGAGTGGCAAAAACTCTTGAGAGCACATCTAAAGAAAGAGGATTTATTGCAATGTATATGATTGACATTTTAAAATTACACACTTTTGTACTCTGATCCCATATGATATTGACAAAACTGATTCTGGTGCCACATTACTCTGAAGACTCTAGCCTTATAATGATATACGGAATTTTTTTCAAATTTCCATTAGTGTTAATGGGATGCACAAATAAATTCTCATTCATCAAATGAGACCATTTAATCTATACAATAAAATCTACCACTACTATCCAGTTTAATATCTCAGTGAAAATTTTAAAAACTGATCCATTTTTTTTCATTAAGCACCTGTGGTAATTCTTTTGTTGCCCAATGGTCCATTCAGAATGACTCAATACATGCATTTGTGTTTCTGTGTCCTCTTAAAAACAGTATCACTTTGAATGGGTCTCTTTTAAAGTATCTATTCTGATGTAGTGAAAAAATACACTTTTTTAATTGCTATACTATAACTGATTTTAAATTTATATATATCTCTAATGTATCAATTGAGAAATTGTTCTATTGAGCAAAATGACACAAAATTATTCTCTTAATATAAAAAACAAACAAACAAACACAAATGTTAATTATAAGAAACCAATTCCCTGATAAATTTAAGTGCAGCATTTTATTTTATTTTTGCATAATATGAAAATTACCATATACTAGAATATAATTTAGAAAACCAATATGATTCTTTGTCCAAAGTCCTATTCTAGACAGGGGGTCAAAACAGCAAAACCACTGATCACATTTCACTGCATCTGATCAAATTAAAACACCTCTAACCTTGAAAGTCTCTATAAAATTGAACTATTGCTTCTCTGTTGAAGTCTACTTCAGTTTCAGGTAGATGAGTAACATTTTTTTTTTTTGGTGGAAGCCTGGAAGAACTTAAAAATAAACTGCATTCGGAAAGAGGTACTGGAAAATCCAAACCTCTTATTTATCTAGGAGGAACCTCAATGGAGATCATTCCAATTATTATTATTATTACTATTATTATTTTGAAGCATCTAACAGCCCCATAGGCAAATGAAAATATGATCCTGAAAGTCTTTTGATTCTCCTCTCTATCCAATGATTTTGTTGTTGACTGCACCTGTGGCTAAATTTCTGCCACAGCTGGACATTTAACTTCAATAGACGGAATAAGAAAAAAAGAATAGAAAATGTCATTTAAAAATTAATTCAAAACATAAAAAGTTAAAAGATTTTCCAAGTTCTGTCATGTGAAAGTCTCTCAAGACTTACTTGATCATGTTGCTATTTTTAGGAATAAGTGTGAACAAAACCTACTAAATTAAAACAACTGATAGTGAAGAAGTTGCCATATTTTCAACACATCTGGGAAAAAACAAACCAACCAACCAAAAAAAACCAAAAAAAAAAACAAAAAAAAACAACCAAAAAGCTATTCTAGGTCATACTTGTCTCTCACCATTTTCTTTCTTTTTTTTTTTTTTTTTAAATTAAGAAACTTCTACCCCTCTTCTCTCTCTCTCTCTCTCTCTCTTTTTTATTTTTTTCTTTTCTTCATTCTGTCACCTCCTCTCAAATCTGAGTTACAGGAAATACATTTCAAAAAAATTACCTCAACAGTGAATTACCTTCAAAGAAGTTTACAATCAGAAATCTGGACTTGAATTTCATTCACTAACATAATCAAATACGTATACATTATAGCTTCACTAGACCTGTGATGTTTTCTCTTCATCTCAGGAACCCTTTTGAGTTCTTTCGGAAGCTGTCAAAAGTGACATCTTGAACAAGGTGTAACATAAGTATGATCCAAAATTATGGTTTCTAAAATACCATGCTTTCCTTGAAAACCCAACAAAAGAATATACTTCAAATGCATTGAATGTTATATTTTCCTTAGCTTAAAAGTTTTTTTTTTTTTTCTTTTTTTTTTCCTTTGGAAATTTATCGGCTTTTTCCTTAGCTTCAGCCTGTAACTTATTCCTACTTATTGCTATATTTTCCCTACTAAATTGTTTTCTTGTTTCTTTCTTCTCTTTTATTAAAGACAGGAATTGCTTCCTTGCTCTGCCCCAACCCCCTTCACCCCCTCCCTCCCAGTTCTTTGCCCTCTATTTCTTTCTGTTACATTACTTCCTATTAAAGGTAGAATATTGTCAGCATGTCATCATAGCTTTGTACAACTGAAATGGGCTGCACAGCAGTAAAACTCTTTATTGGTCCTCCTTACTTCTTGTATTTCTTCTGTTTGGCAACCTTGTGGCCATACACAGGCCAGAAGAGCACATCAGCAAGTGAACCACTGCAACTAATTACAACATAAATGCCCAGAACTCATGCAGCTTCATAAATTTCTAAGGCCAAAAAGATTTTAATCTGGTCTGATCTCCTGAGTAGCATAAGGCACTGAATCCCAACAGATACATTCTATATCTTGCTGGGTGAGGCAGTATTTTGTTTAGATGGTCATTGCTACCCAAGAATTTGATAACGATGGGACATGGGTGGAGGGGTGGGGGAGAAAAAGCTTCATTTCCACAAAGGACTCTGCTGACCTTGGCTGGCAGCCATCAGATCATGCTCCTATTCTGAAGCCCGACTGACAAATGGTAATCATTCTAAAACAGCGTCTCTCAAAACACAGAACCATACTGCAGCTACAGATGTCTTGAAATAACTTGCATTTCTTGTGTTTCAGTTTCCTTTATTTGCTTGACAGTAACATTGTTACAGGCTCTCCCTAGGCCTGCTTTGACATCACTTTGCCATCTTAATTTGACATATCATAACTGTCTCTACTGTCTGACAAGTTCTTTCAGCATGAGGGTCTCCCATTGCAAGAAAATCTCCACAGACAAACATCACTATTAGTATAAAAGGATTTGATCATAAAATTCCACACACCAACAGCCAACAGACAAAAATAAGACATGATATAAGACAATGTATAAGTTCAGCAGTTTTTGGTTTTGTTTTTCTGTGGCAGTAAATGTTGACATAAAGCTAGACTGAACATACTAAAGACATCTTTATTTTAACTCTCTTAGTCCTTGCAAAACATAATTCCATTTCTGTAGGGAGTTTGTTAACATCTAGATAAATAAAGCTGGATGATTAATTAATGCATATGCTATTGTAATGCCTTTTTCTATCAAAAAATGAATCTTGGAAGTATACCTACTTTTAAAGTTCTTCAAATGCAGGGGTTTCTCAAGTTAATTCAAGAGTTGTGGCAGAATATTATTTGTTTGTGCCTTGAAGGTACAGAAAGAAGCACGTCCATATCCAATAGGATGAACCACAGAAGTGCCTTTAAATCATCAGATCAAGTAAGGGAGTTTTGTTAAACTTGGTTACCGATAAAAATGTTTCAGTCTGGGTCATAAAAGCAGGTGATAAGTAGACAGAAAGTGAAGGAATATAGAATGAGAAACTGTGACCAGCCCTAATGAGATTAGATTGTAAAGAAACGGGATGTAGAGATCAGGCTACAGGGAAAACACTTATTAAACTGTACCTCATGAGAAATACATCTTTCAGGGCAAAATCGGATACAGAGATGTTATTTGCACCCTATAGTTTATCAGTTAGGTAGTTCTCTGGAAAATATTGCTGGGATAATAAAGTAGATTGATTCCATTTTTAAGCCTGTAGAGGACAAAGGGTGGGGCAAATACCAGCCTAACTGTTTCAAGTCCAAAATCAGTCAGAGTCCCCTGCTGAGTTCTGAATGATGAATTAAGTGGAATAAGAACCGGAGAACCTCTGCCTGTAGGGAGCTTCAGTCACAGCATGAACATCCTGTAGATACTGAATACCTTTTTGGCATACCACCTCGTTTTTCTTTGGACCTGGACAGTGGAGGAGAAAATAATAAGGAAAAAGAAGGTGGCTGTTCTTAAAAAATTTGTACTTAGTCCACTGTTACCATGCACTACTGTTGTATACCTGATATGATGAGTCCACCTACAGGTGATGTTACAGTAGTGCTCAAACATGTTAAGAATTTTCTCAAGAATCATTAAAATTAATTAAAAACTATTTATATGAAATATATATCTCTTGATATATATATATAGATCTCTTGATATATATATATATATGTAGATCTCTTGATTGATATGTATATATATATGTATATATATATATATATATATATATAATTTCCTAGTAGGAGACAAACTTTAAAAAAGAAAAAAAAAAAAGAAACGAAAATTATATTCCATGAAAGTGGAAAGTTAGGACAAGAAGGAAGAAAAAGGGATATCTGACCTTGATT
This sequence comes from Anas platyrhynchos, assembly GCF_047663525.1. Taxonomy (NCBI): domain Eukaryota; kingdom Metazoa; phylum Chordata; class Aves; order Anseriformes; family Anatidae; genus Anas; species Anas platyrhynchos. The sequence continues at coordinate 182,758,641 of NC_092587.1, forward strand.
GTAGAAATATATATGAGGAATATGAAGTCATCAGGGAGGATATTCTATTAAGACTAGAAGGCTAGCCCTTTCTAGCCCTAAATGGCTTGCAGCTGGCTAGTAGTCAAAGGCTACTAGTTCAAAAGTTCAAAAACTTGAAAAATAGACTTGTGGAATAAGTAGGATCTGAGGACCACAAACAGCTTCTAGTCTTAGGTTCCACTGGCTCCATATATACAGGCTCCAGTATTCTGTGCTTTTCTTCATGTGCTTTCAAAGAACAGCATTTGGTATGGTTGGTTTTCTAATCATGTTATTTTTATAGTAGCACTTTCAATAGTAATTTAATAATTTCCAACATCTAGTGGCTTCTGTGTTTACAAGGACAACTTTCTGAACTTTCCAGCAAATCTTAATTTACTTAACTACCAGCATTTGTTTTCCTGAGGGCATCTATTTAGTTATTTATTTAGTTATACTTCTGTATTTTGTTTAATATATGTAGTTGATTCTAAAAGCTAAAATTGTAAAATCTATTCTAATTCTAAAATCTAAATTTTACAATTACAGAATCACAGAATTGTCTAGGTTGGAAGAGACCTCAAGATCATCGAGTCCAACCTCTGACCTAACACTAACAAATCCTCCACTAAACCATATCGCTAAGCTCTACATCTAAATGTCTTTTAAAGACCTCCAGGGATGGTGACTCCACCACTTCCCTGGGCAGCCCATTCCAATGCCTCACAACCCTCTCAGTAAAGAAGTTCTTCCTGATATCCAACCTAAAACACCCCTGGTGCAACTTTAGCCCATTCCCCATCATCCTGTCACCAGGCACATGGAAGAATAGACCAACCCCCACCTCGCTACAGACTCCTTAAATGTACTTATAAAGAGCGATAAGGTCACCCTTGAGCCTCTTTTTCTCCAGGCTGAACAAGCCCAGCTCCTTCAGCCGCTCCTCGTAGGACTTGCTCTCCAGACCCCTCACCAGCTTTGTCGCCCTTCTCTGGACTAGCTCTAGCACCTCGATGTCCTTCTTGTAGTGAGGGGGCCCAAAACTGAACACATTACTCAAGGTGCAGCCTCACTAGAGCAGGGTACAGGGGGACAATCACTTCCCTAGCCCTGCTGGCCACACTGCTTCTTATACAAGCCAGGATGTTGTTGGCCTTCTTGGCCACCTGAGCACACTGCTGGCTCATATTCAGCCGACTGTCCACCATCACTCCCAGGTCCTTCTCTGTCTGGCAGCTGTTCAACCACTCATCTCCCAGCCTGTAGCTGTGCTTGGGGTTATTGCGCCCCAGGTACAGGACCTGGCACTTGGCCTTGTTGAACTTCATGCAGTTGACCTCAGCCCATCGGTGCAGCCTATCCAGATCCTCCTGCAGAGCTTTCCTACCCTCGAGCAGATTGACACATTTGCATAGCTTGGTGTCATCTGCAAACTTACTGAGGGTGCACTCAGTCCCCTCATCCAGATCATTGATAAAGATATTAAAGAGGATCGGCCCCAGTATCGAGCCCTGGCAAACACCACTAGTGACTGTGAATAATGTGATTAATAACATTTTTTTTTCTTTTTTTCTCCATTGATAAAGTAATATAACCTAGGGAAATTCTACGTAATGGAGTCTACACACATTTTGGATTTTAAAGATGCCCTGATCATTAATTAATGTAACAATGATAATATAATCAAGGGCTTATAATCAAGGTGCCAACAACTATTTCTACCCTTAAGTTACACTGGTACCACACAAGCCAAAGACAAAGGAGAGGGCATACGCAGTTAACCTCTGTTACATACATGTAGTCTAATACATCTTAGTAAGTGTCCAATTCATTAGACAGTGGTTCATATATGTAATTAATTATTGGCAGGTTTATATTCAAGAAAGTGACAGATGTTATGCATTTTCTAGTTGCTATCTGGATCTCTCATCTATAATGTTTCCTGCCATGTTAAACATCTGTTCAGAGCACACTTCTGAACAGCACAGGAACTTCAGTAATTCAAGAGTTAAATCTCCAAATCAGATCAATGTGCATCCTCTTCACTTTCTGGTATTTATAATGATGTCCTTTTAAAAGCATCAAAAAGGAATATTATGTGAGAGAAAAATGTTCTGTAATTGGTGTGGGGGCCTTTACACTTTGAAAATTTCACTGTGGATAAATAATGAAGACTTCTGCTGTGCTACTTGCTCTTTAATTTTTCCTCTGAAAACAAAATTGTCGAACTTACATTGCAATACTAATGTATTCTGAAAAACAATGTGAAAGATGTAAAACTTTGAAACTTGACTCAGCTGGCGTGCACATGAAAATTAGGTAGATTTGAAAATCTACTCAAACTTTCATCATTTTGTTGTTCCTACCATAAAGACTTCTAGAAAACTGGTGTTATTTTCTGTCTCCATGAATATTGGACTCAGCAATATTCTTTAGACAAAAACACCTTCAGGCCCAGAGCATTTGGACAAGTAAGAATAATGTGTGGAGCCTTCCAGTAAGACACTAAGGTAGAGATAGAGAATCACAGATAGAGAATTTATTACAATGAATACATCAAATTCCAACAGCCTATAAATAGGAGTTTGAACTTCTTTATTATTTTTCTGTTTATGAAGAGATTACAACATGTACAGGTAGGATTTCAACCACCAGTAATAGTTTTCATCATATGCATTGGAGAATTTCAAGGGTTTTCAAGAGGGGGCTACTTTTCAGTTTTTCCATTTATTCCCTACAAAATGATGGTATACCCCAAATGATACCACATAGCAGATATTGAAGTTGATGAAGAAATAGTAATGTAATTACTGCCTCAGCCAAGACATTGTAGGGTATCCTTTCTTTAACCAGACACCTATTTTCATGAAAATTGGAGATACCTTTTAAGCATCCTCTGTTAAACTGGTTGAAGCTGGCTAACACAATCAAAAATTATCAAAATAATTAAAGGCTGATCCTTGAGTGGATCCAGTGAGATCGTATAAGTCTTAGAACCACAAAAAACACATAGTTATGCATTCATACACTGAAATATGAGGACCAAACTATAGCTGTCACGAGCCTTATATGTGGGTTGTCTGACTAAACAGGCTTCTTCAGGCAGAGAAAGTAGAAATGGTCTCATAGACCATACTAAAATGAGCTTCAACATGATAATTAAAGAATTCCACTGAAAAATAAAAATCAGTTATATATATATGTATATAAATCAGGAGAGAGTCTTATTTCATGTTGGCTTGAACAGTGACCATCTTCGATGCCTAAAAGGCATGATATATTCTCAACTGTATCTGGCCAACTGTGGAATAAGAAGAAAAACGCCTTTTCTTACAGATCGCTGCTGGTAGCTAGCTGACACTGAAGACTATCTATCTATGACCATGCAAACAAACACAGTGATGGCAACATTAGAGAAAATTAAGGTCAATACAGACTACCATTATGTGAAGGGTACGGCACAGAGGAAATGGGGATTCATGGGTTCTGAGGTAACAATAAAACACCAAAACCATTCAGCAGATACATCATATTTTTTGTCTTGAGAAGCTGCACTGAAGATTTATATTTAGAATGAAAATTTAAACCACTTAAAGACTATAAGTAACACTGATCTCAATACTTGATGATAAGTCCTAGTAAAGTTCTCCACCTTATTTACCCTCATTATGTGTTCTGTTAGTAGAAAGACTGAGATATCTGGTAGTATCTAACTTTTGCACACATGGCATGAGGATCTCTCTTATCTTTGGTACACTGGATAAATCCAGATGCTTATGTTGTAGTTCATGGAGTTTATCTCCCATTCATCAATCACTCTTGTACCATGCTCTTTTCTTCCCTCTGCAGTATGTGCATACCATTCCTGAAATACTCACTACAGAAACGAATGGTAGCAGGTTTACTGAAGTTGTGCACAGAAATGAATCTACTCTTTCTAAGCTTCCATGGATTGGACAAGTCTTTGCTGCCTCAGCATGAAACTAAAAGAGCTCAGAGTATGCTAATTCATATAACAACACCTACTTTGTGTGGTTTCTTCCCTCACCTCCTAGATATATCTGTCTAGATATAGCTTGCTCTTTGTTCCTAGCTATCCAACTCAGCATTTGGCTGTGTGGAAATATGCCTATTTCTTAAGTTGCAGTTATTCCACAAAATGATTCAGCATTTCTCTTCAGCAAAATGACTTTCTTCTGATTTTTTTTTATATCATTGTCTAATCAGTTAGCTTTGCCAGAAATAGTTCCATTGTGTAGTTAAGACTATTATTAAAAGTATCAAAAAGAGGATCAAAAAGTGGCTCACAGAAATTTCAACATTATGAATAGTTTCAGTTTTACTTAGAAGCAGTTAATCCTATTTAAAGCAAATTTTAAAATCATAACACTATGTTTGTATTCTCTTTCTCACTTGTAAATGTTTATCTATTTATTTATTTTGTTCAGAATGTCAGTTAGTTTCTTTGCTACAGACCTGGAAGCAAATACAAGAAGTCAGATTAGTTGAAAGAAAACACACATGTAAACACAAACAAAAATATTTGGGATGTGGCAGAGTGAAATGAAAGAGTGAGAGAACAGAACAGAATGAACAGGAAAGGAAATTTGTGCAAGTGCATGCCATGACTCCACTTTTCCAGCATCTGTGCTCTTGAGCACAACAATAATAAAAAGGTGCTGAAAATTTTTTGAAGAGAAAGCCAAGGGCCACATTAAGCACCAAATAGGACTTCTTATTTTTTTTTTCCCCTCCAGAAACTATAAAGGACTTCCAGATTACTAAAGTATTTCAGGAAAATGATTATCCTGTTTCTCCTAATACAAAACTCAGTATTGTTCAAGGAAATCAGAAAGAAGTTGTGATAGTATTCTTAGATGCCACAGTGATGCAGCACCTGTGGTCTTTGGGAGCTTTTAAAGTAGTGCCATTGAGCACTCAAGTTCTATCTCTCTATCCAAAGGAATGTTTTGGGCAATTTTTCAATTGTTTCAAGAAGTCTCCTGTCAAACACCATACAAAGCTAGTATGGCATTACTATTATTATTACATACATCACCACTTCTATTGAATATTTTCATAGGGCCATGTGGTGAGTTAACGAGGAGAAACTCCTATCAGCATTTAAATGTTTTTTGTTTTATCTGATTTGAATTGTGTATGTATCAGAAACATATCAAATGTATGTCAAAGAATTTGTAAGAGATCTTTTGGAGAAGGGGTATCTGGCTGACATTCTACCTAAGTAATCCCATAGGAAATAATAATAAATAATAATAATAATAAAAAAATTAAAAAATGGTAATGTTTGTTTGGTATCTCACCAAAGAGAAGAGAAAGGATCATTTGTGACTATGTTTCAATCTTATTCTTGTTGTTTAGGATACTCCAAGTACAGCTGCACTGAAAATGTTTCTACTTATTTGTACTCAACAGAGAGAGGATATAACTTTTCTTTCGAATATGTATCATATTACAGTTGCCTGTAACATTTTCACCTAAAAGCTAGAATGTTGTAATGCACTTTGCATGGAAGGTATTTGCAGACCATATGGAAACTAGAGTTAGTGAAAACATATCTGTGCAAGTGTTAAATGGAACTCCACAATGAGTATGGCTAAGTTTAAATATATGACCTGCACATATTGCATGTTTGTTTCCAATTAGATTCTATACTGACAATTTTAACCTTTGCAACTTCTGTTCTCTGAGGCATTGAAGAACCTCAGGTGATGAACCACAGTAATACTGGGCCATTTTTGGCATATTTTGTTTAAAGCTATTTGCAATCAACTGCAGTCATTTTTAACTTATCAGTAAGGACACCTTCCACTTACATAATATTCTGGAAAGTGGATGAAACATTTGAAGAACAGTGAAGTGTATGATGCCTTTGAAAAAAAGAACTGGTTTGGGGAGATGAGACCTATTTCAGTAAGTAAATGGGTGAAGAGTTTTACCTATAGCAATGCAGTGTCAGATTACTACTTGATAGGGTTCCCCTTCTATCAGGGGGTCATTTTGAAAAACAGCACCTTCAGATTTGATTAAATGAAGTTTATTTGTTCTTTTTTAATTCCTGTAAGTAAAACCTTTACATACAAAGCAACAGATTAAACTATTTCATATAAAACTGTCAAGCTAATTGGTACTTGCCAGTAAAAAATCAAGTTTAAATTATCTAATCTCAAAATAAATTCTGCTTACTCAAATACCTTGAATTACTCTACTAATAATCTCTGTTTTGCAGAGTCATTATATAGAGAGCACTTTCAGGGGATAAGACTTTATCAATAACTTTAGTTATTGGTAAACAATGACAGGAAATTTGCAAGTAATTCAGGTAAATGATTAGGAGAGAATTTAGAATTCTCTTTTAAAGGGAACTCAGCTAGGTAATACCAGTTTAGTTGAAATCAAGTCTGCAATAAAGAAAACTAAGATGAGAAGTACACAGTGACTGTAAAAGTTACTCTGTGAGTTCCTTGTTAAGAAGAAAAAAGTCCTACTGCTTTAGTAAGAGTGAACAGAAATACGAGTCCTGAGGCATATAGTGCACGAATCTAACCTCTGATTGGATTTTTCTCTTTATAGATTGCTATTTCAACATTTTGGGAAGAAAGAACCTTTTTATTTATTTATTTATTAAAAATTAAAAATTAAAAATGAGAGCAATTGAAGAAAAAGGTAAATACAACACTAAGGAAAGAGTGATAGAAAAAAATAGTAATTTGGAACTCAGTGTTTGGTTCATAAACAGTTATTCCTGAGAATGAATTGTATGGCTGAATCATAGAAGAGACAAAATTTGGAAAGGCAGTCAAAGTGGATATTGGAATAATGCTACGGCCAACAAGACCAGATCTCTGTCTGGACAGAAATGACATAGATTCATACTGCCATGTACTGTGGGGTTCCTGTGGCCTGTAGCTTTTCAGTCTTGTCATATGCTGAAAAACGTTGGACCCCTGTCCACACTACAAATTGGACCAAAAGATGAAGTAGGAACAGCACTGGAGAAGAAACTTTTAATCTATAAAAGAGCTGAGGTGAAACTAAGACAATTGTATTTGTATTCTATAAAAAATATAATGCAATTAAACAATCGTCAAACAGAAAAAAATAATACTGCTGCAAATTTTAAAATCAACTTTACTGAAATGAAGACTTAATGAAACACATCAAATATTTTACAGTCATCTCAATGTTCTCACTGAATAGCTCAGCTTCAGGTGTCATTAAGTGAGAACAGCAACTTACACATAGCTATGAAATAAACAGTATTAGAAAAAAAAAAAAAAAAAGTAAGTTTCTGAGAATTATTAAGCTACTTTACCACTCACTCCTTCTATTAAAAAAATATATGTATATCAAAAAAGGAAAATGCTATTTAAAAGATTTGAGTCACAAGGTCAAATATTTCTAGAATTAAGAAGAAAAGAAGGCCAACATGGGGTATAATAACTAAGAGCATAGGAAAAGACTCTACCTCTACACAAGTATTTAGAGAAAATGTATATACAGCAGAAGGAAGAAAAACTGTTTTGATTTCTTTTGTTTTTCCTGCAGACATCTTCACACAGCATGAGTTTTGCATTAATGACTCTTTTACCTCTCAGTAAACAATATTGACAGTTAATTGACAATAAGAAATGAAATAAAAAATTTCCTTGACAGAATATGTTCCTCTGGATATATGACATAGGAAAAGTGCATGCTCATGTCATTCCCCCATCACTATTTTAGCTGTGCTAGTAGTGATTCATTACTTTCTACATAACTTCAGGATTACTTAATGGCTCGCTTAAGAGTTTTCATTATTTTCTCAAATTTTATAACTACTTAGTGGTAATGACATTGCATAAAAAAATCATTGAAAGTGTTCAAAGATACTTCTCTTAAAATAAATGCACACATACATACATAAATGCTTTTTATTCTCCTCTAGGGACAGCTCTTTATCTGCCCATGTGAATCCAATTGACCCACCCGAGGAAACAGTTTCCCTACCAAATCTAGATGCACATATCAATAATATTGGACCACATTCTTCAATTTATTTTCTTCCATAAGAATTGACTGCACTTTTTTCAACAGTTTCTCAAAGTCAATATGAAAGACACATTATTATTCTGAGGAGCAAAAAGCAAATTACAGAGAGATTTTTGCACTCCAAGGTGACAGGATATCTCAGGGTAACATTTTTAATTACTCTATATAAATTTAAATGAGGGTAAGTGAAATCACAAGACATTAACAATTGATTCATTTATTTATCAAAAATAGTAGAAAAGAAACAGTATTCATATCAAACTACTAATAACTAAAATAATATAATCTTAGAAACAGTACCTTCAATCAACAGCTCTTGTCCATGACTGCCCAACAAGGTACGAGATAGGAAAGGGGCAAAATCAACAAAAATTTCTCTCAGGAGAGGGGCCACCTTTTCTAAGGCTCTTTCAAGCTTTGCTGTGATACTGTGGAAAAACAGAGACCATGATTGGAAGAAGACTTAAAACTTGAAATTAAATGATGTCAAATCACACCCATTTTTAAAAGTTTCTGTAAGATTCTTTAGAGAAGAAAATGATAATAATTTAAATTATTTACATGTGTTTAAATGGTTTTATGTAAATGAAAATGCTATTCCAGATTCAGCAGTGTGGCAGCCTTTTAAATTCTACAGAATTGACAGAGTTCCAAAACAAGCAAACTTTTTTTTTTTTCTCATTTTTAAACATGGAAGAAGAATGTCAGATATTTCACCTATCTCACCTTATATTTTATATATATTTGAAAACTTGAAGAGAGTAGTTTTTATTCACATAATGCAATCACAAATAACTTGATTTTTTCTTCAAGCTTTCACATAACAATATCTGTCATTGAAATGGTAGACTAAGAAATGTTCTAGACAAGGTAGACAAGGAAGTGCTCTAGAACAGGAATAAAGAAAAATCAATACTATTTTCTTCAACTTTGGAGGAAAATGATCACAGGTAAATCACTTTTCTACTGCATTTCTACCTTTCTGCCTGCTGAGACTTTTTGAGGCATGGAGTATTCCTAAATTTCTACTTGTACAATGGGAAGGAGTGTTGTGACTTCTGTTTGCTTCTGAAATAACATACCTTTTTCCAAGTATACAAAGCTAGCAATAGTACTGCTGAGGTTTGTGTACTATCTGAGGAACTCTATCTCCTTAGATTCCTTCTTTATTCTGTCCCTTTTAAAACCTGACAGAGCACAACACCTGTGCACTTTGAAACTCTTGTGCCAAGATTAAACACTTTCCACATAACCTCAAAGAAATGATGTATTACTGAAAAACAAATTATATTACATACATATTCTGGTCTACCAATATATATACATATTTATTAAGTTTCTTTCTTTCTTTCTTTCTTTCTTTTTTTCTTTCTGTCATTTCCTTTCTTTCTTTTGCTTTTTTCTTTCTTTCATTCATTTTTTCCCCAGACAGTTTGTAGCAGAACATTTTATTTGTGCTGAAACTACAACAACAAAATATTATTGGCATTTAAAAGCACAGTATAGGAAGAAGTTACATTTATTGACAGAACCTTAGAGAATGAACACTAACAAATTTTCAAAGGTATCTACTACATATAAACGTTAAATAAATGTGGACCTTTTGATTCAGGTCACATAAAGATTCCTACAATTAAAAACAAATATCACATTATAAACACATTGGAAGTTTTCCTTTAATAGCTTAAAGTGAATTCTTATAGCTTATTTTCTTTCAAGTTGCTGCTTCCCTATTTCAAATTAAGATATTGATATTTTAATATACTAAACCAGAGTTTCATTGTTTTAAATGATTAGATGGAGTGAATTTCATCGTGCTAGAGCTTCTATTGACTGTACTTGAAACACTGATGACTAGCTTTGAGTTTTTCATTTGCAATATAGAGCAAAGCAAGCTTTTGCTGCTAGAGAAAAAACTACTAGATAAATCTAGACTAGACTTCTCTAAACCATGTTTTAAGTTAGGCTTTCACCGTAAATTTACTTTAAGGTTCTAAGTTCATGTAACTGAAAACTTTCAAAAAAAAAAAAAAAGAAAAAAAGAAGTTAAAAAGTTTTAAAATGAAGAAATTTTTTTTTTCCAAAATTTTTATCCAAAATTTTATTTAAAGATCTAATCACATGGGAGGTATGGTTGTGCTGTTAATCAACACTTTGGATTAAACATTCTATGATTAATACCTCAAGGTATTTGAGCATCTTGCTATCAAATGGATAGTGATTGGTCTTGTACATTATGGATCTGTTCAGAGGGAATTTGGGATAGTATTCTGTAAAAGTTTAAGATCAAAGTTTAGCACTCTTTAAAAATTCATATTAAATGATGGAAATTAATATTTAAATTGAGAAAAAAATAGAAAAAAAATCTTTTGCCTTTGTATAAAACTAAGGTGCATTTATGTGTTGAAAACTGACTGAAGTTCTGCTCCTTCAGTTTCAAAAAGAAGAAACAGAATAAAGAAAAAAGCATAAACAGAGACCCCAAAAAGATTCAGGGAAGCAGGTGGCTCATCTACTGAATTTATGGTCCACCCACATGCACAGAGAGAAGCTAAAGAGGACAGACAGACTGATCTGATACTACAGCTGCTTCTCACATCTATTATACCTTATAATGCATCCTGCAACCATTATGGAACTCCCTATGGGGATTCATGTAACTAGTTTTCATGACTGAGCTAAGAGTTTTTAAGGATATTTTGTGATCAATAAACAAAATACTTTTTTTCTCTCCAGTTGTACATATTCTTAAATGCAAATACATTTTTAATAGCATCCAAATTCAAGACTATTTATTTTGAAAAAATTATTAAGAAAATAAATAATATATATTATATATAATTATATATGATGTCCATATACACAATGGTGATAAACTGGGACAGGGGAGACAGCAAGAGCACAAAGGTGATAAACTGGGACAAAGACTACTTAAGGAGCATAGTAGCAGCATCAGATTAAAAAAATACTTTTTAAACTGCAGGGGGAAAAAAGCAAATAACCCTGTGAATAGTTCTTAGTAGCTAGCACTTGAATTGCTCACAAAGAAGGAATGTAAGCAATTTACTTCAATCTAGTGAGAGAATTAGGTATGCAATTTGTTTACTTCAGCCTGTGAAAATAAAGGTTTACATAAAACCTACCAAGAATGTCAAGAATAACTTTTATTAAATGTACTGTTATATACAGTATCAATCGCAGGGAATCCAAGTGGATCTTTTGAAATAGTTCTTGGTGTATTACTGTTAAATCTAAATAAAAATATAGGATCTAAAGACCAGTATTTTATCTCAAACGAACTGATAAAATTTGATTAAAAGCCTCACTTATAAAATATTTCTGAAACACAAAGCTTATACAAGCTACAGACAAGAGATTGTGGAATTAAATTCCCTACTGTAAAAACTAACTCTGTTATTTGAACCATTTAATTTACTTCCTTAGTAGGATTTTACTCTCAACAGGACTAGTACCATGTTATTACACATTACACGTTTACTTTCCTCTTATCAAAAGCAGAGTGTCTATGAATGATGAATGTGAAATTACAGGAGAATCAATTCACTCTTTGCCCACCAATCCTACATGATTGGTTATTAAGCCAAATTTCTGTGTGCCTACTTTTTTTTTCTTCTTTTTTTTTTTTTATAGCTAAAGATTCTCGTAAGACTTGAAATGAAACACGATAAAATATCATAGAATGTATGATATTAAAAATGTATCTTTTAGAGTAAAAAGAAACAGAAGGCAGAAGTAAAATACTTTAAATGACAATTGAAAATATTTAGAAAGAGTAAACACTTTGTATGTTCATGATAAAGTGTAGTTTGTACAATGTTTTGCAATTTCTGTAATGTTATGTGATATCAAACAGAAAAAGCAACATGATCTCTAGCCTTGGATATATCACCACATCTCACCACAGCAGAGATGTAACAAGATTCTGAGATAGGGGCACACACTGTCGCAGTCCCAAGTATGCTACCTTTGCAACCTCAGGCCGGACCAAACCTCCACCTACGAATCAAGACTATTAAATGCCTAAGAGTCCAAGATCATCCTCCTGCTCACTCTCTTCTGCTTGGTCTACAGCAATAAGGAGTTATTTTTTTCCTGTGCAGTTACTATAAGGGAAGGCTTAGACAAGCTAGCTGTCACTTCATGCTTTCCGTCCCCACAAACAGCTCTGATTTTTACAAGCACAATAATTTTAAAATGAGAAAAACAAAAATGGTTTATTATCAAAATAAAGTTTTAGTAGAAAAGGGAAGTGAAGAAAGGAAAAAAAGCCCCAAAGACTCAGGCTGATTAATTTATCTACATTTTTGATGTAATGCTCCATATACATTTTTCCATTGACTAATTACAGCTAGTACTTGGAGTACAACTACTTTTGAGTTCAAATTCAGAATTCAAAATATGAATGCCTGATTTTGCAACTGAAGTTGTTCTTTGACTCCTGGACAAAAACTTTCAAAATGCTTTTGAAAAAATATACGAATGTTACATTAGTAAAATTGTTTAATAATAAATTTATTAAAGATTCAAGTTAATTTTAACATACTTCAATATCTGAATTTTATAAAAGACTTTGTCCTCTTTACTATATCCAGTTGCAGCTTTTTAGGGCAAATAGGTGTGCACATTGAAAAGGTTGAAAATCTGTCTATGGCACAAATGAATACCTTTACTAAATAAATTATCATACAAAGATACACAATAGGAATTTTAGAGGGTGATTTTAGGGGACTATTCCATGACATGTTCCTCTTGCTATATCTAGATCTAGTCCACCATCTAGTTAGCTGCACAAATGCATGTTCATTTTCACCCTCTCTAGTTTAAACAGGGCTTTTGTTTGCTCAGAAGAATTTGTGTCTCTCCACTTACTAATGCCCTATTACCAAGTTGTGCTTGCATTCTGATTTTTACTTTCACTACTGAGTGTTGTAAAAAGCTGGTAAACTAAAAAATAACTTTTAACAAAGTTTTACTGACCAGCATAGTCCTAAGAAATTAGGCTTTTCAGTGAAGTGTTATTTTAGTTTCTACATTCTTAGTACTAAAGAAGTTTATAAATATATATTGAATTATACGAATAACTACAGCAAGGCGTAATGAAGAAGCTAAAAATACATTCTCATATATATATATTTTTTCCTTTTTATAGTGTTTTGTATGTATGAGGTTGTTATGGGAAAAGAAATGATAATTAATATTAAAAGATAGAACTTGTGTACCTCATATTTTCAGCTGAATCCTCTGGCATTGGAGCAACAGTTTGGACAGCTGGGAGATTTTTGCTGGTAGCACCATTCACAAAGCTGGATGACGAAGAGGAAGAAGAAGATCCTGAGTCTACTGCACCTGTCCCCCAAAAAATACAGGTCTTAATTCAATCTGAAAAAATATAACTTTTAGAAACTTTTAATATATTCCTTGTCTTATTCATTTAATTTTAAGTAAGGAAATAATGTTACTTAATCTAAAACAATTAAAAACATTAAATTTGAATACCATATAAATTAATATCTTATTTTGCTGGTATAAAAATAACAAACTAAATAGCTACTGAAAGTCAGGCAAAATAAATCCTTACCTCATTTTCATTATTCTCAAATTATATTCCAAAGATGAAAACATTTTTACATCATCTTGTAAATCAAGAACTTTCTAAAATAGAGGTATATTTAAGATGAGCTTGAGAAGAATAGGAGTTAAACTGTGTTGTTGTTTTTTTTTTCTATACATACATATGTCTTGGCTGCCCAGTTGCAACTACAGGCAAATAGATTTTATTTTTTTAAATAGAAATTTAAAAAAATGACTGAGAAAATACAAATTTTTCATTCCTTCAGCAAGTAATGGGAGAAACTAGTGTCTGAAGAATATTAATACTCTAACAAGACTCTAATTTTAGTTTTTCAGTTTCCTTCCTCAAGTCAAGGGGAATTTTAAGACCTGAAGAGTAAGGAGGGCAGTGGGGATATCATTTCAATGGGTTGTGAACAGCTGCCCAGAAAAAAGATGCAAACAGAGTGTACATTTATATTTTATGTGATGTGGGTCAGAGCTAAGGGCTAAACTTAGACTATAAATGCCAATCTATCATGTTTGCTGAAACGGCACTGTGAGTTCAGACTCTCTGAAGCAAAACAGAAAAGGCATACAGTGGCTGTGAGCAGTAGTGAAAGCATCGTGATAAATGCTGTCAGTGTTCTGCTGCACGGTCACCATGTAACACATCACAGCAACAGAGGTATCAACTAACTCTTGTAGAGTTGGAGAGACTGCAGTGTTACCAGAGATGAGGGTGTCAAGCAAAAGATTTAGCCAAGTTAGCAACAAGAGGTGGAAGACCCCAGAAAATGAAGTTAAGGGATCAACTACATTATTCTACCAATTTCATTTAAATCCTAACTAGTAACTCCCCATTGCTGGTCAGTATTAGTAACTGATATATAGGCATATTAATATATATATATATTTTAATTTCCTACAAATAACAAATAAAATATTTACAAAGCCTGTATGATTTCTTAACTGCTTCAGCAGCCATCTGAAAATAAAGTAGAGATAAAAGGCTGGTAATGGGCAAATATTTTCTGGCAGCAGGTACAATTATTATTATTATTATTAGCCTTTAAGTATTTAGTTTTTTTTTTTTTTTTTTTTGAAATGAATTAAGGTAAAAATTGGATTTTTGACTGTCCCATTAAAACAAAACAAAACAAAACAAAACAAAAACATTCAAAACAATACCAAAATGAAGTAGGTTTTGTTGGGCTACTATAGTGGTTGGTTCAGGATTTAGAGTAGGAGCTGATTTACTCTAATTACTACAATTTTATTACAGTGTGAGTGAGATGTGGGTTATATATTCTTAGGTAACACACATTGCTTTTCCCCTTTTCATTATGGCTTTTGTTTAAAAACATAGTTGCTAAGTTATTTAACCAGTGAGGATCCCAGAAGATAAGGTTAAACAGAGTAAGAACTACAGATTTAACACAGAGGTGAGAATCAGGATAGGAATTACAGAAATCAACTCTAAAAACTACAGAAACAGACTCTTACAGTAATGAAGGAAGAAAACCTGTCTCCCAAAAGAAATATTCAAAGCACTAAAAGGGCATCAGTAACATACATTTCATTGCATTGTGACAGTGACATCGACTATGACAGCGATGGCAGATGAAATGTAAACACTGACTCCAATCTATGAATAACTTAAAGAAACAAATAAACAAACAAACAAACCCCACACACCACCTTCCTCAGAATTTCAGCACTGAATATACCTCAAAAAAAATTGCATTGGCACGCTGTGACATACTGTAAAAACAGCTGTAAATAGGTTTGGGGGGACATCTAGTGTTTCTAATAAAATTGTATACTGTTCTTTTCTTATCATAGTAAAAATCTCTGTAGTTTAGTGAAGTTTTCTTTTCTTACCCTAAAATCATTAATAACAGCAGGTAATTTCACAAACTCTACAACCTGAAAGCATTGGGATACTTGACGCATACACCTCAAAAACTGACATATACAATCACTGTTTTAACTACTGTAGGCATAGCTAAATTAAAAGTTGCAAAACAAGCATTTTAATTTAATATATATATGTTTTCAATGTTATGCTAATTCTTGCTGCCATTAATGCATTTACTGTTTCTAAAATGTTGATATTAAATTTGTTGGAAAGGAATCATTTTGAAAACTCTTTCTTGGTAGAATTAATCAATAAAATTCATTCAGATGAATTCAGGCATAAAAGGCTTTACCAAGTAAGATCACAAGAAGCTTAGTACACATTTAGTTCTGACTAATTAAATCTGACACTTGAAGTTTCATATAATTAATACTTTCCATAAATCAAGCTAGGAGACAAATACAAAATGTAAAACATAACAAAAACAAACAAACAAACACAACAAACAAACAAAACCCAGAAAAAGCTATAAAATCTACAAAAATGTGAACATACCATGGTACCCGCAATACTGTCCTCTACTAAGAGTGGTATAAGGGAGACAACTGATTTTTAAATGCTATTACTTACAAAGAAGAGCTACTACATTCCAGCCAAAATACGCCAGATCTTTAATCAGTGAGGAGTCTGAAAAGCTCACACTACTCAATATCATTTGGAAAACAAGGTTTCCAATGTAGGTTATTTTTTGCATGATACAAGAGTACCTAAAAGGAAATCCATTCAAGATTAACAGAATTGGCTACACAAAATAAAACCATTCATAGAAGCAAAAACATATTCAAAGCATTCTTCCCTCCCATCTGCCTCAGGATAATTAACTTAGAGGGGTTTTTTTTGTCTGTTTTGTTTTTTATCATTAGGAAAATCAAAGTTCTATTACCAGGTATTAAAGGTAATCTGCAAAAAGAAAGAAAAAAATAATGAGTGTGTCTTCATATTATTCCATGAAGTAGAAGGATGCCAAAAGCTTCCCCCTCCATTTTCTGCAACCCCAGGGAGATTTTAATTTTCTCAACCCTTGACTGCAGTTGTGATATCCTTGAAGAGAGCTCTTCTCTCAAGTGCTTTTGCTTAGTTTAGAAAGAAAACAGACCATAGCCAGACATTTCAAAGGAGTTTAAATAAACATTGGTTGCTCTCACAGTAAGGATTCATTTCTGATAGGAAACCACAGTCTCCATAGTCAACAGATTCTTTCATGATAGACAATCCCACTTTTAATAGTTGAAATAATTAAAAAAACTCTTATCCTCCTTCTATAGGTCACAATAAATAACTACTGATACGACATGACTAGAGTTAAATTAGGTAAATTCTTACCAAAAAAACCTTCCAAAAACCATAAAATACTTGTATTGATAAATAATGATTGACAAAACTATTTACCTTCACAACCTACGATATATGCATAAATATCCTGTAGCCTTTTTTTTGGTGTGCAGGGTGGTATTAATTGGTATATATTGTACAAACATCCTCTGCTACAGAGCACTGGAGAAGCTAGCTCATTTTTATTCTGAACTATGACTATAAAACAATATTTATTCACTTATTTAAAGGTTGTGCAAGTCCAACATGTACTATCAAAGATTGTAAACATACACCAAGTGAGAATACTGTCTCTAACAAAGGACAAGATTTAGTCATTCCAGTTTTTTTTGAACAGTATAAAAACAGTAACCAAAAAGATGGTTGAAAACAAAACAAAACAAAACAAAACACCTCTAAAAATAACAAAACAAAACACCACTAAAAATAACAAAAACAAACAAAGAAAAAAAAAAGGAAAAATGAGTGTCACAAAAATATTTAAGGACGATACCTGTTGTATTAATCATACTTTTTGGTGTAGCTCCTGTTGCAGCAAATATATTAGGTGTACTACCCGGTGGCAACCCACTCCCCGCTGTGGCAGTTCCAACTGTGGTCACGGCCAGACTACCTGGTGGGGGCTTCTTCACTGGTACAACTACGCTCCTGTAGGAAAAGAAATGGCAGATTACTAAAACTCTGCAGCAGAGTTAGCAACAGTTTTTGCTTATTACAGGATTACACTCTGTTATAATGCTATTGATAAAGAATGCATAATAAAGGCAATTTCCTTAATCTTTCTGAAATAGGTTGACTACGTGAACTATATATGAAACCATATATATATATATAATATATGGTTTCATAGTTAACCTATAGTCAAACCACATATATATATGCATGTATATATATAGTTTCATATAAACCCTATAGTTTCACATATATGAAACCATACTCCTATTCTTTGTTGTTCTGAGAAACTCAATTTCTCTTTCAGTGCCCCTAAAACTGAAACATCACATCACTTCATTGATATGTTGTTGACACCACTATGTGTGCCTGTGTTCTAGATTTGCAAAGAAAATACCAAGCATTCAAAACTAAGCCAGCATACTAGTAGTACAGATTTACATGCACAATATTGGTATTATGCCCTTTAAAAAATAATGTTTAAGTGTAGTCTTGAGAATTTGTAAATACATTGCACATGCTAAAATGGAAGAAGGAAAAGATTGTATAGACATTTAATTAACACTTTTTCAACACTGAACAGCTGTCATAGTGCAGACAGGTAAATTTAAACTTTTCTATTTTTTTTTTAATGTCTTTATTTTAAAAAATGATTCCAATAAAAGTCTATGCCAATAGTAAAACTGAGTGAAAAACCAAACCTGAAACAAATATTTGTAAATGTTAAGACAATGTATTATCATCATCATACACATTTTCTACTTGAGCAGATACATTTTCCTTTATAACTAAAAATAATTATTGTAACGAAATAATGTAGGGAGAAAATGCAACTATTTAGGGTAATAAGGCCACATTTTGCTCTAGAAGTTCCTTTGGTAATTATTTTGTGACACTTTCATGTAAACATGATGGCACATAATGGATCAAAATGTGAAGAGTTTTGGTTTTGTCTCTTGTAAATGTAGTTAATATATGTCTAAGTCCTCAGTTTCTCTGGATTTTCATTCAAAGCCTGGTGATGGAAATTTTATTTGTGAAGCCATTGTGAAAATAACATACAGCTTATTTTTTATGATCTTTTATCTGATGACAGTGTACAAAAGGTTCCTCAAGCATAATAATAATAATAATAATTTACTCTTTTTAAAGGGGATCACAGTCCCAGTTAATATTTCTGCATTCTCAACAACAGCATTACCACTACCCTAAAGCATGTATTTCAGAAAGGTAATTCTAGGCACATTGATGTTTTTCTGTCTCTTTCCATTCACATTAGGAGAAGATGAGTTTGCACAATGGAATAACTATTGATTAAGATACATGACACTAAAATAATTGCTCTCATTTGGAGTTAATAATATCTTTCGGTCCTTGGTGATGTAAAGTGTTTACATAGCAGCTGCTACAGGTGAATAAAACTTGAGTCTATACCGGTAGATTAATCTGCACCATAAAAGTATAAAAATTCCTAAAATTAGCTCGTATCCACACAAAAGATCTCTAGCTCAATTAATGTTTCAATCAAATACTTGAGTTCTGGAATACTTGAGTTAAGGAATATTGAGTAGCTACTGACAAGTGCAGAGTCCTTACAATGTCATAAAAACACAAGAAGAAATCTTCTTTAGAAGACTGTTTTCTTGAGTGTAGTTTAAGTCTAAAAATTAATTCCATTTGGAAGAAAGGACAATCCTCCCCGTATTCCACAAGTACTAATGCTTCACATCTGGTTGATGTTCTTTTTTAGGTGTGAATCAAGACATGAAGACAGGTAAGGTGTTATTAAATTAAAAATAATCACAAGAAACATCTCTACCATAAGAGGATGCAAAACCTTGAGACATTATCATCCTAGCTTGAAAGAAAATGCCGTTTTCTGACATATCATCCATGGTAATCTTGTCAAAATGTCTCATTCTCTTGATAAAATAATACACAATAAGTGAATATAGAGAATGACATCCAGATGAAGAAGACTAAGAAACTCTATGAACAACACAATAGACTGGACAAAAATGTGCAAAACAAAGTAGTAGCAGAACAAGAAAAGTGAAAGACTGACAGCTTTCAAATTAAAAAATACACACACCATCTTTTAGCCAATCAAACCACTCCAATGGCATGAACAGTGAAAACAACATCCAAGCCAAACCAAAACAGATTTATGAAAGATGCATAGTTATCTACCTAAAGATAATATGAATGAAAGAAATAATTTAATGTGATAGATGCCTGATATGTGTCTCTGCCAAGTATTCAGATATTCTTTTCATGAAGGAACAAAAATCTACAGTCTAGAAGAAAAGGTCATACATAATTCTGTCATTTCTTTTTAGGCCATATTTTATCATATTTTATACAATGTATTTCAGGATTCCTAAATGTTCCAAACTGGTGCACATTTTCCTGAATCACATCATCATGGTCGCAAATGTTCCTCAGTGATTTAGTCAACAAAGGCTTAGCAGTAATTGGCTGTAGCAACTCATTCTAAGTTCATCGGGTATTTTACAATTCTAAACATAAATGTGACTACTAATCATTATTCTACTGCTCTGAGTGTCCTTTTTAAATTCTAAACCTAAGCCTGAAGTTTCTCAGGCTGAGAATTGGGATTGTCAGGTTGAGAAAATTGAATTCAGCCAGGAGAAGAGAAGAGGGCTTACAGGGGGCCTACAAGAAAGATGGAAAGGGACTCCTTAAAGGGAGCATAGTGAGTGTAATGATGGTTTTAAACTAAAAAAGGATAGATTTAGATTAGACATTAGGAAGAAATTTTTTTACTGTACGGCTGATGAGGCACTGGAACAGGCTGCCCAGAGAAGATGTGGATGCCTCATCCCTGGAAGTATTCAAGGCCAGGTTGGATGGGGCTTTGAGCAACGTGGTCTCGTGGGAGGTGTCCCTGCTCATGGCAGCATGTTGGAACTACGTGGTCTTTAAGGTCTCTTGCAACCCACACTATTCTATGATTCTGTTAATATTCAAGAAGCACATACCTCAGTAAGTTTTTTTCACAAGAGTATTCTGTGTCAAACATCAACTTCTGCCAGATGGTTCAGAAGAAATCACAGTAGAAAGTTTTGTGTATTCTCTATACCTATATATGTTTGATCCAGTATGAAACATGCGTATTTATTTCTCACTATTCTTCCCAGATCATGGTTAAAATCTTTTAAAGTGTTTGTTAGCAAGTATTAATAGCACTTTTTGAATCCTATTTAAGACAACCTTCTATTAGGTTTACTGCATTAAGATAAGATTCATCTGAAATCAAGGAGTAAAGATGTAACTCTGGAAGTCTCACAGAAATATATAATCTTTGAAGTTCATGCAAATGAAATGTTAGCGCTGAATATCCACTTATTGGTTCTTTAAGTCATTTGATAGCATATATACATCAAAACATCAAAATTTTAAAGTATATAATGTGTTCCTAATCTACTAAACAATTATGATTATGATTATTATTTCTAAATAAAGGAAGTGAATTGTCTTAGGTATGGTTTTAGGACAAGAACATGAAGGTCTTTGATTTCATGCTTGGATCAAGTGGGAGAGTGAGTTTCAGGTTGTATTTCCAGTGCAATTTGCAGAATCTCCCTGGCATTCATGATGAATTAGCTGAAGCATCTAAAACGATCTAAAAAGTGTCAAGAAACAAGAAAATACTGCAAGAGATAAAAAAACTTACTATTAAGAAAGACAAATGGTCATGACTGAATAGAGAAATTGGAAATACCAGAAATTTAATGAGTTTGAAGAATTTGAATAGAATATAAGCTAAAATGTCATGTATTAAGTGCAAGAAACATCACTGAATAAAGAAAAATCATAAAGGAATGAATAATATGAGATGTAGACTGGGAATGGGGAAGGAAACTAATCTATCTGTGATATTAAAAAAAAAAATAAATCAAAAGCTAAAAAGTAGCAGTTCTGTAAAAGTGAATAAAGCTTTAATATATACATATTTTTTTTACAGAGGCCTATTGTGATAAAAAAAATTAAGACAGAAACCCAGTATAGTTTTCAGCTGTATATCCGATGAATCATACTGAAGAGTAAAGAGATACTAGTTTCTCCTCATAAAACATACATTTATAAGATATAACTATTTCAGTGCACTGAATATGAAAAGATGAACATCACATAGGTTGTAAGAGTTTTGAGAGAGCTGTATTTAGATTGTTAAATAACAAACAAGAGGAACATGATAACAGCTTGATGAAAAGAAAAAAAAAGAGGTTAATATACCTAATTTTGGTTGACTTGACCTATCAATAAATTTAGTATAAATTTGTTCTAAATGAAGAGCTGAGGGGGAGATGCTCTTCCACATTTTCCTTTGTTTAGTTAGGAAATCAGTGACTAAGACACCATCCAGGAAGACAGGCAATGCAACTTCATCTCCCTCTTCTATCTAATGGGATCTGAAACCATACATTTCATTCTTTGGAGCATATTTTAACTACTACATGAGGAAATATATTCTAGAGAGATGAGCTCTCAAGTCTTTCCTTTTACTCCAATATCCACTGCATAAAAATCATGAAAACTACTGAGAGTGGACTAGAACCCCAGTTGAAGCCCCGAATCTTTACATTGCTTATTAGTTTTTCATTGTTTACAAAAAACTTGTGTGATACCCAAAGTAGTGTGGAATGCAATGTCTAAGGCAGCACCTGTCCCCACCTGATTCGTAGGAAAGGCATTTTGATTTATCCAATTATTTTAATTTATGAACTTTAAAAAGTAATCTTATTTTTTTTTCTTTCTTTCTTTTTTTTTTTTTTTTTTTTTAACTGGGAGAAGACTAAAACATATTTAGTCATAGCTCATTTTACATTTTATTGTATTAAATTTTCAAGAAAACCAAATCTAGTTTTCGGCAAATCTGTTTTACATTTTTTGGAGACATGTAGTGTAACAGGAATGTAGTGTACTGATTTAGGTATTTTATGTAAAAGACTGAGGTAGACCAGTGTACAGCAGTGATCTCCCAAAGATGTGCAATAATACAACAGATACAACTGAACTTCTCCATCTGAGCCTTCAGAGTATCTTTTCTCACAGTTCTTGTTCTTTTCCCTTCCTGTAATCAGTTTTATGTATACATATAATATATATACATATTCATTCTACTAAAACACATAGAGATAATGACAATTACTTTCAACCATAGTCCATGTATACAAAATATAGCTATGCATCTAAATGTATTTTAAAAATACCTCCTTTCTCCATACTGACAGGACACATACCATCCCTGACTGGATTCCACAAAATGTCCATCTTCTCTAGCATACAAATATCTGTAAGATTGGCCCCCAAGGACCTTCCATGGGAAAACAAAAACCAACCAATCAACCAACAACAAAAAAAAGCCTAAAATTCTTCAAAAGTATGTCTTCAAAATATTTTAACTTATGTTTGTAAAGACTTTGTTGAACTATGATAACCCATAATGTTCCAATTTATGAAATGATAATGCATTAAAAGTCAGTAACATATTTAACTTAGGAAAAATAATTGATCTAATTTCCAGGAACTCAAGATTTTCTGCTTATGAAAAAATGCCTCCTATTGAAATAATTCTGATACATGTAGAAAAAAATAATTATATAAATATATAAAAATCTAATTTAGAAAAAAAAAATCAAACAAACATATACAAAACCAAGAGCACTCTCAATTTCAAAAACAGCCTCACTCTAAAATCTCTCTACTAGAAAAACAGTAGAATGGAACAAATGTAAACCTTAGAGTGTAGTACTGGGTAGAATCACAAATAAATTCACAAATGTTAACTGTCTAGGTTGTCTAGTGGGACAAATGCAAACTGACTAAAACCCAAGGAAAGCCTGAAACCCTAAAATCAATAACAGATACTGATTTTTGTCAGACAGAAGATGAGAATGCAAAAAGAAATTGTTGGTGAGTTATGCTCCATTAGTTGCAAACCTAGGTGAAATAACCCTTTAGTGTTTGCTTCTAAAAATGTCATCCTGGATGCCATTTTCAAGGAATTTAGTCTGACGTTAAAAGACATGTCATAACTTTGAGAATCCAGACTCCTGTGTCCCAGAAATCTGTTTATATAGCTCATAATGTAATTACAGCTACCTTAAGACAGATGAGGCAGAAGGCAGCAATATATTGAAAACTAATTGAAAAATGCAGTTGTCCAGAAGCACTTGTGGGGAAGAGGTCTCTGAAAAGCTGCTCAGAGCTTCAGAGTTTGAAGTGAAATTTTTGATGTTGTCACTCTCAATCTATTGAATAGCTGACAGACAATCAAACCCGTCTGGCTGGCTGGCAGCTCATTTTGCTGGCAGGTGGCAAACAATTAGACACACCAATTTGTGCCTCCTGATGACATTAAAGCATGAAACTAAGTTGTATGCAGGGCCTAGTGATTTGTGTGAAAGCATTTCAAAAATAATACTCTTTGCCGTGGCAACTCATTTCAGACTGCCACCTCCCATTATGGCTTTGAGCAGTGAAGACGACAGACTTGAGTTACGTGTGGTGCAAGGCCGCTTCTGTTCAATCCGTCATCAGCGCCCCCCGAGACCTCAATCCCCTCCTTTCATCAATATCACCTCATCATTTACATTCGATAGTTCTTGAACCGCTGCATACATTAACTGCACAGAAGTCCGGTTTGATAAAATATGTTGGGCACATTTTCTGCTTTTATATTTCATTTATAACTGCATGAATTCTCAGAATGCACTGCAGCATATTAGGCAACGACTTTTATGAACATATTAGCAATGTACAATTAAAAGAATGTGTGGAATAAACACATGATATTTAATGATAAACAGAATTCCTGACTTCAATTCTATTTATTGTAGTTTGCTTCATATGCCATTTACCTGCATATAAAATGAGAGATTATAGCTAATGAAATGACTGTAAAACAACAAAGATACTCTTATTTTTCTAGTAATTATTTATTATCATAACTTCTTTTATAAGACACTCAGCCATCCAAATAGAAAAATAAAATTAAAAATAAAAACCACTATAGCCTCACAAGGACTAAAATTATCTTCTGATTGAAATGAAAAATACATTTCTCTAATCTTGATTTGTGTATAAATACAGAATCACTGTGTATATTTTATAAAAGTTAACAAAAAAAAAAGAGCTGAAACAAATAAATCTAGCAAAAAAAATACACTCTGTTGTTTATGGTTTTCCCTAGACAGAATAAACATGACCAACAGCCACATTGCTTAGTGAAGTACCAAAAGCTGCATAAACTACAGCAACATAAGAACGTACAAAAACGTTCACTAGCATAGTGTTGGCTTCCAAAAAATATGTAATATATATTATTTGATTTTTAGTTTATATCATTAAACACAAGTATATTTGCATGAGTAAGCATTGACAGAGAACCAAGCTGTAACTTTTTTTTTTTCATTTTTCCAATGATAATTAGGATACTAGAGGCAACAGAAAAAGTTAATAAATCATCACAGGCTAAAATCCATGATTCTTCCTCAATTCACATTTTAATTAACTCTAAGTGATAGATTTCAATATACTATGTAAATTGTTATTCCTCCCCCCTCCAAAAGAAGTTTCATGGTAAGGATCTCAATCTGCACTTTGAAGAAGAAAAGCAATGAATCCATCCACCTTTTAACTCCAAAGAGTACCACAATGGTCAAGAAAATACTTTAAAAACATGAGTGGAGTGCACAGATAAGTATCTGAACAATGGTAGTATTCAGTGATACAGTCTGGAGGTACAACCAGCCATTTGAGGTCCTTTGGGTGAAGAACACTAACGTACGTAGGACAATGCCAACTGTTCAATAACACCCATTTAATTGACAATAAGAATATAACACTTTCTGATCTGGT
Organism: Anas platyrhynchos; assembly: GCF_047663525.1. Taxonomy (NCBI): domain Eukaryota; kingdom Metazoa; phylum Chordata; class Aves; order Anseriformes; family Anatidae; genus Anas; species Anas platyrhynchos. The sequence goes on from NC_092587.1 coordinate 182,784,076, forward strand.
GGGACCTGCCTAACTTGCCAATTTTCCCTTCACAGTTGTTGGTTATAATAAAAAGTGTGCTCTACCTCACAGAACAAAATCTGATAGCAGAATGATCTATCAAAGAGAAAAAATATCCTAATGAAGTCAATCCAATAGGTGTTTTGCTTAAACCCCAACCATTACCTCTATTTTTTGGAAAAAAAAATAATACCAATTTGATATGGTACAACATATACTAACAAGATACATAGTTATACACTTTGCACATGGAAGAATGAAATCACAACTGGGTCAGCAGGGTAAGAGAGCAGATTAAATAAATAAATAAATAAATAAATAAATAAATAAATAAATAAATAAATAAATATAAAAACAAATAAACAAATAAAGAAACCCCAAACACTCTAGGCCCTAAGTTAACCTATTAAGTATGGAATGCCTATAAAAAAAATGTAAACTCTAGGTGTGCAGCAGCTCTCAAATTATTCCATAATTCTATATTAACAGCTACCATTCAAAATGTTTGAGCAGTCACCTTGTTTCAAGAAGAATCTAAGGTGGGCGCTCACACAAAATAGAAGTTGTGGTCAACCTACTGCAGCCCTGTAGTGTTTTTTAATGCTTTTTTATAAAGACATACTTCAAAAATACATAATAAGACTCGTCTCTCCAATCATTTTAATGTTTGGAGAGTAAAGTTCACATTGAAATCAGTCTAAAATCAACCCACGCAGACAGATGAACCAAAAATATTCTCTTAATGAAGCACTTGCTAAAATAAGCTTTCTCTAAAATGGCTATAAGACCCAAAATAATATTAGAAAAGGGAAAATATTCTTAGAAATTAGAAAGGGAAATATTATTTGCTACTAAGGCACATTTCATTTTTCTTATCTCATTCCAATCTTCTCTTTTACAACAGATGCTGATTGTTTATTGAATTATTTCAGAAAAGCAGCTTTAGTACTAATCTATGCATACAGACAAAAGCCATCAGCTTTTCTATGCAATTCATGATGAAAAAGCACTTCATTTTTATTCTAAACTTTTCATCTATTTTCTTGCACTTTACTGGTTACATTATATTGGAAACATTGATTGCACATTGTTTTTTCTTAAAACTTTAATTAAGACATTTCTGACATTTTTGCAGGTTTTCTGTAAATTCAGATTTTTTTTTCTTATAAATCATAATGCAGTTGTTTTCTTGTTTTATTTTTTACTTTCAGAATTTTAGTTCTTGTAGATACAACTAAATTATAAACTATTTTTTTTTACAACTGCTTAAAGATTTGAAACACAAGTTAGCATATCTTTGAGTTAAAACTCAATTCCTTACATTTACTATATATATATATATTTTTTAACAGTTTCATGAATAAACTACAGGGATCTTGTCATACTGGAAAATTTAATCACATCCATACACATGAGAATTAGCTCTTTACACATTGCAGGTTGAGCCTGCAATAAAACAGGTTTCCCTTCTCCCCAAAGGATGTTGACAGTTGCACATTTTATCACAATTTCTATGTTTAGTGTAACTAAGTTAGGCTGGACATTTAATGGAAATTATTTTCATTAGAAGCTTGGAAACTACAGCCCAACAAGAGAAACAAAGGATTCCTTGGGTAAATCTTCAACAGTTCATTTTTAAACACTAACATTTAAGCATATTTGCTTTTTAAAGACCTAAAAGAAAACTGTTTTCCACTATAACTATACATTCTGCCTGCCATATTCGCAGCGTTTCAGTACTAGGAAACAAGTGCAGTGATGGATCCAATTAAAATTTAAGCCTTTGAAAGAATATTCAGCTGAATTTCTACACAGCCAATCTGTTCTGTATCAGCAGATTCTCCTCCCCCTCACTAAAAGGTTGTTTTAAAGGACAAAAAAAAAATAAAATGGCTGCAAATATATTTATTTAAAATAGGCTTGTTTCCCAAGTACATTACAGAGTTTTATTCGCTACTGATGGAGCAAACCAAGGTGAATCACTTTTATATATGTGGTCTGCTTCAGTAAAACAGTAAAGTAGAGCTAATGAAGCTGGTTGTTTGTTTTTTTTTTTTTTTTTTTTTTTTTTTTTTAGGACAGCCTAATATATAACAATAGAAGAATAACAACACTAAAAAAATAATAATAATAATAAAAAAAAAACCACTTTCAAACTTCTGAATTAAATCAATATAAAACAATGAATCCAGCCATATACCTGTCAAATGAGTGAAACTGCATGGGAAGAATAGCCTGAGCTTCTCTCTTCAGAGCAGGATCAGGGTAAGGGATTGGATCTGGACCACATTCTGCTATTTCAACAGGGGCTGCCACGAGACTTTTCAGTATTTCCTTGACATTGATGCCTTTACTTTGGCTGATACTGGATATTGATGATGAGGGTTTCAAGATTTCACTGGGGCTTTCGGTTAAGCTCTCCTGAGATTTCTTCACTTCCGAAGACAAAGTAGACAACAGCTCGCTCATAGCATCAGGGCCTGTGCTGGTCTCCAAGTCTGTCCCATTCAAAATATTAGGCATCTGTTCTTCTCCAATTCCTGAATCCGTATGAGGAATAGAGCTTTCCAACTGAATATCTTCAACTGGTGTTGGTGTTTCTTTATCTTTGATATTTTCTGGAAATACAGTTGGTGTCTCTGTAGTGAAATAGAGATTTGGAACAATACGATTTAGTTTGATTCTTTTTTTTCCACAAATATAATCAGTAGATTTTGTAAAACAGAAACACAAGTTTTAGGAAGAACACAAATCTTAGTAGTTTACAGTAAAAACGCATTCTACATACAAAACATTTTGGTTACAATAGCTGTTTGGCATATATAAAGGCTTGTAAGAGGGAGCCCAAAGCTGAATTATGCAAGCTCAGTGACATTTAGAAATTACAGCCTGCTACTCACACAGTAATCAAATAGAAGAATAATGCCAGCAACAACATTAAAAATCATAACGTATATAGACTGCATATCAACATAATCTGTAAGACTATTGGAAAAGAAAAAAGCAACCACTTATGCTTTAGGATTACTGTAAGCTTAAGGATTTTTATTGCTGTCAGCAAATATTAAGTTTAAATTCAAAAGAAGTGCAACACCTTTTATTTTCTTCATCCTTTTGTTTAAAATGTACATTATACACATTTTACACACAATTATATTCAATTATATTGAATACAAATTTATTTATACACAAATAAAAAAGGTGTTATTTATTTGTTAAATAATTCTTCATTCACAAAAGGTAAAATTCAGTAATTCTTTCTGGCAAACATTCAGAACAAAATAAACACAGCTTCATAGAGATGGGAAAGTGAAATCTGTTGAGTTTGGAGCATTTCCAGATTGAAACAGGCTCTACAACATATTGGAACCGAGGAAGTGTACCTCTATTAATTATTGCAGTGAACGCACAACACTTTCTGTTAATAAGAATTCTGATAAGAACAATTTGATATGTTTAGTAGAAAGTTAGCTAAAGTTGTGAATAAACTGCATCTTCATCTTTTTGGTTACATTTTTAGAGCAATAGATTGTGGCTTGCACTCAAAATGATTTTTAGATTTATTTTCATACTACCTTAGTTTCATTTGGTCATTTGCATTGCTATAGAATGTAACTGTCCTGTGTATGAAATAGATAGCTTATAGAAAGCTTAATTCTATATCAGAACCATCCAAAAAAAAAAAAACAAAAACAAAAAAAAACAATAGATAGCTTATAGAAAGCTATCTAAGTCTTGATTATTTTGGAAAAAAATTTAGAACATAGATAAAGCTTTGCCTATCTAGCTATTTCAAACAAAAATATCTTTCAACAATATGACTTGAATAACGAGTACATAGTTTATTACTAATTTTGTAATATAATCAGCTGTAAAATATCTATGTATTTACCACAGAGGCATAAGTGTGTGTATGCACATACATAGAAAAAAAAAATCCATGTAAGATTTATTTGAAATATGCTACTGTAAAGCTAATCACATATGCAAGAGTTGACAAACTTATAGATAGAACAGAAGAGGTTTTTAAAAATACAAAGCTGAATGACTCATTATACTGAATAGTATTTTCTTTTTTTAACAGCCATAAATGTTGAAACCACTTCCTCCTTCTCTTTCTCTTAATTGCCTTAAACACTTCTTACCAAATGGACATGAGCCCTGTTTTGTGAAGCAGGAAGTAGAAACCAGATTTATGAGCTGCATACGATGCACTTAGCATCTGCTGGTTCAGGAAGTAAAAAAATCCATATCTACTTAGTACTGCCTATATTTGGCGCAGAGGGACATCTGATCCACAGAATAAGCCTAATGAATTTTCTGCTTGTTTGTCTTTAACTTTATCCATCCAAAGACAACAGCGAATTAAAGAGCAGAACTGGACAAGCAGTCAAGCATATTGCTGCCATGTTTAAACAGGATTTGCATTTCTGTGCTGAACACCCTACCTGCTGGGAAGGCAGCAATATAAAATGTATAGAGGCCAGAACAGAAATTCACGCACAACAAATGTTCAGTGATAGTTGCAGGAACTGTGACTAGAATTTGTGACTACTTTATGATTATTCAAACTAAGATTTGAATAGCTTGAAGAGACGAGTGGTAATTTAATTCTTATTTGCTAATAAACTATCTAAAAAATACATCTTTAGGGAACTAAATATTGTGATCCTTGCTTCTTGAGAAAAAGACTCAAATTATAAAACCACAAAAGCAAATATTCTTTCACTTATTACCATTGCAGTTATTTAAAACCTAAAAAACAACATGCAAGGAAGGAAAAAAGGAATAGCCATCAAAGAAAGCTTTATTATAAGTGCAGTAGTGGACAGCAAGTGAGAACTGCCGAAAGTAAAATGAAGGTACTTATTGAAATCTATGCTAAATAAAGTAATATGAGGTTCCACTATGATACAAATGAGGAAGACAGTAGATTACATGGTGAAAGTAGGGTACACTTAGATTCAATTTTCATTAAGGTCAACAGTGTTGAACACAAAGCTATAGGCAGTAAAACTAATGCAAATGTAGTTCTGGAAATTTCTTGTGATTTTGCAGGGACAGAGTTAATTTCTTTTGTAGAGGCTCAGATGATGCTGTCTTTTGGATTTTTGATGAAAACAGTGGAGATAACACATTGATTTTTTTTGTTGCTGAGTAGTGCTCACACAGAGCCAAGGACTCTTTCTGCTCCTTCTGCTGACCTGCCAGTGGGAGGGGATACAAGCAAGACAGCTGACCCAGACTGACCTAAAAGGATTTTCCACACCCTATGATGTCATGATCTGAAATAAAAGTTTGTGTAACGAAGGAAGAAGGGCAATATGTTCAGAGTGACGGCATTTGTCTTCCCAAGAAACCATTACGTGTGATGAACCCTGCTTTCCTGGATGCGGTCTGTCTGCTGATGGGAAGTAGAAAATGAATTCCTTGTTTTGCTTTGCTTGCATGCATGGCTTTTGCTTTACCTAGTAAACTCTCCCTATCTCAACTTTTTACCTTTCCAATTCTCTCCCCTATCCCACCTGGGGAGAGTGAGCAAACAGCTGGGTGGCACTTATCTGCCTGCCAAGGCTAAACCACGACAAAATTCAAATGCTCTAACTAAACCAGAATGATTTAAGTGTGTTGAAATGATGGGAATTGACTGACTCCAAGCCAATTTTGAAAGAAGCAATCTATGAAATTATTGGTCTAATAGAAAGTACTTTTCCCAGATGTAAGTGGAGACATATGACTGGAGAATATAAAATGTAGTTTTTTATTTTAAGAAAGGGAAAAAGAAAGATCTGGAAAACAGCAAGACTTCAACAGTAAGCAAGATTTCAGGATTTATTTTGGAGTAAAGAATAGTAATGATGTGGAATGAGACAGATTATAAAATGGCTTTGCTGAAAGACTAAACTAAATGCTTTCTTAATATTTATTGGTCAAAGAAAACATGGCCCAAAAGGTCAATTTTGGCAAACCTTAGGTGTCACAAGTGATTTTACTTTAGTGTAGAGAAACTGTAAATTAATAGAGGGTGAAAAAAGAAACTGGGTAAGAAGGAGCCAACAAATAGTTTCAAAAGAAAAAGTATCAAAGGGAAACTACCATGGAAGTTATCTTGTTTAAAACCTTAATCACAATTTCAGGTATGCTCTAGTGCAACTTACTGATGACAAAGTTGTAAGGTAAAACTGATGAACAGAAGGATTTAAGGTAGAACTGCAAATTAAATTAAATAGTTCAAAGCTATGCATTCAGTGACTAACACAGAGGTTCCTGTAACAACTGGAATTCAGCAACTGGAAATGACCAAAAAGAAGGACCTGGACACATCAATCCCTGGATAGCCAGTGACCAACTGATGTCATGGAAAAGGCAAACATGATTCCAAATTTTAATGAAAAATAATAATAAACTAAACCAAAACAACAACAAAAAAAAGAAGTCCTGAAACAGTTCAGTGTTAAAGGCATTAGAAAAGGCTTTGGTAGTTTCACTGTGGAATACTGTATTTGAGGTATTTGAGCTGTATTTGAAGGAGATGAAATGCCACCATATAGACACACTCTCACATAAAAAGTGATGTATTCTTACAGGAAAAAAAAAAAAAAAAAAAAGGAGTTTGGTTGATACAGTCTGGCCTAATTATTATTGAGAGGGTATACAACAGCTATTATACATATATATTTTAGGATACAAAATCCAGAAAAAGGATTTAAGTTAAATGGAAGAGTTGTCATGAGATAAACTGAATGCAAATCCATTATGAATAAATTTTGTTTGAGAAGTGACAGCCATCAGTATGGAATTAAGGTTATAGAATATCCTTCCAGTCAGTGTAGCAAGTTCAAAAAAACAGAACTAATTTCCATATGTTATAAATAGGAGTGAACTTAATTACTCATCAGGTTTCTTACTCTCATTTGGGAACAAAGGATTACAAAAGACCCAAGAGAATTGCACCATCTGAAGTCAAAAGTGGAAGAAAAATTAAATTTATGGATATAGAATTTAGATATGACATTCCATACAATGCGTAACAGCTAATTAAAATGATTTAAGAACACAAATATCATGAGACGAGACATCTTCTACATGAAGATAAGTGTATTGATACTTTATTTCCACAGAAACCAGATTTGTATTTGCACTTTTCTTGTGTCTCCAGTGTGTATATTCACACTGCAGTGAAATTAATGCATATACTGCACTACGTATATTAAGCTTAGTCTGATGTATCACCACAAATGGTAATCCTTTAAAAACCGCTGATATCCAATGTATTAACTTTTATTTTTCAAAACATCAGGCAAGCCAAATGAACAAAAATCAAATTTATTTTTTTGTAAATCAAACCAAAATAAATTCAGAACAGATAAACTGATTAGTAATTGTCTTTCAAATAAGAATACTAGTGAGTAAGTTTTTGTGAAATTCAGAAAAAAAAAATATGTCTGAAAAGACATATTATAAAAACCTTCTGCATCAGCATTATTATTGGTACTATTATAAGTAAATTCTAAGCTCCTGAGTCTGAGTTACAGAAAACAACCAATTTTAGTTGCAACACTGCATATCCACAAGTTATTCTGTAAAAATCTTAAACCTGTAATGTATGCTTTCATAAAAAATTCTAAATACTCAAACAAACTAGCAAAACAATAGTTTTAAACATGAACAGAAGCAAAAATATAACTGATTACATCTGTCTATGTTATAACGTTCTGACAGTAATCTTGTAAATTTTCAGCAAACCTCATCAGTTTTCCACAGCACTAGGCCATGTCAGTAGACAAAGCAGAAACATTACTAGATCTAGTGATCTTAACCCTGTCAGAAACAGGCAGTTGGAAGCCAGATGCCTCTTCTTTACTGTTTTTCATTGTAACTAATGAGTTCATCTACGACATTATGGAAAAAATATGGGCTTAAGGTAACTAAATGACATGTATATCTGGTAACCTTACCCATCACACTCCTTGCCTAAAATATCTTGTTTGCTTGTGATTTATGAAGTGTATTGTAATTGGTTTAACGATGTGTCTGAATATATTAGTTTCCACCTCATGATGAAATCTATTTGAAAGTTGCATTATCCTAATCATTGTCATTTTATTTGGCAATGGAAGCTTCGGGATCAATATTGGTGTAAGAGTTGCTGTCACTTTTCAGTCTTCACATGCACTAGAAAATGTGTGTTGTTCTCTGTACAGATATTCTGAGATATCTGTATTCTAAGATATCTGTATCTAATTAAAACCTTATTAGCTGTATTTTACAGACCCCTCCATAGTATTCTACATTTTTAAAGAGAGCATACATCCCAGGCTGGAGAAGCTTTCAAGCCAACAAGGCAGTGATATTACAGTTTCCCCCACAGGTGGGAACTCTTCAATGGCTAAGCTCTAGGCTATAAAGAGATGGTGAACAAGTTCTTCCTAGCAATATTGATCTACTAGTTTTCACTTATGAAAAGCAGCACAGTTATACAAAAATTAAAAAAATAAATAAGAGGATGGAATCAAAGAGTAATAAGGGTCTGATTTAAAATTACACTGAATGGAATAACCAAAATGGAATTGCAATTGAAATGTACTCAGAGGCTAGGGCACAACAGTAAAAATCACACTAAAAAGAACATTACCATGCCAAGCTACTCAATATCTGCTCAGTAACTTTGGTCCTATTGGCATTTCTATTTCTATGTGGAAGTTATCACAGAGTACAGAAAAAGTTCCCTGTCCTCCTGGTCCTGGCCTAACCACATAATGTGCACTCCTAGACAGTATTATATATATAATATATATAATATATATAATATATATAATATATATATAATATATAATGTATATAGCAGCCTAGACAGTATTATTCTTCATGTAACAACTACACATTAATGGGCAAATTTGGCCATGTCCCACTAATGTACTTCATGGAATTCTGTTATTTCTGATGCAAGGTTATCTGATTAACAGCAACTTGTATTTTGCAGCATTCATTAGCAGAACAAAAAGACTCTGAAATGGGAGAGAAATCTAGTGACAGGGTGGGGGATTCAAGGTTGGTAAGTGATGAGGAGCCTGTATGGCAGAGAACAGAGTTGTCATCAGCCAGCTTCTCAAATGGACACTTGTAAGTCCATGTCTTCTCTTTTTGTTCACTGGAAACTAACTCTGCTTAAATTCCTCAGAAGCCTTTATTTCCACTCCACCCTCCACCCCCCCAATCAATTCTGGACTCAGGCAGACATATAGAGCAGCTCCTTCTACCTTGATCAAAGAAAGAGTATTAAAAGAGTCACTTAAGACTTATAACTCATGATCTGTTTAGGCAATGTCTTTAATCAAAGTCTTGATTCTGTCTTACTATCACTTTTCTTACTAAGCAAACCTCCTTCACTCAGTGCTCAATAAACACGTGTACATCAATCTGACCGATCACCTGGTTACCAAACAAAATTTAAATGATCCTAAAACTATTCAGGACAAAGTTAACTAAGGCAATTAGATAAAAAAACTCATAAGAAAAATATAATCAGAAAATTAAAAGCTGTAATAAAGACATATCAATTTTAGAGTAAATAGTTTGCATTTGAAAGAAAAAAACAAATGTAAATCAGGAACAATATGAGAGTATGTTTTAATTTTTGTAGTTGAATTTCCCTAGTTTTTTGTCAGATTTTATTTTATTTTTGTCTTGTGTAAACTCAAAAAAAAACACACAGATAACAAAAGACTATCTGTGAAGAAATTATGGGAAAAAAAGGATCACAGGAACAGAAACTAAGTGAAGAAGGCAGAATGGTGGACAGAAAGAATAAAGTTGTGATTCTCACTCTGTTGGACATTAAAGGTTTCTACCCTCCCTTCTTACAATTTTAAAAGAAAAAAAAGATGAGCCAGTAGTTATCTATGATAATATCTATATTTCTGACTCACCATGGGAAAGCTGATAATTTTGTTTAGACATTTATTATAAAACTAATAACAACAAAAATTCTGTCAAATAGGTTACAAAATCCAGTCACAAAAAAAAAAAGTGAAGAATAAAATATTCCATAGACATGATAAAACTTATACTAAAAGCATTAAATTAAGAAATACAGAAAAACTTAGAAAAAATATAACTTTTAAAATATCCGTAAATTGTACAAACAAATCTAAGTGTTAATGTTATTTAACCAAAACAAAAATAAATTACAAATGCTTCATGGGTATATAATGATTGATTAATTAGTAATGAACTATGTATCTTCTGATCCCTTAGGTAGTGGGTGAATGGTAATAAATATTTGATCAAGATGTATTTCTTATTATGCCAAGATCTTAAAATATACTTCCTCTCAGAAGCAGTTAGAATAGGTGGCATATATTTTATGTAATCAGGAAAGCAATATAATAACCTGGAGCAGCATGCAGAAAATCAATTTTTATCATTCACATGACTATCATTCTTTTCGCTTATAAGATTTAACACAACTTCTTGAAAGCATATGGACAACTATATTCTGAGGAAGATGAAGCCACAGATTTTATCAGGGCTATGTGGAGGCAAAGGGTATTTGGAAAGGCAATATAAATTAGTCCCTTAGCCCAGTTTGTGTAGTTAGACTGCTGTCCTTCTGCAAAAGAGGTATTTTAAAAATAGGCTGAAAATCTATGCTACTACACTAGGAATACGAATAATGGTATATCAATGGACAATACTCAGAGATCAGAAAAATGATGCTTTACTTGCCTCAGAAGAAAAAGCAATTTCTGCAACTTCTTAATATATTTACTTCTATCAAGAAAAAAAAATTAATAGCTTTCAGTTCTTCTACAGCACATACCTTTAAAAATTTGTTCATTTACAGTGTTTGGGAAAAATATAGACAGCGATATCAAAGGAGATGAAAAGCCAATCCATTTTTGATAAAGTGTTGTGATAAGTTACACATCAATGTTCTCCGCACAATATGATATAAGGCAATTTGAACTGTTGCAACACTTTTATTTCGAAAACGCTCCTGAATAATGCTAAGTGGTAACGTCATTTTTTTTGACTGAAAATATCTTTCCATTATTTGTGTAGTATTGATTGTGTGTTTAGGAATGTATAGGCTTCCAGTTAATGTGCAAAGAAAGATCATTCACACCTTTCCACTTCTGGAGATATGAAGTGGAGATGGAAGTACCGTTGAAATAATATAATAACCCCTCAGTGTAAGCAAGTATAGCTTTAATAATGACCAGAATTGAGAAAACTCACCCTGCTGTTCCTGGCCACCATAACCAAAACTACTTCAAATTCATAGCCATGCCTTTAAGAGGTTACTTGGTTTTATATAAAGCTGTTTAGCTGCTTTTAACAGAAGACACAATGCTCATCTATTATTTCATAGGCTTATTCCACCAATACGATATTTCTGCTCTCAAAATGTACACCGATTACCCTCTATCTGGTAAGAAAAAGGGCTACTCTCAGTGTTTCAGTCTTGACTTCCAAACCTTCCAGACATAACAGAGATATTTTCATAACAAATTTGGAAAAAATCAGATAAGCTAATCAAGAAGAAAACAATGTCTTCTAAGCTATTTAAGTTGCTACTATTCCAGAAATACAGATTTTAGCATTTTACACTAAATTCACTACATGTGAAAGAGCAGAATTTGGTAGCTCTTGCTGACTAAAGGGACAGAGGTAAAGACTGCTAAGGATGTCTCAACCACTACAATGTTATCTTAAAATGGCTCCAGGAACTGGCAAGTTCCACTGTGCCATTAAGTCAGAAGTCAGAGTCTTGATAAGCCTCCTACAGAGACCTGAACCTCCTCTGACATTAAAGTTAATTTAGAGTACTTGCTTGTAAAGTAAAACAGAAGGAGCTTGTCTGCCTTCTACAGGAAGTAGCTTTGCATACTGGGACTACCTTCAACCTACTGAATTTGAAAGGAAACTTTTCAAGGAACTTGAAATCATTCCTCAGCAGTAGCAAGAGTACCGTTTTACCGTAGAGATTAAGCTCTAACACTGTTTCTCTAGCAAATACAACACATGAAATTATCACCAAAGATGAAAGCCAAAAATTTTTGAAAGTGAGTTTGCTACAGCATCGGACTTCAATGAATAGTCTCCTTCAAGGATCATAAGCACTTACCAGGCAAAAAAGGAGACTGGAATACCTAAAAACAAATAAATGTTTTACCCCATTTAATGTGTATTTTATAGCTTTTGCAATAGTGCAGGTTTATAATAAATTGAGCAGAGCAATTTCTTCAAACATGGACAACCTGAGTAAATGCTTCTACAAGAAATGTATCATGTTCAGCTTTCCCTAGTGGAGTAACTTTGGTAACAAATGCTGATCAACTGAGCAAAAGCACCAGTCAACTCTTTTAAGTCCTCCCATGCGATAAACTTAATTAAAACAAAACAAAACAAAACAAAACAAAAAAAAACCACAGAGCTTCTGTACTTAATATACTACTCAAGTGCACAGGCATGAACAGATTCTTTTCAGATATAAATAAAGGGGTTACAGAATTCACTGGCTACACCACTCCAGTACAGAAAATTTGTAAAATGTTATTGCAACAGTTAGATCACAGTTGCCTTGCTATATGTGGGATCTCAGCTATGTAACTGACCACCGTCTTTGTGGTCTGCTGGCTAAGTGTGGCAGATTTCCATTAGCTATTTTTCCCCTCAAAACACCAGTACATGAAGAAGTGATAAAATAGGTACTGTATTAGATTGTTGTTCAACAGATGCAGTTTCTACAGTCAGACAAGGTCTCCCAGACTTTCAACCAGAGAAACAACCACAGAAAATTCGCTTAGGACTGCTTGAGGGGAGACAAAAATAATAACAATGGAAAAAGAGAAACATTTTCCAGAAAGTACAAATTATAGGTACAATACCCACAGCCACTTGACATACTGAGAATGATAAAGTAAGTTTTCTATCATCTTTGAATAGTCAGGTGAAAATAACTCTCCCTTTCTGGCAAATATATTATAATGCTATATCAATTTTTTTTTTTTTTTTTTTCTAACTCCATATTTTAATTATGGAGCTTATCTTCATCCCAGTCAATTGAAGAAATCCCATGAACCAAAAAATCTCTAGGTGTACTGGGTCTGGCTGGAATGTTAACTTTCCCGGCAGCAGCCCATACAGTGCCGTACTCTGTACTTGTAGCTGGAACAGCAGTGTTATCACATCAGTGTTGTGTCTACTGCTGAGCAGCAGTGGCACAGCATCGAGCCTTTCTCTTACCCTCCTAGGGGGTGGGCAAAAAGTGAGGAGAGAAACATCACTAGGGCAGCTAACCTAAACCAATCAAAGGGGTATTCCATACCATGTGATGTCACACTCAGCAATAAAAGGTGGAAACGGGAAGAGGAGAGGAGGGGTGGGCTCTCGTTGGGAAAACATCAGTCCTCATCTCAAACACTGGCTATGTGCGTTGAGGCCTTGCTTCAAGGACATGGTCAATCATTGCTCATTTGTGGGAAGTAGAGAGTAATTTCTTTCCTCTGCGCTTCCATATAGCCTTCATTTATTTTATTTGTTTGTTTTCCTCCCTTCTTATTTTTTTCCCTTTTCCCCTCCCTTTTCCCCTTTCCCTTTTTATTTCCCCTTAGTTAAATTGTTTAGTTCATAATAATCTTTATTTAATTATTGTTATTATTTCCCTTTAATTAAATTATCCTTATCTCAACCCGTGAGTTGTTCTTTACTTTACTTCTCCCCCTCTTCATCTAAAGGGGGGGGAGTGAGAGAACGGTTGTGGGGTTTAGCTGCCCAGCACGGTAAAACCACCACACTAGGCCAAGAAACATTTCAGGTCACTCTTGCATTTCAATAATTCTCAATCCAAAGACTCCATTTTGAAACCTGTACAATTTCAGAAAAACAGATCTATCTGACATTCCAAAAGCCCTTATTCTAATTCTTTGGTATTGTGAACAGAAAGAAGTCTGAAAACATTTACTTTTGTTGGACTGTGTTGCTCAGACACTCTTCAGATGCAAAAGAATATTAATCTACTTTTTTTTTTTTTTTTTTTTTTTTTTTTTTTTTTTTTTTTTAATCTGAGACTGTGATAATTAGTGTAGAATAGATGCTTGAATTGTACTGCACATTCAGGATTGTCTAACCAGATTCACCTGACTTCACCATATTGGAAGCTGTAGAGCACAAAGGAAGAAAGGTTTGCCAATAAGTCAACTGTCAACTTCTGTCTTTCAGGAGACATTCTGTTGCCCAAGATCTGTCTTAACTGTTTCTGAACTTCAAGGAGTAGTAAACAAGCATTGTATCTTTGAAAAGATGAGCAAGACTAAGTTTTCTCCAGAGTATCCTTACAAGCATTTGTTTTTGACTGAAATCTTGCCAAACTGTCAGCATTTGAATCAGATGAGGTCTTCACTTATGTGATTGGCATCCAGCCATGAATAACATGAGGTATGAAGATGTTGCATAGAATAAATAAGCCAACAGTAGTGTATGTGTATATTGTATGTCTTTTTCTTTGTTGATGTACCCAAAGGAATTTCTCAGTATCTGACACTTGAAGCAGCAAGTGGAATAAGCCTTGATGTAGCAGACTTACAAGCTGATTCATAAAACTTTCTGAGCTATGCCATGATATCTTTATGAAGATTAATACCACATGTCAAGGTGCTTTTTAAAGCTCTGGAGCTGAATTTAGTTCTGTTTAAGATTTTTGATATCATAGAAAACTATCATATTGTCTCCCCTTTTAAAACTCTGAAGTTATGAAGTTAAATAATACGAACTAAGGAGGGTTGCTTTCATGTCTTTATGCATCCATGATCTTTATATGAACTAAATAGAAAAGAGTCAGATTTCTTTTGATTTTACAAGTTCTGCTTTGTCAGACTAAGCGCAAATTATTTTAGAAATACTGTAGAGAGTAAAAGAGTAAATCCACAGATAGAGTCACCTTTATCTTTCCCATGGTGAGCTTAGAAAGAAAAACAAAACAAAACAAAACAAAAAAAAAAAAAACAAAAAAAAACAGCAGAATAAAGAAATACACATTTTTATTGCTAAATACCATTAAATACACCATTTAATACAAGGACACAATGGTATAATGGACACCATTGGTTTACCTTTTTCTTCCTCTTCCTTTGTGTGTTCTTTCTCCTTTAAACACCATAAGATAACATATAGCTTGTGAACAATAATTGGTTCACAGCAAAAAAAGCAAACAAACAAAAAAAAACACCCAAACATTTAAACTTTATTTTAGTGACTACAAGCAATTATAAGTAAAGCTATAATATATTTCCCTGTGAAGCACATTTTAAACTGTTTTATTTAAATACTAAATTTTATTAATATATAATATCATCAATAAATTGGGAAAAGGTCAACATGTTTAAATGATGAGAAATGAAAAATTTCATATCAAGGTCAATGATGTTTAGAATTCCTAGAAACTGCACTTGACACCAACTGTAGTTACTCGTAAGAAGCATGCAACAATCACATACTGTAATACACCTGAGATAAGTAGGAGCTTACACATCCTTAAATATATTGTAATAAAAGAGTATGCCATATACAAAGTAAAAAAATGAAGCATCACTAAGAAGAAAATTAGTACCTTATTTAAATACCAGCAATATACCTATTCCTATTTTACTCATCCCAGAAGTTTTCTGGTCAGATAACTAAATTCCATCTACTAAAAAATTTCTTTTAAGCTGCTAATCATTCTCCCTAAATTCTCTAAAATCTCCCTAAATCCCACAGAGATCTGTTCCAAGGAACTCCTGTACCATTCCAACAATAGTGCAATGATGACACAATTTGCTGTATTGAATTGGACTGACAAAGAACACACCCTTTACATCCAAATATAGAGGCTTTATTTCCATGTAACAAATGAATTTTTGTCCATTTTATAGTAAATAGGATTGTGCTTTAAAAATGTATATTGACTTTTAAATGTTAAATTTAATCATGCTATAATATGTCAAAAAATCTTAAAATATAAAATATTTTTAATGTATTATATGTTTGCTGCCAAAATGTGGAAGCACGTCTAAATGAAATGGCTAAGTCACCGGAATGAAAAATTCCTGAAATGACAAAACAGGTTTTGACTTTAAGCCTCTCTGACAGTGTTGACATTTTTTTTTTTTCAGTTCCTGCTCATGTCCTTCAAAACTGAGGAACTGACTCCAGAATTTAAGAAGCAGAAATGCTCTTCTCTAATATATGAATACAGAGATTAGAGATGTAGATGCAGTTGGGTATAAGAGAAAATATCAAGAAATAAATTTAAATAGCTACAGATAAAATTTCCTGTATTGAATAATTTGTTTCTAAAGACAATTTCTTCTTTACAGTTTCTTCTGTATCTCATTTTACTTTTTTTTTTTTTTACTATTACTATTACTGTAACTCTACTGAACTATTAAAAGAACAAATCAAAATAAAACTACAATATACTTGAATTTGAGGTAAAGCAAATACTATTGACAATAGTATAATGGACATATCTCTTGAGAAATATTTATCTGAAATATTTTGGTGATTCTATACAGCTGTCTCCGTTTTTAAAAGACTTATTTTTAGTCTTTTTTTTCTGGTTTTGTTGTGTATATTTTATTTTGTATGGATAAGAAGAAAAAATATTTGTTTTTCCACTCCTTTTTACATCCATTATTTCAAATGTCAAGCAATATACAAATAGCAACATAATCTCACGTATTTTGCATAATTTCTTTTATTGTATTAAATTAAAAAATATTTTTAAATAAATGTAAGTTTTGAGGCAATCTAACCATTTTCATTTTTTCAAGCAAAAGGTGTTGAGAAAGAAAATATCTGTGCCTGCTACACAAAAATGTGCTTTAAAGGCAAAAGGAGATGAGAAAGGAAGATCTAATTGTTCCAGGTTTTTATTGTCTAGTACTATGTAACACTGTAGTACACTTCTGAACTAAGAGTAAATGATCCCTCCCCTCGCCCTGCTTTTCTTTTAAAATCTATGATATACTGAACACAGCAATGTAACAACAAAGAATATTATATCAGCAAATTCAATGACTGAAAATGTATTTTTAAATTTTATTTCTTTTCTTCATATGGCAGACAACAGACTTTTTAATTATAATCATAAACCCTTGATTGTTAGAATTTCAAACACTTTATAATATACTTACATGCACACATGGAAATTTAAGAAATGTAAGATAAACGTAGTGATTTTTTAAGTTGATCTAATAAAAATTTTAACATAATTTTCCCAGAACAGGATTTGATAAATATAACATAAGTTACATTATTAGCAAAGAAAGAAGTTAACTATTTATATTGTTTATATACAGGAAACAGTTTTTAATCTCTTCATCTTTCTATAAATCAAACTTTTTACTCACTGAGATTTTGCAAAATTATACCAATAAAATTTTCATTATGTTGTTTTTTAACCTATATTTCTGTATTCACATTATAGTACATGCAAATAAATGGGGAAATGTACATGCAAATTTGGCTAAAATTACAACTGGGTAACCCTATTTTTTCAAATAATGGCATCTAAAAAACATTTTCTCTATATTATAACATAACTATTAAAACAAACAAACAAACAAACAAAAGCAGGCCCAAAACATGTAATAGTTGCTCTGGTCACAAAAGTGTTCTCATTCAAGAAAAGCACAACACAGCACATTAACTAACATGCATAAAATAATTAACAGTACAAACAATATCAAAGGTTTACATACCATCAAGAAAGCAAGAACAACAAAAAAAAAAAAGCAAGAAAGGAAGGAAAAATAACAGGAAAATATACAGGGAAAGGGAACAGTACAAAAATACTACATACGTTATGTGGTATGCAATATTTTTTAAAAATAGGCCTGACTTTATGGGCCTAATATTGTAGTAGAATAACCACAAACCAAAAGCATTTAGAATTTTCTACATCCACTCCCTCCTCCTCACTAATCTTTTATAAAATTTATTTCATATTAAGTAAAGTTAAGAAGTGATAGTAAAATTGGGAAAGAGATTTCCTAGAGATATGTAGGCAGGAAGTTAAAGTTTTAAAGGTGTCATCAGGTCTGATCTCCATGTAACCTGAGGCGTATACTTATTTATCAACAATTACATCACAGTTAGTTCTTGTATTACATTACATTAAATAAGAACACCCAAACAGGTTAGGAGATGATGTTAATATTACCTTTGTAAAATGAGTGGGCAAAGCTCTGCTCAGGAATTAACTTGGCAAGGAATCCATGGTTCAAACTTGGGTGAGGGATAGATGGTATGACCACAACTGTGGAGAAAATCATGGAATCAAATGTGAGCCAGCTAATATTCATGTGTGGCCTGGTCCACTGTGGATCCATGACAGAAGTCCTATCTCATTGAAACATGCAAATATGGTATTATCAACATAAAGTGCATTTCTAAAGGAAGAAAACAAGTTCTGTATCAAGAGATAGGAAACAGCACACCTATTTGGGCACTTCAAGAGCAACAATCATGTGGGGAAAAAGACACACATATATATATGCACACACATGTACACAGAAGATAATCATGAGTGAAATAGTTCACTGAAACTAGCAGCTTTTTAGTGCAGGACAATAACATATAACCAGAAAGGCACAAAAAATATGATTTCTCATAATTGACCATGTTCATGTATTATATTTGAAATGGGAAGCCCCTAAGCACATGAACTTCAGAAGTGATATATAAATAATAAATTAAAGAAAGCATAATGATGTATTAGAAGATAATGACCAAATGCAAATGTGACACAAATTGGAACATACATTCTATGAAGAATGAAAATCAGAAACTCCGTAAATGAAGTAATTAAAATTCAATATGAGACAAAAAACATACATGAAGAGCTTCATGGACAAGTTCAGTTACTGTTTTCAGCTCTTTTAACACAGAAGGTACAGTTGTAAACAATCCAGTGGGACTTGAAAAACCTACTGAATTGACAGTATAAAGAATTTGAAACAAAGTGGGGTAAAGTTTGGATTCTTAATTTCTGATGGGCTCTGACAGCTAACAGACTCCCTCCCTCTCAGGCTGAAGAACACATGCCAGTGAAAAACACTACTACTATTAAAAAAAAATAAATCACAAGCAGTTCGAAGAAGGCAAGAGAAATGCTTCCTTTTTCTTATAATCTTTCCTTAGGCTTTCAAGTGTAGGCACCAACACAGCAGGACTCCAAAAAGGAGTCCTCCACCACCACCTTTTCACAAACCTCCTAATTTAAACTAAAAGAGTTTACATGGGCGAAGAGCTGTGTTTGCTGTTTATATTTCATTGTATAAAGATATCTGCTCTTACTAACAAATAATAGCCTAAGAAAGTTGTGGTGATCAACTGTCTTGTACTTTACAGCATTAGCCCCATCAGACACACTGTTTCTTTTCAATTATATTCAAATGAAATAAACAAAAGCATAAAAAGCAATACAAAAATGAGAATTAGTTATACCCTATAAGCAAATGCACAAAATAAGTGAAATCTACCAATGTACATTAAAATTATTTTAGAGAAAGTACCATGTAATTTCCTATTAGAATTTTAAACTGCTCAAGTACTTTGAACTCAGATAATTACAGTTCTAACAAATCTACACATGAAAATGAAAAATAACATTTAAAGAAAACAAATGTACCTGTACTTGTTGGTGAATTTATTTCTTGTCTGATATTTCTACCTGCCTGGCTCCCAGATCTTGCAGTTTCTCGTTGTGGTTCTAGAATATCACGGTATTTGGAGACCATCAGAACTGAAATAAAGTAGACTACTGCCAAAGCTAAGAACTGAGCCTGTTTGCTGTCGTCCTGTGTTGAAGAGAAAGGAACAAACCTATAATACTGGACATTTCAATGGAATTTTCACTCATGATCATCTCAAAGCTTTATAAATAATGCCCAACTGAAATGTTACATCTGTTAACATAGTAGCAAAGGGATTAACTAGAAGATTTAATGGATTTTCACTGAAGTAGTATGTACACAATATTTATTAAGTACCTAATCATAAAGGTAATTTGGAAACTACACAAATCTCCAAGCCTGTGAAGTCAATGGCCATTTCAGAGTAGAGGCTTCAAGTTCAACAAGTAGAGTTTCAACTTGTCTCAATTCTACAGGTACCCATTTTCTATCAGAAATCCAGGGCTTGCTTTCCATATTTTTCTGTGTGTTTAATTTGGTTGCATGTCACTGCAACACTTAAAATAACTGTAAATCCTCTTACTAGTTCTTTCACAGAAATTTCAGAATCTGCTTTCACTACTCTCTTCTCCTATACATAAGGAAAGAGTAGGTGAGAGAAGATCATCACCCAGTTTCAACCTTGGCCTTTAAAGATGATTAGGTCAGATCACTCTAACAGATAAATGCTTTTGTTTCTCATTGTACTTTCTTCATTTATAACTATTCCTACATTCAGTTTTTCTTCAATCCACTCAAACCTAAGCTGCAGAAGTTTAAACTTAAAATATATATCTGCATATATATAATAATAATTCCTAATGCAGTACTTTCAAAAATGATATTCTAGAATAGTTTTACTGTAAAACCAGTTGCAGAAATGTGAAAAACATATATATGTATTTACATATATATGACACATACATTTAGAAGAAGTAAAAATTGACTTTTTTTTTTTTTTCTAATCAATTTGCTGCAGCTCTGCAATAAATATAATAATTCTTCCACCTACAATGGTTTGACAAATAAATGACGCTTTTATTAATACAGTTTTATTTCAGGATATAACTGATTTATTCTGGTTGTGAGTATTTGGCTAATATATGATCAAGTCTGACTGTAAAACAAAATTATGTACTAATCTCAAATGGTTTATCAATATGATCAAGCACAAATTCAGGCTGGATAAAGAATAGACTGAAAGCAGCCCTGAGGAAAAGGACCTGGGGGACTTGGTTGTTGAAAAGCTCAACATGAGCTGGCAATGTGTGCTTGCAGCCCAGAAAGCCAACCATATCCTGGGCTGCATCTAAAGTAGCATGGCCAGCATGGTGAGGGAGGTAGGTGGGTCTCCTCCTTTCTGCTCCAGTGATACCTCACCTGGAGCCCTGCATTCAGCTCTGGGGTCCCCAGCACTAGAAGGACAGGGTCCTGTTAGAGTGAGTCCAGAGGAGGGCCATGAGGTTGATCAGAAGGCTGGAGCACCTCTCCTATGGAGACAGGTTGAGGGAGTTGGGGTTTTTCAACCTGGACTTCAGGGAGACCTTACCACAGCCTTCCAGTACCTACAGGGGGGCCTACAAGAAAACTGGGGAGAGACTCTTTGCCAGGGGGTATAGGACAAGGGGGGAATGGCTTTAAATTAAAAGAGAGGAGGTTTAGATTAGACATTATGAAGAAATTCTTTCCTCTGAGGGTGATGAGGCATTGGAACAGGTGGCCCAGGGAAGCTGTGAATGCCCCATCCCTGGAGGTGTTCAAGGCCAGGTTGGATGGGGCTTTGAGCAACCTGGTCTAGTGGATGGTGTTCCTACCTATGGCAGGAATTAGGTGATCTTTAAGGTCCCTTTAAGGTCCCTTCCAACCTAAACCATTCTATGATTCTGTGATTTTAAAGTGCAGAAAGTGGCTGGCAGTTACAAAGCCATGAGCAGATGGTTTGCTGATAAGTGTGACAAATGAAGGGTATTTTAAATTCTAGAACAACCAAAAATTCTTTGAAAATGGAAGTGATGATTTTGTAGAATTACAGCACATATTACTCACCACATCACGAAAAACAACTGCTCGTAGACGATTAATATCAACATCCTGAAGAAGCCGATCAGGGTCTTTTATAGGAGAGAGATTGCCAGGGACATTTTCAAGGGGAGTCTACAAATAAAACACTTATGAGAATTTTTTTCCCCCAAATGTCCTGGGAAGTTTAAAGCATTTGTGTTAGAATCTTAATTTGATACATTTTTAGATATCACTGTTAATCTTAGATGCTCTTCTACTAACAATGTACTTTCATTATGCAATGTACTTTCATTATACTAACAATGTACTTTTCACTCAGACAAGGCTTCTACAAAAAACAGTCTGAATTATTGTACTAAATATTTAGATATAAATTGTTACATCATCCCACTACATCAGAACAACTGTATCTTTTTGCAGAGTTAAATAATAATATGCACACAAAAGATGATTTCTGATTATAGTTGTTCCATAGCAGTACAATAAATTGTCTAATACGATACATTTAAAAAACATGAGCAGAAATATTTTCAAAAATCATTTTCTTTTCATTTTACTGAGAATTATTACAGACTATTTACAGTATAATTCTTATTATTACAAATTATTACAAAGGCATAGAGTACTATGCTTTGTTTAAAAAATGACAATGTATTGCATATTATGCCTAAACACCTAAAAGCATCGTTATACTTACTTGCTTTGCACTGAATGTGATAAAGTGGAAAATATAATGCCTTTTGTGAGATTTAATAAAATAATAGTGTGAATGAAGCTGAGTTTGTAAATGCTATCTGTAAGAGGCATTAGAGAACAAAAAACACTAAAGTTCCTAACGAAAATATAGTATCAAAAAACCATGAATCTGTTATGTTAGCTAAAATGATATATTTTAGTTATGTCACAGGCTACACTAAATTCTTCAGGATTTTAGTTTTTTAGACTCAAAGCTGTTATCAAGTTCAAAAAAGTAGGTTTCATTCAGTCAGAAAGAGAATACTGATCTGTATTGTACATGCAATGGTATATTGAAGTTACTGGGACTCAGATGTTCCACTGACAGATGTAATTACAGGACTTCATCCAAACTGAAGATGCCTTGAGAAATTAAAAAAGCTATGCAGGTATAAAACAAACAAACAAATAAACAAACAAACAGAACTATACAGATGTGAAGAAGGGAACTTCAAAACAAAGCAGGAGTCGTAAAGCTCTTTAAAACTGCTCCAGTGTACCATTGAGTTAAGTTTTTGCATAAGCTTTTGTCAAATACTTGAGAGGGCAGACACAATTGCTTTCTGATCATAGAAGCAGTGGTACAGTCTTGTCAGTGCTGTTGGTAACTAAAGACTGGATTACCTTGGTTGCTGCTGCTGCAGTTACGCCCTGGAGAGCATCCTGAGCTTTACTGCTGATTAATGAAGTCTTGTTCACTCTCTCTCTCTGCCTTTGCCGACACTCTAAACAGTTTCTCACAGCCACACAACAAACTAAAAAAGTCATGAAAATTAAACAAGTTAGAGTTATTTTCTCATAATTATTTTTAGAGTATCAGTTAGCAGTCTGTATATATCAATAACCATGTCTAAATAATAACAGCAATAGTTATCGCATTAGACTCCATTAGAAAGCACTAATGGTGACTTCTTTTAGCTGAACAACCTAATGTTTTCTATAACTATCTCACTATATTAAAATTTGAAGTTCTCATATGTTATTGATCAGTTATCAGCACTTTAAATCTGAATGCAGTTATGCACAGCTGCAACAGAGGAAAATAGTAGGAGCTAATTGAGAATTCGATTAAAATTGATTAGTGATAATAAACCACAAGCATTATACCAGTAGCAGTATAATAATCAACGATCTAATGAGTGGTATGAATAATAACTGGACAAAAATCAGAGTCTAAAAATTATTCAGAATTTGAAAGATGTTGTGGGATACAACATTAAAGAAATGGCATCATGCTGGATGACAGATGTTCACCAGGACAAAGTGATATAGGTTGGAAAGAATAATTCAAACTATTCAGAAATTTTTAAATTGCCTAATCAATTGTAAGAAGATACAGCAAATGGTAAATAGTGAAGAAAGGCACTAGACTGTTGCAATATTTATATTAAGATCTGCAGTCTGTACACACATCCCAAGCTTTTAATCTTACATGGACTGAAAACAGTCTTTCAAATCTACAGAGACTTGGATAAGGAAACTTGCAGTAGGCATGCAGCAAAACAGCTTCTAGGAAAAACACTTTTCCTCTGTTCATTTACTTTTATTTAATATTTTTACTCAAAAATGTATACAACTTTTACAAAGGAATTAACACTTTCAGACATGCCATTTTATTATTTTTTGTGTCTTTATTGAATCAACCTTTAAACAGCATCAAATCAGCAACAGCATACTATTATTTCATCACATCACAGTCAGTACAAGGACCTTTCCTATATGTGTCAGTATTTTATCTAGCTTGAGCTCACTGATCTGTAAGTAATTATTTAATACGTGCTGTCTGCAGACTTACCAAGCCTCAGGCACTGTCGCATTAGACCTCCAGAAGACATGTTTTTTTCAGCTTCAATCTCACTAAAATTTAGAGAACTGGCAAATACTAGTACATCAACCATTGCCATCAGACGGCTGAGAAAAGTTACTGCTGTCTCTGCTGACATTCCTTGTGTCACTTCAATATTTTCCAATTCAGTCTTTAAAAGGAGATAATTGAATTAAACAGCTTGAACACAACTGAAATATAATGACAGCAGCATATACACATACAAAGCTAAATTGTTACACTTAATGATAAATACATTGAAAAGTTATTAAAAAAAATCTCATATTATTACCACTAATATAAATTGTGATCCAAATTCAAATACAGCATGAAGAGTGAGAAAATTATTTATGTTTACATGTTCTAATAGATGATAAAAAGTCTAATATAACTGGGAAATCTATCAGCAACTACATAAAGACAAAGCGTGCTCAGATAGTAAAACAATGTAAAGTATGTAAGGGTAGAACATAGTCTTACATTCTTCCATAGGCTAACAAAATTGACAGGTAACGTATTAATTAAAGTCCGTACATCTTTTACATTCCTTTAGATAAACAAGTAAGAGTGGGAAAAACTGGACAGTATTGCCCTGCTTCCGTGAATTGATTCTCCCTGGGAATTCTTACTATTATATTGGTAGCACTGTACAAATTCTCCTGTAAATCAGAATAGAGTATGTTTACTCTCTCACTACAGCAACAAGGAGGAAGTAAAAATGTGACAAGTTATATGGCATGCAACTCACATTTCTCAGAGAATTACCATTTCTTTTCTAATGTAGTGCTGTACTGTAATGTAGTGCTTAATGGGAATCTAAAGAATGCTGAATGAGCTCATTATTTCTGAAATCTAAAAATGTTTTCTCCAAGGTGTCTAGAATCATGTTTTCAAAAGCATTTGGGTGTCTAACAGTGCAGATGAGTGAGCAAACATTGTTTAATTAACAAAAAGTCTACTTAAACACCTAAACATTACTTCTACCTCTGGAACTAGGCAAAATTGAAAATTGGATTGAAATTTGATTGAAAATTGGCTTGACTGTCCACATTTATATGCTTAAACAATAACTTAAAAATTGTCTACAGGTGGCTGATTCTTATTGATTGTCAATAAGATTTCAGAGCACATGGCTTCTTAGAACACAGAGTTCAGTCACTTTTAATAAACGTTACTTTTGTCACGTGCTGCTTTTTTTCACTTGCTTAGGATTATCTGTGAAAAATGTACAACATTTTTTGTACTGTTAGGGACATTTCTGAAACTAAAAAAAAAAAAAAAGAAAAAAAAATTAAAATCCTTTATTTCTGTATTTCTAAAAAATGAGTATCCTTCCTGAAGAGTTACTTTTTAGAATAGCTTAGATTATAACATATGAGGAATGCAAACTGTGCCAAACAGTATTAAGCATAAAACTGTTTTTAAACATGTAAGATATAATGTGGCATGTGTCATCACAATGATAGATAACACTTCATTTAATTTTTCTTAAGGACGTAGCATGTCAGTTACCAAAGTGATTTGGGAAGGGCTGTCATCTGTCTGATCTGTCCAATGAAATCAGACAAATGGTAAAATGATAAGTGTTTCTGGCCTCTATTCTTTAGTCAGGTCTTCCCTTCTTAGTGTGTCCTGTGTTCCTACATTCTGGAAAATTAGTTTCTGTTTTTTGTAAGAGACTGGAACATCTTTTTTTAAAAGCACTCACCCAATGAAAATAGATCTTAAAAAATCTATAGCCATAACAGTCTTCTAGAAAATATCATATGTGGTTACAGAAACTTGAACTTTGAACTCATGCTTCAAATAACATCAGGTTTGCTAGCAGCATACTGACTGCCTGCTGTTGATTTTTCTCAAACTTTAATAGTATTGCATCAATCACAGTCTTAAAACCTTCTCAGTATATCTCTTGCTTTATGCTGCAAGTGTAATTAATTATGTAATTGATTCATTTTATAAAATATACATTTTAGTGTATTTTACCAAGATTTTTGAAAAATTTGAATTGAAAAAATCTTTTTAAAAAATCTCCCTAAAATATATATATATCTATATATATACATATATATAGATATACACACCTACATACATACATATATATAAAGGACTTAGTTTAAAACTAAACTAAAACTAAAGGACTGAGGTCTTAGTTTATACAAAACTAAAGGACTGGAGGACTTTTTAAAGCAAAACGTATTATCAGTATTCCTTATTAAAACAGCATATCAATATTCTAATAACATTTAAAATAAGTTCCACTTGATCAAGCTGTCTTCAATATTTTAGCTTAAAAAGCTTTAAAAAAGGGAGTTTATCACCACCTCATGTCTACTGTGCATACAATTACAAGTTCAGGGCCTAAAGATTTTTTTTCTACTGAGAACCACATTTATAATTTAGCTCATGGACCTGCCTACATTTGTCTTCTAGCTAACAGTAAGCATCATATTTGACAATGCATTAAGTTACTGAAGGGAAACACATTAGGAGAAGTTAATACAGTCACTATATTCCTAATATCATCCTACTATTTGATATAGGAAAATAATGATAAAAAAGTCAAAATACTAAATGATCAAAACCAAGAAATTTTTGAAAATGCAAAAACTGAAACTTACAGCAGCAATACTAACCTTAGAACCCTGGACATGCAACAGACAAAACAGACAACAGATCACAACAATAAAAGAAAAAGAAAATAATTTAAGTTAACTAAAAGTACAATGTAAAATTTAAACAAATTAGTATCTTGGAATTATACATTTGTTTAATTTATAATTAGAACAGCATAGCATTTCAGCTCAGCATGAACATTTGAAAATGAAGATGTCTAGAGATAGCTACTTACAAGGAAAGAAGCACTGTAAATCTTGTATTATTACAGAGTTCATGTAAACACCGATTCTTCCAAACCAATGCACATATTTTATATAGTACATAGAGCAATTTTCTGAAGCAATGTAAACCAAAATAATGTTTTCACTGATTATATAGAAATAAAATGAGCATTTTACAACAAACCATTCAACTGAAATGCAATAAAGTAGTTAATCTTTGTATGAGGAGGCAAGTAGGCTTAAAATGTTTTGACAAAATAAATATAAATCACAAAAAGTAAACTGTTTCTTCATGCATAATGCTCCTTCCTTTGAAGCAACACAAGATAGTCCAATATATACATTATATATTATATTATATATACATTTGGGTGTATTTGGGGATATATACATTTGGGTTTATCTTCTTTAACTTGAACCAGTATCATGCTGGATATGCTTTTCAACCACAGAAAAAAAATTTAAGATTTACCAAGCTCCAGGGACAGAGTTAGTCTTCAAATTCCTATATGTACAATTAAGTTACTGCGTTATTTTTTTTATGTTTCAGTTTGGGTTAGAAGCACTTTCTTATCAATATGGGCTAGGAAATCATCTGTAATTTTTCACTAGTTACGTTTAAAAAAATAAGCTTTTTGTTTGTTTGTTTTGTTTTGTTTTGTTTTTAGGCAATTTTTTTGTCATTAAGTAGTGGAAAAATCTAATCTGGCAGAAGGTAGAACAAGCTGAAACAAACTAATTTCTTTCCTCTTGGAACAGAAAATATCACACTCAACCTCTTAAATATACCTTCTTCTTCTGTAGCTGGATGCACCTCAAGAATTAACCTGTTGCTATTTTCTCTAGATTGCTAGATCATAATTTTTGGATCAATACACCACTGTTGATTCTCAGAAATGTTACAGACCACACTGCAGTATGGTATACATGAGTCACGTACATCATAATGCTAACACTATACAGAGAACACACAGAAAAATATATAATCTCAGTTTTTAATCCACAGACCCAATAACGTTGTCTTTAAATATTTGAGTTTTGTAGACAGCTGTCCATATAACACCAGCAATCCTTAGATCACAATTGAGAGCTGAAGTTTTAAATGAATTCGGAGAGCCTTAAAATTCTAGAGTTTGTAAAAGTGGAAAAGTAATTTCAAGGGGTCTGGAAATTTATCTCAATGGTCACAATCATTTAAACTCCTCAAACGCATTTCTTTTGCCTTACTCAATGTCCTTGAGTCCTTGTCACAGCTACTATCCCTGTGGTAAGCAATGATGACTTCAAATTCCTAGATTGTACACAAAATATTTTATCCTGCAATGAGCTGCTATTAAGAGAAAGCATCTTCTGCAAACCTTCTTTCTTATAGTTCCCAAATATGCGTATACTTGCACACCATTTTAAGATGATTTCCCTACAGGTGTTATTAAAAATAAACCTCAAAGACCACCCTCACAAACAAGGAACAAAGAAACAGGAAATCAGTATCATCTCTCTAAAATATTGGTAGTTTAACTCCCAATCTAATACGCAAGAATCAACAGTGGAACACACTCCATTTTATACTTTAAAGCAATGGAATTGATTGTATATTTTGTTAATATTTGCCTTCATTTCACTTTAGTTCACACGTACAATTCCTGTCCCTTTAAAAACACCATCATTTGAAGACAACCCTTGCACAGGGGTGGTGGTAATTGAAAGTAAGGGAAATACTGAAATGTGGGATTACATTACAGTGGGATTAGATTACATGTGGAAATAGATTACAGTGAATTGCAACACACTTTCCATGCAAATGTATAAACTTCTCTCTTCTCTTGAGTCAGTCACAGATTTGCGTCTCTCTGTTTTCACATCTGCCTACATATATGAAAACTTTTTTTTTTCCTATTCATATTTAATGGTCCTTATTCATATCACTATTCAGATTATCCTCATCTGGACAGAAGAAAAAAAAAAAAAAGCAAGGCAAAAGATAGATTTTAATTTCAAGCATTCAACAGTAAAGAAATCCCTGGATTAAGATTGCCTGTTTTACAGCAGACAAGGAATCATAAAGCAATCTTCCACCCAAGATAGCAGCATTGCCATTTCAGTACAAATCCTAACTATGTAAAGAAAAAGTTTTCTGTAGTGGAAAATTCCACAAAGAAACTGTGACAATACTCATTTTGCAGCAAGGGAAGGAACACAACACAGAAGCTGTTACACAAAGCCAAAAATAAATAAATAAATAAATAAATAAATAAATAAATAAATCCTCCAATATCCTGACAGTAAACTTCTAAACTTAGCTCTTGATTATTTTTTGTTTATAACCTTAATTAATTTAAGCATCCAATATACAGTGTCTATTCTACTGATATAAAGGTGAAATGCCTTTAAAATAATAAAGAGGCAATGAGATATATGAAATAACAACTAACTCTATACCAGATTGTTGAGAAGAGAGGTGTTAAGTGCAGTTAAAAACTAAACAGCCCAGTACAAGGCCTCAGTTATGCTCAGATTGACATATGGAAGTCAAAGAACTTATATGGAGCTGAAAAGGAGTATTATTACATGTGATCTTGTAAAGGCACTATGCATTTCTGTATTCAGCTCCAGGTTAACCTTCATCACAATCAGTGGAGCTTACAGAGATATGGTTGACTTTAGGGATAGCTGAATAATTTGCTTCTCTTGAGTAGATCCCCATTGGTTAGATATCTAGTTCACATGCAAATATTTCAAGCAGATACCTAAGTTTACCCTAATCCCTTCTTGAATTTCATCATGTTTTATCATCCTCTCATAAGGGCAAGGAAGAAAGATGTGAAGTAAAATGAGCTCATCCTTGTTGATAAACTGAATACAGGTATTCCACAGGATCTACAAATGGGAGTTTTTTTACACCCTAGTTCAAACAGGAAAGCTCCACAGAATTGAGATATGGAGGATGAGTGGCTTCCAAAGACAGACAGACTAAACAAGACGAAGGCTCTACGGATTCAAACAGACACACCAGGATATATGACTCAAGCCTACAAAGTCATAAATGATACAGAGATGAATAAAAAAGTGATTAAGCACTCCTTTCATAGCAGAAATTGTAAGGCACATAGTGTCTTTATACTTTTTAAACAGGCTTAAAAAACAAAGACAAATGTGCTTCAAAGGTTATATAATTACTTTGTCAGACTTGATGCCATAGGATATTACAGAGGCTAAAAGAGTAAGTAGCTTCAAAACAGATTAGATAAACTCTAGAAGGATAAATTCCTCAGTTGTTATTAAATATGACAGTCTGGATACCCCCTCTTGCTGTTAAAATCCTAAATGCTGAAATATAGTATTATTAGAGCAATCAATATGCTTGCTCAGACTTTTGTAGTTTTTCTGTATGCTGCAGTCATTATTGGAGGCAGAATAGTATACCGATCAGGCCCCTGGACTGCCCCAGTATGGAAGTTCATGTAGCGTGAACCCTTTGTTTCATAATAGCACTGCAATACAGTTTGACTGGACTTCTAATAGCATGCCCAGTTTAAATTACAGAATCACAGAACCACTGAGGTTGGAAGACGCCTCTGGAGATCATGTGGTCCAACCCCTGCTTAAGCAGGGACATCCAGAGCAGGTTGTTCAGGGCTATGTCCAGGTGGCTTTTGAAGATCTCCAAGAAGCGAGACTCCACCACCTCTCCGAGCAACTTGTGCCAGTGCTTGGTCACCCACACAGTAAAGAAGTGCTTCCGGATGTTCAGACAGAACCTCTTATGCATCAGTTAGTTACTTCAATTATTGTTTGTTTGTTTTTCCTCACAAGATATACAGTCTGTATTTTGTCATGTAGCTCATGAATCAAATACATGTATTTTCCACAATGGTCTAAGATAATTTTGTTGCCTTACCATTAATGGTAATAATTTTTAAATATGCAAACATATAATGAGTAATTAAAAACTGACTTCTCCCAGATGTGTGAAGATATGTTTATTCTGAAGTGGTTTCTTTAATAATATAAAGTTTTGCTCAAGTAAAGATCTCAAGTCGCTTGTATGTGGCAAATCTTGGGATAGAGTCATGTAATGCACAAATATTCTCTATTATTTCAGCGTCATAATTCTTGCATATGGCCCAAGAACTGGGACTGTAAACGCGGGAAAATATTCCCTGAATAGTAACATTTTGAGTTGTGTGCAGTTCTGGGCTCCTCCATAGAGGCATGGACATACAGCAGAGAACCCAATAAAGTGCCATGAAGATAATGAAGGCAATGGAGCATCACTCCTATAAGGAAAGGCTGAGAGAGTTGGGACTGTTCAGCTTGAAGATAGACTCAGGGGTGATCTCATCAATGTCTACTGTAAGTACAGACAGTGCAATGAGGACAGAGTCAGACTCTTCATTGGCATGCATTGCCAGGACAGGAGGCAAGAGGCACAAACTGACAGACAGGAAGTTCCCTCTGAACATCAGGAAGCACCTCTGTACTGTGCAAGTGAGAGAGCACAGGTTGCTCAGGAAGTATTTAGGGTCTTGGAGAACTTTAAAAGCATCTGTACAGGGTCCTGGACAATCTGCTTTAGGTGTCCCTGCTTGAACAGATGACCTCCAGATGACCTCCAGAGTTCAACCTTTGACCAGAGGTCAGCTTCCAACCTCAGACATTTTGTCCTTTTTAGAATAGGTGAGGGAGAAAGAGGATAGGCTCTTTCATCTGTTGATCGTTACTCAGGCAGAAAGTGTCACTATTAAGCCTGTTGTAAGTATTTTTATTCTGTGGAGAGGTTATATAAATCTTCTAGTTTCATACTTCTCTCTTCCAATTAGCAGCTCATGGGAGGAGGAGAGTGAGGCAGAGTCTCAGTAAATGACTGTAAGCACTAAACTACCTTGCCCTTTCAGGTCTGAGAAGAAATACATTCCTAACTATCACATCAGCCACTTTCTCCAGAGCAATTCTAGGATGCAAAAGTTTTAGAGGTCTGAGAAGCAGTATGAAACTTTAAATTCATCATACGATGGATATTCAGAAGAGGTCCAACAGGGTATCCAATCCCTTTATAACTGTCATCCAGAACAATATTAAAGGAGAATATTTTCTCAAAGGAAGAGGAAGGATGTGCTGGCCTATTTGCATCTCTTACGGTGATGAATAAATCCTCATCTCTCCTCTGTTCTGCTCTGCTCTCCTCAGAGTATGATTAATTCAGTTTAAAAACAGTTATTGATCTTTAAGTGAATGAGTATATTTCATAACTTAATTTTATCATCCTAAACAGATGGTATATTTGAGCACTTATGTAATACATGGAGTCCCCATGTAGTGGAGAAATGTATATGTAATAAATACATTTGAAAATGTAGTCTTCTGTAATGATGTATGAAAATCACTACTATTGCTGCAAGGTAGTATGAACACACAGTATTTTAACAAATGGATATATAATTTATAAAAGTGTATCAATATATATATACACACAACAGACACATTATTCAGAATAAATAAAGGAAATAGTGAATTGAAAAATTGTTATCCTGTAGGAGGGAGGAGGGATTCACAGTGTTATAAACCAGGACAAAAAAGCTAAAAACAAGAATACTGTTCAATGGAATGAAAGTTTCATTCACACTGTGCCTATTTTGTATTTTTTGTATAAAAGACAAAAAAAGAAAACATCTTCATTTTCAAATGATGCCTAAATGATGTCTTTCTAAAAATATCTCCTGAGGTCCTTTTATCTAAAGTACAACCTTCATCTCAAGATGGGTTCGTGCACACTCTTGTACATTCCTTAAAATGTAACAAGCAAAACCTTTTATTCAGCAATTTTAGTGTCATTCTTGTGACTACAAACTCAAATCTTTTCTGTGAGTCCTGTGTTTCTGCTAATAGCAAATAATTTCCTAGTTAACAGAGAAAATAGTGCAGAAATAGCATTAATTGTCTGTCTGAAAAACATATTTTAGCCCATTACCAGTCAATACTTTCATATCTTTCAAATAAAATAGTGCAAAACAGTCTTTTGTTAACTACCTAGAAGTAATAGGAGAGGCAAAGTAATTTCAGTTGGTAAATGGTAAGAAATTGAGCTTATTTTGCAAAGTTACATTTGCAGTGCTTAGTACTTAATAACCACTTTAGAGGAACTTCTGTGCTTCATTTTCTCCCCTTTCAAAGACCAGTACTAGCTACAAACGCTTATGGGATGTTCAAAATAAAATTTTTAGTTTGAATGAGATAGTTACAGATATTACATGCACAGACAAGGCATTACATTAAAATACTGTATTACTTACTCTTGACAATAATGTAACATACACAAAGTATTTCTCTCTTCTTTCATGAAGCATTCTATTAGGCTACTCAACATATCTGAGCTATTAGGCTAATCTACCTGCTTCTCACCTAAGAACTTACAACTTATTAAGAACATAAGAGTAGATAAAAATATCAATAAGAACAGATTAAAAAAATAAAGGAAAGGTAACAAGATCAGTACCTATTGAAGGAAGAAGTAAATAGAGTGTAGCGAGGGGATGACTTTATCATTTGGCATGCAAACAGATGGTGGCCAAGCAACACATGTTTATGAATATCAATGAGTGGCCATCGTAAGGCGTGGAATTTTCTGATAGTAGCCATAATTCACAAACATGGTAATAATGGTCTTCTCTTTCAAATGAAATATTAAATACAGATGAAATATTACTATTCTTACTTTTACTTACCTACTACTACATTAATAAATTTAACATTTAAAATGAAAATTACTATAAGCACTCTGAACATTGAAGCTTAACAGTTTCAATTATAAACTTAAACTTTTTGAAGGAAGTAGTGGATATGGGACAGGAATCCGTAAAGAAATAAAGTCAGCTGCAAACAGTAGTTTGTATTATTAACAACAATTTTTAATATGACCACTAGGTGGAAATATTGTACTTACAGTTGGGGATGTGGCTGCTGACAGCAATGGTAAAATTCCTCCACAAGCAATAATAATATTGTCTACCATCTGGGAAATGAGGTGTATTGTGTTGTGTACAAAAATAATATTTTCATTGCTATTGACAAAGTCCATCACAGACTTTGTGGAGTGACTGCAAGAACAGGAAAGAAAGGATGGATTAAAAACAAGCAGTTACAGTGAAAGTTTAGGTAAATTTATTCTTGTCAAACAGACATGAATGTCTCTGTGATATAAAGTAGATCCTTGTCTACATAACTTTGCATGTAAATTGTCTAAAAATACAAACAGACTAATCTGATGTACAAATTGACTGCTAATTTCACGCCAGTGAAAAACAGTTTCAGATCAGTTTCAGATACACAGTTGAGAACAATGGCTCAAAACCTGTTATTCCCATCACTCAGTCCTTCTCTTCAGAGGCAGTTCTACTGAAAGATTGTTTCTTATTATTCAAGTGATTAACAGAGTCCACCATACAGTACCAGTGTCATGTGAGGTAGCCCTGATAAAACCTAATGAACTTAGGTGCATTTTGTCTTGATTTTTTTCAATTGTCATTCCTGCAGGCTAATCTGTTAGAGTGGCATTGATCAAAGAAACCTTCTGATGGTGTTTTAAAGTAGAAACTTGATGATCTGGTGATACTTTGACCTAATATTAACTATATTAACTAATATTAGCTTTAGCATTAGCCAAAGTTTTGGAGCTACGTATGCTAATAATATTACCTGAAATCTCAGCAACTCCGAACTGGTAAGAAATTGTCCCATGTCACTCCCCCAAAATACAAAAAGCTATGTGAACATATTGAGGAATACTTGGCCTATTATTATGTTCCTTTTTCCAAAAAAAACTTGTTGCCAGCCAGCCAAAAAAATTAGTCTTCAACTGAAAATATGCAAGCCAAAATTTTAATCTCCAAGTGTCACATAAGCATAAAAGACAAAAGAAAATATTTCTCCAAAATATATATATATATTTAAATTGCCTATTTCCTAGTGACCATCACAGAGAAGTTTCCCAAACCGGAAACTAAATGTAATATAAATTAGTTATTTGATACAACTAAGGTAAAGTTTTCTGAAAATGAGTTATTGTGTACAAGAAATGAGATTAGACAGTGTCTATTATAAAGGTACTGATAACAAGAAGCTACTGAGTATCTCTGTTAAGAGTGTAAAAAGCTAGGAGATCATATTGCTGTCATTAGAAGTAATCTAACCACCAAGATTAACTACAACCAGAAGCTGGCATGCAAAATACAATTAGCAACTAGAAAAGGTGATTTCTTAGAAAAAATTATGACTTTTTTTTTTGTATATATATATATATATACAGTTTGCAGGTAGAGAAGCTCTCTTTTAATTAGAACAATTGAAAAAAAAATTGGCAATTAACAGAAGTCTTCCTCAAGTGTGAAGCATGAGCACAGATTGTAACACTAAACATAAGCTGAGACAGCAGCTCAGTTTGGTCAGGTATGTATGAATTATACAGTCTCTAGAAAAGACAGAAGGGGCGAAAAGAAAAGATACAAGATATGGTAGGGCACTTCAGCTTACACCAACTCTCTCTCTTCCCATTATCTCAGTAACAACACATCAAATTTTTCCTTGTTGACAGAAATGTAAAACAAGATTTAAATAAGAAGTAATCATCTACCTTCTCCAAACATGTACATCTGTTTCTAGTGCAAAAAGCAAGTCTGTCAGGAGCCGCTGGTGCATGGGAGACCATTTAAACTCTGGAATACGAAACATAGTTGTGCGTGGACCTGGACTAAACTGTCGTCGCTGCTCTTCTGTCATTGGCATTCCTCGAAATCCCAAGTCAACACGTAAATCCCGATCTTGCTGGGTGACAGATCGACCCTGTACTGCCTACATTAACGAGAAGTTCAAAAATCATGTTAAGTTTCTACAATGTGTTTTTGAATGGTTCAAAGACTTTCAGAAAGGATGGGACAGAGCCCATCTAGGATGGTCTCAAGCACAAAGGATAGAATGGACTCAAGCACAAACAACTGGAGATACAGATACTCCAGTGCAGGCACTATCATTCAATAAAGGAGATACTCCAAATCAATCAGCACAGAGGTGCTATGGCTTGCCTTCCTTTTGCTGACATTTTACATTTGGGTTATTCACTTGAAATATTACAGAAAAGACTAAACGCAGCATGTACAAGGTCAGCAGTGACAAGATTTTGTTTATAGGAAACAACTATTCTTTTGCATAGATAGCACAATTTTCTTTGACTAAACAAACTGACAAACTACATAGTGATGGCTTCAAGATATCAGTGTGCTTGCACTGTATAGTTCATCATCTTCTAAAACCAATTTATTAATTTGGTGTTTTTAGCAGGATCATTAAAGGATCAAATCTACTCCCAAACCTGATGTTGTTACACTTTGTTAACTGGTTAACAGTTTTATGGATTCTTAAGATATTCTTTAGATTCTCCCATCAGGTAGAAGATGGGAATTTTATACCCTTTTAATATCTACATAGTCATGACTGTTTCCTCTTGGTGATTAATGACAAAAGCAAAAGATACACAAAGAGATTATGGTGGAGAAAACTGTGAAGGAAAAAGTAGTAAAGAACAATCATTTAGACCAAATTAAAGGCCAATATTCATAACAACGACATTATTTATATTGTACAACATCTCTGAAAGGAAGAAATACAAAGTATTTAGACTGGAAAAACAGAAAATGTACTTGTTTTGCTCACATACTCATTTCCCGATCTCTATAAACTGCTTTTAAATTTTGCTTAAAAGCAAAAAGATGTTTATGAAATATTTGTATCAACATAAAAATGGAAATGGCCCTGGAAATAGCACTGGAGTTAAATTGGAAAGCTTCTTAGATCTTTAGTCTGATTTTGATCTGACCTATAGCCAGATTTCTGAGAGCAGGGCAGATTTCTTTCATTCAGTTTGACAATATTGTTGCTGTGGCTTCCAATTCCTATCTATTCCTTGGAATATTAATATATCAATATTAATATAGACATTAATAAAGTTATATTTAAATAATAATTATTTTTCCCAGGAATTAATTGCGATTTCAACCTTTTAAATTATTTTTCTGCAGTGTGCTTTCAGTTCTATTTTTATTCTTTCATAGTTAAGGTCACAGAAAAAATAATATTTCCTTTGGTGTATTCTTTGGTGTTTGCTTTTACTATTGACAAAGGCATTAAATCTTTCAAATATAGAGGAGATCCCATCTCTACCTTGTTGGGCATTTTGTTGCCTCCTTTCAGTCCATTTGAGCTTACTTTGAGTAGTAAGACATGCTTACTGCTTACTGTTAATGTAGAGAACTGATTGCAGATCTGTTTTTAGAAAAACATGTTATCATTTACATTTGCATACCACTTGCTCCCTCTATGGTACAACTATATGCTGTTGTCAAGTCACTTATAATAATGGTATCATAACTGCACCAGAACAGGATAGCTTATTATTTAGATAATAGTTCTGTAATTGCAACAATAGGCTTTGATGTGCATTGCACAAACCACCATGAAACCCAAATACCTACTTGGGTGGCCAATCTTCAAACCTAACATAACGTAACGTAATGTAACGTAACCTAACCAAAAATGTTTTCAGTGATCTCAAAGCTAGTAGAATCAAATCTAATGTGGCAGTGCCTACACATGCTGCAATCTAAACTTGCAGTCTCATTGTAAACATACTAATTATATTACTACTTTTTACTCGTGAAAATGACAATCCTTGGTGAGAATCACAGAATCATTTGAGTTGGAAGGGACCTTAGAGATTACTAGTTCCAACACAGTTCCAATATTTAATACACATTTCCATCTATTTTTATTACTGTTAACTTCATTTAAAAATAAATGATATAACTACGGAGACCTTACAGTTCACTGGGCATTTCCAAACACATAAAGAAGTGACAACAATTTTGGTGGTTACATGCTTTATAATTGTTTTCAAGAAAATAGTTTAAAAGAGATATTATGGCTACTAACTCATATTATTTTTTCAAGGATAATAGTGGGAAAGAACTGTAATTTTAACATATGGAGAATCAAGGGAGATAAATACCTATAACTTCTAGAGTTGGACTTTGGAAGAGTATACAGTTTGTAAATAATTTGCAGATCCAAACTATCTGCTAGGAACTTTCTGGGAAGCTAAGAGTAAAGCATTTGAAAACATTTTGGTTTTGTTATCCTGTAATGATTTAATAAAAGTTAATTAGGAATTCATGAAGAATTTTTATGTTTATAAATCAATTACTGCACATAAAATTCATCAAGAAAAGAGGTTAAAGGACAAAAATGTCATAAAGTCACACCAACACTAGCAAGTATGAAGTCAGATTTTTTTTTGTTCATTAAAGGCATCTTACTAATTCATTGTGTTTATGTTTGCATATCTGTATATAGAAATCAAATATTTTCTCTTGCTTTTTACTCTTTAAACAAAACCCACATCCCACATCTCAAAATAAATATTGTCTGCTCCTTTTTCTTGCTCTCCTGCATTCCGTCCCATTTGTCAGTTTGAATGGTAATAACAGTTTTAATTTTAAGACTTAAAATATGGTACTTCCGATCAAGAATCTCCAGGGCTCATTCTTTATTACATAGAATCCTTTCAAATATAATAATCCCTATACAACCCTTTATCTGTCCCTGATGTTATGAGGCCTTTCATAGTTTTGAAATAATGCAACAGGAGAACCGCAAATTTTTCTTATAATACCTGTCTAGGGAATGCAAAGTTTTGAGTTTCGTCTGCTCTTCTATTCAAAAGAGAGGTTCTTGTCATAGAGACTGAGAAGAGAGAGATTTCAGTACCTTCTGGTATGAATAACCAGTGAGTAAGTTTTTGTGTAGCTCTAAAACTTTTTGACAATGTGGCACACATAACACAGCATCAAACAGAGCAACTTCTCTAAGCACTGGCTCTTCTTCCATAATTTCAGGTAGCCTACTTGGCTTTAAAATTCTAGAAGATAAATGCTGGTGTACATCCTGGACATTATCGTAAGATAGTAAAATCTTTAAGTTAGTCATTTTTTCCCCCAATAACATCCTCAAAAGCAATCTTTGATTACATGCTATTGGCCATGAACAATGCTAGTGAGTAAATTAATTCTATGCTCTAGAAGTTCAAAGTGATCCTATATTTCATTGTGCATACAGAGCATGCACAGGATACAAAAGCACAAATTCAGAGTGGACTTCTATCTTGAACTTCCCATTTTAAGAATGCTTCTTGGACTTCACATTTTAAGAATGCTGTGGCTTTTACAAAAACACTAGTTAGAATTTTTCAAAGAGATACCTAGACGAGAAAGAATCCCTGAGAAGAATGTAGATACCTCATTTCAATAATGATCTCTGGTCTGGAAATCAAGTCACAGTTTTTCTTCTATTATCCCTAAACTATTCCTTTTCTTTCTAAACAACTTTTATGTGTATCTCATAATAAAATAGAGATATTTCATTTCTAATCTTAGAAGACGTGCTAACAATAGGCTTAAAACAGAATTCTAAGAGCACTGCTTAACCTATCTACAGGAAATATGGGAAATGGATAAGAGATTCTCTTAGCTAAAGTTTTTAAAATTAAACCATAGAATCATAGAATGTCTTGGGTTGGAAGGGATCTTAAAGATCATCTAATTCCAATCCCCTGCCCTTGCCGGGGACACCTTCCACTAGACCAGGTTGCTCAAAGCCCCATCCAACCTGACCTTTAACGCTTTCAGGGATGGGGCATCCAAATCTCCTCTGGGCAGCCTGTTCCAGTGCCTCACCACTCTCTAAGTAAATAATTTCTTCTTTATATCTAATCTAAATCTACTGTCTTACTTTAAAGTCATTATTCCTTGTCTACTACACTTTCTGATAAAGAGTCCTTCCCCAGCTTTCCCGTAGGCTCCCTTAAGGTACCGAAAGGCTGCTATAAGGTCTCCCTGGAGCTTTCTCTTCTCCAGGTTGAGCATCCACAATTGCAAGAGATATTTTCTATGCAGACATAAAAGTTAAGTTAAGGAGTTCTCAAAGTAAGTAGGCTTGGAAGATGGAAACTTTTCACATTACTAAGGAAATACAGTTCAAAAATCACTCAGACCACAAACTATTAATGTATTCAGAAAAAAAAAAAAAAAGAACAGTGATTACATCAGACTAATGATTACATCATATAGCTACAGCACTTGAAACTTACCTGGGTTGTGGTAGTTGTCTGGATCTTCCGTATCTCTTTTCCTGCTTCCTTACCATCATCAGATCTTTCTGTATCCGATATTATACTTCCTGCATCAACATTAGGTACAGTTTTGCTACCAGAAGACTCTGTCTCAAGAGTTGTGGCAGTCATTTCAGCATATTCTAATCCCTTAGATGATGAAGCCAACTCTCTCTCAGAAATGCTACTCATTCCATCGGAAGTTGTATGAATCTTAAACTCCTTGTCCTCTATTATACTTGAAGCGCATGTTATATCCACACTACCTGCCATATGTGCAAGCAATCCCAAATCATCATTTACGCCAAGATGCATCTGAGTGTCTTGCACATTTGGAATAGAAATATGGTTACTTGAAAGTTCAGGTAGAAGTTTCTCCTCTTGGCTGGGTATTTTATCAAAGAGAAATGAGGTACTGTTAGTAGAAGGTTCATCTTTCTCATCAGCCAGAGTTATTAATGGACCATTATCTTTTTCCTCATTCTTCTTAATAATACCTACACTTCCATGAACATTGTTTTGGAGCTTCTCAACAGCAGCACTGTATACATTATCTAGAAGAGATTCAACTTCTACAAGTGCACCATTTTCTCCAGTTACTAGTGTCTCCGGTGATAAATCCATATCATCAAGTTTTACTTCTGTAGCTTCTACCTTTTCAGCTTTTATATCAACTAAAAGGTCATGAACTTCCACATGTACTCCTCCTCCTGGTCTCTCGGTATTTCCAAGCACATCATCAGACACCTTTGTAGCCATGAGCAAGTCCCTTGTATCTGTACTGACAGGATAATCCGTTTCACTTTCCGGACTTTGGCTTTGTGAAAGGTCTTCTATCTCTCGGATTTCCATTCCACCTTTTGCTCCTGTTGTCTGAGATGA
Source organism: Anas platyrhynchos (assembly GCF_047663525.1). Lineage (NCBI taxonomy): Eukaryota > Metazoa > Chordata > Aves > Anseriformes > Anatidae > Anas > Anas platyrhynchos. The sequence continues at coordinate 182,825,311 of NC_092587.1, forward strand.
AAGACCTGAGATAGTGCTCACATTACCCTTTTTCCCCTTTTTTATGTTTTCTTCCTCTTGCCTTTGATACTCTTCATACATTTTAGCTAGGTACTCCTTGTGAGCCTCATATGTGACCTTAAAAAAATAAATTATGTCGATGAATACATGAACCTGCACAAAATCTAATGAGAATCTTAACAGCTTATTACATACAGCTCACAAACTCTTCCACATAAGAGGACCTGCAAAAAAAAAAAAAATCCCACCTTGACGTGTATAGACACAGCCACCAGATGGCACTAAATCACTTTAAATATTATTTTACCATATTACTAGTCCCTTCGGGAGAGTTATCAGGATTCAAAAAACAAAACCAAAAACAATAACAGAATATTCACGGGTCATTTCTTACCTTGGAATGAGCTATAGAAAGAGTATCGACCCACACTCTCCAGCCTCCCCATTCATATTTTATTGCATGATACAAGAGAATACGGAAAATGTTGTAAACCATCTCTGTGATCTTCTGCTCTTCAGAGTTCTTAGGGTTAATGTATCCCAGAGAAAACATCCAGTCCTGCCACACTGAACACTGAAGTAAACATCTAAAGTGAAATAATTAGGTCAAAATATATCCAAAGCAAGCTTACTTATTTTAACATTACGAAAGTTAAAATAGGAGGAAAATAACATGGTGCATCTACTTTAAAATCAATCTAACTGTAGGAATAAACCTTAAAAGTACTTTAGGATTATAGAAGTTTGAAATATATTCTTAACAGAAGAACCAATTACTAGTTACTGAATTGAGAAAAGAAACCACAAACCTATTAAATTTATTTTTATACATTTAATTTAATCTACAATACAAAACTCTATACACAGTACAACAGATTGCTATTATCCACAATCAAGGATGAGAAAATACTATTTGTAGTGACATACCTTCTGTTTTCACGGCTATTACTAAAGAGTTTTATCATATCAGACAAGAACAAACGTCGAACTTCCATCAGCTCTGCACTTGGTGTGGAGTTTTTTAACAGCGTTGCCACCACCTTAAGAATCACTTTGAAAGAATAAATTAGTTACAATAACACATTTTAACAGCATTTGGTATAAAAATAAAATAAAGTTGCTGACAGCAACCAATATGCTGACAGCAACCAAGTAACTGAAACTCAAGTGCACTTGAGATATGCTAATAAAACGTTCTTGCCTTTTGAAAAAAACATATTCTTTCAAAAACAAATAAAAATCTAAGCAATATATATATTGTACAAACATAATATATAGTACTTACTTGGATTTTGTATTTTCACTGTAGAATCTGGCTCTGGATGTGGTTTATGAACAACTTGAGTGCACACTTGTTCTGTCAAAATCTAAAACACATAATATTAAGTTCCTGTTATGATTTTTAAATAAAAGGTACAGCATTTCTTTGTTTTTGTTTTAAATTTTAAGAATACCATTTATCATGGCCACACTGTAACTTCATATAAAACATTTTGGTAAAATTTTATTCCTCAAGAATAGATTAAAGCAATTCCTCCATGTAAGGAGTAAGACTTTCATGGATGTACTGTGGTTGGCTAATGTTTTAGTTAACTCAATAAACATGCAATGGTGTTTTTAAGAGATGAGTCTATGTAAGACATAAACTAGGAGAAACCTAGGTGTTAAGCTTGCTGTTTGCTTGATAAGGTATTGCTCACAGAAGGATGAAATCTGGTAACAATGGGAAGAGAATTACCAAAGATCCTATTCCAATGTTCATACTTATTTATCTTAATCTCTTTAAAGTTTCAGACTTCTCACATTGAAGAGTTTAACACCTAGTCACCAGAAATGAAAAGGGAATTATTTTGTTTGAAAAAATAGTGAATTCCTAATGAAGTAATTCCTGTCAGCAGGAAACCTACAGTCAGATAGTATTTATTTACTGTTGTTTACACCATGGATATTTGTATATTACAGTAAGTAAAATCACCATGTTTGTCTCAGTTCAAAGATATAGCAGCTGTCTACAACAGGTCTATGAACTTCAAGACAAGTGTTGAATAAATATATCAGCTATATTTAAGAGAAGCACGAGTGAACTGCTTCAGTTTCTGTATTAAACTCAATTATGGCTAAATATATAAAAACTAAACAAAGATTCTGTAATTTTTCTAAACCAGCATTAAAAGTGAAATTCGTTGATTAAAATTTGCTATGAAACAGAAATAGCTTTCCTGTAAATTTCATCTGCAGAAACTGACCTAAGGCTATTTAACCACAAGGCTGGTGAAATCAATAACTTATTCAGGTTTAAGATCCATTAAGGAATAATGGTGGGACATGTTAAAAAAGTAATACTGGAGTACTTCATTAAAAAATTGAGTTTAGGTTTATTGAGATATTGTGAATTTTGTATGCAAAAAAAACCCACCCAACACAGAATCACAGAATCACAGAATTTCTAGGTTGGAAGAGACCTCAAGATCATCGAGTCCAACCTCTAACCTAACAGTCCCCACTAAACCATATCCCTAAGCTCTACATCTAAACGTCTTTTGAAGACTTCCAGGGATGGTGACCAACCAACCAAAGACACATAAGACAACAACATTTTCCAAGAACTGAAATAAGAGCAGGTATGTTGTCTCTGCTATACCAGTAACTGGTCTAACAGTTATCAGAAAAAGAGATTTAAGGAATATATGACTGTGAGGGGACTCTATGGGATGCGGTACAGCTGGGGGATGTCTGTATGTGGGTTGAGGAGACAAAAATCTCTCAAACTAAATACAGATACCCAGACACACATACAAACACAAATAATATAATGAGCCAAATGAAATACATTCTTTAAAGGTGTATCTCTTCTTCAAATAGAACTAGAGCTGAGATATGTTTTCTAGAACCACATATCTAGTTACTCCACTCAGTCTAGGATACTGTCATCAGATTCAATTGTTCTTTCTACCTGCTTGTGAATCATGGAATGATTTGGGTTAGAAGGGACTATAAATATCACTAAATTCCAATCCCTGCCTGCCACAGGAAGGACACATTCCACTAAACCAGGATGCTCAACACCCCATCCAACCTGGCCTTGAACACTTCCAAGGATGGGGCATCCACATTTTCTCTGGGCAAAATATTCCAGTGTCTCATCACTCCCTGAGTAAAGAATTTCTTCTTAATGAATAATCTAAATTTACCCTCTTTTAAGTTTAAAGACATTGCCCCTTGTCCTATCACCACATTCACTGATAAAGTGTCTCCAGCTTTCCTGTAGACCCCCTTTTGGTACTGGAGGGCCGCTATAAGATCTCCCTGGAGGGAGAACTCCTTCTGCAGGCTAAACAACCCCAAATCTCCGCCTCTCTTTATAAGAGCCTTCTGTTGGGGGCCCCCGAGCTGAACACAGTACTCTACACGGGGTCTCATGAGAGCAGAGTAGAATGGGGAAAATTACCACCCTCGACCTGCTGGCCATGCCTTTTTTTGACACAGTCCCGCATATTAGGGTACTAGGTCTTCCAAGTGTAGATTGCCAGCTCATGTTGAGCTTCTCTTCAATCAACATCCCCAAGACCTTCTCCTCAGGGATGTTCTCAATCCATTCTCCTCCCAGCCTCTATTTGTGCTTTGGATTGCCCCAACCCAGCTGCAGCACCTTGCACTGCACTTGGCTTTGCTGAACTTCATGAGGTTCACACAGTCCCACTTCTCACGCCTGTACAGGTCCCTCAGAATGGCATCCCTTCCCTCCAGCTTATCAATCACACCACACAGCTTGGTGTCTTCAGCAAACTTGCTGAGGGTGCACTTGATCCCACTGTCCCTGCCACCAACAATGATGTTAAACAACACCTGTCCCAGCACTGACCCCTAAGGAATACCACTCATCACTGATCTCCACCTGGACATCCAGCCAGTGACTGCAATGCTTTGAGTGTGACCACCCAACCAATTCCTGACCCATCACATGGTCCATCTATCAAATCCATGTCTCTCCAATTTAGAGACAAGGATATCACGAGGGACAGTGTCAAATGCTTTGCACAAGTCCAGGTAGATGATGTCAGTTGCTCTTCCCCTATCCACCAATGCTGTATCCCCATTGTAGAAGACTACCAGATTTGTCAGGCATGATTTGCTTTATAATGAAGCCATGTGGGCTGTCACCAAAAATGTCCTTATTTTTCATGTGGGTTTGGACCAACTTCATGTTTATAATATATAAACTAAATTGTGCATCATCAAAAATTACTTTTCTACAAGAGGCTGCTAGACATTTAAATGTTTCTAGGTCACATTTAGTTTCCTCAAAGAGTATCTGTTACATCAAAGTGACTGTGTTAAGCTATCATCATATCAACATGGCTAGTTAAAAAAAGAAAAAACAGCACTTTTCAAAATCTTATTAACTTGAAAAGAATTTCACCAAAAAGGGGAAAAAAAAAAAAAAGTAAAAATGGTAAAAATGCATCTCTTTAGTTCTAGCACTCTAGAACTCTCTAATCCAAACAATTTAGGAGTATGGGCCTGCAGGCCTGCAGTAACCTTATTGTTATTATTATTTTTGAAAGTGATGAACAACTTAACAACTTAAATAGCAGGATCTTTTCCACCACCCATTGTAATGTTGTAAATAAAAAGTTTTATTAAGAATATCCAGAAATATCCACAGCATGGGAGAATAAATTCTGAGCCAGAGTCCTTCCTTAAAATAAAAAAAAAAATAATCTCAAAAGTCTTGCAAATCAGGATATTGCAAACCCCAGAGTGTACAAAAACGCTATGTATACAAAATATAATTAAGCCATACATTTTACAATAGAGATTACAATCTGTATGTTTAATAATTTGTACCTCATAAAGCGTGTTATATGTTGTAACTGTCACTGTATTTGTATGCAGCATCAACCTTTCTCCAAGAAGAGTGAAAAGACTGTGAGTATGCATGATTTCAACCTTTCGCCTGAAAGAGAAAACAAAAGTTCTATGAAAATGCCAAGCATGCTGAAAATTTCCAAGTAAATGCAAAAACACTAAAGTCAAATATTTTGATGTTGTACTGAAAGTTCTAAAACCTGTTCTTCTGCATATATTATGAATTAAACATCATTCATTTAAGATATTTCCTGATTTGAATGTTATTGTAGTAGTATATGAAGATTCACAGCAAGCGATACTATATTTGGGATTTTTTTTTTTAATAAAATAAAATAGCACATAATTCTCTCATTCACTATGATCCTGAAAGCTACGAAATTCAAATTGATTGAGGGGAATTTTACAGTCAGGAACAAGAAATACTATAATCTTAAAAAGCAGAGAAGAAAGCAGCTCACGTCAGTGAATTGTATATATCCCCAAACACTCTTCATTTTTAATTGAATATAGAATTAAAAATAAATAGAGTACTTATTGTATATTGCATCATTACATTTATCTACTGCTGTAAAAATACAAAATAAAGAATATTATTCAGAATAATTAACAATCTATATGAAAGCAGCAGGACAACATGAAATAATATTTAATAAAGTTTCCTAGTTAAGCTAAGAAGTACCCTTTTCATGATTGCTGATGATAACACAGGCTTAAATCATACAGATTCATTCTAGAATTTTTGAAATGAATACATTATATTTAAATCTTCAAATAACCGCAAAAGAGTGCGGCAACATGTTAAAACAGCGTCTAGTCTTTGTCACACTGAAAGGAGTTCGTAACTTATGAGAAAAACTATGTGTATTCAACCTTCCAAGCTATGATGTGGTGCATGGAAGGGAAAAATAATTGGAATACCTATGCTAGTTACACTTAAACCAAATTTTGCTTTGTAGTTACCTGATCTGACTTACATAATGTAAAATCTTTATTGTAAAGACACTCCAAAACTGGTAAGACTAATTATTAGGGAAAAAAAAATGTTAAGAAACACCAAAAATAGCACATGTTAATGTATTTTGTAGCTCTATTTTGCTGTATTTGAGATTAGATATAATTACAAGTAGAAAATTATAAACATACAAACCTATACAGTCCTGTTTTAAGAGGGTTTAAATGTGCGGATAAAAAGTAAAAATCTGGCTGTAACTGCCTTGAAGCATCAAGGAGGTAGAAAATGAAAAGAATATTATTCTGCCTACTGATAAGGTTAGGCAAAGTGGTCTGTCATCACAGATCACAAACAAAAATTAAGTACAAAATTCAGAGTTTCATCTTGTCCGAGTAGCTAATCATCTCAACTCTTTGATTAATCTGCAAAGAAAATCTACTGACTGGTAACTATGTATTATTTTGATTCCTTTTTTTTTTTTTTTTTTTTTTAATCTATTCATTGGTTATTAATATTGTATTGGTTCTGATTTCATAAATTATAACATCTCTTTATGCAATTCTACTTTAGTGCATTAAAGTAGAATGCCAAAAGAATGCCTGTTTGCTGTGATATAAAACAGAATTTTATAAGTGGTTTATAAAATGTATGTGGTTTACAATTTTGCAATTTCTTAGAATTTCCTGTATTTGACCACAATTTTATATAGCTATGCACATGCACACATATATGTGCACAAATAGGCACACCTCACAAGAATTAGTTATAAGATATGATAATGGGAGACATTTTTAGTTGCTGAAATCTACCTAAAATGTGAATATTCACAGATACCTAGGACTCTGCAGATTTTTATTTATTTTTTTTATTTATTCAAAGTAACCTAATATTCAAAGATACCTTGAAAGATGCACAATATTCAAGTGGATTTGAATGATTTCAATTACGTGACAAAATAAGATTTTTTTTTTAATTGTCATGTTAAGTATGTACTTTCACTGAAGAATGGAAACTCCACAGATACATAAATAATTACAAAGAGATGCTCAGGATCAGGAACAGAAATCTCAGCTTCTGAAAAATCCCAGTTTTTCTTTTCTGTAATGTTCTGCTGAGTATTTGCTATTCAGTTCACTACATATGCAATAAATGATTTGAACAAATGTACTTATTTGGACACAGGCCTCTGTGCAAGTTAAACCTTTATCTGGTGTGTCTTAATTCAACTCCTATGAATTTGAACCATTTTTAGTAAGCAATGTTTGAAAAGCCCTTTGAGATTCTTGAATGGACTATGAATTTGCTTTATCAATTCCCAGAATGCTCTTTGGTTTGCTGGATCCCATGAGAAAATCCCATTTGGGAGTATGTTCTCAGCTGCCTCTCAATTACGCTGTCATACTTTATTGATCTTATGGAGAAAAGCATGTATAGCAATACTGCACTCTGTCTGGAGTCCTAGTTTCTTTGCCTTCTGAGAAGGTTTTACATGATGAAGTCTACAGTAAAGCACATTGCTAATTTCCATCCTGCATACTATCCCACTGGAATATCTGCATACAAGAGGAAAAGTGATCAGCAGCAGGTTACATAGCCCTGCATGATTTTCATTTTTTTCTTAACACCAAATAAGGGAAGATGAGACTAAGTACATCTATTTTGTGACACAGATCATTTTAAATATGAATATTTCTTACTTCCCTTGTTGTAGAGTCATGATCTTACCTCATTTTTTTATGATCATTTACTTGCTGTTTACTTTTTATTCTGAATCATTTCCATGCGAATAACACATTATATTTAATTTTCCCCATCAGTTTGAAGGTATTTTTAAAAGTACAATCCTGACACACTCATTGCAATCACACTGAAAATTTGAGCAACAAATTTTTGATGACAACCATGTTTCCTACAACCCTTACCTGAATATGTAAGAGAAATTTCTAAAATGTATTTTTGAAAAATGTTTTTAGATCATTTCAGTGTTTAATTTTCAACATATCATATATTTGGTATAGAAACACTATCTTTTCAGATCTCATAATAGTAACGAGTTAACTAGAAGATCAATTTTATCCTAATGTATAAAGGTAACAGAATGTGCAAATGATTAAATGGGAAATGTAACAATTTTATTCTATGTCATTTCTGAAGACTGTCAAATTATGCAAAGTAATTATGACAAAAAAGCATAAAGAACTGTGAATTTACACTACTACAGTAATTTTGAAACTACACTTACTTATGGCCCAAGTGTTTGAGAAAATATCCAAGAACCTTCAAAGCTTGCACCCAAATACTCTCACTTTTGGAAGCCAATAATTTATAAATTACTCTAAAAAAAAGAAAAACAAATTCACAAGGTTTTTCATTTTATTACTGAACATCACACATACAGATTGTATTTCACTAAATAGGAATATCTTATAGGGAACTTACAACACTAAAACCCAACAATTTACATAAAATGGAAGGGTATACTGAAATCACCAAGCACAGCATAAGAATTTGATTACGAGCTCTTTAGGTTAGAGGCATGGTGTGTTTTCATTCAGTTCAACATTTCATAACAGAAAGAAAAAACCTTTCCTAATAGTCTTCCCTAGCTAGAAGAAGAAAATAAAAGATAGCCTGAGAAGTTATAGCTTATACAAAAGGAAAAGATTGGAACACAAAGTCACACCAGGGTGGTTTCCTGAAGTAACTGGATAGTACAGAAAACAAAAATGTGGTTTGTTTGTTTGTTTTTGCTATTTTGCTGTAGAACTATAGATAGAAAACTGACAGAAAAGTCCTAACTTTTCAACAGGTCTTCCCTATACTTTTGTTTCACCTAGCGTTGCCATTCAAATAGTTTTAAATATAAGTAGTATTATGAAGTTTTAAATATTTTATAGAATACACAGTTTGAATTTATCAGTGATAGGCATTTTTTCTTCTATTCCTCTTGTATTTTCCAAAGTACAATGCAAAATAAAAACCTATAGTAAACATTAAATTATTACCATTAAATTTATTAATCTTGGAAAAATCTTCTATTACCATGTCAGGCAAAATTCCAACCAACCAACCAAAAAAAACCACACCCTACTTTTCTGGCAATTATCAGATATTAAAAGTATGAACAAGCACATAACCATATAAGTTCCACTGACACCTTACTTTTTTTTTTCAGAGAGAATTTGAGAGATTAGGACATGATTTCTCTCATTTTCCTCTTTCCCAAATTATGTAGAACATCAGAAGACAGAATATTCAATGATTCTGAGATAGATACTTGGCTTTTTGATGTATCTTGTTAATTACATATTCTATTTGAGATTGAGAAATAAGTACAGCAGTACATTTACCTTCAAATGTGATAGTGATAACCTCAAGGGGAAAATTTTAGTCTCAGAGCTATCCAAAACCAGTCTGTTTTTGAAAAAGTTATATACCAAATTAATAAAATTGTACTTTGAAAGATCAGCAGTTGTGATATTTGTGTGAAACAGAAGGCATTTGGAGAGTGGTAATACTGCAACTACTTTTAAAATATTTTCTCACTTCACTGTCTTACCGTATCCCATTTCTCTGATCAAAAGCAGGGATCATGGATGCTGGATGTTCGGACATTAGTGCCACTAGCAGCTGCAGCACATCATGAATATTTTCGTCCTGTATGACAAGACCAATGTTACTCGACAAACTAACCTCAACAGCAAGCTTCCCACAGATCTGATACAAGTGATTACAGTAAAAGATAGGTAATTACAGTAATGTACCTCATGCATTGTTAATAAGTAATTTAATATGCTCTGCAGTTCATCTTCTTTCACACCTCGATCCTAAAAAAAAAAAAGAAAAGAAAAGATGAGATTTTTTTTGAGAGAAAATTCATTCTTTAAAGCATGGCCTAAGAAAACTTGTACTGAGTCAAGTAATTCTACAAATTTACTACCTATACTTCAAAAAACTAAATTCTCATTTTCACTACATTCCTTTTCCGTACCACAGTGGAAATACAAAACAGTCTGAAGTCAGGCCTCTATTACTGCTAGAAATGATTCTTATAGTGTGGGGTTTGGATGGTATTAGCTATTACTGCCACTCTTCCAATTCCTGATGCTCAACCACAAAAAAAAAAAAAAAAAAAAAAAAAAAAAAAAAAAAAAAGATAGACCAGAAAATACTGTTTTTCAGTGTAGCTTCAAGTCTCACATGGAAAATTATACCTCAAAGACCATCTGTAATAGAGAGAAAGAGTCCTGGACTGTTTCAAACAGTGTTAGGAGAAATAAATAAATAAATAAATAAATAAATAAATAAATAAATAAATGTAGTAGCTGCAGTATCTGACTTAATTACTTCCATTACCTTGTCTCTTTATCAATGTCTCTTTATCTACCATCATACAAAACTACCCCAAATACCTGAAAGGTTCTGTAGTATTACATATTATTTCTGTATGTTCCTTTAATAAAATATATATAGCTTAGTTTGGTGAGGTTAATAAGAAATATTGTATGCATTTACTGCCTTTATGTCTGTCAGAATTATGTGCATCAATTAAAATTAACAACCAGAAACAGATATAACTCCTGATAGGTATCAATTATTTACTACTGTGAAAGAACCTATATAACAGATATTAATGGTTTCCATCTGTAATTGACTGTTTTACCTTAAGAATAAGTTGTTTCAGAAACAGAAGCATAAATGCCCTTAGTGATATGATCTCTTTCTGTGAGGGCCGAGGACCATCTGGAAGAAGCAAAATATACCACATTTAAATATAAGTTAACTCCTCTAATGAGTGCACCTTCTTCCGTTCCTACAACAGATCTCATATTATATTATATAAAACTTTCAGAATAATATTTTACGACACAACGCACCTTGAATGATGTTTCATTTTTGAAGAAAAAAAAAAATCCAGATATATTTTTTAAACAAAGACACAAGAACACAAGACACTGCCCTTCAGGGCAGTAATCAGATCTTGACCCACACAAGTGAATTAAGGTATAGGCTCTGTAGAATCATGTTCTCATATGATCCAGGAGATACAAATCCGAATATAGACAACCAGTCTCTTTATTGACTAATTCTACTCAACTGTCCCAAGGTCAGTGCGCAATTCAGGATAAAAATCTAGTTCTATTGACTATACTGAATGAAATTCCACTGAAAACAGTGCAAGTTAAGTAGTATAAATAAGCTTAGAAGGGTATGAATACAAAGCCAAATCTCACCTAAAATTTTTGATGATAACTTGGAATAACTAGCCCACTATGTTAATGCCATCAGAATGAAATCCAAAAAAGAATAAATTAATGAAATATTAGTGATGGCTATTACTTGCGACAGAAACAAACAATTTAATCGAAGAGAATTAAGGAGTCCAAAAAATAGAATCAATTTAAAACAGAAAAAAAAAAAAAGTCAGCAATCCTTAATCCTTTTAAAATTTTGTTTGTTAGATTTTCTTTTAAGAAAATCAAGAAGCAAAGACTTAGAATAAATATATTCATTTGAACTTTGCTATACTGTATATTCCATTCTCCCCTTTCATAAATGGCTAAGATTGAACTGGAAATTTCTTTGTTAAATTCCTACTTTTCAAACAATATATGTCATACACAGTCATAAATTTTGCACAGTGAAAATCAGTGAATCCTAATTTACTTTTTCATTAACCATTTTATCTTTTGCTGATAAACAAATATCAAAGCTTAATAACATATACGTCTCAGTAGGATTTCAAATCCAGTTAAATCCAAAATTTTAATATATGCTTTTATATATTAAATTTCGGGCTCCACTCTTCAAAGTGAAGTCACTGCTTTACACAGCTAATACAGGAAAGTGCTTGTTGCAAACTTGAAGATGAGTTGTATTTGCTTAGCAAGGAAGAAGAAACAGACTAGTTAATCCTCTCAAGTTTTCTTCCCTGTTTCAGATGGAAGAGGAGTAGAGTTGAGTAAATTTCAGAAAGAAGCAAATAACTTTCAGCTTTCTCCCCATACCATCATATGTCACAACTGTAAGGGTATTGTTGTAAAAATCTCTTGTTTAGGCTTTGAAGCTATATGAACAGTTTTCTATGAATACATTCTAATGGCACCATGAAACACCCACTTCCTGTTGTAAAAACATAATTGAGTGTTTTGGTACTAAATGCACTACATTAAAAACTGCATGTGCTTTTCTGGCAATGGTGTTGCTAGCCAACAGCTATTTTTTCCCTTAATTGAAATGCAGAATCTAACTCCTTTAACTGCATCACAGAAATCTGTGTCTTCACATTGCCTCTGTCTTCCTACACCTTACCAGGTTTCATAACATAAAATATCTGAAAACCATGCCTAAAAACCGAGGTGTTTTGTCTTTCCTGAAAGACTGTAATTATGGAAACAGAAAATGGAACAATAAGGCAACGGAGAGCTCTACAAAGCCTTCTTGTAACAGAAATTTCAAAGGGTGGATTAAAAAGAGAATATCCCAAATTAACTTGGAACCTCTTCAAAGATACCTGAGTTTCATAGTTATTCACATACCCAATAGTTTCTCTGGAGATACAGAAGAACCCTTTTGAGTTCTTCAACATGCAAAAGACACAAAAGGAGTTCTTGCTTGCAGGTTATATGCCAAGCAGACTGAACAATGCTTTTTCTTTTTTTGCTTTGTCCTCCGTTACTGTTTTTTCCTTGTATTTTAATTGTGTTTTGAAACTTCATTGCCTTAGAATCAGAAAAATAGGGAAAGTCTCTACTCAAAAGACTTCATTACTTTGAAAATTAAAAGAGGACTGGTAGAGAAAAATAACAGAGGCTAGAGAAACTGAACACTATGTAAACCAGTTAGCTACAAGTACTGGAAGAATGGTCTGCATAGCATTTTGCTGTACTATTTTGCTGTACTTCCTAATGTCAGGATTATTTCACAGGTTTCCATTTAATGTGGTCTTCATTTTTTCCTGCCACCTATTTATAATTGACAATTGAATCAAGAACAAGTAATTAAACAAAACACAACAATAAAATAAGAAACTCAATTCCATAGTATTAAGTGGAAAACTTGCTTCCTTTATGTACATGTACATCTGAAATGTAAAACTATCAAGCAAAATTATATTAAAAATGTATCAAGTATCAAATATGTATCAAGTATCTATACATTTTGAAATAGTGTTTCTAATACTTGAAAAGGAAACAAAACAACATAAATTTACCATAGTGAATAAAGAAAGAAATACTAATTTGAAATATGAAAGCAATAATGAAAAAGAAGATAGAAAACCAAATTTGAAACAAGTATTTGAGTTTTTAAGTAATTCAAAATGTTTGCATGTCCTGTTTTATAAGCTGAATTGCAGAAGAATCAGGAGGTGAACTTTCACTTTTTTTTTGAGAAAAAATGTTAGTCAAATAAGAGGGTATACTAAACTCAGTCAGTACAGAAAACACACCCAACTTTGTGTTTTGTTAAGACAGGAGAAAGCAATAAAACTTCAAAGCAGAAAAATGTCTGCAAGTAATAGTAAATCAAACTGCTAATATTAAAATGTGTTTCGATATTGCTGTGTAAAAAATTATAAACGTATACAAGAAGAAAGCATTATGCTATTAAAATGTATGCATGAATAAGCTTACTTTTAATATGACAGCAAATTATCTGAAAACAGTATAACATGGTCAAATTTCTGATATTGGCATGATTTATATTAAAGTTTCTTTCAGATTTGAAAGGTCTTATTCCAAGTTAGCTTAAAGCTTTGGTTGTCTCTTATAAGGAAATACCATATTTCATTCTGATGCACTGGAAGGAAGGGATGCCGTCCTGGACAGGCTCAGGAGGTGGACCCAACATGCAGTTCAACAAGGCTACATTCACGGTCCTGCACTTGGTTCAGGCAATCCCAAACATGAATACAGGCTGGGTAGAGAATACATCGAGAGCAGCCCTGAGAAGAACTTTAGGGTACTGGTGAATGAAAAACTCCATAAGCAGAAATGTGCACTTGCAGCCCAAAAAGCCAATCTTATCCTGAGCTGCCTCAAAAGAAATGTTGCCAGCAGGTTGAGGGAGGTGATTCTCCCTCTCTACACTGCTATATTTCAGGTGGTGTCTGCCTGAAATACTGCATTCTGCGCTGGGGCTCCAAACATAAGAGAGACACAGACCTGTTAGAGTGTTCTGGAGGAGGGCCACAAGGATGATCAGAGGGCTGGAACATCTCTCCTATGAAGAGAGTCTGAGAGAGTTGGATTTATTTAGCTTAGAGAAGAGAAGACTCAGGGGAGACCTTATTCCTCTCTACAACTACCTGAAAGGAAGTGGTGGGGAGCTGGGGGTCAGCCTCTTCTCACAGATAACTAGTGACAGGACTAGAAGGAATGACCACAAGTTGCGCCAGGGGAGGTTCAGGTTGGAAATTAGGGGAAATTTCTTCTCAAAAAGAGCAATCAGGCATTGGAACAGGTTGCTCAGGGAAGTGGTGGAGTCACCGTTCCTGGGGGTGTTTAAGGAGAGGTTGGATGTGGTGCTTAGGGATGTGGCTTAGTGGGTAATATTGGTGGTAGGGGGATGTTTGGATCAGATGGTCCTGGAGGTCTTTTCCAACCTTAATGATTCTGTGATTCTACAACCTTATAGTGGACTACCAGGCCTTAAAACCTAAAGGAAAGGTGGGGAGACACACTTTTTCAGGGAGTGATGTGATATGACAAAGGGTAATGGCTTTAAACTAAAAGAGAGTAGATTTGGATTAGATATTCAGAAGAAATTTTTAAATCAGAGGGTGGTGAGGCACAGTAACAGGTTGCTCAGAGACCTTGTGGATGAACCATTCCTGAAAGCATTCAAGGCCAAGGTGGGTGGGGCTTTGATTCAGTGGTAAGCTTTCTAGTGGAAAGTGTCCACTAGACCACTAGTCCAACCCCTTGGGTTGGAACTAGATGATCCTTAAGGTCCTTCCTATCCCAAACCATTCTGATTTTCTCATATTGTGATATTTTTCTGTTTCTTACAGTAAAACTACCACTCAGTAGGTCTCATTCTTTCATTCTGAAATATCAAATGACACTTTTGAGGCAGCAAGTCTAATGTTCACATCATTGTATTTTATAAGCCTAAGTTACTTGCTTCTACAAACTTCTCTTTACACACTGTGTTATTTTTTAATGAATGGTAAACTTGCAGACAATATGTGGCAGTAGTGGCTGCACGCTGTTTAATAAAATCAACACAAAAACAACATCCTGGAACAGTTAGCTTCTCTGATTTATTAGGACTGGTGAAGTCATGAATTGCTGAAAATGGAAGTGTAAAGAAAAAAACATAAGGCAGTATTATCTACAGCTTTTTCTATTTGTAGCATTCTAAGATTATGAGCCTGAATCAACCAGATTTCTACATCACATTGGCAGATTTCATTTAATGTTAAAAAAATAAGGATGTCTGGGGAAGAAAAGTAATGAAGTAATATAATATCCAGTCAATCAAACATTTTGAAAAGTTTTAGGGAATTTTATCAATCGATGAAAGTAATTAATGTGTGTTCAATAAAACAACATGAAATTAAGTTAATATGAAATGAAATTTAGCAACAATCATATCAGCAATTAATGTGTTTCCACAGTCATTTGATTACAAGTTATCATAATTATTACCCCTGTGCTAGTCAGAAGCAGAAGCAACCTGTAACATAATAGCAAAAAAATCTTACTGTTGATTTGCTGATACAGTGCCATGTCACTGATCTTCTTCCCTGGCAAGCCAACATGTTCAACTCAATACAATGAAAGTCATTTTTAGATAGGAAATACTACACAATACAGCTGTATCAAATACATAGGACTTTCTGCAGTCTAAGCAACAGGGAGGAACAAGGAAGAAGTTGAAATTAGCCTCGAAGAAAGGTAAGTTTATCTGGAAATCTAGCTGACAAAAGGAGGAAATTCTGATCTATACATATTTTGAAAAGGTGCATGGACTCACCATATATAAAATGCCTTCCCAACTACACTACACAGGCCTTAGTAATTGTGATTTTTGTTGTTGTACCACTACACCAAACAAACAGTAATCTGCACTATCCGATTACATTTTAGAGAGCTATCTAGTTGTATTCTTACAGAAACAAATGTGCCTAGTCTGGAATTGACACAAATGAGAAGAGAATGTACTACACCCTTAAAATACATAAGAATTAGAGAAAAGATAGGGAAGTAAAAGAGCCATACGTATGCTAATTCACAGTAACTGATTCATTTTTCATTCTTAATTTTGTGTCCTTGTGTACCCCATGCCTTCTGCTCAGATTTTGATGAATACATTATATATTTTTTGTAGCTACACAAGTGGCCTTACAGACACGAATACTCGAAAGATACAGCTCACTGCAGAGAGGCACATCTGGGCAAGGAAAAAGCAAGCCATATCTCCCGCAGAAAGAAATGTCACACAGTTTCCACAGAAGAGCAAGTCTAGCCATAGGGAAGTCTGTAACATGCAATACATTTCCAAAGTGTTGTTAGGAACTAGTATCATGATGCAGAACTACAGGTACTCTTTAATTAAAATAAAAAAGAAACAAACAAACAAAAAAAGAATTAGAGCAAAAAGTAGACAATATAATCAAACTTGCAATCTCAAACTAATTGAGCAATTTTCCAGATCTCTATCTAGATGTAAATGTAGCTGACATCCGGAAACTTTACCTCCCAGTAGCTGTTCATTCAACAGTCACAAATAACAGTGTGTTTATAAACTCATCAGCTGGGCATCCTAATTCCTCTCTGAGATCATTTCTGGTTAGCTTGCCTGGAGGTAAAACTGTGCCTAAGTAGCACTGCAGTGTAATCTTCATCAGGACGTCACAAGCATGAGGCTGAAGAGAGTCAGCCCTATGGCAGGATTCAGCTAACCCTACTTGTAGACATCTACAGTATACTTGGCTTCACATAAGACCTGCTTCTAACCTTCCACTGAAGTCAGTGGAGGGCTAGTCAATATAGCCAATAGAGACTAGAGAGCAAACACCTTTCAAACCAAAGAGTCTGTATTGACTCAGGCCAGGATTCAGTTTCCTAAATGTACTTTCCAGTGCAATTTGACACACCATAAGGTATCTAAGATATCTACACATTGCTAACAGTGAAACACAGGAAACCTGCATCTTTCTGCAGCAGACCCTGAAAAGGAAGTAGGATGCCCCACAGAGACAATAACAATGCTCGAAAGCCAAATGCAGGCAGCTGAATCCATCCTATATTCCTTTGTTTATTATCGGCAGACATCTAGCTCAAATTGAAACACCTACTTTGTAGGTACTAAAGATGAATGTGGCTTAATTCCGTTTGGGCAGAGGGAATCCAGAGTCAGTATCAGTGGAAAATACTTTTTTATCATTAAAAAAAAAAATAAATCCAAGCTAATTAAGGAACAGCTGCAGTTAATTTTCATAATCTGATATTACAAATTTTTCATTCAAATGAATAGAGAACAGAAGCACAGCGTGCTTTTGTTAGGTATTTTTAAAGCAATTTTTAATTATTCTATGAAGAATATAGTTAGTCTAACATTATACTGTGAGATAACTTTGAATGAGGTCCCAGCTCCATTTTTTTTTTTTTGTTAATAATAAAAATGGTAGGAACAATTCTTATCCTAGATTAAGCATCCTCAGACAGCTATTCCTGTGGGCCTCAACAAGTTATAATTCCACTGCCTGTGAGTATATATAAGAATAGTTCCTTCAATTTTTATTTATTCACAAAATAATTACATACAGCTATGCACATAGCTCCAATAATAGAAGAATTAGCCAATAACTTATCTGTATTCAGATTCTTAAATATTTGCATATTTGACAGCACTACTGCATCTCTCAGTTGTTCAATTTTTCAGCATGACAGTAATGTAGTAACAGAATAAAGATAATTAATAACATTCTAATATCAATTATTTTTTAAGAGACTTTCTGCCAAATCCTCCCTTCTTTACACAAGTAGTCTGCTAAATGTAATGACATTACAGCTGGAGTGTATAGGATTACAATGATTTGATGCTCTGGTTAATACACATCTGTTACATGCAGCATTTAGCCTTCATGTATTATCATATTTTGTTGTTGCTACTGTTTAATGTTTCCTGAGCTAGACGAAGCACCTGACTATAAACAAAGTTAAATCAATCTCTATTTTGTAAGGACAATATTATTGAACTGGAAATCTCAGTAGTAAGAACCAGAGGTTTCCACTCTGTTTTCAATGTCACTTAACCCTACAAATCAATCATTATGATATTCAAACCCTACAAAACTTTGTTTAGTATATGAGATATACAACATTTCTTCTTTGGTACAGAAGAATCGGTGATTTTTCTATGTTTTTAAAGTAGCCCCACATAACACTGAAGACCAGAGTAAGAATCTGTTGGGAATACACAAATGTAAAGAATGGTGTGAGTAACTTGCTTGTCAGAGTTTTACTAAAAATACTTGTACAGTCATTGTATTGTTGAAGACTGGTACTGATTATTGCTGATTACTTACCTCCTTGTCTATAAATCCAAGGAGCTTTGACAAATTTACATCTTGCTATACAGGAAGTGTTTATAATATATTTCTTATGCATGGTACTTACCTAACCCTTTAGGAGTAATGCCACTGCTATCAGCAGGATTAACCACCCAGTAGTAGTATTTCAGTGTGTGCATTAACTGCAGTACTGTTCCTACTCTGCGTATAGTGTTATAGATTGTAGCAGTTCCAATGAATTCAGCTGACAAGTAGGTATACAAGGACAGCTGCACCTAAGAAATGAAATAATTATTTGCATAGGTGCAAGTTAAATATTAACAGCTTTAATTTGAAGAGTTGTTAGGACTTACTTTGGATAGGATATAAAAAAATATAAGAAAAAAAAAAAAAGCTTTACAGACAGCAGAGAGTGGATCTTCATCTGGAATAACCTCCAGAAACTCCTTCCAACCTAAATTGTCTATGATTATGATTAATGCAAAAATAAATGTGCTGGTTAGTATTATATTTTGCATTTTTATACTAAAAGTATATGTTCTTAGATTTTAGGACCATGCCACTTTTCACTTTTGTCCACATTTCTGAACTGTGATTTTTTAGTGAAATATTTTTTTTCACTATAATCAGAGATAAATGACATTTATTTTTATAGTTTTATGAAACCAAATACATAATTTAAATCAAAAGGGAAAATGTATGTGAATGTGTCATAAAAGATAGCTTACTTTTAGCTTACAAATGAAAATACATATGCTTATGCTTTATCACTAGGAAAACAATGCAACCACTTAAGAAGGGACTGGGTTTCCAGAAACAGTATTTTGATAGAATTAGCCAGAATCTTAGGCAAGGATATAACTACTTGTACAAATGCATAAGACTCACTGGAGATTATAGTTAAGCAGGGGATAGACTTCTTGATCTAAGAAGTTTTTGCTATTACTATGTTCATAAATTATAAATATATATATATGTGTGTGTGTGTATATACATATATATATATAAAAGTCCCATGGCATATAAGAACACTACTATTTCACTTCACTGTATAAGAGTCATAACATCTGTCAAGTGTACAATTACCTTTGCAGGGGTATGTATCCAGATAGCAGGATTAAAAAGGATGTGATCACATAATTGCTTCAGCAGAGGTGCTCCATGAGACAATCCATCCAAATATTTTGCAAATGATAAAAATTGTTCCAGAACTGCTCTGGTTATATGAACTCTAGATGACTGGGGAAAAATAATCATTAAAAAAAAGGATTTTTTTTTAACTTCTTCATTAAAATACAGCAGAAATATTAAACAATATTTTCACCAGGCTCATCTTTACTAAATATATGCAACCTCATATGTTTTTATTTCATTGGATATGAAAGGAACATACAAAAAGATATCAACAACTTATATTTCATAATAATATTTATGATCATTCTAAGGACTACATTTTATGAGTTCAAATTATTAATCAACTCAGTGTAAATCCTTTTTATTTTTTCCTTTTTCGGTTGTTTTAATACAAGCCAGTCAGCATGCTACATCATGCTACACAGTGCCTTGAGAACTTCCATCTGAAGTCCTTAGCTCTTCTTTAGTTAGTTTGTGTGTCTTATTGAAATCGGGTTTATCAACATGTAAATACATATTACTGTGAAACTTGCTTTGTTAAACATAAGTAATTAAGGATTTGGGTTCAAAGTTTCATCAGATTTTAAGAGAGCTGTTCAACTTCATAGCATATGTTATGAAACCACTGCTAAGACCTGCTCCTAACTAGCAACATGGCATGTGGTCTTTGACAAACTTCTTTATATACCAAGTAAACAAAAGGAACCAATAGGAAAAAAATCACTAAAAATCCTCCCATTTGCCTTCCCTACAAAATGTTCCAGTTACATTTAATGCTATAAATACAGTCTGGGAACATGCAGATTTGTTATTTTTAGATGCAAAGTCCATTTGTCAGTAATACAAGTTCTGTCTGGATATTGAGTTTCCTTTGGCTTGTACATCACAAATCACAATAAACAGTCTGCAGCTAATAAGAACAAACAGGTTATTTTGATGTTCATGTCAGAAAATGAACAACAGATAATTTACAAATAATAAAATAGAGCCTGACTGGGAAACAAAAGGTTTTTTTCCTGACGTGTGCCAACTGAACAGAAGCATATAATGAAAAAAATAAAATACATCTTTTTAAAAAACTTCAACCAAGGCAAATATATCATTAAAAAACAAGCAAACAAACAAAAAACAAATGTACAATGTACATTTATTTGTACATATAAATGTACAATGTATTCAGTGTGTGTGAACCACAGTGCTCTATTCAAGAGCAAAGGACTCCATGTGGACTCACTGGCCTGCCTGCACATAACATACAGAACTGGAGCTAAGAGCTTTGTAAATTCATTCTGACTATATATCACAAGAAAACCTACCACAGCAAAATAAAACAAAAATAAAAATCTTACAATAATCCTTCAACAGTTTAAATCACACTTATTTAGTATGGAAAACATAGATGCAAAGAGAATAATCTACTTTCATATAATACTTCAATGAAGGTAAACTCTTTCTCTGTAAGAATGTATTTTCCTAGGTGCAAATAACATAGGCATCAGAATAAGAGAAATTATTTATAAATCCTCTTTAAAATTCAATACATTTTTAAATGCATGATTATCATAATTTAATCATTGGAGAACACAAAACTATAAAGGTAACTCCTCAAATGATTGTTATTATGCTGATCACATATAATATCAGCCACTCAAGAATGTCACAGCCATAAGATTCAACTGTAAGAGTATTACTCTTTTAATTTTTAGTTGACAGACAAACTACTGTCAGCTGTGCATAATTACAGTAACTGGATCTCATAAGGTTTTGGGGCCAGGGAGCAGATAACATCTGTCAGATAAGCATCTGACCTGAAACTCAGCTTTGTGATAACTGCTCAACATGTGTAAAAACAAATAAGCAAAGGAAATGCCACTTGCAACTGTTTTTTTCATAAAGAAAATTATTTTATAGCTTTTTTCTTCAAAACCCAGATCAACTACATCAACAATTTCAGAAATAAGCCACAGATGACTAACTTAATTTTTATTAACACACACAACAAAGAAATGTAAACCTAAATTATTGCATGTCTGTGATATGCTTCTACAAACTGGGAACAATACAAGTTGCCTAAAAGAGAGTTTAGGGGACAGAGAGTGTAGAAACACAAAAGAAAATACATTTAAAGTGATTCACAAACAGCTCTAAAGTAAAAGGGTAAATTAGGTAAACAGGATCCAGAAGATTGCTTCTTTCAATATTGGGAGATAAGAGACAAATAAGATTAAAAAACAACAACAACAACAACAACAAAAAAAAAAAACACACAAAAAAACCAACAACTCCTGTAGACAACTTGGAAGAATTACAAATAAAAATGTCTAAAACCACAGATATGTTTTATTCTACCAGCCTTTAGATTTCATCTAAATGATTGGAAATACAAGAATGGCAGTAGAATACTAAGAACAAAGAACAAAACAATCAAAAACATATACCTTTTCGAGGAGGTAGCCAATGACTAGAAATCCTTTTCCACCAAGCATTTGTTCTTGCATGGCTACTGAACTCTTAAGAAGCTCAACCAAGAAAGCCAATAGGGTAGCACTGCATGTAAAGAACAAGTGTTTTTCACGTTACAAATACAGAAGAATCAGTCTGTTGCATTCCCAATATTAACCAGCTACTAAATGAACAGAAACAGGCTTAAAGTGGTGAACAATTCCTTGAAAGAATATAAATTTTACATTTCTTGTTCACAGATTTCTCCCATGGTTGTTCACATATTACAACGGTAAGAGTGGGAGTTATTATTATTATAGAAGTGGAAAAATATTTGTTTTAGCTTTCCTGATTTGAACAGAATTATCCCAAGTTTTTAAGTATCCAGTCCTGCAACTTTCAGTTCTAACCAAAGGTCTTGCAGTTGGCAGAGGCAGGAGATGAAGAGTGGGATCCAGCTTATGATTCTAGAATGATGCAGGCTGAAGGCTGTGTCCAGCCATCAGACCATCCAGACTATGCTAAATAGCAAAATATGCAACCCCTAGGTATAAATCATCATTCCACACTTTCAGTTCCTATAGACACTACTACCATGGAAATGAGGACTCAAATGGCTGAACATGCATGTGGGCAGCAATGCCCAGCACAAACCACAGTGTAACAGCAAGGTGAAGAGCTTCCATCATACTTTCTCAGGATCAAACATTAAACTTGTATCTAGGCCTCACCAAATAAAGGCTGAGAATCACTTTTCATTCTTGTAGGAATGCACAAAAAGACTCAGAGCAGCAAGGAAGTCACCCAGCAGTCCATCCCAGATTCCCAGATGTGCTCTGATGTGCTTAATATCCATGAGGTGTTAAGAAAGCACCAGATGAGAAGGATGGGGACAGGGGGGAGAAATTGAAAAAGTGTTCAGTTTAGAAACTGGAGAGATATTAAAGACTTCAGGGGACAGACTCATCGTCTGATGAAACTATGTTATGAAAACCAACAAACAGAGGGAATATATGGCAGATCAATTCACTGTCAGAGAAAGAAACCACGACTGGTTCTTGTATAGTGAGAGGGAAACAAAAATATACTCATTTGTTGCTGAAAACCCAGAGGAAAAGGAGAAACAAAAAAAATGTTATGACAGAAAGAAAAGAAAATATTTTAAATTACTTTGAAATAGCTTAAAAAGGTAGGTGATGGAATGCACTATGCTGACTTACAAATGTAAAAAAAAAAAAAAAAAAAAGTAATTTTCCCTTTTCTAAGAATAAAATATTTATAACAATTCCTAACTCCTAAAAGAAGTATCTGAAATCATGAAGGTTCTCACACACAAGTACTGGCCACAGGCAAGGGTGAAAACTGCAGCATTTCCAAGTATGAAAAAGTGAATTAAAGAAAATGACCAACCTACATTTTATAAATTTCAATTTTACATAGGGCATGTAGTTAGCAAGAAGTTCTATTTCTCTCCAAATTCAATCTTTTACACTGAAATAAATGTTAAGATTGATTAATCCAAAACACAATTAATGTGCTGAGGAGAACAAGATGTATTCTATTTGGTGAGAAAGGCTGGCATGTGAAGAGTACACAGTGTAGGCCAAGTACATACTGTGAACATGAAACAATGCCTTGTCTTGTTTCATTGCTGACTGGTCACGATAATCAGTCTAAAAACACATATAGAATTCTCCACAAAGTGTCAGCAGTAAGAGAACACAGATAACATCCATTTACAATACTCTAAAGCATTTATCAAAACAGTCTGTCAAACTGTCACATCAATTTCAAAACAGGTTATATACATCAATTTTTTCTTACCATGACAGAAAATTCCTATTGTATTTGTCATTTAAAATGAGACATTCATCATTTTTACTACATGACAAGACATAAGTAGCTCATGTAAAGCCTTGAAGATTTATACTTAGAAAATTTAGAAGTTGAATAGATCAAAGAAAACTCCAAGATCCAATAAAATTCCACACTATCCTATTTTATGAGTAACTTTTAGACTTAGAAGGACAAAAGTGCATAAAATTAAGAAACAACATACATTTGTGGGATTAAGACCTAAATTACAATAACAAATAATATTAATTTTATATTGAAAATCAAAGATTATTCTTAAAAAGGATTTTAAAGATTTTTATAGCATGTGAACACCACTAGACATGTTTGGAATATAATTTCTGTGAGTGATGTTCCAGAAGCCTGTATTGCAATTTATTTGTCACTCCTATCAACTTAAATGTAAACCCATGGAGTGGAATTATACTTATCTCATATTAACACAATTTTTACACAATGGTTATAAAATCTGATAGGACAACACAAATTCTAAGACATCTTAACAAAGTAGGTTTTCTGTCTTTACTTCTTTTTAATTATGCAAAAAATACATCAGTTGACTGTGAAACAGTCAGTGGCCTGCTTTAACCATGCCACAGAAACAAAAAACCACAAGCTGGTTCTGTACAAGGAATAGTCAATCAACATAGTTTTTAATTCAGATACAGATAGAGCCTAAATATCATTTTGATGATTTTAGCCATTTTTATGTAGGATATGACTGAACTGATTAATCCTGCCTGTCCACATTAGCTCTGTACAGAGCTAACGTAGCTGTCACTGCAAAGTGATGCCAATGTTTCTACTTTCAGGGAAATGTATTAATTCAGACAATACCTTTGTGAATGTGCTACGCCTTTTTCTAAGGCCAAAATTGCTTTGAACATCTATGAAACCAGACATGCAAAGACACCACAAGCCCGCACTGCAAGCAGTAACTCTACCTATATTCTTCATCATTCCACGTTATCCAAGATTACCACCACAAATACTAGAATTGTAGTATATACTAACTCAAATCTTGGGATAGCACATGTGAATGCATTATTACACCTTCAAGTGTATAGTATAGTAAGATCAAAATGGAAGGGCTTTTAAATTATAATTGCACACACAGTACCAAAGCTAGTACTACCTGAAGAATATGATCAAAGAGACAGGCAGAAAACAGATTACATGCTTAGTCTGATTTATTTTTAATTTTTTTTTTTTTCCCAGAAATATTGCTTATACTTGTTTTGGGTGAAACTTTTTTTTTTTTTTTGGAGGAGGAAAGAGGGAGTTAAACTGTACTAAATAACAGCTGCTGAATGAAACAATATTTTTTACGTTATGTTATCTATACTTTATACTAGAGAGCATTCAATCTGCCTGCAAAGACCCAAAAGTTTTCAATGCTTTCCCCGATGTCTTCAGAACTTCTCCTTCTCTACATACTCAGACTGACCTCATCCAAACACATAAGTATACGTATTATATATCTATATATCTATATGTAGCAATAAATGCTTAATCACATAATGAATGTTTTCTCCTCAACATTGCATTCTAACAATTTAGTCTACCTGCCTAATTTAGAGGATTGTATCCAGAAGTTTTAACATATTTCTAAGGATAGTCAATTTATATCATCATCTTGGAAACTGAAAATAAATTAAGATTTTAAATATAAAAATCTTTATCAGCAGAACCAAGTTGTCAAAATTATGCCTTTTAAAAAGTTACTGTTGACACAGGGGAAATAGTATTGGTTAGAAGACTGTCTTCTAAGATGAAAAATTTTTCAAACAGAATTTAACAAACTTACCAGTAACTAAAATGCATCGGATTGGTGCAGGGCTCACATTAAACTTGCAAAATTCTGTGCATTGCCATACAAAATTTCTCTCCATTCTTGCCTATTTTCAACTCCCCTAGATACAAAGGCAAATATAAAGGATACTTCAGCCCATTCCTACATCTCCTCTATTCCATGCCCTACCTAGAAGACATCAATTCGTCTGCAGTGCAGCTAATATACAGACACGCAATGAAAGTATGTACACACACTAACACTAAATCAGGCAGAATTGTGATTTCTTCTACTATAGGAAAATTCAGGATATTTTTTTCCAGTTTTCCATTACAAAGTAAAAAAAAAAAAAGTTTCAAACCAAAATAAAACTACAGTATTTCCAATGATTATGACACTGCTTATTCCGTAATTAGTGTGGTGTACAGACAGTAAATCACTGGGATACTGTTACATAAAAAAAAAAAAAGACTAATTACATTATTATAGTATAGTATGTTTCCCCTCAAACATACATATCTCTTGTGAAGACAAAAGAGAAAATAAAACAATCAAAAAAGAACAAACCACAGAAGGACAAAATTGGTGTGCACAGCATGCACTACCTGACTGGGAGATGTTCTTAAGATTGCTTTCATGTTTATACACATTCATGATATTTGTCAATACCCTGCCTTACAGATCATTCTTATGTTCATTCTTAGTCATTCTTATGACACACACTGTGAGGTTACAAATACCACCGAGCATCTTTAATTCACTCTAAACTATAGATACAATAAAAATAACTATTATGTTTCAATAATTCACCATGAAGCTGACATTGAAATGTGTCAACATTACAATCTGCAGTCAACAGCCATACAGTATTGCTCCTTAAATAACAAAATATATTATGGTAATTCACAAAAATAATTGATTCTGTAGGTAACAGTCCTCAAATCCCAGAATTTTGAGGTAAATAGAGTATTCTTCCTTCCTTCTTCATTAAAAATACGAATAATTAAAAACATTAATATATATTTTGTTTTCACTCTCCATTTATGTCTTTGGGAATTTTAAAGAACTTGTGCAGATTACAAGTCACATGGTTTATGAAGTCTTTACTATGACAATAGACAAAGAATCTTCTTTGTCAACTTCTAAATTGGCTGGTGATTGCATCCTATTGGGAACATCAGCCATTGCATATATTCAAAAAATATTCAGGTGGCAAAGACTCTTGGAGAATAAGTGAAGTGAAATATGCTTTTTTTTTTCTTTTCTTTTTTTCTTTTTTCTTTTTCCCCTTCAGTAAGACGTTGAAGAGATCAGTTTCTCTTGTCTACTTTTCTATTAAAATTTTCTCTGAAAATTTTACCTATTTTTTAAAATATCAACTTAAAGTGTGTGCTATAAAATTATTTGGATTTTGCATTACAAAAAGCAGATTTAAGTAAGCATGTGGCTATGAATATCTAAGTATCTTAATAAATAATAGATTATTTAACTTGAAGATGCTATGTAAAAGAAGGGTGCAGGAATTTGTTGTCTGATTATCTTTCAGAAGGATCCTTCATAAACTAATTCCATCTTATTTCCAGCTTCTACAAAATAAGATAAAGAGATTATATGATTAACTCCATCATAGGCTGTTATGTGATAACTCTTGAAAACTAATCTTTGCATAAACAGAGTGTTTGGAATTAAGGAAAATCATACACCTTTTTTTTAATTATTATTATTTTTGCAGACACACAAAAATCATAAGGCACTTGCTCCATAATTTCAACTGACAGGAACATACAAAACTCAGTACTTGGCTATATTAGAAAGAAAATTATTATTACTTAAAAAGCTTTTCATCCACTGGCATCCCATGCCATCTGAATGTTAACAATTTTTTTCCAGAGAAAAAAGTTTTTCAGAAAAAAGTTAAGCAAGTTTGGCTGATTCATTAAGTGATACGTTACTTCATCAGAATATTTACTAGACGAGGAATGTTCCATACTATGAACTCAGAAATCCTCAGGGAGAAGCAGTATTAGTTTTTAGCAATATACTAGTAATATATTTTGATGCACAGAAAACACAAGATGATCTCCACTTCCTCTACATTTTTTCCTTCAGGAAGAAAATGCAAACCACAAGGGGAAGGCACAGATTTCAGAAACTTTTTTGACTCCACTTTTAATATAAAAGGTGAAAAATTGTTTCATGGTATATTCATTGCTGTCGTGCATGTTTTAATGCAACTAATTGCTCTGTGAGATTACTGACTAAATTACATATTCTTTCATTCCTTTTTATTCAGTCACTGCTACTAAAGCCATAGTGATGAAAAAACAGGAAGAGTTCTCCTAAACAGATTGGAGGTAATATGAACTCAGAACAGAAGAGACATGCTGACAGTTGGTGGGGATGGAGAAAGGATCCAGTGAGCTCACAGCTCACTCACAGCTAAACTTCTAAAGGGTTTCCTTAGATACCAGTTTAAGTACCTATTTGCTTTCTGTAAGGTTATTGGAGTGAAAGGGGAAACTACTTTCTCTTCTCTGTTCCTCTTCTTTTTCTCACATCAAATGATGAAGACAATAAGAGAAAACTGTTTATATATTTCATCCAAAGTGACACCATGAAACATGAGTCGCATGAATAGGTGAGATTTGGGAGAACTGAAGAGGATAGTCATTACACAACTTCATTTATGGACATAAAATTTTGGGATACAGACTCCAGTCATAAATCAGCCATCCTCAATAGTTTCTGGATCTTCTGAATATGTGGAGGTACCACAGTTTGGGAGTTTGTAGAGCATTTTTGACACATGGTACAATGACCGTTTTTTTGTTTGTTAGTTTATTTGCTTTTTTAATGAATGAAATAAATGAAATTCCAGCAGTCTGATTTGGGAAGTAACATTTCCTTCCATGACTTTTTGGGAAGAGTATAACTGATTTCCTTTGATCACAGCTAGATACAACAGATCTGAAATTTCAGTTGCAATATTTAGCCTTGTTCCCTTTGAAACATATAAGAAGTGGGTTATCAGAACCAAACTCTGCAAACTCCAAATTCTATACTGGAAGCAACAATGAACTGCGACCCTGATACTCTATTGGAGATATGGGTCATAAAAAGTATGACTTTCACAGGCACCCAGCCCAGCTGGGGCAAACAAGAAAATCCTTGAAACATACTTGAAGGAGAGGACAGGTTAGGCAGATAGGCAAGATAGTACCTGGCATTCCTATCTTCTGTTATGATTTTAAAGACAAATTCACTTAAACTAATGACATGATTAACTAAGAATTATTGGAAATTCACAGATTTCCATATTAGGATAAGAAAAAAATAACATATCATATTATATATCCTGCCAAGCTGTGCTACATCCCAGCTATGGAAACAAGTAGGAAATTGTACATATTTGCTACCCAAGAGACAGGATAGTTCTCTAAGTTACTCTAACAAAAAGCATATGCGGGAACACTACTAACTGCAGACAGGAACCTAAAAAATTGTCATCTGAATTAAAAAAAAAAAAAGTTAAAGATATTAATTGATTAGAACAAATCACATAAAACATTTAAAGGAAAGGATGAGC
This sequence comes from Anas platyrhynchos, assembly GCF_047663525.1. Taxonomy (NCBI): domain Eukaryota; kingdom Metazoa; phylum Chordata; class Aves; order Anseriformes; family Anatidae; genus Anas; species Anas platyrhynchos. The sequence continues at coordinate 182,854,466 of NC_092587.1, forward strand.
AGGAGTTCAAATATTATTGTTGCCCCCTTCACTGATGTTTGCATTTAAAAAGAAATGAAATATTGTCCACCTACTAAGACTAAGTCTATATGCTCTGTATCAGAGCCTATAGACTATCTAAATTAAAGAGTCAAAATAATGTCTTAAGAAATTGACTGAAAAGATACTACATTTATTTTGCTACATATCTGGGGGGAGGGTGTTAACCTTTGAGAAAGTTAAGGTGGCCCTAGGCACTGCATTTATTTAGTAAGATAAACAATAAAAACCTTTTTAATTACTCTAGTATAGTTTACGTGATCTAGCAAATACAGTTAATAACTTCTATAAAAAGAAATCTTTTGACCTTATCTTAAGTAAACAGCTGTAGATCCTTCTATTTTCAAATATGTTCCCAATATGATACATTTCAAAGCAACAATATCAACTGAATTAACACTTTATTTTTTCATTCCGTGTTGGAATTGGATCAGTACCAAAGCCATCAACACTTGATACCTTGTTGAAATCAGTCTCTATATCAGTGCTCAGCACACCCAAATGAATTCAGAACTGTACACAAGAGGCCACAAGCAAACAAAGCAAATCCTCCCTATCATGTTACCAATGTAGTATAATCAAAGGTATCAAGAAAATACCCCCCAAATCCACTCTATATTGATTTTTATTAAATAAACTAGTCACTGGCTTAGACTGGTAATTTTTCTATTCTAACCAGAGTACTGAAAAACAAGATGAAAAGGGGCAAGCTTGGTATTCAAATTGATAGACCACTCTTTCAAGTAGCAGGTGCACCATTTAAAATAAGAAAATACTAAGTTCATAAGATATGAACTCAGTTTTGATCATTCTAATTTCAGAATGAGAGCATAAGAACCTCTGAAGTGCTTCAAAAGCAGAATTGTAGGATATTTCAATATTTGGTCTTACAGAAGATGTAGATAAGACATACAGGGATATGCGTATTGAGGAATAAAGAACATTCAGAAATAATATTATTAAGCCACGAAGTTGCTGTATTCACATTGTCCTGCTATTGTCCTGCTAATGTCCACTGTCCATTCAGAATGTTATTTACAATGAATCTATTCATTTAGAAAAGATTAAAACTGTAAGTGAATCAAGGAGATTAAAGCAATGTAGTCCTTCCCAGTCCTGTTACCAAACTTCTTCTGTGAAAAATAAATAAATAAATAAATAAATTAATTAATTAAAAAGTAGAGAAACCTGTACTTATTAAATGGACTGAAACATGAAGGAGTGTAGCAGGTGAGAAGGATTTAGAAAAGTAGTCTGGATTGCTCATACATTAGGGTATCAAGCTGTTGATTCTTCTCATCTTCCAGGAACACAATAAGGCAAAACCAGAGACAGCACAACTTTCCAAGGGGCAACTTTTGAGTCCTCCCATTTGGCCACCACAAAGAAAGAAATACTTCAACAGCTAGAGTAAGACTTTATAAACATAATGGCTTATAATAGTGTCAATAATGTCATCAAGTATCCTCTGGACTTTTTTTTTTTCAAAGATGCACAATGGTTATCCACCTTTTGATGGTACCTTAGAAAAACAGATATATTGGAAGTGCTGAATGCCAACTACTTTTCAGAAAGAAGTGCTGCCTTGTAGACACTTTGGGTATAAACAAGTATCAGATCCAGTTCTGCAACTGAATTTTGGAAGTGAAAATACACCTGAAGAATGTAAATGACCAAATAGTCCAAACAACAATGGAAAAGAAGGAAAGGAAACAATGTGTACTTTCCTTAATCCACCCCACAAACTAATCTTAAACATAACCCTTTTAGCTCCCTTTCTTCTTTCCCCATAACCTCTCTCCTTTACCACAGAAATCCTTTATTCCTTCATTTGCCTACTTCCTTGTTCACCTGAACTATTATTTCTTCTCTATATCAGCATCCTGTAAAATTAAATACAAGAAAAAAATGTACATACACCAGAAAAAACAGTAATTCAACATTTATGTCACATCTCATCAAACAGGCGTTTGGTTAAAAGTGTTTTGAATATGTTCTTGAGTTGGATCGCATTTTGTTGTGTTATGTATTTGTATAATCTGTAGAACAATGAATTACGGAGCTCTAAAAAAAAAAACCTAATTATGGAAGAAATGTTTTGATTTATTCAGAGAACTGTTTTCCTACTTACAGTTCAACTAACTCCAGAAACAGTTCTATATATTTTATATTGAACTTTATTAATGTTCTCACTCAGTAGAAAGACCACACACTTTGGAAGAATTAGCCTTTCTCTCAATTTCTACAATTTACATTAAATTAACACTCCATTTTTAAAGAGACTGAGTTGCTGATTAATCATTTATTATAGACTCAGCTCATTAATGAATTTAACATATATTTTATTCATAAATATATGTGCACATACACACATGATTTTCCTCAAATTGGAAAAAAAAACTATTTTGCCTACTGTTGTGCCAGTAAAAAAAAACAAAAACAAAACCAAAAACAACATACAGGGAATTTTTTCAACTCCTCCTTTACCCCCACCCCCTACTTCACAACACTTCAATGAAAAGTATATGATGGAAAACAGATTAGTAAAAAATCAATATCCTACACCACCAGCTTTTCTGTCTTTTTTTTTTTTTTTTTTTTTTTTTCTCCAATGAATGAAATTATTTTCATTACTGTGCTGCAGGGAATGCAGGGAAGTAGACCTACTTAATTTTAAGACTGTTGCATTAGTTTCACCATTGTACTAAAATATTCTCATGAAATGAGAATGTTTACTTTTTACACTGTATATATATATGAAAAAACATATACATAAATAAATAAAACCCAGCAGCCATCTAGCCATCTTAGCTAGAAATATTTGAGTTACCAAGTGGAAAAAAAAAATTGACAAAACTTCAACAAATTAGTTTCTTAAATTAGACTGAGACATGTGATCTTCCAGTAGTAATGATACCAATGTATCATGTATCAATGTATCAATGTATCAATGTATTGCTTCCAGATAAATTTTTCAAAGTCATAGGTCATTATAGTATTATTTATTATTATTTTTCAGTGTAATAATTTATTATTGAACTATCTAATGCAATAGGAAATATCCAGAATAACTAACAGCAGAATGCATTCTGAGCAGGAAAATAAGCCACATACTTTGAATTATGTACTTATTTTCATTATTTATTCAAATACAGGAGTCAGTTTATATTGTCCCTAAAATCTGTACAGAAAAATATGGTAACGGTTCTTAAGCAATACTTATGTCTGTTGGATGGACAGCATAGACAATTGAGGAGCTTCCTGGAATGTATTGATGATAACTTCGTTCTCCAAGTGAAAGAGAAGACAATGAGGAGAAGTACTGTGCTGGACCTCATTCTCTCTGACAAGGAGAGGCTGGTGGAGATTGTAAAACTCAATGGCAGCCTTGGCTGCCGTGACCAGGAAATGGTGCAGTTTAGGATCTTGATGGCAATGAGGAGGGAGCACAGCAAGCTCGCTATCCTGGATTTTGGGAGAAGAGACTTTGGCCTCTTCAAGGGTCTGCTTGGTAGAGTACCATGAGACAAAGCCCTGGTGGGAAGAGGAGCCCAAGAAAGCTGGTTAATATTCAAGGGTCACTTCCTCCAAGCTCAGGAGTGATGCCTCCCAACAAAGAGGAATTCAGGCAAAAACACCAGGAGCCCTGCATGGAGAAGAAAGAAGCTCCTGGTCAAGCTCAAGCAGAAAAAGGAGGCCTACAGAAGGTGGAAGCAAGGCTAGATAGCCTGGGAGGAATACAGAAAGATCATCTGAGCAGCTGGTGATCAGATTAGGAAAGCTAAAGCCCTATTAGAATTCAAGTTGGCCAGGAATGCCAAAGGAAACAAGACAGGTTTCTAAAAGGTACATAAAAAAAAAAAAAAAAAGCCCTCTCTGGAAGGAATTAGGAGACCTGGTTACTCAGGCTATAGAGAAGGCTGAGGTACTCAATTACATTTTTTACCTCAGTCTTCACCAGCAAGAGCACTAGCCCTAGTCCCAGAAGGCAATGTCATGAAGAATCAAGAACTGCCCAATGTAGGAGAAGATCAGGTTTGAGACCATCTGAGGACCTGAAGCTACACCAGGCTGTGGGACTTGATGAGATGCACCCATGGGTCCTGAGGGAATTGGTGGATGTAGTCACTAAGCCACGATCCATCGTATTTGAGAAGCTGTGGCAGTTCATTGAAGTTGCCACTGATTGGAAGAGGGGAAACATAACCTCCATTTTTAAAAAGGGAAAAAAGGAAGATCCGGGGAACTACAGGCCAGTCAGTCTCATCTGTGTGCCCAAGAAGATCTCATAGAAGATCCTGCTGGAGACTATGCTGAGGCACATGGAAAATAAGGATGTGATTGGTGACAGCCCACGTGGCTTCACTGTAGAGCAAATCATGCCTGACGAATATGGTTGTCTTCTATAACGGGGATACAGCATTGGTGGATAGGGGAAGAGCAACTGACATCACTTGTGCAAAGCATTTGACACTGTCCCTCATGATATCCTTGTCTCTAAATTGGAGAGACATGGATTTGATAGACGGACCATGTGATGGGTCAGGAATTGGCTGGGTGGTCACACTCAAAGCATTGCAGTCACTGGCTGGATGTCCAGGTGGAGATCAGTGATGAGTGGTATTCCTTAGGGGTCAGTGCTGGGACAGGTGTTGTTTAACATCATTGTTGGTGGCAGGGACAAGTTTGCTGAAGACACCAAGCTGTGTGGTGTGATTGATAAGCTGGACAGGAAGAGATGCTATTCAGAGATACCTGTACAGGCTTGAGAGGTTGGCATGTGAAAAGATCATGAAGTTCAGCAAGGCCAAGTGCAAGGTGCTGCAGCTGGGTTGGGGCAATCCTGAGCACAAATAGAGGCTGGGAGGAGAATGGATTGAGAACAGCCCTGAGGAGAAGGTCTTGGGGATGTTGGTTGATGAGAAGCTCAACATGAGTTGGCAATCTACACTTGCAGGCCAGAAAGTCAAAGCATGACTTTCTGCTTGATGGAGGTAACCATCTCCCTCTATTCTGCCCCTGTGAGGCCCCAGTTGGAGTAGTGTGTTCAGGTCTGGGGCCCCCAGTATAAGAAGGGCATAGTCGTATTAAAGCAAGTCCAGAAGAGGTCCATGAGTATGTTCAGAGGTCTGGAGCACCTCTCCTACGAAGACAGGTTGAGAGAGTTGGCATTGTTCTGCCTACAGAAGAGAAAGCTCCAAGGAAACTTTTCAGTGGTCTTCCAGTACCTAAAGGGGGCCTACAAGAAGACTGGAGAGGGACTCTTTATCAAGTACTGTGGTGATATGACAAGGGGATATTTTAGTCTTTAAACTAAAAGAGGGTAGATTTAGATCAGACATTAGGAAGTAATTATTTACTCTGAGGGTGGTGAGGCCCTGGAACAGGTTGCCCAGAGAATCTGTGGATGCCCCATCCCTAGAGGTGTTCAAGGACAGGTTGGATGGGGCTTTGAGCAACGTGGTCTACTGGGAGATGTCTATGACCATGGCAGGGCGGGTGGAATTAGGTGATCTTTAAGGTCCCTTCAAACCCCTATCCTACCTCTAGAGAATTAGGCCACACACTTTGCTCTAACAATTCTAGACATTTCGTGTTGCATTAGAATAAGTTCACTGTCAGCATGAGATACAGCATGAGATCTTAAATGGTAAGCAAGATCCTTACAAAAATAACTACCTCTGAGCTAGCTTTACACAAGTCAGCAAGGGTACAGACAGATTTCTAAGCAGTACGTTGCATGTTATGCACTGAAGCATTTATCCAACTTCCACGTGTGCTCAGTAACTGAAGGGTAGGTCTGCGTCAACAGAACAGAGGTTTAATATTCCTCTGTTTAAAAGTCTCTTTAAAGTCTCCCCCAGTTACTGTCTCCCCCAGTTACTGTTGCAATTGTACTGTGGCCAAAACATAGCTGAGCATAGATGTGTGACTTTCTGACAACATGTTAATATGGTGGTGTCTTTCCCTTGCTTGGAATGTGATTAAGTATGGATTTAAATGTCACAGACTTTGAGAAGTAAACAACATTGCATTGTCAAGCAAAAACACATTGATTTATTTCAGAAGTTGCAAAATTATCACAAAACTATCCTTAAAAAATCTAATGTGATTTGAATTCACTATTTAATCCAATCACTTATGTCCAATTTTGCCTGGAATTTCCTCAGGTTATTACAATTTGCACAACTCTACAGTAAATTACTTTTTCAAAAATAATACATATTTTTAAAGAAACAAAAGTAAAATACATCACATAATTTACAAAAAGAAAAACAAACAAAAACTATTCCCACAGCAGAAACTGAAATATTCTTAGCTGAATTCAATGTTTATCTTGCTTGAAAGAAGCTTACCAAACTGTTGTTTCCACCTGACTGTCATGCAGCTGTCGATTGTCTAGTTGGGCAAAGAGAGGAAAAAGAACTTGAATTCCTCCAATGGAATGAATTGCACTGTGAATGGAGTGGGTTACGATAGCTTTCACATCCTAAATTAATAAAAAAATAAATAAATAAATAGAAGGAAAAAAAATCCACTAATCTCGGTTTTAAAGGATAGTTACAAATATAACTTGGGAACACTTTACCATTGAATGGAGTACAAACTAAACAAGACATGTTTTTAACTTAATTTCATTACTCATGTTTCAGCTATACTCATTATACTTAAAGGCAAACAAATAGAAAAACTTTAGGATCATGCCAAATTCTGGCTTATGGTCTGAAGTATATATTTCTTAATGAAAAAAATTAGCAAAAGACAGTTCACATGATAGGTGTTATTAAGAACCGAAATATAAAATTACAGTATCCTCGTACAATAGCACAGAAATTATATTGTCATCCAAATGATGATGAGCTAACAGTTATCACAGAATATGAATTTAGTATATACATGAAGTATTCAACAGAGAAAATCCAAAGGATGCAAGTACTTTTGTTATGTTTTTCCTCTCCGGGAAACTAGCATACAAAGATTATGCTGGGAACAACAGCCATAGTAGCATTGATATGGAGATGCACAGAACATAGAAAAAAAAAAAAAAGGCAAATACATGATTTAAAGGACAAAAACAATCTCAATGAAAGGAAAAGTTTTAATGTGTACCTAGTAGCTGTAAAATTTGCATTTGCTAATAATATTAATAATCAGAAACAATAATCGGTTAAATTATAGCTTTTGTATTCTCATTTGGTCAACTAAAAATTACAATTATTGAAAGTAAAATAAAATACACAAACCTGAAGCATAAGAGCATGTGGGGAGTGTACAAAAATTGAAGGATTTTCCTTTGGTGAGGATTCAAGGCATAGCTGGGCATCAGTAGCCTTTGCATTATAAGTAAATGCAATGCTACTTGCAAGTTTCCCATCATAGAGCACTTGTTTATGGTGCTCAGCCAGATGAATGTCACTCTCAGATTTAAATTTAAATGTGCTCTGAAAAAAAACCAACAAACAAGAAGCTTTATAAAGTAAATAGAATTTTGAATCAATTTTGTTTAAGGTAACAGTTATTTTAAAACAGCATAAATCTCAGGCTTCATTAACAATCCAGATTATATATAAATGAGATACTTAAATTAAAAATAAAACAAATTCTAAAACCCACTTTTCAAACTAAAGATTCTTAAGCTTAAAAAGAATGAAAATCTCTGTTATCCTTAAGCATACCATGAACCATATCTGATCTAAAACTATTTTTTCTGGCAACACTGACAAATCAATCAAGCACAAGAAGATAGATATCTTCCTTTCTGCAAAGCGTTGTCAGATTTACTTGGCACACACCTACTTTTACATTTGACAGTGGCAAAGAGACAACTAGTAGTAACACACAGTACTTTGTTGATACAAGTAAATACATTAGAAATTATCACCATTTCATCATTGTAATATGAAATTCAATTTATGTTTCTAAAATCTTTATTCATCTTAAAATGATTTATTGCTGAGGATAAATATGAATTATTTTGCTTATTTTTACTGAATATAGCCATCTATATAGTTGTTTTCATCCATTTTGTCCTAACAAATTTCTCTCTTGCTCCTGCCCCCAACACAGTAAGAAAATACATCATGAAACTGTAAAAAAATGTAATCACTAGGGTTGTTGTTATCCAAGGTGGAAGAATTAAAATAGGCAATTTATAGGCTATCAGCTGCTCTTTCAAAAAATAGTACAGGTTTCTGCCAGTTATGTAAACCCATAAAACCTATGCAGCTTTTGCAGAGTTCTCAAGGCTGATGGAAATCCTGAATAAATTTTCTTGTTTATGGCCAAATGATGGGAAAGGGTGACTGCTCAAGTGACTGACAATATGAGCTCTTGTGACAAGCATCAATTTGTCATAAGAAAGATGTAGACTGAATAAACTGGGCATTTGACTGCAGCTGATTGAGAACCCTTGGAGCAGATCTGTCAGTCAGTATATTTGGTAAGGAAACTCCCAGTGATCCCCAGTTACTGCTTTGTGCATATTAAAAACCTGTTCAGCACCAAAGAGACTTCCTTTTGGAAGAAACTGAACTAGAAATGTTGACTGACTGCTGACAGTCATTCAGTCCAAAGTATCAGACTTTAACCAATCTGAAGCAATAATTCCCCCCAACCCTGATACACACACTGTGGACATTCAGCCTTCAGCATCGAATGCTTTAATTTATAAACGGGTTCCCTTATCTTGCCACACTGCTCACTGAAGCAGAAATAGGCAGACTAAATCTTACGCTTACAGCTTGAGAGCTGGCTCTCAGTTCATATGGCTGTCTAAATCTCACTTATCAGGAAATCACTACTACAGGTTAGAGACTTGTCCTGATGAAGGTGATGATGCATTTCTCCCCAGAGAGCATATTTAACTATACAGATATATCTTTGTACACTTATTGCAGAGACAGAAATAGTTCAGTCGTTTCACTGATTTCAAAAGTTGTCTGAAAAAAGAATTACAGCCATCCAAGTTGAGCAAGAATGATCTTAAATTGGAAATGCTATTGTTCTATTCACATTATTATGGTATGATGGAAAAAGAAACTACTAATTAGACACAATACTCCTTTGTTATTAACATTAGCTTACACAAAAAAGAATATAAATTTAGCATACTCATTCTGTCCTGGGGACTTGGGAAAATGCATCCACAGGAGGACAGCAGAGGCAATCAAGTGTATAAGGTCAAGTAGAAAATGGTTAATTACTGGTCATGGGAGGAATGAAAGTTTGAGATCTCATACAACCAGTGTGAGGGCATAAAGACCACAAAGAGCCTTAGTTTTAAGATGTTGAATGGCAAATACATATATTTATTCCTTTATACCTTATCATCATAAATTAGCTTCTTTATCAATTATTCAATATAGGATTGATATATATATGATTTTATATGAGATCCTATGTGATACATACATGATTTACAAGAAACCCACACCTTTGATTTTCTCTGCCACAACCTCTTGCACCTTCTCTAAAACACTCACTGGAACTCCTGAGATAATTTTTAGCCATTATTTTTTATCTGGTTATCAAAGTATAATAAACAATGTTCAGAAATACATAATACATGTGAATTTGTGTACATTTAATATCTACTTAGTGTAACCAGCATTAGAGAATCAATATAAAGTGTTTTCCAAACTTCATAGGAAGGAGAGTGATATTTGTCTATTCTAGCTACAAACTGGATATGTGGAGAACTTGTATGATGCCCTGTGATTATTATAATGAAAATAGCCTAAATTAGTTTTGACAACAAAGGATGAAGCTTTCAGTCAGGATATAATTATTTTTTTAACATGGAAAAAACTATAAATTTGGATTTTTTATATATCCCATATGTATATTTTCCACTTAGGAAGGCAAAAAATACCATGAAGACTTTTAGGAGAGCTACTGCCATCTCACGCTGCATTTTTGTCACCTGGGACATAGCAGATGACTTTTAATCAACCTTTAAATGGTTGATTAAATGGTAAACCCTTGAACTGAACTGATAAGCCTAAATTCATTCATCTAGCACAAACAATATCTTAGTGCATATATAATATATTCACACAGTATATTCATACAGTATACAGAATTCCATAGCAGATGCAAACAACCTACTTGCAGGAAGTTTTGGAATTCGTTGCACTTTTGCTTGCACGTTCTACATAGGTGGTAGACATGGTGTCAGATTACAAGTGGTATCAGAATTTATTGCTAGACTACAAATAGTATAAGAATTTATTCAGAGATCATAAACATTTCTGCAAATTTAAAAACTTACGATAACTAATAAAAATTGTCAAGATAGAAATCTAAGCTTTTGGGCAACCAGATAAGCAGCTGAAAATACCTATGTAAATAGAAGCATGGCATAAGGCTATTAAGACATAGGCTTATACTAGAATCATAGCAGTTAAATTTAGCAATACAAAATTAAAAACTCACAATTACCAGTTTTGTATTTATTAATATTAGAAAAGAAATTGCCTCAACTCACTGGAAAAAGTTAAGCATTATTTCCTTTTGTTGCAGGATTATCTTTATAATAACAGGAATTTTATTTCTGCAGCATAAATTTTAATGTCACTACACACATTCTACATCAAATTTTCCAATAAAAGCATAACAATAATAATACACAGGAAACAAGAGAAGATCGTAGTCCAACTCATCTGCAGTATCCAACGCTGAATGCAACTGAAGCTAAAGCTAAAACGGTAAGAAGCACTTAAGGTTGTTCAGAAGTGAGAAGTAATTATAGTAGATGCTGTAGCTGACTGCATTTGAACATCATAGACAAAATGAATGAATACTGCAATATTATATAGATTATATTGTAAAACAATAGCTAAATATGTTAACTAAAGTTAAAATCTCAGAGGCTTCTACAAATGAGAAATAGGCATTAATTAGTGTTTAACCATTATTGGTAAAAGCTATTTTTTCAGATACTTAGAGAAAGAATGAAAACACTTTACAGAGGAAAGAGGCGTTAGCTGTGCTGGGAACACTGTCTAAACCTAAAATCATGATATACCAAGGAGAAACATCCCTGAAGTATTAAATTAATCTAATTGACATTTTATAAAAATCAGTAATAAGCTATAGGTGTGAAGAAATTTAGTTTAACAGAAGCCTAATAATCAATAAATGTAATAATGATTGTGCAGTAACTACTAGAAATATTGTTTAGCATGAAAACACATATGCCTTACGAAACCCTTCAACACTCGATATTATTACATATTATTTTTCACTTGAAACAAATGAAACCATTATTCCTATTTCATATAACTACACTATGCTCCTGCAAATCTGGGAATTTAATAAATTCATAAAGATTTATACATTTATTATTAAGCACTATAAGGTCACATTATTTTCTTTTGTATGACCAAAAAACCACATTTGCAGAAATCTTTGTTTGAACAAAATACAGTATTAAGATTGAAATAAAGTACCCCTTGTTTGCACGTGTGATACACTTCTTGACTAACTGAACATTTTAGGTTTTACAGCAGGTTTTAACCATCAAACACATGCAACAGACTTCCTCTCCTCCAAGTACCTTTGACATATATTCGGCTATTCACACCACATATATACCACAAAATATATTTTCAGTTGTCACTGTCATTTAGATGCTAGCTGTCATCAAATGACTTACAGCAAAGTCATTTTCAGCAAAGCAAATTAATGTTCATAGAATCTAAATGTTGATCTGTATTTGCCCCTTTTTAAAAGTCTTTATTTTAAAAATATATGATATATACTAAGAATCTGCAAGTATTCCAGATGATACTGCAAATTTCAAAAATCAACAAAAACAAAATTTGGGAGTAATTGATGATAGAAATTCCATACTCTTAATATAGGTTAGGGCCAATCATTCATTTTCAAGTCTTCTCTGCTGGGCAAACAGTTTCCACACACTTCTGCAAAACATTTACTTTGTTTTTCTTGATAAAATAATACTGTACACAGCCATTTCAAGAAATAACTAACATTGTTCATACATATCATTGATCAAAGTTTATGTGTGCACCATGAATTTGTCCATACTGTCCCCCCTAAATTTCTCTGGCAAAGCATATATGAAAAGCTCAACTTTTACTTCAGCAGAACTCTTTAAAACTGTGTATTTGAACAGAATTGGCTTATTATGCTTTGTTCAATGTTAGTCTACTTTAACTCAGTTCTTAAACACAAAACAGGAGGGAGGAAGAAAGTTTTTCCCCAGCCATTTATTTAGTACTCAAACACAAAATTGCTCTAATTTGATTATGACCCAAATTTATAAAAATCACATATAATCATGTTTCAGCTATTTTTTAAAGCAATTACTTGCATCTTTCAAAAAGCTGGTAGAAATTAAGAACAGTTAGGAAACTTGACAAAATCCTTATCTTCTTCTGAAAACAAATCACACAGCTCTATATGACCCCAAGAGGAATATCTACATTTACATATAGCTTCCAACTATATCTATCAAGTATTATCTATCAGTTATTTTCAGTTTTACAAAACAATGTTTTTTAAGATCCATTATTACCTTATAACCAGGTCCTAACTGATGTATTGCAAAAATCTGTGCTGGGTTGAGTGCTTCTGTGAATACATACACTGCTCCAAGCTGGCCACAGAACACTCGATTAGCATCAGCAGTCTCCGAAGAGCCAAGAAAACATTTGTCATAGCTCTATATCAGAAAGAGGCAATGATAATGAGCTTTAGTTACACAAACTATATAATGAAATACTATCATGTACAACTACTGGAGCTAAAAATAAATGGAGACCGTAATTAAGAAATTTTTGTAGTGATCAATTTCATTTTGAGTATCTTAACATGTATTATTTTATGGGTTGGTATTACACTGCTGTTATGACTGGCTATTAGAATTTCTTTTTTATTAATCATTTAACATACAATAGAGAAATTTAGAATGGCAAAATACACTATTCTTTCACTGTTGTGCTAAAATAGCTAAACACTTGTGGCAGAAAAACAAATACTTTTTTTTTTTCTAGTTTGCAACTGGGGCACAGTTCTATGACTACACCTTACAGTGATGTGATTTGAACTTAAACTCCCCTTCTGACTTCTTCCACAATCAGAGAAGTCACTATTTTCTGTTCTTTCTTCTCACATCTATCCTTCTATATGCACAAAGACCTTCCGCAGTTCTCTATCTGTCCATTTCCTATTATTTCGTATTTGAAGTGTGGCTTTGGTTTTTTTTTTTTTTTTTTTTTTCTTCCCAAGTTAAATTTATTTTGCAAGAATTAGGTTAAGTTCTTCTGGTGCTTCGAAGAAAGAAGGCTTTTAGATCAAATGAAATTTAGAACTTAACCATCCAGAATAAAGATCTGAGAAATTAGGAAACAAGATGCAGCACAAGAGGACTTCATCGACAGCATAATGATCTTTGGCAAAGTTCTCTTAGTTTCCTTGCCACGTGTACTTTATTTAATGAAAACAAGGAATGGGCCTCACTTTTTGAGACAAATTAAACTACTGTAATCTGCATTAGGAAGCCTGCTGGAGTTCTGGAAGCATTTGGACAGTGCTCTCAGATATATGGTTTGATTTTTGGGTGGTCCTGTGCGGAGCCAGGAGTCAAGGATCCCTAAGGGTCCTTTCCAACTCAGGATATTCTATGATTCTATGACATCATCAAATTTGTCTTCAATTTAGTATCTGAGCAAAAAATCTTCCAAAAGACTTTGTCAACCCCCTAATTCTACATCTTGAACAGTTTTATGCTTTCTCTGATGTCTTCCCATAACTGGGGGAAAATTCCTAATCTAAAATCCATAATAATCAACTCTTCCAATGTAACATCCATCTCTAAATGCTATTTGATCTCTTATAATCAACTGTTTAATGTACTGATCAGCTAGTAATCGTACACATTCAATTATTTGTGTTATGTGTTTTCATGCATTTAATTTAATCTTTTTTGTCATAATCTCTAACTATAATTAGTCCTTGGAATAAAAACATTGAGTTATGTGACACACAACTAACACAATAAACTTTTTATAGCTTTTATATTTTATTAAATAGCATTAATGAAGATGGAGTTAACCGAGACATCTTCAGTGTCTGCACATATGAAAACTGTAGACTAAAGTACTGGATACAAGAGGTAAATGTCACATAATGAAAAATGACACTAAAATATAAAAAAACTGTAATGTGAGCTCTATTGGAGGGGAATAAATCAATTCACAGTCTTTTCCAAGATAAAATCTATGCTTGAGAGAAAATGTAACTCAGTCAGTCCCTTAACTTTAAACTCAATAAGGCAAATATATTAAATTAATCTGAAAAGTATATAATCCAAATGAGTTTTATCCAGTGGTAACTTTGACACAGTGAGCATCTGAAAAGTTTTATCTTTATTATATTTAGTGTTTTCTTCATCATTAGGTGTACAGTCTCATTCGTTCCATCATAGAAGAAAGTGGACTCTTTTTTTTTTTAAAGCATAGATAGATTTAATTAAAATAATTTATAATCCAAAAATACTAAATCTGATACATTTCCTGTAAGAATGTACTGTTAACATAACTTGACCTCTGTCCAATTAACATTTAGTTGTATTTACAGGTATACATGCAATCTTTTCTAGGTAAAAATTACTCATTTCTGCCTGTGGTACAAGCAGACACAACAACACTGTATTCACTTGTTCTACGCAACTTTGCGTGTCTCAGTATCTTTTTATTGGTAGTCTCCATAGTCTCCCTATTGGTCATCCAAGCCAATAAAATTCAAAATACAAAATTGCAACTTTGTAGTACTTAATTTGTACTTGCTAACAACATTAATTAAATACTAAATCCTTAATAATTAAGGACATTAATTAATAATTAAGCACAGCATTTTTAATAGTAGTCAACTGCCTATGAACTAATCCAAGTCAAACAATGAAAGAGGCAAAATATGCTTGCTACTGGGATATAGATGTAAAACATCAGACTTTGTTTAATGCCATAAATTTTCTTACGCTTCTCCATGCTTCTGTTTTCCAGCTTTAACTTTTTTTTTCTCCTTAATCTCTGTTTGTCTCATTGCTTTAAAATAGTAAGTTCTTCATAGAAGAAATTATCTCTCACAATATTTTTATATATATATATGTATTGTGCTTAAAACAATGGGACTCTGACTATGGTCCAGACTATTCAGTTCTACTGCAATTAAAAAAAAAGTATATACTTAAAATCTAATGTTCAATCAACAAAAATATCACAGAAATCTTGTAATCATTAACAGATGTCTCTTCTTGAATAAAACAGAATTTAACATAATACAAAAATTATTGGCAGATACAAAAATACTTTGCAGCATACATATTCATTAGGCTGAATGAATCAGTTTTTCTTAAGGGTTTTCCTTAATCTACATATCTCAAATCTCCACCATAACTTTCTATGGAAAAAGTGAAATATGAATCCACTGTTATCACTGTCCTCTAACAATATTATACATTAAAAAAAATAACTATAACTGTCTCTCTAACAAAAGCTCCACAGATTTCCTTAAAACAACTTTGCAAAATAGAGCCCAAAATCCATTATAATCTAAAGGAAAAGGAAAAAAAAATACACAAAGAAACCACGGCAATATTAAATTTTATGAAACACATAACTAAGGATTTTAAAGCTTAAAAAAAAAGAGAGAAAGAAAGAAAGAAAATTTGCAAAGATCTAGAGAAAATACTGTAGTTTTCTTTCTTTTTTCATTTACTTTAAAATGAGGTGAACAGTTTGATGTACTGTGAAGCTATAAGAAAGGAAAAAAATAAAATCTTACATCATTTGTGTTAACATGCCAGGCCATGTCACCATAGGATACCAGCTGACCATTCACGTAACATCGTATTTCACTGTTTCTCCAGCGATTATAGATGTGTACAATGCTTATCATGTACCACTGAAAAGAGATGGAAAATCAGTATATAGTGGCAGTTTTTGTGCTATAACACATAAACTTAATGAAAATAAGTGAAAAAGCTCATGAAGTTATATGACCAGATGAATCCTTACAAACTTATAGGATTAAAAGTCAAATCAGTGGAACTTCCAAGTCCACTCGGTAGAACAGTGATCAGACATAACAATGCACCTACCAACATCTTTTTATGGGATATGAGCAAAGAATGCAATAAAATTAAAACACAATAAAATTTAAAAGATTATTACATTCCCTTTCCTGAAAGCATAATCTAAAAACATATGTGCTGTACACAAAATACAACTCAGGTCTCATCAGAAATCCATTTCTATGTGCCTTAACAAATTAACATCACACATCTCTGTCTTTTAATCTATCGGAAATTATTAAATAAAAAGAAAGAAAAAAAATCATCACAGCAGATTTTACAGCCCAGTTTAGCACCTCACCTCAATTGCTTCCTATTTTATAATCAAGGGGAGAAAGCACCTGAGTAAAACACTTCCAAGTACAACTATGGTAGTCTTTCAAATAATTTGTTCAACTAGAATCATTATGTCCATGATGAATTTTAAATGTAAATTATAAAGTTTAAGAAGAAAATCTTAATTTTCCTTTAGAACCCAACCTTCAGAATAACCTAATCCTAGGAATGGTAATTTAATATTTTGTGATCTGAAAATCAACTCATACTTAACTATAATTCTATTCTTTCAAAACACATAAAAACCAGAAGAAAATGGACATTCTGGAGAGAGTTCGACAAAGAGCCATAAACGTGATGAAGTGATCAATGCCTCTGACACATGAAGAGAAGCTGAGATATGGGACAGTTTAACTTTGAGAGGAGAAGGCTCAGGGACATTTTATTCATGTGTATAAATACTTAATGGGCAGGAAGTAAAGAGGGAATCAGAGATTTCTCAGTAGTATCTAGTAACGGGGTAAGAGGCAACAGGAGCAAACTGAAATACTTGAAATTTCATTTAAGCATAAGTAAGAAGGCTGGCAGTAAGGGTGGTTGTACAGTAGAGCAGTTTGTACAAACAGGCTGTGAAGCATCTCTTCCTTGGAGATACTCAAAACCTGACTGGAAACACCTAGAGCAGCCTAATCTAGTTGCCACTTCCCTGAACAGGGAAGGAGTACACATAATGAACAATTACTCACTTGGTCAGAATTCAAGCCAATTTATGAGCATCTCAAAAGACAGATCATAGTGATTTTTTAAAAATTATTTTTTCAATTAACTGCTTAAACTGAATATATGGACTTTATCTTTCCCTTTTGAGTAAGGCTGCAGTTGTTTTAGTTGTAGTTATAGTAGCAGTCTTGTATATGTTATCATCTGGACTTACCAGGTACAAATGCTCATTTATTATGTTAATATATTATTATTTGGAATAGTCATTTACAATTTATTTGCTTTCTCTTTCTTGGCACATTTTAATTATTACTTTTTGACTGTTGTTTAGCTTTTTATTTTATTTTTTTTTTTTTAAAAAAAAGAACTTTTATGTCACTGAAGATTTATTTTAATAAGCTTTTTTTATGATTATGCCACTACTTTTCAGAATATTTAGTAAACACATCTTCATGAAAAAAGGTATATCCCTCCTCCTCCCATGGGATTCAGTCCAACCATGAAAGGGCTTCAAAAGTAGTACTACAGTTTCAAAGCTAGAATAAAGTTGAACTAGTTATGCAGCAAAATACTCATATCCGTATGCACTTTACTAAAAAATTGCCACCCTTGGAAAATAGCACTTCAAATACTCTGAAGAGATGCAGCCCCACATGATTTACCACTTCGGCAAAAGGTTTAAGTTATTTTAAACCTCCATAAGCATTAATTTGTGTCATTTTGTGTGATTTTTATACTACTGTATGTAAAATATTTCAATATCCAAAATGAACCGCATTTCTAGGCCTATGCTCCACATCCTCCTAAAAGAATACTTATGAGGCTGTCCCAGAAAGCCTCATAAGTAAACAAACATAACAGAGGTCCCTAATACAGAAACTGTGTTACTTCATTTGACTCTAGTTGCTATGAGGTTCTCTGAAGTAGAGAACCTCATAAACAAAAGCCAAGCTAATAAACAAACTCAGATCATATTTACTGAATGATCCAATCATAAGAATCTATGAAAACCAAAGTTCACTTACCTACTATATATATCTACTATATATATATACCTACTATATATATACTATATATACTATATATATATACCTACTATAAGACAGTCACCTACAATTCTTAAATAAGGAGTGCATCAAGTTGAGTACTTGTAGGCATTAAATACCATTCTCCAAGTCTTAGCTACACCTGCACAATAATTTGCTGCAGGTGCCTGTTTCTTGTTCAGCTGACTAGATTAGATGGCTAACCTTTTGGAAGAACCCACCTCCTAAGAGCTAATCAAAATAATCTAGGTAGCTTTTACAACACAATAAACACAAATAGAAAAAATATTCATTTCCTCCTTCACCTTCTGTTCTGCCTTGGTAAGAAAACATATCAAAGTTTGTTCTTCCATAAGAAACAAAGTAAAATAGAGAATTTCATGTATGTAAAGTCTGAACTGTCTCACTAAATCACTGATGGTTTCAATCATTTAAATTTCCTTCCTTGTTGACTTGTTTTACAATATAAAACAGCTGTCAAGAAGTTAGAGAAGCTATCCTCTAAGTGGTTGAGGTGGTCTTTCTCTTCTACACCAACAATACTCTCATCTATAATATTGTGCCATACTATCATTATCTTTATAAAATACTGAGTCAGTTATTTGTCATGAATTTTCGAAAAAATACTTCACAGAATGCATTTAGTCTGGACATACAAATGAAGCATGTTAACGATATATTTGACAAACTTGTCTTCTGCCCTCTGATTTAATTAAGAAGTTATAATTTTCACCTGTTCTCCTAAGTACCCTGTAGTTATTTGGACAATTGAAAATATTGTAGGCAGGTCCTTTATCTTTTTCTTTTCTTCCTAGTGAGAAACATGTCAAGAAACTTTTACCAATTTGTCTTGCAGAGTCAAAATGAACTACTTCATATCTACTCTTGAGAAGTTAAGTGATACAGTCTACTAAGCATGACTTAAAAATGAAGCCCTGATCAATTTCACTCATTAAGAATGGAACCATAGTATATGTAACATTATTTTACAAATATCAATAACCATATTTCAACTTGAATCATTGAACTTCTTACAGCTTCTACCTTAAAAAAAAAAAAAAAAAAAAGTAAAAACAGGTATAAAACATTTTGTATTACAACAAATTTATTGATCCTACATGCATATAAATAAATATTTTATATTCACTTCTCCATAGAAAATGTCCCCTTCGCATGTACCATTCTTTTGCCTCTTTCAGTTGGATACAACTCCCTGTAACTTGTAAAGTTAATGATTCTTAAACACATAGTTTAAATTACAAGCAAGTTCTTTTCAATAAAAGTAGCTATTAAACTTTTGAAGAAATAGGAGTGTTTAAATTTCATATTAGTTACACACTGAAAGCCTTACTTTCGCTTGCCACTTGAAGCATGTAAATGAGTAATTTGGAGTCAAACAGTTTTCTCTTGCATTTGTTGGAAACTGCAAAGGTAGACCTGAAATAGACTAAGTGCTACAAAGACGGCAAGCAGTCTAGCACTTAT
The DNA here is from genome assembly GCF_047663525.1 of Anas platyrhynchos. Taxonomy (NCBI): domain Eukaryota; kingdom Metazoa; phylum Chordata; class Aves; order Anseriformes; family Anatidae; genus Anas; species Anas platyrhynchos. Next base: position 182,874,131 of record NC_092587.1, read on the forward strand.
ATCCTTCATTACTTAAAAAACAAACAAACAAACAACTGAATACATATATGTTATATATTATAAACTCCCTGTATAAATCCATAACTTCCTCAAAACAGTTCCCAAGACTCTCTCCGCTGTTAAGGGATGATATTTTTGTATTAAGTATGAAGTAAAATGATGCAGATTTATTCTTTTTATTTATTTATTTATTTATTTTCTTAGGGAAATAAAGTACTTTTAGAAAATTAATATTATACTTCTTTTGCAAAGATTTCTCTGTCCCTCATCAAATAACAAATAAGGACATACCCAACTAACTTGTATCCATATATTTTTTTTTAATTTCTCAACACAGTACCTTAGTACAGGTTTCAGATTCACTTGGTGACTCACTCTCTGAGGCAGGTTTAATAGATACAGATGTTACTAATATAAAACTTTCCCTCTCTGTATCAGAGGAAATAAAAGTAAAAACATTTTTGCTTGTTGCTTTTGAAATCAGAGAAGGCACATAATTAGAAATAAAAAAGCATGCAGCAAAATATATATTCTCAATAATCTTTGCAGTAGTCCTTAAACTGAGTTGCATTTTTTATATTTTTATTTTTACATGCATATTAGAATGCACATTTTTCCACACGTTTTCCAGGTCTTTAAAAATGTATTTTCACTTTTTCCGCTTAAAAACTTATAGTTAACAGAAGGGTAAAAAAAATCCTACTCATTGTACAATAGTACATAAGATTATATCACTTCCTTCATGTCCAGGTAAACAGATTTATTGGGTCATACTAGATTAAGGACATACCACTGCAGCTTTGTCTTCTGAAGTCACGTGTGGCCTGCCTAATTTTTTTTTTTCCAAGCAAAAATGAACAAAGTAATTTTTGTGGGCTGAAATTTTGTAGACCCCGGGAAGGAAAAATGTTTTCCCTTTTGTAGGAAGATTATATTTCACAAAGGAACACCTCAATAAGTTCAGCAGAAAATTAATCACTGAGACCCCTGAAATTTAACTTGACTAAGCTAAGTACAAACCATGCAACTACTTTTAGTCAGTGCTTTAGTCAATGCTTCTTTTCTGAATCTTCCACGTCACCTAACAAAAATATGTTAGATGAAAAATTCATCCTCTTTCATTCACAGTTTATTCAACAGTAATCTCCACTTAGTGATGATGATGATTTTCCTGAGATGAGACATTCTTTGCAATGGCGTTATTAAAAATTGTATCTTTTATAGCTATTTACTTATATTTACAATTACTTCTGTAATAATCTGATAACGATAAACTCCAAGTTCTGTCCACATATATTCTATGATTTTTTTTCCTTTTACAATGCTTTAAGAGCATTTCAGACAACATACCAGTCTGCAAGCTGGTGTGCAGCTTGTCCCGTTGTGTGTAGATTAAACTATTTGTTTGGAAACAAATAGCTCATTAATCTTCTGTTGCAACACTGTCCACAGATCCCATAACATGAGCAATACCATCTTTTGATAGCATTGGTGTGCATGTCAAGCTTTATTTAAAAAAACAAAAACCCACAGATTTTATCATTTTACTATTTTTTTTTATTTGCATGGTAACCAGCATTCCTTGCATATGCATTTTCTTTTAGTCAAAATCTCCTTCCTGTCACGCATTTTTTTTTGAATCTTTAGCATAGCTACTGCTTCAGAGCACTATTTACATCTGTTGCTCCGATCTCTAAGGCAAGTTCTAAAAAACACATTGAATTTGTTTTTGCGTGTAGCGCCTCTGACAAATGAAGACGGAGAACTGGTAATGACAGATGGGGAAAAGGCAGAGGTACTTCTTTGCCTCGGTCTTCACTGGTGGTCATGTACTCTGTCCTCATGAGGCCCTTCCTGGAGTGCTGCATCCAGGTCTGGGGCTCCCAGCACAAGAAGGAGGGGGAGCTGTCAGAGCAAGTCCAGAGGAGGGCCAAAAAGATTTTCAGAGGGCTGGAACAACTCTCCTGTGAAGAAAGGCTGAGAGAGCTGGAGATGTTCAGCCTAAACAGATGGCTCAGGGGAGACCTCATTGTGGCTTTTCAATACTTAAAGGGGTCTAATAAAAAGGATGGAGAGGGACTCTTTATTCAGGTGGATAATGATAGGACAAGGGGGAATGGTCTTAAACTGAAGACAATAGATTTAGACTAGACATTAGGAGGATATTCTTTGCTGTAAGGGTAGTGAGGTAGAGAAGCTGTGGATGCCTCATCCCTGGAGGTGTTCTATGCCAGGCTGGATGGGGCCTCGGCCAACCTGATGTAGTCATCCTTGTCTATGGCAGGGGGTTGGAGTTAGGTGATCTTTAATGTCCCTTCCAACCTGAGCCATTCTATAATTCTATGATTTTCTTTAGTTGCATATATGTATGCACACACAAGTGCCTGTACACACAATTTGTCCCAGCTCCACAACTAATCCATTAAAAAAAATTGTTCTTTTGCCTCCTGCACTTGAATTAACTAAATTTACATCTTACATTATTATTTCTTTGTACTGAGTATTGTTCAAAAAATGGTTTACTCCTTTTGTCATATTTATCACTAGTACCAATCTAGATAAAACAAGCTTTGAAAAGCTACATTACTCCTTATAGTTTGATTGATACTAGATGAAAATAGATGCTGAAATACCATCCCGCAATAGATGATGACAAACTAAAAGTTAAATTCATATTGCATTCACATTGACAGGAAAATCAAGTTTTTTTGAGCTTCTTGCTCTCTCAATTTATATCCTTCTCATCCCTGTATTTTAACAAATATCAATTATCTTACCACATGACAATTTAATTTCTTTAAGGCCTTCAGAGGAGTAAAATGCTTTAAGTTCTTGGGCAATCCACATACTGGTGTATACGGTTATCAATCCTCCAACAGAACTTGGAGACAAAATGTAGTGCAGTACTGTACTACTTTGTCCCAAATATGTTTATTTATCTATTTTCTAATATTTTCTTTCATTATTTTTTTCTAGCTTCTGCCTCATTTTGATAGTTTAGAAACCAGGCAGAAGTAACAAATATGTAATTCTAAGTAATGGACAAAGCCTTTTGTATCATTTTCTATCACCCACTGTTTGGCAAAATACATTACATACCATAATTAAAATTTTGGCAAATTTCATATTCAAGTTCCTATAGAACTTCAGGGTGCCTACTGTATGGTCCTGACAGCTAATTACTCTTTCTTATATTGATTTCTATACCTCTTCAACTGAAATTTCAATTTAAAACACTTCCTCTGACTCATCCCCATTGTCTTGTAGTAAACAATGATGCAATTAATTCATTTAGCCTTTTTGTTACAACATTGTTCTTCAAAGGCTCCTGTTATGCATTAGTCATCTGACTGCCCTTATGGAGTAGAAAAAAAATATATTCTTCTCATTTCACATATAATTTGCTATAACATACTTTTCTAAGCATTCTTTACTTTGATGCAACTTACATCTTCTGAAAGATTTTCTTTTGTTTACAATAGTCTCTGCTTTGCTATTTATCTGTGTTTGGATACATTATGATGAGCTTTTAAGCTTCCCATTGATTTTTTTTTGGACTAAGTATATATTTGTTCAGCCTTCTGTATATTTGTCTTTAAGAAATAGCTTCAACACTATCAAACACTTCCATCTTTTAACTGCACCTTTTCTAATGTTTTTATTTTTTTTAAAGCAGTGAAGTGTTTTTGTTTGTTTGTTTGTTTGTTTTTTGTTTTGTAGTTCCTTTAAAATAAAAATATCCCACATATCTAAGTGCATTCTGTTTTTTTTCTTTTTTTTTTTTTTGTGTGTGACCAAGTCAAGTGAGATGCAGCTCTTGAGTTTTCCAAAAGTTTCAACAAGAAATAAATCCAAATGTTGCTGACATTTAGAAGTTTGAATTCTCATATCAGTAATACGTCACCCAGTTCATATCAAAGTAAGATAAGCTTCTCTTTATTATGTATTCTCATGTTTCCTAGTCTATTATGTATATTATAACCATCCTCATCATGCAATTAAATTTGTATAGCATGTTTTCTCTACTTAGTGATTTTCAGCATTCAGAAACTCATTTATTGTTACAGTGAATTTATTTACCTAAACTGGTATTATTATACAGGACTTTAATACAGGACTTCACTCCTAACTGTAAGTGCAATTTTAAATGAGCATCCACTGACACTTGCTCAAGTTGGGGTTGGACTAGATGATCTTCAGAGGTCCCTTCCAATCTCACCCATTCTGTGATTCTTTGACTATCAAGTCAACAAATCTCATATTTCTGTTATGTGAAAATCTTCCTTTAAGAGAGCAATTACAGTTTCATTTATATATATACATGTATATTTTTAGATGTGCAGAAACGAGTATATATGTATGTCTCACAGTTTCCTACTACCTGTCTCATTAACCTGGATGCTCTTTATAATGTTGTACCAAGGGTTAGTTGATTTCTCATATATTCTGTATTTAAGGACATGGTTTTCAGGACTTTACTATGACACTATGATCCAAACAAACTTTATACTCTTTCACATTTTTTTTCAAGCTTAAGCTGAAAAATTTGCTTACCTTTTTTTATTGTTATTATTATTTTACATGTCAATAATACAATTTTCCTATAATTTCATCCTGAAAGCTCATTCTGTATACCATTTTCTCAAAAATCCCGAAATACCATGCTTCTCTGCTGTAATAAGAACTTCCTTAGGTAATACCCAAAGACACCTCTAGTTAGATAAGAGCCTGTCAATTTTTATACTGCTGAAATCTTTTAAGTTTAATCACCCACTTCTGAGAAAGTGATATTCTTACTTCATAGCACAGTACAATTGGAGAAAGGAGGAATTTCACACTAAGAATACAATCTTTCCAAAACGTAGAATGTAATTTTAATCTATACTACTACTAGGAAAGGTGTTCAGGATTAAAAACACCAGAAAAAAAAAAAAAAGAAAAAAGAAAAAAGAAAAAAAGCTGTTTGTTCTTGACTAAATTGCTTTCCTGTTCATACTTTTTCTGTCAAGAGGTCATTCTATTAATCTACACTCACATTTTATATGAGACATTATGACAAAGTTTCTCAAGTACTTTTTATAAACACACAATTATAAAATGCTGTTAAAATACATTAATTAAAACCTAAAATAACTGCTTATATACCTGTCTAAAAATTTTTAAATCAAGATTTCATATTATACTGCCTAGGGTGTCACATGACAGTTAACAGTGGGAAGACCTCCACAATAACATAATATCTTTCTGACCTTTTGACCAGGTGGCTTGAACATAAATTCTACTGTGATTCAACAAAAATATATTTTTTAAATTGATTATTCAGAAGCTTGATGAGGATGGTTTTGGCAAAAGCTATTGCTAAAATGTTTCCATCTGTAAGCAGATGCTAGAAAAGAGTATGTCTTGTGACAAAATTAGCTCTTCCTGAGATACAATTTTGACAGTTCTCTGCTTTGTAAATATAAATGAATTTTTTTGAATGCATATCAACGCATTCAGTGCATACTTAGTGGAACCAAAGTAATAACTAAACAATATGAAGAAAATTAATGTACATGTTAAACAGGCTATGTTTTAACTTAGAGTATTTGACAGGTTTGCTTTCCTCCATTATTCTCTATGCACTTTCCCATACTCATAAACGCACAAGTTTTTAATAGAAAACAATATATGCTGTTGTATTGGGTTTACATGGCAAGGGTTTGGTAGTAGGGCGCTGTAGGGAACACCTCTATGAGCAGAGCCCAGCAGCTACTCAATCAATGTCACATCAGAGCCAGCTCCAGCTGGCTCCAAAAGGCACCTGCCGCTGGCCAGAGCTGAGCCAGTGCGCAACGTTGCTTGGGCCTCTGGAAGCAGATTTAAAATAGGGAACAAATCTGCTCTGCAATAGCAGCTGGGGAAGAGGAGTGCGAACCAGCCTTGCAGCCCCCAGGTGAGTGCAGCAGGAGGGCAGGAGGTGCTCCAGGCAGGCAGCAGCAGTTCCCCTGCAGCCTGTGGAGAGGCCCCTGGTGGAGCAGGCTGTCCCCCTGCAGCCCATGGGTCCCACATGGAGCAGATCTCCACGCTGCAGCCCATGGAGGAGCCCCCGGTGGAGCAGGTGGATGTGGCCTGGAGGAGGCTGAGGCCCATGGAGAGCCCCCGCAGGAGCAGGCCCCGGGCCGGAGCTGCAGCCCGTGGAGAGGAGCCCACGCAGGAGCAGGGGGGCTGGGGGGAGCTGCCGCCCACCCGTGGGGGACCTGTGCTGGAGCAGTTTGCTCCTGGGGGATGGACCCCGTGGGACAGAGCCGTGTGGGAGCAGTTCTTGAAGAGCTGCAACCTCTGGGCAACCCCCACAGGCTCAGTTCAGGAAGGACGTCATCCCATGGGAGGGACCCCACGTGGAGCAAGGGCAGAGAGTGACTGTGAAGGAGTGGTGGAGACAAAGCATCAGGGACTGACCGCAGCCCCCATTCCCTCGCTGTTCCCTGTGCCACTCGGAGTTTTCAGTTTTCAGTTTTCTTTTAGTTTCTCATTAGGTTTGTCTGCTAGTGGTAGGCAATAAATTATATTAATCTCCCTGGGCTGAGTCTGTTTTGCATGTGACATTAATTGGTGAGTGATTTCAACTCTTCAGCCCTTTCCATCATATTTTCTTCCCCTCTTCCTTCGAGGAGGGGGTGTGAAAGAGTGACTACGATGGACTTCAGCTGTCCAGAAGGGTAAAACCACCACAGGCACACAAAAATACTTGCAAATATAATGATTTATTCCAAATACTTTCTAAAATCGGACATATGACCCAAAGTGTATGAAGCAAGATCTAGGAGAAATATAAAACTGTCATGAAAGATGTATTTGGATATACTTCAGCAGATCAGCTGATGATTTGACACTGATAATCATATAATGAGATAGACATTTACTAGTATTTCATAATTAACTATTTTAGGTAGAATAGCAAGAGTTATCATTTTCCAAGTTTGGCATGAAGGAAACTGCAGTCCTTCATGGTAAAAAGAATATCTTGCTAAAATATAAAAGACTGTGCTGAAATTCAGTGTAAGAATCCTAAAGCCAAAATAAAATAAAATAAAATAAAATAAAATCTTCACAGCAAAATACATACAGGAATGTTATCAATGACAAACAAAAAATGATTGCTGTATGGGAAAGTTGATGCTGCAGCCAACTAACTGAAATCTTTGAAGCCAGCAGAATCACTGTTCTCTTAGGATTACTAGACACTACTAGACATACAGCAGAAAGAAACACTAATATGGTCTAGAGAAATAATCAAGACTTACTATAAAAAATGAGAAATCCCAAAACATCACCAATATAGAAAAAGTTCAGATCCTTGTTTCTCCCAGCAACAGATAAGCAAAATTCTAACACTGCCAGCAAAATTGTTCCAGGCATTGTCACCAATGTTACCAAGTACAGAATGTTCAGAAAAAGAATTACTTCTGTAACATACAGACCTTTTAAAATGAAATACAACCATTTCACAAATACTTAAAATTCTTCAGCATCTGAAGCTAATTGAGCAGTATTTTTAAAAACAAGTTAACTTTATAGAAAGGTAACTTCATAAATTATTATTATTTTTAAACTGATTCTAGCCTGTAACTGACATAACACTCTACATGACAGAGAAGCTAATTATAAATAAGCTTATAAATAGATTAGATATAAATAGATATAAATAAGCTTATAAATAATCTACAGATGCCATATCACTAAAATGATTTTAGTACTTCTTTCCAAAAGCATTTTGTCACATTTTCAACGTTATTCTTTACTGTGAATACTATTTTGCTTACCTTGCGTGGCTGAAAGTCATACTTCACACAGTGCTGGAAACCTTTGCCTTTTGACTTCAGCGATGTAACTATTAAACAGTTGCCGACAAAATGAGCCGAATACCCAACACCTTTACTAGTGCGGAAACTGAAAAGAAAGATTATTACAGAAATTAGAAAAATAGGATCTATCATATAATAAAACAGGGTTCAAATACACTCTAAAGTGCCGTGAGAAGAAAAGAAATTGGCTTTTGGAACAGTGAATTTAATTTCTTATTCATCCTCTCTCCCCGCCCTGTCTTGGTGGGGGAAAACAATCAGTGGTTTGCTACTAATCTTCACCATGAACTTGATTCCAGGCTATGTTCTAAAAATCAATATTTATTTATTTTTTCCTCAGTTTCCAGAAATGCAAGATGGCAAATCTCATATTTTCAGGTTTTGCCCTAATTTTTCTAATCCATCATAATTTCAAATATTATATCTGATTTAAGCTGTAAATGCAAATCTATCACAAAAACAAATGCTATGCTTAGATTTTGAACGATGTCTTGCAGTTTCAAGGGGCTAGGAGAACAACAAAATTGGTATGACATGTAAGTTTGGATTCAGGGTAATTACTATGCACAAGAATTATTTCTTTTTCAGGACTGATGATTTAGTTAGGACAATGATCTATGAAGTTGTAAACCTCTGAGTAATAGATTTATTTTAATTAGATGATGGATTGCAATTTTTAAAAAGTAAGTTTAATAAAGGTTTTCAGCTTTCCTGTGGCAAACATCATAAAGATAGAAAAAGCTGAAAGCTAATACATTTCTTTATGCATTTTTGAAATCAAAAATATTGTAAAGAGATATTCTGAACTTCTTAAAAGACATTTTGCAAATGTAGTTGGTGGAAATTAATGAATTAAATCAAACACGGGATTTTTAAAATGTTAATCCCACATTTACTGCTATGTCAGGTATGTTATTTATTCCCTTTTGTGTACAATAAAAAGAAGTGTATTATCATTAATACAGAGCACAATTTACAAAAATTTTAGTCTAAAAGTTACAAGTTAAGATACAAAACATAACCAATGGCTGAAATACATTGGTTCTAAATGGTGAAGTTCATCCATAAATTTGAAATGCAGTTTTTAAAGTATTAAAAAAAGAGTAATTACAAATATATGAACACTTGCATATACTCATATAGCCCAGTAATTAATACTTTCTCATTTCATTAATGCAGTCTGCTTTCAAAATAATTTCATATTATTACAATAATGATGTTTTAAATGGTTTTACTGTTGGAATATTTTCATTAAACACATTTACTCGTTTGTTTTCATAGTGCCATTAGGAGGTGAAAATCACATGCAAAGAGTTCAAATTTCATCTTACTTAATAGCTGCTGAAACTCTACATCTTTAATCTATCCCACTATACTAATGCCATCCTGATTTCAATATGCAAAAAAACTCATAATTATATACTTAATTCCATCTTCAGAAACATATAGTTAAATCTGTATATGTACATTAATGGAGAAAAAAATATTTTCCTCTTTCTTCGCTGTCAAGAATATAGCTGATAAACCATAACCTGCTGAGAAAAAAAATAAGCTTTACAAGATAGGTGGTGTGACTAGACGCTGAGGTGGCCAGATCTTAGATGTTTTTTTCTGAAGTAATTTGTTTAAAGGGGTCAAAAAATGACTTTCAAATTCTCAAGTTCCAGAAAGCTGCTGTTTTATGTTAATAATTAGAAAACTTATACTAAACGGAAAAAACAGTGTTCGCTAAAGCGAACAGGAATACGAACATCTATAGACATACTCTTCTCCACACCAGCATGTCCTTGTGCAGAGGTCCTTATTTACAGTCTCGATTTAAGTCATCTTTTGAGTTGCAGCATACTATGCCTCATATCACATGCCTGGTGATCACCAGTGCAGATGAAGTCAGAGATCAGAGGCAGTCTGGGCTGCAGTGAGCAAACCCTGTTTTAGTCTATGATCTCGAGGAGCATGGGCCTGGAAAAGAGCAAAGTCAGGACCCTGAACTTCCAAAGACCAAACTTTAAGCTATTTAAAGACCTAGTGAACAAGATTCCCTGGAACACTGTCCTTAGGGTCAAAAGGAGCTGTACAGATCTGGCAACTCTTTAAGGATGTTTTTCTTAGAGCACAAGAGCTCTCCGTCCCCGTGTTTAGGAAATCAAACAGAGAAGGTAAGACACCAGCATGGCTGAGCAAGGACCTGCTGGTCAAACTGAGGTGTTGGAAGCAAATAGGCAGCAGCAGCAGGGATATGTGGCCTGTGAACAGTAAATGGATGCCATCCAGATGTGCAGGGATGGGATCAGGAAAGCCAAGGCACAAATGAAACTGAACTTGGCAAGGGATTCAAAGAATAAGGAGAAGGGGTGCTGTACTTACATTGGCCAGAAAAGAAAGGCCAAGGAGAGTGTAATATTTCTGATGAGAAGGGAGAACTGGTAGCAACAGATATGGAGAAAGCAGAGATACCCAACAAGTTCTTTGCTCAATCTTCACTGCCAGTCTGCCTTCCCACATTTCTTGAGTCCATGAACCTCTAGCTGGGGATTGGGTAAGCAAACACCGCCCCCTGCTATACGTAAAGAGCATGTTCACAAACACCTGATGAAACAGAACAGGTACAAGTCTATGGGGCCTGATGCCATGCATCCCAGGTGAACTAAGGGAACTGGCTGATGGAATTCTTAAGCCTCTCTCCATCATATCTGAAAAGTTCTGGCAGTCAGGCGAAGTCCCCAGTGACTGGAAAAAAGGAAACATCACTGCCATTTTTAAAAAGGATAGAAAGGAGGACCCAGGGAACTACATACTGGTGAGCCTTACCTCTCTGCCTGGGAAGATCATGGAACAGATCCTCCTGGAAGCAATGTCAAGGCATGTGCAAGATAAGGAGGTGATCCGGGACAGCCAGCATGACTTCACCAATGGCAAATCCTGACTGACCGATCTGGTGGCCTTCTAACAGTAACTGTATCAGTAAACAAGGGAAGACCGACTGATGTCATCTACCTGGACATTTGAAAGGCCTTTGACACAGTCCCACATGACATAGTGGTCTCCAAATTGTAGATTTGCATCCTGTGCTGCATCAACAGAGGCATGGCCAACAGATCTAGGGAACTGATTGTCTCCCTCTACTCTGCCCTCGTCAGGCCCCATTTGGAGTAATGATTAAGAGAGGCTGAGAGATCTGGCGATGTTCAGCCTGAAGAAGCGAAGCCTCCAGGGAGACCTCATTGAGGACTTTTAATACTTGAAGGCGGCTTATAAAAAAGATGCAGTGACTTTTTACTTATGCAGATAATGATAGAAAAAACGTGAATGCTTTTAAGCTAAAAGAGGGGAGATGTAGATTAGAGGTTAAGAAAATTCTTCACTCAGAGGGTGGTGAGGTCCTGGAACAGGTTGCCCAGAGAACTTGTAGATGCCCCATCCCTGGTGGTGTTCAAGGCCAGGCTGGATGGGGGATAAGACCCTTGGCAACCTGATCTAGTGGGTGACTATGGCCAAGAGGTTGGAACTGGATGATCTTTAAGGTTCCTTACAAACCAGGCCAGTCCATGATTCTGTGATCTTTGGTCATCAGTGTGGTTCTGCTGGCCTGGAGCCTCTTTTTGGTTTGTTCTTTCCCTTTAGCAGAATGTTAAGGTGCTATATTACTGAAGCTTTATTTTCCCAAATTCAGACTGTGTTTTTTTCTTCATTCTTCTGTCTGCCTCTGCGTGTGGTACAGAACTCTTGCTCCCCTCCAACTGCCACTCTGGAAGGAGCACACTCCTCTGCCACAGCCTTTGTACAGGTTTTGACACAACCCTCCTAGCAAAAACAAGACACTATTTTAATGAGCCTAAATAAACCTAAGACATAATCTAAGAATGAACAGGAAAAAAAAAACAAATATGCTGCCCATCACAACCGACCTCAAAAGTGAAGACAATTTATAGCACTGCCATTCTCCTTTGTCTATTGAGAATTAGTTTCAACACAGATCTACTTCAAGGATTTAGCTTTCACAATGACCCCAGAGGCAGGCATATCCCACAACAAAAAGCATCAGTGAACAGTCTCAGGGGAGAATACTACCCATATATAGATATAACCTGCATTACCCATCTAAACAAATAACCTACAATACCACAGTACTAATTCTATACAATAAAATAAAGGTTAAACATGTAAAAATGCAGCCTTGACAATACAAACAATTGGACATGTTGTGGGCTAGTTTGAGATTTTGATTTACCTCCTTTGGGCTTCATGGCATTCAAAGAACTTTTCACAGGATAGCTGCATCTCTCACAATGCCAAATTTGTTTCTCAGCAACATATGTTATCTCTATAAGCTAAAATAGTTTTGGCTAACAGAATCAGATTTTCAAGGATAGTGAAAAAAAATAATGCACAGATTCATTACATTCTGACATATGGTGTAGTATTATTTGATTAAAAATGTCAAATAAAATGTGTTGTTTTTTTTTTAAGTTTCAAACAGCCAATAAGTGTAAATGCCATTATGTTTTTATCTGATAAAATGCCATCATTTTTTATCTGATAAAACATTATTAACATTTTGTAAAATTCATACTACAACTTTTAACAGAAACTAATAAATATTTTGTTACACATTGACAACACCCTGAAAAAAAAAAAAAAAAAGAAAAAAGAAAAAAAAAGAAAAAGGGGTGGTGGGTTTTGAAGAAATGTCTACACCTCTTAACTTTTTCCCTTTTACCCCCCAGTTATTGGACTGATTTTGTCACCACTGTGGTCAAACTGGACTGTTCCTGAAATTTTAAATACTGAAATGTCCTTGGTTGTGTAACTTCCTGAAGCTCAGCATTTGAAGACAAGAAAGCACTGAAATAATGAAGTAATATCTCATTTCTGAGCAGGACAGCTCTCTCCATCTTGGAATAGAATGATTTTCTAAACATGAAGGCTTGCCAATACCAATCAAGATTTCACTCCCCCCTCCCCCCCATTAATTAGCATTCTCATATAACCATAGTTGAGAAACTGAGAACACAAATATGTTCTCTGTTTACCTCAATATTATAATATAAAGATTATGTTAATTTTCACATTTTCTTTCTTGCCAAAAGTAAAGTAGGACTCTTCTCTAGGATAGTCAACGTAAATTGCCTTACTACACATGTAGAACTTGCCACATACAAAAAGGAAATGCACAGAGGAGACAAGAACAATACTGTCAACCCCCACGTGGTTTAATGAGCATTAAACTACTTCCCATAGCTGCTGGTATAAGATTTTACTACAGATAGTTCATAAAAACAGTTATCAGCCTCATTTCATCTCTTCTCTCAAAGCAGCTACTGGATGCTGTTACACTTCAATAGCAGGTAAGCAATCTTCCATCCACTGGTGAAACTGTTTAATGAGTCCAGTTTCTTTAGCTTATGATTTTATAAGCAATTTAAGATAGGAGCATTTAAGATAATATATTCCCAGTCTCAGTATCCTAATTAATTCTTGCCTGAAGGAAAAAATGACTTCTTTTCTACTAATTCTGGAGTTCCACTATATGCTTTTACAACTGTTTAGCATTATCTCTATTATTATTAGCACCAGAGATGGAATGAAAAGTCTGGAAGGATTTCTTTGGTACTTATTGTCCCTACATCTTTAAAAACAGAATTTAGAAAATTGTTTCAGAAACTTTAGTCTTTCTTCCATTGCATGGTTGTGGAAGCACTTGGATTTTTTTTAAGGACAAAACTCTAAAATTATGACAATCTAGCCTAAATTTCACCCTCTAATTTCTTTACAGACCATAATACACAAATTGAAATAGAGCATCTCAAAATAGAATAAAAAATGAAAAAAAAAATCTTAATATCTGTGTTGAGTCTGTCTAACTCCTGAATTTACTTGGATGCGATGTCGCCTTAACTCTGTTTTTAGCAGAAGTAAATATAGAGACTTAGAGTGTTGAGACTTCCCAACTGGGTGCTTGAAGATAGCCCTAAATTTTCACTGTTTATATGCCACTTTTAAGCGAACAATTCCAATGATTTATTGAATCCTGATTAATATTATACTGTGTATTATTATAATTGTAATAGTTATAGTGACCATAGGACTGTGTCTAAAAATTTGATTTTTTTTTTTTACCCACCAGATCTCATATTAAACAATCCATAATCATGAGATTTTAGCTTACATTCTGAAAACAGAAGTCAAGATCATCCTTAATTACATTCCTCTTCCTCCCCCTATCTTCCCCCCCCCCATTTTTTTTCTTGGAAAGTTTCATTATCAAATGTGTATTCCAGAGCACAGTTCACTCCAGAGTGTTCTTTGAATTCTACCCAATTTTAATATGGTCTCCTAAAAGAAGCAGCAATTTTCAACTATAAATGGCATTCCAGCAATCCTTTTGCCAAGATTTCAGGAAGCAACCATATCACCTTCACTCTTTTCTCTGTTTGTTCCTTGAAAATGTTACGTTAGTTCTTTCAGTCAGAACAATGAAAAGGCAGTTTATGGTCAGTTGGTTACCTACAATAACTCCGAAGATCCTTCTGTAATTTCAACTTTCTAATACATAACAGGTGATTCTGTAAGCATGGCACCCATTATTCACTGTATATGACCTCGAATTGCTTGTATTAAAAATTCGTGCTATTGAATTCTGTTCACCTTACCATTTGAACCTGACTGCTCTTTAACAAAGTCTGTGTTTTTATTTCTATTTAGCACCCATACAAATGCCAAAGAATTTCCTTTCAGTATTGTTATCATTCATTTTGTAATTGGTAAGTTACAGTAACTGCTTTAATACACAAGTATTAAAACACTCACTTAGCAGCTGCTCAACACCATTCTAGGAAACAACTACATGTATATGTATATAACAAATTGGCTCTCAGTTCTTGAAGCAGCATCTAGTGTTCATCTAATTACAAAACAATAGTTTTCCCTCACATCTGGGAAATGTGAAAGGACTCCTTTACCTTCCTTCTCCATTTCTAAGCATAAAGTTTCACATTATAGACAAGTTCATACAACAGCTCTCTCCCACCAGAAAGGTCTCTGGACAATTCTTTCTGTACTCACTTAGCACCTGGATCATACCTAGTGTGACTTGAAGTAGTCAGCATGGATTTACAAATTGGAAACCTTGAGCAAACAGATAACTTAATATGATGAGATGACTGGCTTGGTGAATGAAGCTGTGGATATTGTTTATCCTGTTTTTTTTGCAAAGATTATTCAACATTCTATCACAGTGAATGTATCAGATGAAAAATGATCTACGTAAGTAGACCGAGGCAGTCTGAAAAGTGGCTGAAATGCTGGGCTAAAAGTGATATTGTCAGTGGCATTGAGTCCAGTTGGAGGACAGTTACTATCAGAGTACCCCAGGGGTCAATACTGGGTCCAATCTTGTTCAGCTTCGTTAACCTGAATGGTGGGGTAGAGTGCATCCTCACCAAGTGTAGAGATGATACAAAAATGGGAAGAGTGGTTGACATACCATCAAAGTGTACAGCCATTCAGAGGGACCTTGTCAGGCTCGAATAATGGGCTAAATATCTCATAAAGATCAACAAAGGAATGTCCAAAGTCCTATTCCTGGGGAGGAAACACCTCAAGCAGCAATAGATATTGGGGACCAAGCAGAAATTAGCTTTGTAGAAAGAGGCCTGGTGGGCCAGGTGGACTGTAAGCTGATCACGAGCCCATATGGCACCCTTGTGGAAAGAAGGCAAATGGCATGCCAGACCACATTAGGAAGAGCATGGAGAACAGGTCAAGGAAGGTGGTCCTTCTCCTCTCCTCAACACTGCTGAGGCCACACCTGGAGTACTGTGTCCAGTTCTGTGCTCCCTAGTACAAGAAAGATGTGGACATACCAGAGAAAGTCCAGCAAAGGACCACAAAGATGACTGAATAATCAGTCTCTTAACTTGAGGAGAGGATCAAAGGACTATTAAGTCTTGGAGAAATGACTATTAAACCTTGGAGAAGAGAATTCAAAGGGGGCAGGAGGATCTTATCCACATGTAATACCTGAAGGGTGGAGACTAAAGATGACGGAGCCAGAGATGACTTCTTAATGGTATCCAGTGACAGTATGTGAGGCAACAGGCACAAATTGAAATACAGGAAATTCCATTTAAATTAAAGTTTAAAAAAAAAACTGTTTTGAGGTCAAACACTGGAATGGGTTGCCTGGAGAGGTTATGATGTCTCCATTCACAAACAGACTCAAAATCTGACTGGACAAGGTCCTGAGGAACCTACTGTAGCTGACCCTGTTTTCAGCACCTCTGTTTCAAAATCATACTTTAAAGTTTTTCATGCAAGTACATTACTGTTTTTGTTGTTGTTGTTTTGGTTTGTTTTTTGTTTGTTTGCTTTTAAAAAGTCAAGATTCTTTAAAAGACAGATGACTTTAAAGAAGAAACTATGTAGAGTTAATTTGTACGATACATTTTACACCTAGTTAAACAGAAGATGTTACACGATCAAAAAGCATATTCAAAACAGAAGAAATCATTGCTTTAGTTTCTTGTTTTTATTGCCTTTCCATTACTCAACCTCTCATGGCAAAATGTAAAATCTACCTACAGAAGCTTAGATGGTAATTTAATTTGAATACTTTTCCTTTTCTTAATTATTAATTATGACTCAATTTAAGCCACTATATAAAAACAACAAGTATTTGCATTGTTCCCTAATTTCCTCCTGAGGCTAGCAGATTCAGGTTCTCTTATTACATATAGTCATATTACATTCAGTCTCAGTTTTGGTATGTGATTTACGTAAGACTGATTCTATTCAGTGTCTCATACGAAGCACTTGCAAAGTTTCAACTTGTTAGTCATAGAAGTTTCATGTCCTGTGCTTGATAATCTCATTTTACGTATACCCCATAATAAGAGGTAACAAAAGAAAGTGAGACACTGAACTACAATTAGAGTGTGTGTGTGCATGCACACATGTGACACAGAGATAACTCATTCATTTAGCACAGATATGCCCAAAGGTTACTTTGTATGTTTATTAAAGATGTTATCTTTTAACTGCTACAATAGGAGAGTTCTCCACATATTGTGGCTATACTTTCTCCTCAAGTTTCCCAACTGTGATAAGAAAATATAGACTATATTTTGATATGTTATAGACTATATATAGACTATATTTTGATATGTTCTGGGTTATTTGACTATTTGACTGAAAACAAGAAAACGTACACATCATACATGGGGAAAATAAACTAAAAAAAAAAAAAAAAAAAAAAGGTTTCCTTACCCTGATAGACTTTTTATTCTAATAAATGTAATAAATAGAGATTATATTAAGTTATTTATCACAGTTGCCATACCACCTATGGACATTTTCAAAAGAAAACATTGGAAACCTTGTGGTTGTAGCTAATAAGAAGTATATTCATAAAAATACTATTTAGAGTGTAATTTTAAGGTGAAACCAACCCAGAACACTCTTTGGAAGAAATTCAGATGTTCTTTGAGAACTCAAAGTACAGCTTAACAGGGTTCATTTACTGCTATATTTAAAAAACAAAACAAAAACAAAACAAACAAAAAAAAACACAACACAAAACATGATAATAAAAGAAAAATGTTTATTAAAGAGGGATTTTGTGGCAATTAGAGTACGCGTGGCAATTATTCTAATATGACATATATTCATATATATGACAATATGACATATATTCTATATGTCACTTCTCAGTAGCAAAGTGAATACAGGCTACAGTTTTGGAGAAAAAGTCTAAATCAATATATTTTAAAATGAAATGAGAACTAAGCCTCCTCTGACACAGAAAATATGAAGTATACAATCTGCAGATATTTTGGAGGGAAAAAAGCATGTAAGAAACTAAAGACAAAATTAAAAAATAAATGGTTATTACAAAGCCAAAAGAAGCTATAACTAAAAGGTTATAAGCTACTTACCAGTAGAGATAGGGTTTATCCTTATCCACGTTGATATTGTTTAGTGGGTCCATACGAAACCAGGTGTTAAGAGTAAACCCATTTTGATAAGGCCACTTAGCAATAGGAGGCAATGCAATTGCCTAAAAAAGAAAAAAAAAAAAGGAAAAGATTAAGGAAACAGTAAGTCAAAAACATATTTTTGAAAAGTACTGTTAAAGATAATGTCTTTCTGGATTTCTACTATAAATCTGCAGATTTTCTCTAACATTCAAATACCAAAGACAATTTAAAAACTTTAAATAGTGTTTTTGAATAAATGCACTAGTTTCCATTCATTTTAAAATACTATAATTTTTAACTATTCAAATTTACTGATAGAGGACATGAAATTACATTTGTGAATGAGCAATATTAAGAGGAAAAAAAGAGGAAAATGACATGCATAAATTAAAATATAAATTTGGCATTTGGTAAGTATTAATGTCATCTAGAAACCTAAACATTAAGATCAACTTAATCTCAAAATGCAGTAAAACAGAGATTCACTATTAAAACTATAGTATAAAAAAAGGTTGTTCTCTGAAATCTTAGAGCACTATGACTTTTCTTTTCCTACAAACACTTAGCAAGGTAAGAAACAAAATCTTACCTCCATAGTTAAATAAATTAATAATAAGGCATGACCTGGAAGAAGTTTTTTGTTTTTTCCAGGCTTTATTTCTCTGGGCTGAAGCACTGATAAAGAGATTTCCACAAACTTTTTTCTTTATACCTGAGCACTGCCCTGAAACATTTACCTTTGAAGGAAGACTTTCTTTAAGGAGGAAATTGGACAAGATGAACTTCTGAGGTCATTTAAAATATTTTTTCTATGATACCAGTAAAAGAAAAATATTTTTCACTGAGTATGAGAACTATACACAAAGTAAAGTCATATTCAATTTTTAAGTTAAGATACTTGGTTAGACCAGATAACCTCCAGAGGTCCAACCTCAACCATTCTGTGATTCTGTTTGATACTTTCTAGTCCTTCAATCACAGTTAGAAATACTTGTATATATTATAATATATAATAATATTTAGTATTATAATATATATATAATATAGGAGCATTAGTATCTGTATCAGCACAGTATCTATGCTGATTCCATGCAAAATACTACTACCAGCAACAAATTCCTTTACTCTTTAAAATCAGAATGGGCACAAATCTATTGAGAATAGAGACAAAAGATTCTAGGACTCACACTAAGATTCTACACTCTATTTTATGTAGTAAAATACATCAGAAAAGTACAAGACAATTGCTGAAGGAGTTTTAAGAACAGAGAAATGGGTAATTAAGAACGATAGGGAACTCAAAGTAATTTTTTAAAATTTGATACAGCAATATTCTCAGCTTATGCTAGCATTTGACTAGATAAAATAAATAACATCAATTATGCTACTAGTCTGCTACTGTTTGCTCAATACAAAACATTTCAAGGAAATGCTCTGGCGTAGAACTCCTGCCTCCTGTGAGAGAATTCCCTGCATGAGACAGGGGAAAAGGTGTTTGATGACAAACAGGAATAATACCGGGGAATGGTACCACCATCATAGGGTGTCCTCCTAATGGAGTGGCTAATGTTTTGCTACTGGGATAGACTGGTGATGTAACATGGTTCTGGGAGGAGACCTTCAGTTGTAATAGTAAAACAGCTCTCACCAGCAGTTCATTATTGGTGCAGCAGACTTCTAAGCCCTTTTATATTACCACTGAAGTTTTGGTTACATGTGGAGAATGCACCCAACTTTAAAGATATTTATCATGCCTGGTAAACATGATGCTATTTCTCTGTGTTGATACTGATGGCACCAATGCCCATCACAACTGAAAATCTCAATTCAATGCTTGTAAACTAAGTCCTTTTCTCTAACAAAATATTTGTTGCTGGGATCATTTTATAAATCATTTCCTCCAGACCACTTCAGAGAATGACTCCTCTCTAGAATTTCATGGTATAATACAACATGGACTGCTCAAGAAACATAAATTTGAAACTTGTATTTCTTGATTTACAGGTGCAGTCAGTGATGAGCGGTATATGAAATGAGATCCAGACCAAGAAAAGACGAATGCCTACTATGCATTTCAATCAAGAAACTTTATGCCACTGTACAATTGTCAGTACTGAAAACTGAATTTTCAATATGATTTCCAATAACTGATGAAAATTGCTGCACCTCCTTAGATGGGGATGAATATTTGAAATTCTTGCCCTGAAAAGCTTTTCTTTTTTTTATACATATATCTAACAGAAAATGAAATATAAGATAGACATTTAATCAGGATTTGCCACCGAAGCCCAGAAATGTCACAGCAGTGTATGTCATAATAGAAATTCATATTTTACAACAGTTTTACTTTTGGAGCAAGAGAGGTTAACCGTGGTTTTAACATTGCAGTACCAAATGAAATTCTCTCTTTCAGAACTCAGCTATTAATTCTTCACTCAATCCACCCTATGTAATTCTGTCTGAGCAGCTAAATATAAAACAAGATGAGGGAAGTAATATAGACAAAAAATACCCCAGGTGAAAAACAGCTATTTTCAGGCAGTTTATTTCCCCGATGAAATCTGCCATACCAACAGCTGTATTGACAGAGAAGAGGTGGTGGTTTAAGCATGAAGAAAACTATCAGAGCTATTGCTAGATGTTGCACCTGGGTCGGGGCAATCCCAGACAGGAGTACAGACTGCGTGAACTCATTGAGAGCAGCCCTATGGAGAAGGACTTGGGGGTTCTGGTGGACAAAAAGATTGACATGAGGCATCAGTGCATGCTTGCAGCCCAGGAGGTCAACAGTATCCTGAGCTGCATCAAGTAGGCAGCAGGTCAAGGGAGGGGATTGTGCCACTTTACTCTGCCCTTGTGAGGCCCAATCTGTAGTGCTGTGTCCAGATCTGGGGCCCCCAGCACAAAAAGGATGTTCATCTGTTATAGTGGGTCCAGAGGAGGGCTACGAAGTTGATCAGAGGCCTGGAGCACCTCTCCTATGAAGAAAGGCTGAGAGAGCTTGGGTTGTTCAGGGTGAAGAAGAGAAGGCTCTGGGGAGACCTCTTTGCAGCTTTTCAGTACTTCAAGGAGTCTTATGCAAAAGATGGGAGAACAACTTTTTGCTCAGTAAGATAATGACATGACAAGGGCAAATATTTTTAAACTAAAAGAGGGGAGATGTAGATGGTTAGGAGGAAGGAAGAAATTCTTCACTCAGAGTGTGAGGCACTGGGATGGGTTGCCCAGAGAAGCTGTGGATGCCCCATCCCTGGAGGTGTTCAAGTCCAGGTTGCACAAGGCCCTGGGCAACCTGATCTATTGGGTGGCATCCCTGACCATGGCAGGGGGGTTGGAACTAGATGATCTTTAATGTCCTTTCCAACCCAAGCTGTTCTATGATTCTATGAAACGTTTCCAAGTTCTACCATGAGCTTATATCATTCCATACCAAAACACATTCAAATTTGTATTTCTCTCTTTTTTAACATTTGTATTTACTGCCTTAATAAACATATTATTAGATCTGTACACAATATTTGGATTTATGTGCAGGTTTTCTGAAACTGGATTTATGTGCACATTTTCATGCACTAAAGAGAGAAAATCCATTAGATTTTCCTTTTTAAGAGTTTTGTTGTAATGATTTATCTCAAAAAGTAAAGCCAGAAGTAGACTACATTTAACTCACTGCCTCGAGGGAAAAGAATCAGCTGGAGGAGTTCAGACAAGTAGAGAAAAAAAAAAAAAAGACTTTCTGACTAAATTGTCACTTTAAAATGTCACTGTGATGATATGCATAAGCATATCACTACATTTTCCTCAAGCTTTATGTAATATATTATCAATTACATTATTCAAATCAAATAGGGTTATTCTTTGGAATTTTAAGTTTTCACTGTAATAGTAATTTCTGCAGTCAAAAACTTCTATTTGACATTCTTGTCCTCTCAAGTTTAACTTCTCAACACTACAACTACGTTGCAAACCTATGGAAGGCAAGGTCTGTGATACTCAGGACTGTAATTCCCCTTGTGTTTCCCTTGCAAGAATTTCCAAATTCAAACTAAAAGAAATGCAAATAAGGAGCAATCTATTTGTTCCTCAAATTGTACTATTTTAATTGAAAACTTACTGCAGCACTACAGCCTGGGAAGTTGAAAAAGGTATCAGGCCCATGTCTCTGTGGCATCTGATTAAGGACTGATAATAGCTTAACCGCATGTCTTGGCTGTGAAAACAAGAAAATTGCAGAGAAGTCAATATTTTTGTACTCTCTAAGCTATAATGGAAACTGGACGGTTTTCACACAACACAGCAAATTAACTCTATAGTAGTTAGCTAAACTACTTCATAAACATATGTTCAATCAACATAAAAAAAAAAATATTCAAGCTTATATGTCCCAGAAGACAATTTATGTTAACTTCAGGCTCTAATGGAATGACACTTAATGCTTTATCTGATCACAGCTTACCCAGATTCCATTTTCGCCTCGAAGCATGCTGAACAAAAGCTTCAACTCTTTGACAGTGATGCTGTAGCTGGCAAGAACCCCCAACATATCAACTAGAAGATCTTCAAAGGAAAATAAAGTTATTCTGAACTCTGAATTTCATTGTTTTGACAAAAAAAAAAAAAAAAAAAAAAAAGCTGCAAGCATTAATACCTTTAAACATAAGTATATTCACAAATTCTAAGTCAAACTTTGTGGCCTTAAATATTTTACAAAGGATTTCATACTCTCATTGTTTTAACAGTTTTAAAAATAAATGCACATTTGCAGTTTTAGATGTTATATCACACTTTGAACAAAGTATCTATTAAATTTATGAAGAATTAATTCTTTCTCTTTTTATAATATTCATTATGAACTTATTGCTTGCTTCTTTCTCTTACATAATATGGGATAAGGATTTCTTCATTCCTCTGTAGATAGTATTTTTCAGACATTTCAGAACTAAAAGTTGCTTGACATCATTCTTTAACTTAAGTATTTTATACTGAGAATTTGCATGGTTCCCACAGCTTTGCTAGTGATACTTCCAACTTTTATCAGAGTAAGCCAGAAAACAAACAAACAAAACCCATAACCAACCAAGCAAAACAATCTTAGTGAGAAAAAAAAAGACCACAGTAAAAAGAATTCATCAAAAATTTTAAATTTTATGTAATACTGATTTCATTTAAACATTGCAAAATCCATATAAAGTAATAGCATTATGTAGCTTGCCTATCAGAGAACATCGGGTTTAAAATTACTGCTAGTTGTTGGATTTTATTTTAAAACATTTAATTTAATTTTAAGAATCTGTTAGTTTAGGGGATGCTGGACCTTGCTTTACACTCTGCATTTTCTTCTGGAATAAACAGCACTACTAATGATTACTACTGCCTTTAGCAGAAGGAAAAACAAGTTGCACATCTTAGCAGATGTTACATAAGAAATTTAATTCAGAGATCAAACTGTGGAGTACAGGTTTTTCAAAACAAAAAAAAAACAAAACAAACACGACTGAACAGAATCAGCATTAACAATCATTCTGAATTTCTTCACCACTCAACAATCAGAAAATACTCCCCATAAGCCTTTCAGAAGACATTATTAAGCTAGTATGTTCTTTGCAGGTCTTCATGTTCTCTTTGTTCACCAGTGAAAGGATGACTCTTGAAGGTGATGACAAAAAGTAGTGTTAAAAAATATTCATCCTTTAGATATTTTGTTTTTAAGAAATTTTATCTGCAAACCCCTACATATGCATTTTTGTGTAAAACCATCAATATCTATTTACTTGTGCCACTGTGAAAGCAGCCTCTGGTCCTACTCAACAGGCATGTGTAAAGACTGAAATAACATTTAATTTGCAGGAGACATACTAAGCTGTTCCGTGTGTGAAACTGCATGTCAGGAAAAGCAAAATAAAACATTGTGACTTGCAGTCATTTTCACCAAAAGATCTAATTACGTCCCTGATGTTGATGTATAACCATATTTTTTCCTTTCTCTAAATAGTCTACTTGAGAGTTTAATAAATACTCCTTTTAAAATTAGTAGCAGATTGTATTTGTAACAGAATTTCTTACAGGAAAGCAAAATAAAGTGAATACAAAAACTCTTGTATATTATATGATGGTGAATTCTATGATTCAGCTCATCCTCTAGTACCTACAAACATTTGTCCCTTTCACTGTCCAGTCTCTAGCATGCAATGTGAAACTGGCAGTGATTACACCTATTGCACATGATCAGAAACTGAGAACAATAACACACTGAAAACTCAAAAAGAGAAATCAGCATGAGTGAATACCAACCTTCAGCTGAGAATTTCCCAATTTTTATTTTGTAGCCTTAGGTTGTGTTTTAAATCAAGCTACTTCATGTAAACATGAAATACATGTCTATAAGCAATGAATAAAAAGTTGATAAAGAAAAAGAAATATAAATACCCTATCATTGTATCCCTGGGTTAAACAAAGATCACAAAGATTGAAGTCCAGTGGGGAACACGCGAAGATAAAGAAAGGAACATCCCTGAAAGTCAATGTAATTATGCAACTTAAAAATACTACTTTTAACACATTAAAAACAAACAAACAAACAAAAAATTATTTCTTGTTTCAATATAACAAGAAGAACAAAAAAAGTACTCAAATAATACATATCTTTATTCGTATGTATTAGAATCTAATATAAGAGTCAGTCTACCTCTGGTTTATAATCCTAATTGTCCACTTATCTATAAAGGAGCAAAGGCTGCAAACATACTATAACTGTTTGTTGTTGTTGTTTTTAATGTTTTCTTCATTTTCTGTAATATTAAATATGATCACATATATAACTGGTATCTATGATCTCATTTCAGAAATGAGAAAGGCCAGAAGGAGAAAGCAGGCACCGTTTCTCATTTTTTAAGCATTTCAAATATGTACTGAATGGAACAGATTTCTGTTAATGGCACTTTCTGAATACTTTCCTGCTAAGCAGTTTATACATGCTCTATAAATTCACCAGAAAGCTTGAAGAAATGCTTAATTCAGTCATTTCATATGAAAATACAATGGTAAAAGAGCCTGCCTGTCTCTCAAGTAAACTAAGCATATATCAAAGTGAATGGTATGGCATTAACTTTAGAAGACATATTAAACTGCTTTGGAAACACAACTTCAGAAAAACTACCTCATGCCTCCTTAAATGCCTCCTTAAACAGCCAGCCATGAAATTGTGAATTTTAACTCTGTTTGTGAAGTAGATCAATTTTTATGGGCTGGCAACAGAGAATGTGAGAATTTTGAAGCTTTTCTTATGGATCCAGTTGGAAGAGAAATGCTTGTTAACAGTCTGTTAATAGCAGAACAGTCCAAAAGTAACATTTTTGCTTAGAAATTAGGAACTGTTTCAATACTTAAGAATTAGATTCCAGAAATTTCAGAACAATTACCTACAGCACCACAACAAAAGTACAGCAAATAAAATGGGGCTCAAGGGAGACACATCCATTCAGTATAGGTTAGGGTTACGTTCACCACTCAGACTGCTCTGAAGTTACTAGAGATGTGTTATCTCAAGGAATCTCACTGAGCAGATCTGCATCACTACTCATCAAAGAGAAATAAATGAGGGATCTGTAAAAACTGAATCCCTCACGGAAAATCTTGTGCAGCTGTTAATAAAAATGTCTGCCAATCACCTATGTGAATATTTCAGTAATCTTTTTGCCTTAACCATTGATAAATAGCCTGATCATCTCCTCTCTTAGTATAACAGATTATCACAGTGCCCAGATGACTTGTGGTGAATAACGCTTCTGGAAAACAAATTGGAATATATGTGGCAATAATTTCATTTGGATTTCAGTCAAGAGTCAAGATGATTAAACTTTTATTCTTGACCACACAATCTGAAAAATCTCAAGAAGAGGGATATCTAAAGTGCTGAGAAGCTTCATAATCTGATAGTTTTCATCTGAACAGACAGCCAAGTTTTTCTCACTGAAAAAGATTGAGTACATTTTTGTTTGCTGTTCTCTTACTTTCATAAAAAAGAGGAAATTAGCTTCGGGTTTCGACTGGTCCTAAAACACTGCTGTTATAACATAATAGAGGTTATACTTGTCTCTTCTGTTTAAACCTTATTTAGGTTTAATCACAACATTTCATGAGGAAACAGGTGAGATGACCTGAAATCAAACAAACAATCCCTCAAAACATATAAAAAAACAAAATCAGGTAGCCTCTCTCTTTTGGAGATGATAAGTCAGTTGCAAACATTAGGATTTTTGGTACTAACCTCTTAGGAGGAAGCACTAACAGATCTTGTTCAAAACAGCCTCTCTGAACATTCAAAACCATTTTGCCACAAAATTTCTTACTTTATCCTTAGATTTTGGAAAGTTCATTGAAACACTTGGGGCAAAACAGTTCTACAATCATCTACAGTCAGTCATGACTTCAGCACGTACATATCAGATTAAGAAACAAAGATAATGCAAAAATAGTTACTGATTTCTTCATCAAGTGCCTACTAGTTATTATTGATTAGTTATTGGGTGACCATATCCATCTCCTCTCACAGAGGCCACCCCTGCAGCCTCCCTGCTACCAAGTCCTTGACACATTAACCCAATACATTAGGGTACCTCAAAATGAATAAATTTTAATTAGTATGATTCCTGGTTTTTATGAGTAAAATCTTGATAAACTTCAAAACAATAATGTCTGTTTTCATCAACTAATGTCATATTTAACATAAAATAAACAATATCTTTCCCTTACTTTCCCTTATCTTACTATTCTGACATATTTACCAGTCCTGGAAACAAAATGTACTTGGTGAAAATCATTAGTTTGTGAATCTATTGACCTGTTATACTCTAGTCTGAATCTCATGGTAGAATATTTAACATTACGCTTCTGGTTTTAGCATTTGCACATACATTTTTAATGACTGAGTTGCTCACTAACACCTTGAAATACAGAATTTACAGCTTTTTCAAATACTTAACACTTAACACAATACTTAACACAAATACTTAATACTTAACACCTTTATACTGAAAAAAAGCCAAAGATAAAAACATTCTTGAATAATTCATATTTCATGCTGCTGTTATCCTCTTCTTGTTTCTGGTCTGAAATCCTCACTGGTTTATTGTTCCACAAAGTCTATATATCTGCCAGGAATCAGATCATTACCTAAAGTCTTAAGAGTTAGAATTATGGAAGAAAAACCTCTTCAATCTTTCAAAAGCGCCTCACAATTTAAGTATATTAGAAGTCCCCAGCTATATAAAGATGAAGAATTAACTTCACACTTAGTTGAAAGAAAATGCTTAAGTTTCTCTCCAGTAAAAATAAGGCATAGATAAGTAAGCACATGTAGCTCTTGGCTGTCATATTTAAACTAGACAACCCAACCTGCTTTTCTAGCCAAATCATTCAGGATTACCATATTACTGAGCAGATGTAGTATGGAATGACAAACTCCTTCAAAAGTAATGTGGAAACCTTAGCTATGCAAGAACAACATCAGATATTTTCAGTGAGCAAAGAATGCTACATTTTCTACTGTAAAAAATTTCAGGCCATTAAAATTCACAAGTACAAACAACAGAGACATTATAGGGAGCACAGCTATACATTATTAAATGATGTACAGAAATAAACTGTTTAATATAATCCATATATCCAGCATTCATATATATGAATAATTTCTGATATGCTGTCAGATGTGGCTCACATTTAAAGCGGGTCATAACAATACTTCAAGCATCATAATACTAATTCAAAATGATAAATGCATTTCAGAATTAATATATTACCTTGAAAGGTAACAAGCCTAAACAGGTTGACAATTAGTTTAGACAGTTATCTACATATATTCTAAAATAACAATGCCTTTTCTTTCCTTCATTTTTTCTAAAACTGGTAAAAATTCTGCCTCGATAGCAGTCAGAAAAAGCAAAATATTACTTTAAGTGAAAAACAAATTATCCCCAAACCCTCCATAATCACAATAAGTTGACAGTTCAGCAATATAAGAATTATTTTATCAGTTGGTAATTTATACCTGCAATCATGTCGTCCACAGTACTCATCTTCAGCAGTACCTGTTCAATTAAGCCAACTTCCGTGCTAGTCTGTAAATTACGGACACTTTTACGTAGAATTGCTGTGAACATACTCCAGATTTCAGCTTGGCATGTTACATCACAGTGCTCCAAAAGCTCTGACATGCATGTAATGCTCTCTGCATCTTGGATTATAAAGTTCATCTCCAGATCAAATTCACCACCAACCAGCTACAAAAGAAAACAAGAACAACATTACAACATGAAATACATAGCTTAATGGCTCTCATACCTGCACTGTGATCAACACCTAATATTTTTGTATGGTGAGGGAGGTACTTTTGACAAAGAAACTCACAGTTATGATCAGCTGTGAGTTTGATCAGTTTGATGTCACAGCAGACTGATAATCATGCTATGCAAAACATATCTTGTACAAAATATATCCACTACTAGCATAAAATATGACCTTAAATTTTGTAACAGTGCTGACTACAACACTTTCACAAAATAAAATCAAAAGATATTTGAAATATTCCTTACTGTAAAGTAACTGAAATGGTAGCCTGGCCCAAAGTGAAGTAGTGGAGAATATGCAGAAACTGAAAACCTAAAAAGTAACTGAAGCTTTCCCACATTTGTCGGGAGAGAAATTTACCTGCAAAAAGACACTGAAAATAACTTATCTATATTTCCTCTTGATATAACACAACGCTTGACCTTGCATGTTTTCAAGATTTTACTGCCCTTCCCTCTATACCACCCAAACCTCTGTGCAGTCATCTGCAGAATAAGAATCAGTGAACTACACTGGACCAAACGAACCATGGAAAACGTGCTAATTATACCACAGGACAATTCATCATGTGGCCATGTAAACCTGCTGCTGGTGTAGGAAGAAACAGCACTGGGAAAGGAACAAGCACTCAGATGAAGAGCGATTTAACAGCAGCACTGATAAAACTTCAGACTGATTCCTATCTACCTGGCTAAGTGCCAAATGCCATCTAATGCCCTGAATTCCAATTAAATGGCACAACCAGTGGGCACATTTTAGGAGGAAAAAAAAAAAAAAAAGGTCTAAGGAAAAAGTGAAAAAAAAAACAAGTCAAGACTAAGACTATCTTAAAGCAGCTGAACTCACCATGTCACCAATCCCAAACAAATAGCCACTTATGTAAGTTTAAGAACATAAACTCTGAAAATCTGACTGAACAGTATATAAACTTAGCTTAAAAATAAGCTAAGCTTGCCCTTTAATGGCAGAAATACCTTTCAGTTTTGAAGGAAAAAAAATCCTACTTTATCCTTGTAGGATTGTTGAATTCTGAAAGTACCAATATTAAATTTCAATAACTAGAAATATATTACCTAATTCAGAAGACAAAACAAAATAAATTAATTCTCAAATAAGTTTAAGACAATCTTTTCTGTTTGTTCCAGGTAGGTATATGATTAAAATTGCAGTAATATTTTTAATTAAAGACAGTCAATGAACTCAAGTGCATAATTTCAGTGCTAACTTTTAAAACAAGGCTATTTCATAGTTCATTAAAAAGAAGGTTTTATATTGCTTTCAAATTAAACTCCAAATAAGAAGCAATATGAAATAATATGCAAACTTTTTTTTTTTTTTTTTTATAGATAAACCTATCCAAATATTCAGTCTTCCTTCAGTTCCAATCTATAGAAAATTAATGCAACTAAGCAAGGATTAGCTTTGGCTTCTACCCTGAATATATACCTATGCACCCTATGGAACTGTTGTTTTCTTTCCATTTCTTTCTATGCAGGTAAACTAGGATGAACAAATTTTATTTGGGAGATACTCTAAAGCCATCTGAACCCAGACCTTGTCAACCTGTGGCCCCATTTGAGCAGGGGGCATTGGACCAGGTGACCTCCATAGGTCCCTTCCAACCTCAACTATTCTACAATTCTATTTAGAAACACAACTTTCAGATACCTAACATAGGCAAGATGAATCCCACTCTTTTTTTTTTTTGAGAACATAGATCTAAAAGCAACAAAAGAATAGCAGTATCTCTATCAGATTGTAGAGGTTCAGTATAGACTAATCTCATTTTCCTCATATGCTGTTTATCACAAATTAACACTGCATGGGCAAAACTGACTAAAATAATGCACAAGACTAAAATCCTATGCACAAATAAATGCTGGGTGGAGAATGTATTGAGAGCAGTCCTGAGGAGAATTACTTGGGGGTGTTGGTTGATGAGAAGCTTAACATGAGCCAGCACTCTGCGCTTGCAGCACAGAAAGCCACCCATGTCCTGAGCTGCATCAAAAGCAATGTGGCCGGAAGGGCGAGGGAGAGGATTGTCCCTCTCTACTCTGCTCTCATTAGACCCCACACGGAGCCCTGCATTCTGTTCTGGGACTGCTAACATAAGAAGGATATTGACCTATTAAGGCAGGTCCGGAGGAGGGCCACGAGGATGATCAGAGGGCTGGAGCACCTCTCCTATGAAGACAGGCTGAGGGAGCTGGGGTTGTTCAACCTGCAGAGGAGAAGGCTCCAGGGAGACCTTTAAGCCTTCCAGTACCTAAAGGGAGCCTACAGGGAAGCTGGGGAGGTACTCTTTTTGAGTGGAATGATAGAACAAGGAGTAACGGCATTAAACTAAAAAAGGGTAGATTTAGATTAGACGTTAGGAAAAAATTCTTCACTCAGAGGGTGGTGAGGCCCTGGCACAGGTTGCCCAGTGAAGCTGTGTACGCCCCATCCCTGGAGGTGTTCCAAGGCCAGGTTAGATGGGGCTTTGGGCAACCTGGTGTGGTGGATATGGTTTAGTAGAGGACTTGTTAGTGTTAGGTCAGAGGTTGGACTCGATGATCTTGAGGTCTTTTCCAACCTAGAAATTCTGTGATTCTGTGATTCAGTTCTATTAAAAATAAGATGTCTGTATATTTAAAACAGAGAATCTGTATCAACAATACAATGAATGGTAAAATTGGTTTCAATGAAGGTGTTGTACTGGACTACAGACTATCCAGTAAGTATTAAAATTTTTATACTTGTCCATCTGTCAGCAATAGATTCATAGTCTGTCAGTGACTGTTTATTTCACTACAAAGAACATTAAAATATAATCATAGAATCATTAGGGTCAGAAAAGACCTCCAAGATCATCTGGTACAACCATCCCCCTACCACCAATATCACCCACTAAACCTGATTTGCCCCTAACAAAGATATAAACAAATTTAGATCACAACAATGATCACAATTATTAAAATCAACCTCTTCAATAACAGAAAAAAAAAAATAATAAACTAATGGAAAAAAAATAGGAAGGGTATAGAGTAGTTGCTTTTCTTAAGTAAAATATTAAGTCGTCATGAACCAAATTTTAAGATGACAAGGAAAATCTAAACCAAAATGAATTCTCAAAAATGCATCTCAAAATGCATTCAAAAAAAAAAAAAAAAAAAAGTCTATAAGTGCATTTCCCCAGAAAAGTAAGAAAATTCCCTAGGATAATAAGAAAAGAAGAGGAATAACCAATCATAACTAACCAGACTTTACTACACAGAGAAGTTATAAGTGGAGTACCAGTGGAATAATAAGTTGGTAACAAGTGCTGATATTAACGAAATGGCAAAGTTTGCTGAAGAGCCAAAAATCATTAAACACAGTTTTAAACCACCAACTCTTAAGAGTTGAAAAGATTTCTTATGATACCAAGTAGCCAGGCAATAACATATAGTTCAAAGAGTTCAAAGTTAGTAAATACAAAGTAATACCACACTATTACAGTTTTACCTATATTTACAATATGACAAGCTCTCAAATTCAAAATTATCATCCGTAAAAGAAAGAGCCAGTATGGGTACAACTTTAAATAACTAGCTGACACTAAAAGTTGTCTGTGGTTAACTGGGAAATGTCATAATGAACTTGCAACTTCATAATTTGGGTACAATTCTGACTGCAATACCATATACAGAAAGTTAAATTGCCCTGCCATAAAGTAATCATTTTTAACATAACATGCTGCAGACTTCTGTACTAAGACAAATTTCATCTGAAGTACAATATGAACATAAGCAAATCCTTACAGTAGCTGGTATATCATACCATAAATCAGTACTCCTTATACATCTTATAGATTAAATATAATATTTTTGTTATGTCATACATTCCGTCCTCCTTTGCATTCTTCAAGTGAACATCATACTCAGTAAAGACCATACTTTCACTGTGATTAAATATCTTGAATTATTGCTTGTACTTTGTCAAGGTCACATATCACTTTTAAACTACTCTGCATCTTTCACAGCAAAGTGGTTATAAATGAAGAGGCAAAGTAATTTTCACACCACTGTTCCAAGTTAGATGAAAACGGCCAAAAACATAGCTCCTCCTGAAGAAGTATTGAACTGTCAGCTATAAGCAAATTAGGCTTTCTTCTCTATCCTGAGGTTGTTTACAATGACAGGTTGAAACTCCTTGCAAATTGCTCCAAGAATCTTAACCTACATCACCATCCTCAAAGGCATTACTCAATCTCCATTCTCCTGAATACTGCATCAATTCCTCAGTAAGCCTCTCCCATTCACTATGCTATACAATAGAATTGTTTCTTCATGGGCTTCTGCATCTACGCAGAACTTAAGATGGTCTTTTACACCTTTTTGGCCTAGAACAAATGTTAAATATTCCCCCAAAATATAGAAGTTGACTACATACATGTATATCTGACAGTTGAATTCTAGATATAGAGCAAAATATGTGCTCCTGAACATCTAGGATTACATTTACACAGTTTTAAAAATCACAATTCTTCAGAATCAGATTCTTCTGAGGAAATGTGCTGAAACAAAGAGATAGTAGATAGCAGCTAAAATAGAAAATTCCTCAAATGAATGAAAAAGAACAGGAAAGATGGCAGACAATCTCTGAAGAAACACAAAAATGGAACATCAGGATGACCTGATACTGAATGAAAATTCAAAGCACAGGTCAGAACTAATTCTAACATTAAAAAACAAACAAACAAACAAAAACCCCTGAGGACACAAAGTTTTTCAACACAATTTCATCTGTGGTTAAAAAAAAAAGAAAAAAGGCAAATATAAGAACCCTAAGGATTTCATATGACGCAAGAAAATACTTTAGAAGCATTTGGTATTGTTTCAGTTAAATTCAGTTAAAAGTGCATGAGAGCATTGTGCTAAAGAGATTGACTCAGTGCAAACACATAATAACAATAAATTGTCAAAATTTGAACTACAGAGAGATCAAATAAAACATTTTTCTTTGCACTTATTTTCATGTTAACACATAAAATAGTTTTTTGGTTTTTTTTCTCATAACCACCTATTTTTCTATGTTTTGCACTCAAATTTTGGAAGAAGTTTCATGTCACTTAAAGTGAATATTTCTGTTACTTTTAGCACTTTACACATGCTTCTCTCTATTCCTCCTTTTTTCAGTCTTATTAACTAACTTGCACAATTGAAACATACTTTTAGTTGTTAACATGATTTTCTGAACAGTTTTTGGTTTCCTCAAATGTCATATTAATTAAAAGGATGCATCCAAAAAGAAAAGGGTGTTATCTATAACCATCTAGGACCTCTCATCTTGTATTTAACTTGTAAATGCTTTTGGGCAGGCAAACATACTTTTTCATTTTCATGTTTATCCAGAACAAAGTGAAATTTGTTTGCAGTTACCAGCAATGAATCTGCTCCCTAGCCCTGCTGGCCACGCTGCTTTTGATACAGCCCAGGATACAGTTCACTTCCTTGGCTGCAAGCACACATTGCTGACTGATGTTGAGCTTCTCATCTGTCTCCCCCAGGTCCTTCTCCTCAGGTCTGCTCTCAATCCATTCTCCACTCAGCCTATATTTGTGTTTGGGATTGCCCTGGCCCAGGTGCAGGACCTTGCACTTGCCATTGTTGAACTTCATGAGGTTCACACAGGTCCACTTGTAAAAGCTGTCCAGATCCCTCCAGATGACATCCCTTTCCTGCCAGCATGTCAACTGCACCACTCTGCTTGGTGTCGTTGGAAAACTTGCTAAGGGTGTAATAAATATTCTGCTCTCATGAGGTCTTACCCAGACCGCTGTGTTTAGATCTGGGGCCCCCAACATAAGAAGGATGAGGACCTGTTAGAGTGGATCCAGAGAAGGACCATGATCAGATAAGATCAGATCAGATCAGAGGGCTGGAGTACCTCTCCTGTGAAGAAAGGCTGAGGGAGTTGGGCCTGCTCAGCCTGGAGAAGAGAAGGCTCTGGGGAGACCTTACAGCAGCTTTCTAGTACATAAAGGGGGCCCTACAAGAAAGCAGAAGAGGTACTCTTTGTCAATGAGTGATAGGACAAAGGGTAATGGCTTTAAACTAAGAGAGTAGATTTAAATTAGATATAAGGAAGAAATTATTTGCTTAGAGGATGGTGAGGCACTGGAACAGGCTGCCCAGAGAAGCTGTGGATGCCCCATTCCTGGAGGGGTTCAAGGCCAGGCTGGATGGGGCTTTGGGCAATCTGGTCTGGTGGGAGGTGTCTCTGCCCATGGCAGGGGACTTGGAATCAGATGATCTTTAAGATCCCTTCCAGCCCAAACCATTCAGTGACTCTATGCAAGTTCTAAGTATTAAGCCTTTTTTTTTCCCACCCACATTAAGACGGAATTATACTTTATATATTAGTCTAGATCAAAGAAAATATATTAGAATTATACAAACAGTCTTCAAATATTTAAATCTCTAAATTTGCTGATCAGTGCTGAAAGCAGTACATTTTCCTTGGTTCCTTCAAATTGGATTATTATCTGTGTTTATTTTAATAGAAATGAAGAATATAAATTCCAGAGTACTAGGCAGCCAGTGCCATTGAAAAACTGCATTAGCACAATTATATAATTACTACAATTCTAGTAACATCCAGGTCAAATTTGCACCAAGGCATTTGATTCTCCCCCCTCCTAATTAACTACTGTCACACTTGCTCTGCATTTTCTAAAGCCAAGAATAATAAGGACATATTACAGACAACATGACAACCATTCTCATTTATTTTGGACTAGTTTGTGAGAACCACTTTAGATTTAAATATATACACATTTGATT
This sequence comes from Anas platyrhynchos, assembly GCF_047663525.1. Lineage (NCBI taxonomy): Eukaryota > Metazoa > Chordata > Aves > Anseriformes > Anatidae > Anas > Anas platyrhynchos. Next base: position 182,909,108 of record NC_092587.1, read on the forward strand.
AGGATAATCAGCCTTGCCTTGTGAGTACAGGAGGTAATCAGTTTGGAAACAAACTGTGAAACAAATTTATTAATTCTTTTCCTGTCCCTGATCTTCATATATCTTTTAAGCTTTGCAAAGCAGCTGACTGCTTTTGGCATAGATTTCCATGGGGAAAAAGTCAGAAATAACCTGCTGGGATAGGAGTGATAATCTCTTAAAATCCTAAATTAGTTCACAGTTATAAGGAGAAAACTAATAAACCTTTTATCCTTGCTAATAAAGGCCATCACATAACATTCCAGAATAGTGCTCATTCAAACAGGAACATCTTTTCCTCAAAAAGAAGCATTGCATTGACTTCATAATCACAAGTGAGAGTTCAAACTATGTGAAGTCAGGTAGCTACTGCTTCTTTTATTAAGATAGAGCTCCAGTTCAGGCATTCAGACACACTAGTCTGACAGAAGAGGTGGTGGGCCCAGGCGAGAAAAACAAACAAACAAAAAACCGCTATTATTTTCAGGTCATTAATTAAAACATTTAATTTCTAACCAATTAATTCAGAGTTTTTAGGAGGATTTTTTTCACCCACATAAATGTTTATTTCTTCATGGAAAAGTGTTTAGAATTCTAAATTAAATAAGTGAAACTTTTCAGTGACCAATGTGTGTTGATCACATGAATTTTTGTTAATCTAAACATATCAACATGACTACAGAGAAAACCACAAATAATAAACACTTAAAACTGATATTTTCCATTATTTTCCATAACTGGCATATATATATATATATATATATATACATGTATATATACACACATACATATTTTAAATGCTCTTGGAATGCAGTTCTTTAGAAATCTCAATTACAGATGTTTATATTCAGGGTAATTTTCAAAATTCTCTTTACTGTCAATGGAAGGTGCATCTAAAAAGTGCATCTGGACAGTGATTCATCTCACTGATTTTAGATACAACATTAGGATCAAATAATTCTTACCCTGGGAATGTAGTATTTTTCACCAACAATAAAAGGAGAGCTAGTCCAGACAGACACATCTAATGTTATGTCAGATTAATCTCACACAGTGTGCTCACAGTATGGTTTATAACCAAATGACAGCACTAGAAAGATTGATTCTCATGTGAATCACGAAAACAGCATGTCTTTCTCCACATTACCATACCATTTTTAAAGGGACCTTCATTCATTTTAGCTTCAAAAATATGTTTATCTTGAGTAATATATAGTATGTACACAATAGGGTGCCACTAAATGCATACTACCTAATAAGTTTATTGACAATTTTAAAGTATTCTGAGAAAAAATAAATATTTCAACATGTCTTTTATACCTACAGAGAAAGTATGAATGAAGTAACACATTCAACATCTCTTTTGTCACTTCCAAGCTTAAGCATGTTATTATACAAACAGAGGGCATCTCCTGGGTCTGGCTGGGATGGAGTTAATATTCTTCATGGCAGCCCATATGGTGCTGATTTGTGACTAAAACAGTGCTAATAATGCACTGATGTTTTAGGTATTGCCAAGATGTGCTTGCATGGAGTCAACACCCTGTTTAAACTCTGTCCCTCCTTTAAGTAGGCTGGGGGTGAGCAAGATGCTGGGAGGGCACACAGCCAGGATGACAGCTGACCCCAAATGACCAAAGGGACATTCCATACTATATCATGTCATGCCTAGAAATAAAACTGTGGGCTGTCCTGATTCTCTCACCCATCACTCTGGTGAAGGTGTGGGGTGCGGTGAGTGAGCAGCTAATTGATGGGGGTCAACCCACCACAGTTTTAAAACTTTTGGCCTCTGCTCTCAAACCCAGTACAATTATCCAGGAAAAATATTTTATCATTTCCTTTCTCCCTTCCTTTTCTATAAGTCAATATCAATAGTTTTGACAATACCTACACTTTTTTTTTTTTTTTCCCAGAACATTTCTTTTTCAATCATGAAGAGAAACAAAAACATATATTTGAAATGCTTGGAAGATAACATGAGTTGTAAAAGAACAAATATTCTCTAAGCAATGAAGATTAACTCTGTACTTATTAATGCCCTCCTGTTGTCACTGTTATCTGCCTCAGTACATTAGCTTTCTTGGGACATAAACCAGGAACAGAGAGTAAAAATTATTACAAGAACCGTCTTCTTTTCTTTAATTTCTGCCAGACAGCTGTAAATGATACCACTGGCACTGGCAGATTTTCTAGTATGAAAGCAAAAAGCCAACAGTCAAACTGAAACTGGCACACTGGTTTATTTAGCACTAGTGATACTTTATTAAAAATGGCTACAGTTATCTAAACAATTATACTGATGGTTGTGCCATGCACTTGGCAAAACTGGCAAAATGCAGTTATATAAATGTAATACCACATAAAGGTGGTATTTGGTGATACTAAATAAAGGGCACCTTAAAGCCCACCCAGTCCCACCCCCCTGCCATGGGCAGGGACACCTCCCACCAGACCAGGTTGCCCAAAGCCCCATCCAGCCTGGCCTTGAGCACCTCCAGGAATTGGGCATCCACAGCTTCTCTGGGCAGCCTATGCCAGTGCCTCATTGCCCTCTGAGGGAAGAATTTCTTCCTAATATCTAATCTAAATCTACCGTCTTTTAGTTTAAAGCTTGTTCTATCACTACACCCACTAAACAAAGAGCCCCTCCACAGCTTTCCTATAGGCCGCCTTTAGGTACTGGAAGGCCGCAATGAGGTCTCCCCAGAGCCTTCTCTTCTCCAGACTGAACAACCCCAACTCCCTCAGCCTGTCTCCATAGGAGAGGTGCTCCAGCTCTCTGATCATCCTTGTGTCCTCCTCTGGACTCACTCTAACATGTCCTTCTTCTTGTGCTGGGTCCCCAGATCTGAATTCAGGGCTCCAGGTGGGGTCTCACAAGAGCAGAGAAAAGGGGGACAATTACCTCCCTTGCCCTGCTGGCCATGCTGCTTTTGATGCAGCCCAGGATACAGTTGGCTTTTTGGGCTGCAAGTAAATGCTTTTTACTAATGTGGAGCTTTTTATCCACCTGTACCCCTAGGTCCTTCTCCAAAGGGCTGCTCTCTTTTTATAAGCCCTGCAAAATAGTGGTTGTCAATGCTTAACTAAGGATAACGATAATGCTTAAGTAATGGAAATGTTAACAATAAGTCAGTTCAGCAGCTTGTCCCAGACAGACACTTTTAAAGGAATTGTCCATAATGAACAAAGGTTTTTGTGTATTTAAACTGAGTTGCATGTGCTGTGAGATATTATTCCAGACTCTCTTCATCCATTCTTAGCATCAAAGCTGCTTTGATACAAGAAAGTGAAAATGTCAAAAATTGTTGTGCTGCTCAGAAAAGCTGCCCCATGTACTTCAGATTAGTATCTGTTTTTGTCATGATGCGTTGAAATTTTTTGGTTGAAACTTCACTAGAAAGAAGAAACCCTAATAAATTGAAATGACAGTCTATTATTTATTTTTAAAAGATCACAATGTTAAGGCATGGTTTAAACTATTTGTTATAGTAGGAATGCTGGAGCAATGTACTGTAGCACATTCAAATTGGCAAAATATACTGTGTCACAGTTATTTTTTCAGGTCATAAATACAAAACAGAAATTTAATAAATAAAATATAATGACGTTGGCATAGAGAAAAAGTCATTTTTGACTGGCTTTTCTGAAGGACACACAGATCTACAAGTCAAATAAGAGAAAAACATTGTAGAGAGGTATTTTGAGAACACTTTAAGATTAGAATTATGGGTACACTGCTATACCAGATTCTGTGTAATACAAGTGAGCAATCAACCAAAGCATCCAAAACAATGGTAGGTCAACTGCAGTCAAGCACACACATGATTTACAGATATAAGCATCAATTATGCTCACATACATTGCAAGTCTACATAACTTACAGACAGGGTCAACAGTTTGGCTTACTCATTAGCTGAATAACAATTTCAACTCTTTCCCTTCCCTGCTTTTTGTCAACCCATACCTCACATAGCCAGATCTTTCCTAAGTACCACTGAGGCTTAAAGAGAAAAACAAAACAACCAAACCACCATCACCAACAACAACAAAAAAGAGGACAATGGTTCTCCAGCAGATCACAGAACTTTAAAGAATGCTTGACTTTGGCATGGGACAGAAATTAGTCTGATAAAGTTCAAATGTCTGGCCTCATAAAAGTTTCCCTAGCACAAAACTGCAACTCCTTGAAAGTCCTATCTTAGAAGCAAGCAATGCGAAGTGAGAGTTTAAGGTCCTGCGGCACATAACAAATTTTACCCACTTAAAGACAGTTGGATCAGGAATCCAATGGATTGTGGCAGAAATGAGGACTGAGCAAGATATTTTACATACAAATACCTAACCCAAAACTCCAAAAACACTCAGTTTTTACCAAAGTCATCCTCCTGGTCTAGTGTTCCTGTGTCAGCAGCAAAAGGCTCTTTTCCTGTTTATTTTACTAATCTGCAACAGATAATTTTGGGCCACATATATATGTTTATTATTTTGAAGCACCTTTTACCACTACAGTACCAGCATAACTGCATTTTTTTCCTTCCAGATCATGTCTCAGAGACATATTAATAATTGTTTCCTTCCATTGTACAACGAAGCAGTCAGCCTTTGGCTGGTGAACCCAAAAGGAAGAGCCTGCAGGCTCTCTTACAGTCTCCTCTTTTCCCATTAGGTAATCAGAGATGCAAAGCAGATGCTCTCTGTTGGCACTAGCTGCATTTTCCTCACTATTAAAGAGCCCTTTTGCATACCCTTTTCCCATTAGAAGCTCTTCTGCAAGTTCCTAGCTGGTTTCACCCATGGCCTCAGCTTTTGGCCCTACAGACCTTGCAAACTTACATAGTATAAGTTATTTTCACTACAAAGCAGTATACCCAATATACTTTAACAGGATTGACACAGCACTGATGTCCTGCATCCTTCCCAAAAACCCAGGAGCAAAATATTTCTCTAATTACCTGTTCTTTCATACTAAGTGAAATTTGGTTACCTGAGATATTCAGCAAACAAAAAATAACCTATTTTTAGTCTAAAGGACATGAATATTTGAACATAAAGAAGTTTAGCCTAGGTAGTTTTCATACTGCAATCAGCTTTCTATAAAAATAATCAACACATGCAATTCATTTACCTTGCTAAATATCATCTCCTATTAACCCAGTTTCCTTTGTATATATACACTTGAACTGGCATTTGGTAAGAACTGGAATTATTTACATTCCTCTCATTAAGATTAAGCTATCTATTACCTATTCTAAAATTAAATCATCCATTATTAAATAGTGCTCTCTCATGTCCATCTTTTTCTTAGATTTTGATTTATTTAGGATGTTTAATTGCCTTTATTTAGGACTGAAACATTTTCCTCCTGTCATAAGATGCTCTAAGACTCCAGAAAAACTGAAAACTATAAGTCACCGCTATGCGATATTTAAAAGTAGAACATTTCTAATTAATTTAGTTGTAATAGTGCCATTAGTATACAAAGGTGTTGAAGGTATCCTGTTTACATGAATGGTTAATGATAGAGTGATAGCCTGCAAGAACCACCATTCTGGGGATACATAATCTAAAACAGTGAAGTGAGAAGTGCATAATACTGGTCTTACAGTCTATCTGAAAATATTGCTAAAGTGTAAGAAGTTCATGAAAACAACAACAAAAATGTGCTTAATTCTCAACATCCTGCTGACTGCTTACAACAATAATTTTGAGATATCTGACAACACTTCCCATGTCAGTATTTTGAAACTTTTCAATATTAACACTTATGATCAGTTTATGATGCTTCGCATTTTATTTCAACATGTTCATTTTCAACAGTTCTCCATTTTTAATTACATGCCAAAAGCATTAACCACTTTTTACAGTCTTTTGTTCCAGAAGTTAACCTGGGTATTGATACAGCATGAAAGAAAACAAACCAGTATTTAAGCACAATGAAAAACCCTACCTCATTTCCTTACAACTCTTTTTTGGACTACAAAACAAGTGTTGGACATGGAGCTTGAACAAAGGATTCCTGTAGAACCTAGATAATTCTTGTTATGACTGAAATGCCTTTTGGCTATATTTTATAAATAATCATAAAATCAAATATGTAAACAAGCGTGGTTTTATCTCTAAGTTTACTTTGTTTCCTTGATAAGTGCATTTTGTCATAGTTCAATTTAATTTACAGCTAACAATACATTTCTAAATATAATTAGTCAGTAAAAAAGCTTTAATAATTTCTCTGCAAATGCAATCATTTATGCATTTATAATGCTGTTCAGTATGTGATAAAATACAGTGTTGCCATCAAAATAAACATGCAAATGTTTATAACATGAGGTGTCATTTTCCCATGGTTGGGAAAATTAACAGCAAGATTCAATATCGATGGCTATATAACTCCTGTGGCTTCTCAATTTTGTTAGCCTGAAACTTGTTCCATAATAAATAACAACAATACTAAATAAAAACAGTAATAAAAAAATCTAAATTTTCTAGAGTCCATGCTATTTTCTAGCCAGTCCATGCTATTTTCTTTGTAGTATTTTGGCAAATTAAGAGAAGGTGTATCATGTGTCACATTCTCCTTGTCCATGAAAGTGAGTGGGATACTGTTATAAGACAGGTATAGTGCTTTAAAAACTCTCTTAAGCCATCCTTATAGGAAACCTCCACTGGTTATAAGAGCAATCGCAAATTTGTAAGAAAGATTTTTTCAAAACAGATTTGTCTACATTAGACCCTTTCTCTTTCTCTAAATAACTCACAATGATAATTGTTTTGACTGGTCTTCCAAAGGATTTTAATTGTCATTAATATTTAAGACTTTTTTTCTGCAAGGGTATAACCTAAAGCCACAACCACTTAAGGAGGCACAAAAGAGACTGTGATGACAATTGTTTCACAAAGGCAGAATTGAACCCTAATTGCTTTTTATTACTATTACTAGCATTAGTATTATTATGAATTTTATTCAATAGAACAAAATTTTCTTTAACTGGCAGAAGAAAAGGCCAAATTTTTGCTGAAAGGAAAGGCCAGAATTACGCAGCAAAATAGGAGAGGTCAATTATGCAACTCTAACCATGGAAGTTAATTTTAAGGATGAAATTAAAAGGAGATAAATAAGGATAAGAAACGACTTGTCAGTGGTCAGTGTGTTTCCCTTTCATGAAAGTTTTGTAATTGTTCATTTTTTCCAAGCTGAACACCATTTAATGTACAAGTGCCCATACTTTTCACCTTTTCACATGATCTAGATGAAATTAGGGTTAGGAACAATTATGCAACTAGAACCAAGTTGAGAGTGAAAAAAATGATTTATTCTGATACTGAATGTATGTGGCTTCCCTCTGTTTTGGTTATTTAAAATCATGACATTACCTTGCTACACAAGTGTCGCAGCACTTGAAAAAATAAATACACCTTTTTAAAAATGAAACCCATAAGGAAATGAAACCAAATTATTGCAGTAGGAAGTCCAAGTAAAGAGAACAAGGTTATCTCAATATTGCACTAGCTCGCTCATTTGTATTTGCCTGGTGTTACTATTCGAACTACTGTTCAGGAAAATAAGAACAGTAAAAAGGTCTACTTAGCCTATTTAAGCAGCAAAACATCAAATATCTTCAAATAAGAAGAGGACAAGCATATACTGAATTTTCTCCTTTACAAAGACCCAGATTCACACTACCTGTGAATTGAGAGTTTCCTGATCCAGAATTAAAAGTTTGTTTCAATAAGTTGATGGATTTCCTTCCATGATTTTCTCTGATTAATTTCTGAACTCTCATCTTTTTGGACCTTTAATATCCTGTAGCAATGAGTCCCACTGTTTCTTGATGTACTGTGTAATAAGATTGTTATATATCTACTGTATGTGTGCATATATACATATATGTATATATATATATATATAAATGACTTCATTTCGGCCCTCTACTTCTTGCATTTTTGAATAATAAAGAACAAATGTTTTCTGTCACACTCTCCATTTAACTCACATTCATGCTAAATAAACTTGGTCATCTCTTTTCCATGCTGAAAATTCCTACTTTGTTAAAAATGCTCTTCATCTGAAGTTCGTATTTATTCATGCCTTCTTATCTTACTATTTTTTGCTACTTCAAATATATACTTTGGAAACTAGAAGTTATGAAGAATTTTATACAACACTGAATATATGGATATATCATGGGTTTATACAATGGCATAAAAATGTTTTGTTTTACTCTTTCTTGACAACACATTAGTGTTCCTTAGTTGGTTTATTTAATAATAATAATAATAATAATAATAATAATAATAATAATAATAATAATAATAATAATAATAATAATAATAATAATAATAATAAAGTACACGGTAAAATTACTATTTGACAGGCAATGTAGCTTTGAACTTCACATATCTTCCATGTTTTGATACTATACTTATTAATAATTTAATTAAGTAATACAGGCTGAAGCTTGGACATAACAGCTAAGGATGCACTCTTATGATATTTCCAAGACTCAGACCCAGATTCTGACAATAAAATTCCTATGGTCTGAATTTCAAACACTCTATCTGAAAAAAACTAATTAATCAGCTCCACGTGTACTAAGCATTCTTTTTATGGCACCCGAGCAAAGATCACATATGATCTGATTTGATTATAAGACAACTATAACTGAACTGTCAATAATCGCAAGGATAGGTGTTGTATAATGGAGGAAAGTCAAGCGTTCTTCATTACATTAAAACAAATTTCTTAGAAATATGTACAATTTCTTTCGCATTATGCTTAGCTGATATTGACATAACTAATATAGTTTCAAATCACATTATGGATCATGGTATTCCTCTTGATTAAAAACAAACAAAAACCAAAACCAAACAAACAAATAAAAAACATTTATCAAGTACAAAGCTGTGCTTTTCTCCATACTTAAATAACTTTTTACCTCCTCTACTCTGGAAGAAATACATTCTTATTAGTAAGAACAGTTTTACTGACTCCAGAAAAAAAGGGGGGGGGGGGGTGGCAAAGCTGTAAAAAAAGTTTTTTAAAAAATAGAATTAGAACCCATTTTAATTCTACTTCTTCTATGTTGCCATCTCTTATTAATGAATACTTTGGCTCTAAAATAATCATACTTCTCATTTGAAGTGATTAGGTTTGGAGATGCCTAACTCACATTCCTCAGTCAAATTTTAGAAGAAATTAGATTTCACAGGAGTTTAATACATCTTTATTAAAAAGACAAAAAAAAAATCTATTCACCTAACTGAAATGAGAAAGTAAAACAACAGAATTAGACGATTCACAAAAGGTAGTACTTACACTTGATATTTTAAAGTTTTTGTATTATATTAAAAGCCTTTACACACCTTTTGTTTTGTAGGAAAAGTATACTAAGCAGTAAAAAAGCAAAGGGACTTTAAAAAATGCCTATTCAAAAGGTTGGATTCAGTTAGTTTTCTTCCCCTTTCCACTCACTCGATTAAGCAAGAGTAAAAAAAAAAAAAAAAAAGCACTGTAACTATAGTTAGCTGTACCTAACCTAAACACAGTATTAAATACAAAATATATCTAACATCGTAAAATAGACAACTATCAAAAGCACTTTTCAGAACTCATTGCATAAAGTATTTTAAATGTCTCAACTAGAGTTCTGAATATGTGAAATGCTAAAGAGCAATATTTAACAAGAAAAAACCTAGAAGTATAGTTATTGTTATTTGGTGATTTTACCTTTTGAAATGCATTATTTGTTTTATATTAATTCATGAAGTTTCACAAACATTGTCAAGGACATTTGTTTTAGTTCATCATGATTAACACTGAGTATCTTTTTCCCCTTTTTGCCTGTGTAAAACTGTACTCTGTTTAGGTGAAAATGGTACTCTACAGGAAATGGAATAATTATATAAATGGAAAAAGAAGGGACATATATAAAGAATAATAATGTGTAAAAGCTCCTTCAAAGTAAGGTCTTCAGTAACCATTCCCAACTGGCAAAATAGAAAACGTATTTGGTTTCTCTTTTAACAAATGAATAATAATGAGAAGCATGTATGCCAAGTTAAAAAATATTTCACCATATGTATAAACAGATGAGAACAACTTTGCAAGAACATACTCTTCAAAATAAGTGTGCAATCTTGATAAAAATGTAAAGTACATTTTCTTTCCAATACTACTCCAAATTTTATTATACAGCAAATCTTCTTGTATTCTTGACTTACTGAATACATGCAATAAGCGTGATTTTATTGTGCAAATAAACTATTTCACTAGTTAATGAAACATTTAATTATTCCATTAGTTCTACTTGGCTTATTTCAATTTAAATACATAGTCAGGGGCTTATCTCCTCAAAAAATTCACATATAAATCCTATCCATAGCAGAAGTTCCAGAAATACATGAAGAGGAGGGAAGAAAAAAAATAAAATTCCTTTTACAGCCATGTTGATAGCAATATCAGAATTATGAACTCCAGTAACCAGATTTTTTTATTATTATTTTCTTATTATTATTTATAAGCAGCAGATTGCTTCATTCTGATTCTGAACATCTAAATTATAAACCAATTATTTTATGCTGCTTTATTTTCTGTACAATTCTTATTTCTCTAGGCAGCAGGAAAATCCACAAAAGAATATGTACTTACCCATAACTAGCTAAACAGAATTAAAGCAGAAGAAGAAATGTTGCAAAATGAAATTCTAACTGCTCTTAGTGACAGGAAGAAAAATAATAGCTTGATCATAAAGCAAGCGTCACTCCCAAAGAAGATGACAGCATGCTCAGGGAAAGAATTCTGGTGTCAAACTTAACTCTAACTGCAAAGCAGTATACATCATTCTCCGCTCCCAAATGATACTTGAGGTTTATTATTATTATTTTTTTTTCTGAATGCTTCACTTATGAGAGGCACTATGCCTCTTATACCTCTTCCGCGCAGCCTGCTCTAGTGGTTGGCAACCCTTCCTTGGAGCAGGAGGGGTGAAACTAGATGATCTTTAATCTCCTTTTCAACCCAGGCCATTCTATGATTCCACGATTCTATAAAGTTCTGTATTGAAAGAAAGATTCATTGAGCTCTGGTCACACTGCTTAAGGCTGAAGGGTCCAGAGGGGAAGACGTATGAGGAGCAGCTGAGGTCCCTTGGTTTGTTAGCCCAGAGCAGAGCAGGCTGAGGGGAGGCCTCATGGCGGCCTGCAGCTCCCTCACGAGGGGAGCGGAGGGGCAGGCGCTGAGCTGTGATCCCTGGGGACAGCGACAGGACCCAAGGGAATGGCATGGAGCTGGGGCAGGGGAGGGTCAGGCTGGGGGTTAGGGAAAGGGTCTGCACCCAGAGGCTGGTCAGACTCTGGGACAGACTCCCCAAGCGGTGGTACAACACTCTAAGACACATGGTCCTGTGGGGACCCAGGAATTGGACTTGGTGATCCTTGTGAGTCCCTTCCAACTTAGGATATTCTATGATTTTTGCAAACATCTCACAGAATCACAAAATGTCTGAGGTTGGCAGGGACCTCTGGGAGTCACCTAGTCCAACTCCTCTGCTCAAGCAGGGACACCTATAGCAGGCCATCCAGTACTATGTCCAGATGACTTTAGATTTCCAAGGAGACCCCACAGCCTCTATAGGCAACCTGTTCCAGGGCTCCATCAGCCACCCAGCAGAGAAGTGGGCATTCAGAGTGTGTGCGCCAGTGTGTGCCCACTGGCTCTTCTCCTGTCATTGGGCATCACTGAAAAGAGTCTGGCTCTGTCCTCTTTCCACCCCTCCCCACAGAGATTTATAGTCATTTATGAGACCCCTTTTGAGCCTTCTCTTCTCCATTCCCAGCTGTCTGAACCTTACATCATAAGAGAGCTGCTCCAGTCCTTCGGTCATCCTGGTGGGCATTGTCAGGCTTCCTCCAGCTCATTCATGTCTCTCCTGTGCTGGGGAACCCAAAACTGGACTGCAGGTGTGGCCTTACCACTGCTGAGCAAAAACTACTTACTGTAGTCCAGGATACTGCTAGTCCTCTTTGCAGCAAAGGCACATTGCTGACTGATGTTCAGCTTGGTGTCTACAAGAACTCTCATGTGCTTTTCTGCAGAGCTGCTTTCCAGCTGGCCTCAACCAGTATGTACTGGTGAATGAGGGTGTTCCTCCCAAGGTGCAGGACTTCACATTTCCCCTTGTTGAACTTAATGAGATTCCTGTCAGCCCAATTCTCCAGCCTGTTGTAGTCCCTTTGGATGGTAGCATGACACTCTGGTGTCATGACACCTCCCACTTAGATCATCATTCTATTAGCTCACTCCAAGTGTGATTGACATAGGGGACTTTAACTTTGGGTTTCTAATACTGACAGTGATGGATCCTTTTATCAGCCTCCCTCTCAGCCTAACAATCAAAGCTAAGCAGTTACTACAACATAGGAGGAGCTTAACACATGCAGAATACCCCACTGAATTAGCAGGGGCTGTGCTGAAGGAGCCTAGGCAAGCAGGCAATCCATCTGCATAAAGGTGAACATGCTGACATGGGAGTGCTATCGCTGGCTGGACCCATTTCATTCTGTTTTAAGTGGTGTCAACCACTGCATGCTGACACTACAAAAAGAGGTTTAATTAATTCAAAATCAGTGAAAACAATGGACAAAGGCTAACTTAAGACTCAATTAAGATTATATTGTCTTTTATTATTACTATTTTTAATATCAGATTGGAGCACCATGGACTGAACGTTAGTAGACTGCTAGTAGATCAACTGTTGGAAGTCCAAACTGACTTGTACAGGAACAAATGGGCAAACAGTGTGTACTTAACTAAAATTCTATACTTAGGGCACAGGTACATTGAAAGCTGACTCCATACTGACAAATGCTCAAGATCCTTAATATGTGAAATGTTTTTATTAGTAATATTTATTCTGATTTTAGAATTTCAACACACTTACTTTGTTGTCAACCAAAAAAACCACAAAACCTATGAATTGCATTTTTTATAGAAGTGATTTCAGAGCAAATCCAATTAAAATAAAAAATGTTACCAAAAAAGCAACCTTATAGGAGTCTAAGTGTACACGAAAGGCTAAGTTTACATACAAAAATGCCTCAAAGTTTTAGGCACATAATAAAAGCAAGACAGCATTACCTTTCATTAAAGCTAACAGGTATATAAAAAGAAAAAAACTATCCAAAGCATGTTTAACAATATGGTACAACACAAGTGTGCAAAAGCAGACAAAGTCATCAAAAAATACTCCATTATCAAAATCCCCGTAACTCCTACTCTCCCAGGTCAAGGCATTTAAATTATCTTAGATGACTGAGTAGCAATTTTCACACAGCTCTCTCATCTGGTTCATTTCTTGATATTCCAGACCAAATTATATTTATAATAATATTTTTAAAAGACACAATATAGGTCCTTTTATGTATCATTTTAGTTAATTTTCAAGTTACAACAATTTTTAGAACTGAACTTAAAAAGGCATCAAAACTTACTATAAAATATTTAGTAGTATCAGTCTTATTACAAGTAGCACTGCAAAAAAAAAACAACACTTTTTTTGTCTAAATATTTATTTTTTTGAACTACATGCTTTTCAGGTGTAATTTGATATTACAAGTAGTATTAAAAGTTTATTTCAGATCCCTTGTAAAATGGAATTAAGAAAATTCCTACAAAAAATGTGAGAAAGTTATTTTTTCTCCACCTTTGTTTTATTATTTTAGGATGCCCATCTCTTTAATACAACTACATTCATGTCTATTAAATATTAGAACTGCATATATACACATATTTGTAATAAATTTTATGAGAAAATTCATCACTAATATTTATTATAACTACTAACAGGTATTTAACCGACAATGTAAAACTTACTTTTCTCAGATCAATAATCTGAATTTATCTAAAACCATAAGAGCTAGGGACATAGACACATGAAGATTTACTGTTAATGATGAATTAGTGAAATAAATATTTCTTATTTCAAAAAGTAGGTCACAAACTGTATTATAAGTACTTCATGCTTGATACATTTGTTAATACTGCATTAACACATTTTTTTCTCTACAAACTCTCCTAAAATTTACACTGATAAAGGGATCGACAAATGACACAGGTTGCAATCTAAATCAAGCTTATACTTTCATGAATAAGAAAAAAGGGTGAGTATCCATTACATATCCTTGTGCTTCATTGACTCTCATCAGCATCACAAGACATGGCCAAGTTTCATCAGAAAGACATTGCAGAACATTGTTGCATCACTCAGTTCTCACAAGATATAGATTCATACACAATTAGATATGGCTCCAGGGAGACTTTATTGTGGCCTTTCATTAAGGGGGCTTGTAGAATGAGAGAGAGACTTTTTACCAGGGCAAGAGTCACAGTACAAGAGGCAATGGTTTTAAACTGGAAAGAGGTAGATTTAGATTAGATATAAGGAAGAAATTTTTCCACAATGAGACTGGTGAGGCTTAACATGTTGCTTAGAGACATGGATGCCCCATCATTGGGGATATTCAAAGCTGGGTTGGGCAGGGCTTTGAGCAACCTGTTCTTGTGAAAGATATCCTTGTCCACAACTGAGAGGTTAGACTGGATGATCTTCAAGTGTCCCTACCAAGCCATTCTATGATTCTGTATTTCTTCTGGGACCTTGGGAGTTCTATGTTATTATCATTATCAAAACTCACCAACTACCCTCTCTATTCCTCTAAAGCACAAACCATACACTGCTCCTCTGTACAGATATCTATGATTTGTTTCTTTTTAAAATGGGATTGTTTTATATACATTACTCAACTTTTGGAGATTTCATATTATAAATTTGCACAAAGTTTCTCTCACATAAGGTGTAGAAATATGTAGTAATATATAAGAGACCTGCTTAAATCTTTGATAGAATGAGCACTTAAACATCTTATATCAGAGTAAATTTAGGGAAACCCTAAATTACCACAAGGAAAAATTTCTGTTTTGTATTTTAAATGCTATTTATTATTCTATGCAGTACAGAACTATTTAATTTCACATCAGCAACAGCAACCAGACAAGACCACAAGACCACAAACATCAACTCATTACCATGTTTATTAAAAAAAAAAAAAAAAAAAGTTAAAAAGTTAAATGTTTCAAATTTAAAGTTGCACTCTTTAAAAATAATGAAAAGAATGAAGTCTAGAAAAGGCATTTTAAGCTGTATGAGATCATAGCCAAAGTAGACTTAACACTGAAAATATGTGAAAAGAAGGCACCGTATAACAGAAGACATGACCAAAGGACTTATCTATGACATTTTATGACAAAAACCATTATAGTCAGATACTTACTGTTTCACACACAAGATACATAACACTGAGGTGTCACAGATTACTTTCTTTCAAATGTTTAATTTGAAATTCTCAAATTTGGAAACAAAATAAAAAATGCAAGTATTCAAGGCATAAAGACAGTAACAACACAGACAACTTTTTATACACCAAAGTAAGGCAAAATTACAGAAAATAGTATACATTAATAATGCTATTAAGATTCCCTTACAAGATCCCTGCAAAATCTAGCAGCATTGCAACTGGTTATGAATGATAGGATCAAATCAGATAAAATTTTGAAAGTACATGTTCAAAATTGAAAATACTGGCAAATCTTCTCCAAAAGGCAGAGTGCAGTCTTCTGACATCTTTATTAAAAAGAAGTAAATGTGATTTACAGCATGTAGAAATGAGTTTAACTGCACACTAAGTATGCTCCTCAAGTTCTTACCTCAAATAGATATTTTCAGAAGATGTCTGCAACTCCTCACTTTGAAAATGGGAATACAGACAACACTGTGTAACTAAGGACAGTATACAAACGCAAAACATACTACCAAGTTCTGGTATAGGAAAGATACCAGGAAAGCTTCAGATAATGCTTCTTACATGATGAAAGATAGTCTGCTACCCTCCTAAAAGACAGGTCTGTGAAGTGACTAGAGTACTATGCTTCCCCAGTTACAGTATGCAAGCTCTGCTTCTTGAAGTTCTGTTTGGGCTTTTTAAAAATGTTTTCCCTGCATAAACTGCATGTATTTAAATGTAGGTAAACCAAAAGGAAAAAACAATTTTTTATTAAACTTCCAATAGTATTGTGTTTTCAGAAAGAACAGAAAGCTGTCATTCATACTGCAGTTAGTCATGTGAACCTTCAAACAATTAAGATAATTCTGGTTAGGGACCATATGAATAGACTGAAAGAAAGCTAGCATAGCACTGTCAAAAAGTAAGCCTGAATCTAACTGATTATGAAAAAAATATTGCCACTCAATCTGGAGTATCAATAAACATTAGAAATTCAGTGTATGCAGGGTATCATTCAATAACACTTAGTACTTAATACTTTAAAAGAATCATAGAATGGTTTAGTTGGGAGGGACGTTAAGATCTTTTGGTTCCAATGCTCCTGACATAGGCAGAGACACCTCCCACTAGACCAGTTTGGCCAAAGCCCCATCTAGCCTGGCCTTGAACAATTCCAGGGATGGAGCATCCACAGCTTCTCTGTGCAACCTGTACCTGTGCCTCACCATCCTCTGAGTAGTGAAATTGTTCCATATATCTAATCTAAATCTACCCTCTTTTAGTTTAAAGCCATTACTTCTTGTCCTGTCATTATCTGATAGAGTACCTCTCCAGGTTTCTTGTAGGGCCCCCTTTATGTACTAGAAAGATGCTATAAATTCTCCTCTGAGCCTTCTCCAGTGCGAATAGCCCCAGCTTTCTCTGCCTTTCTTCATATGAGAGGTGCTCCAGCCCTCTGATTATCGTCATGGTATTTCTCTCTATTTGCTTCAATGGGTCAATATCCTTCTTATGTTGGGGGACCACGAGCTGAACACATGGTTCTGGATGGAGCATCATGAGAGCAGAAAAGAGGGGGAGAATCACCACCCTCATCCTGCTGGCCACACTGCTTTTGATGCAGCTCAGAATACTGCTGGCTTTCTGGGCTGCAAGCACACATTGCTGACTGACGTTGAGCTTCTCATCCATCTCCCCCAGGTACTTCTCCTCATGGCTGCTCTCAATCCATTCTCCATCCAGCCTGTATTTGTGCTTGAGATTGCCTTGACCCAGCTGCAGCACCTTGCACTTGGCCTCATTGAACCTCGTGAGGTTCACACAGGCCCACCTCTTAAGCTTCTCCATGTCCCTTTGGATGACATCCCTTCTCTCCAGTGTGTCAACTGCACCACACAGCTTGGTGTCATTGGCAAATTTGCTGAGGGTGAAATAAATCCCACTGTCCAGATCACCAGCAAAGATGTTAAACAGTATCAGTCCCAGTACTGACCCCTGAGGAACACCACTCATTACTGATCTCCACCTGGACATGAGCTGTTGATTGCAACTCTTTGAGTGCAGCCATCCAGCCAACTGCTTACCTGCTGAGTGGTCCATCCCTCAAATTCATGTCTCTCCAATTTAGACACAAGGATATCATGCAGGACAGTGACAAATGCTTTTCATAAGTCCAGGCAAATGATGTCAGTTTCTCTCCCCCTATTTGCCAATGCTGTAATCTCTTCATATAAGGCCACCAGATGCATCAGGCATGGTTTGTCCTTGGTGAAGCCATATTTGCTGTCACCGATCACTTCCTTATTTTCCGTGTGCCTTGGCATAGTTTCCAAGAGGAACTTTATGTAGCATTAGTTAATTAACATATCACAACGCAGCAGCCTCATAAATATATTAAAAAACATCTACACCCAGGTTATTGTAACAGACAAGACATGCAAGTTTCTGCTTAGTGAACTGCAGAACATCTGTTTAAAGTTTATAAACCTGTCTGCATGGAAAGACTGATCTTCCTTGCTGAAGCCTTTCTTTAAAGTACAATAGACAGACTAAACAGACATTTCAAAGCTGGTTGTAACCAGTTAACAGAACAAAAAAAGATAGCAACGAGTTAGTATTGCTCTAATTTAAATCTACTAGCACACAGGAGATGACACCAAGATGAACAACCAATAACTACGTAAGTACCCACAACCTCCTTAAAATGTTTTATGGGCAGATAAAGCCATTTGACTCATACTGGCTTACTCATCCAGTTCTTAGGGATATTCACTATTACATAAATTATGGTTGTAACTATCCTGTGCTCACTGTTGGCTAAAGTTCCTGCAACTACAGAAGTTTAACAGGGCCCAAAACAGCAGTTAAAGCCAGAGAGCCACTAGTTACACTAACCTGAAGTCAAGGGCTACAAGGACTACACCAAACAAACACAAAAAGAGAGGATGGCTGAATGAAGGTCAGGAGACCAGGTACTTTAGCTACTAGTCATGACGTAGAATAAGACAGGACTTGTTCTGCCTTACTCTGCTACAGAACACAAGTCTCAAAAACGGTTTTCAAGTGCCACACCTGCAGAAGCCTCAGGTACCTCCCATAGCAGTCCTCACCAAACTGACTGGACACAAAGGAACACCAGATTGGCCAGATTAAATATTTTAGTGACACAGCTGGAAAAAATCAGCTACTACATACTGGCCAGGATATTCACTCTAAAATTTTTGAATTCCTTTTGAAAGCTAGTTAAACATCAACTGTGCATTGCTTTTATTCTTCAAGCTACAATGAAAGTATTTGAAAAAGGTAATTAATAGTTATAATGATTTTATTTTTTTCCCTCAGATTTCCTGACATTTCTTGTGTTTTACTACTATTCTATTTAAAAATCTGATTACATATTCCTATACAATACAGTAAGGCTACTGGTTAAAAGGGAAGCAAAACAAAAATTATTTTTTTAAACTTCTGATGCCTGCTGCTGTAATACAAACAACAAATTTTCCAAAATATAGATCAGAGTCTGGTAATAAGGAGTAATGTCTGTGTTACAGCCTTTCTTTTCATTACAGAAGATTCACAGCAATCCTTGAGCCAGTGCTGGGTGAGAGGTGGGGGAAAGTTGAGGGGGAGATAGACAGCGAAAGGTAAGAAACTCTAATTCCTGAGGAAACAAGCCCCATGACAGAAGTATGTACCTTCCTGGTCATTAGTCACCACAGAACAATTATATTCCAAAGCTTTGAACTGACTGCCACAGCTGGAAACGTTATACTTGTAGTTTCAACAAACTCCTTCCTATACTGGAAAACAACTGCTAAGAGCCTATCGTAAATCATCACCTGGTTCGGGATTTCAGTTTCATGTTCTAACATCCTGCAAGTTCAATGATGAGGAGATTTGAAGAGCTCAAAAATACTCTTAAGTATTTTTTACAGGAAAGTACTTTTTTTTTTCCTTTCTTTTTTTTCTTAATACCCATTTGGGAAATAAGCTTGCATGCTTTGAGACATCTGGAACAGCTATATTAAGCTATAAAAAGATTATCTTGATCATCCCTAAGTTAAAAAATAAAAATATACCAACATATATGCATACTCCAGTTCCACAGTCAGATGAAACCAAACCCTTTCAATGGGTGCAAAGTAGGCATAGCTCAAAATGAACAGAGAAACATAATGCCCCAAACTCAAGTATCCTGGGTGTTTCATGTTTCCTGTAGGTGAGAACCCAGGGTTAAACAAATACAAGTGCAGTATTTGTACATAAAAAAAGTAAACAGTTGCTATGGTGGCTTGAAGGATTTGAGACGTGGGAGTAGCAGGGGCACTGTTCACTAATTAAAACTCCATCAAAACAAATATTCTCCTAATTTTTTCTTTTACTCAGATGATATTTTTCTGACAAATTACTTAATTGAAATCGCCTTGACCAGATCAAATGGAAAGTTCCCCATAGTAGCCCTTACATTATGTTCTTAATACCATCACATTGCTCCTGAGCTATTTTGGTGCTAGCTCCATGGAAACAAAGACATAATTGTTCATTCAAAAGGCTGCTAAAATTTCCATTACAAAATACGCTTATAAAAAGCTTTCACTTTGTCTTTTTATTATGAGAGGGAGAACAGAAACTAGGTTATTTTCTCTACTTTACTGCAAGCTTCAGAGATTGCAGTATGTATTTAACCAATACCATCTCTATAACAATAAAAAAAAAAAAGCAAAAAACAAACAAACAACAATAACCTAATGAATATTAGCTAACTTGGTGTATTCAGGAAGCCCAGTATTTATGATCTGTACTCTCTTAAGTTTGAATTATTTGCTATGTCTATCATTATGTTGAGGAAACAATCAAAACAATAAAACATAGGTGCTTTTACATTTATTTGATCATAAATTTACTAATTAAATTATTAAACCCTCAATTGGTTTTACAGAATTTGTAGGTATTAATACTTATGTATTATTTATGTGATTTTTAAAAGAAAGATATTAAGTCATTCTTGCTGCCCAAACTTCATTTAAATCTAACTGCTGACTCTCCATACCTTAAGCACTCATTTGAATGTCTTTTATTCCTCTCAAATCTTCCACCTTGCAAGATGAAGACTGTTCTTTTACCTATTCAATTTGATTTATGCCTTTTTTTTTCCCCAAGTAAGAGGTTTCTGACTAAAAGGACAGGTGATTAAAAAGACTATCCATTGTAAAAATGGTTTCCTCTCCTTCCTGCATACAGAAAAGGTAATACCAGGGCTTTATCATACACAATTTTTCACCACAGTCATGACTTTATCAGATGGTAGAATACGAAGAAAAAAAAACCTTTATGCCACAATATGTTCCATAAATATCTCTAATCCAGGGAAATCTAAGGCCTCAGGTTTGCTACTGTACAACAAATAGGCTAACAAGAACATGGACAGTGAGCAAGTTTGCATCAGATACACAAACCTAATAAAAATAATCAGTGGAATGTGAGCTTTCTTTACATGCGAGAGTTTGATTACAGTCATGTTCAGGCCTCTACTTGGCTACCCTGTAACTTTTATAAATACTCTATTCCATGTGGGTTTTAGGTTAAACACCTGAAGCTGAAATTCAACTATTTTTTTCCACCAACTGGAATAATTCTGGGCTAAGTACCTTTGATAATATACAGCCAATACAGCAATGGGAAACTTTTTTGCACCTATTAAAATTCTAGTCACTTCCTTGAAAAACCTCATTTACTCTTCTCTGGAAAGTAGCTTAAAATGCAGCAGTTGTTGTCAGGATGCATTTTTGCTTTTGTAGTCAAATTTAAGCAAATTATAGTGCCTTTCCAAAGGAAACATGAGTTTGGCTGCGCTTAGATTAGCTAAAGACAATAGAAGTAGAAAGGCATTGATTTAAAAACATGTAGTAAGAAGAGTTTGATACTCTACTTCTCCTGGGTGAATTCTTACAGTGGCTTTTCATTCTATTAAAAACGTGCATCTGCTTTTTAATTTGCTTGGTTACAGCTTCTAGCCACTTGTTCTGATTTTTTTTTTATCACTAGATTAACAAGACTTTTATAACAGAAAATCTTATCACAAGGAAGTCCCTACACACTTCAAATCAAGTCACCTCTCATCTTCTTTGATAAGTTGATTTGACTGAGCTTTATGCCCTTTCCTGCAAGATGTTCTACTATAGACACAGAAAACAAATCCCTTTTGAAGGCTAGATGGAGGGGGCTGAAGGGGGAGGCAGGGAGACTGGAGAAGCTCTAGGCTCAGTAGAGAAAGAAAAAAGGGGGAGAAAAATAATTGAAAAATGTATGATGTGTGTATTGTTACAGAGGAACTGACACATACACACATTCTGAAAGAATGTATGCACAAATATTGGGCCACAGATAGATGAGAAAGTGGAATAGAAAGAAGGTGCTGGAAGAAACTAAATAGTTATTTATTTTCAGAACCTTATATCTTTAAGAGCAAGTATAAACAAATCCATATTAGAAAACTTGTGCTCCTAAGCAGCATTCAAGTTACCTTTCAAGAAACCAAACAAGAATACAATATATGCCACCCCCTTAAATTAGACTTTTTACTTTTTTATTTATGATGAACAATTGCACCCCAGAGGTCTTCACTCATCTTCATTTAGCCTGAAAACACAAAGGTTTAATTCCTTTTAATTTGGCAAAATTGTTAAATGATTCAGGCAGTTTTCTTCACATAATCTTAACAAAGATAAAAAGGAAGCTCTCTCTCAATCCCTCCTCCCCTTGCTCCTATTTAAGAATGTCTATCTTCCTTCCTTATTTGCTGTTCTTTCTTCTTTCTATTATACACTCATTTTTCATTAGTTATGCAAGTTCTTTTTGTTCTGTGACTACAGCTAAATAACAGTATTCAAGGTCTGTTTATAAAACCAACCTTAATGTTTAAAGTTCTATTATGTTCTTAATGAATAGTAAAATAACTTTTTTTTTTTTTTTTTTTTTTTGTATTCACTTGTTGAGCTGGGAAGAATTTTTCTGGAGACGTACCAGAAGAAGAATCACTGAAATTACTGTAATTACTGAGCACATCTAATTTACATAACAGCAACGTATAAAATATGCATGACAACACCAGTAAGTTTCTTATGTGAACTGTCTTACATATATTAATGCTCAGTTTTACCTGTATATTACTTTCTAACCGCCCCTTTGTTAGCTATTCCCTACTCATAAATACGGTTTCTTTTCCACGTATATTGAGAACTCCTAAGGCTTTTCTCTGACCAGTGTCAATGCCCACACAGGTACTAGTTTTGTGTCTTTTTTAAAACACAGAGGAAAATTTTAAATAATTCCACTATGGCCCTGTAGACCATTCTATTAGAAGATTAATTTTTATCAAGTATTTTCACAGAATCACAGAATTTCTAGGTTGGAAGAGACCTCAGAATCATTGAGTCCAACCTTTGACCTAACACTAACAGTCCCCACTAAACCATATCCCTAAGCTCTACATCTAAACGTCTTTTAAAGACTTCCAGGGATGGTGACTCCACCACTTCCCTGGGCAGCCCATTCCAATGTCTAACAACCCTTTCGGTAAAGAAGTTCTTCCTAAGATCCTGGCACAACTTAAGCCCATTCCCCCTCACCAGGCACATGGGAGAACAGACCAACCCCTACCTCGCTACAGCCTCCTTTAAGGTACCTGTAGAGAGCAATAAGGTCGCCTCTGAGCCTCCTTTTCTCCAGGCTGAACAAGCCCACTTAAACTTATTTAGCCCAGCAATTCGGGACCTAAAGGAAGTATTGATGTTTTACAGTCATCAGTTTTTTCTATACATTCACCACTGATTCTCTAAGCTATTTTTGTGATGTAAATGCTCCACTGTGCATTTCCTATGTGATCATTTTCCTATGTGATCATGAGTCAAAAAAATACACACTATATTCAGTAGATTTGTCACAAAGTTAAAAATAATTGCAAGACCTTCATGTTTTCAGTAGCTGTTCATGCTTTTCCATTGGGAAATGTATACAGTATCATGTCCTGTAGAACTCTGATATTACTTGGAACATATAAAGAGTATTGTTATCTTGAAGAGTAATGTGAGTTTTGAGCAGATTTTCCCTTTAGAAAATAAAGAGATTGGCAAAAATTAAGAATGCTCCCAGATTTAATCCTGTTCAGCAATGTTAAGGTACCCTTCATTTAGGAAACTCAGGACTGACTTTTCCCTGTACAATTCAGATTGAAATATAATAGCATTGATAAATTGATCATGTTACAGTCTGAGTAATTCAATAAACACTTGATTAGGAAGATTAAAATTATGGTGTTTCCAAAGAATTTCTGGATTACACGCTTACCATACAAGCAAGAGTCCAGTAAAGCAATCTTTTTATAGTTCTTAGCTTTGAACATTAGAACACCCAGATTTTATGGCTGTAGCCTAAATTGCTACAAAACTAAACAGATGATAGACGAAATGGCTCAGACACACAAAATGCAATGAAGTAAAATAAACCTACATTATATGCTCAGATACATTACCAGTCCCAGGGATGCTACTAAACCAGTGAACATTTCTTCTGCTATCTTGCTTTTCTTACACTACGTGCTCTGTAATATGGTCTGTTTTTTCTTATTTTACTTAAGTGATCCTTCAAGCAGGAAAATAGATAATTTTACCACCATTGCAATGCTAGAATCAGTATTAAACAATTGCACATTCTGAAACAAGAATATAGAGAAATCATGTTCAATAACACAGCAGAAAAAGCATACAACTACCAAAATTCAGAAGTACACAGAACAACCCTCCTGCTCAGTTTGAAACAAAAATCCTCACTCTTTAATTCTTTATTCTTACCACATATCATCTCTGCAGGATTGGGCCTCCTTCTGTTATGCCCTTTAGGATGACAGAAGCTGCAATGGCCAGAAAAGTCAAGTAGCTTAACCTAGAGAAGGGGTGTCTTATTGCAGTCCAAAGTGACCTCTAGGTATTTAACTCTTCCCAGAATTAAGAGTTAAGAAGAATTAAGGCAGTACCCAATAGCTTTGATGTACCACCATCAGCATTGACTGTTACATGGGACAATGAGCACAGAAGACAAGTCATGTAGTGGATCCTGAAGAATAGCAGCTTTCAAAGAGGTCACAAGCTGAAACTATCAGTGTTATACTTGATTTCTCTAGATACAAGAAAACTGTGTTTTTGAAGCCAGGCAGAAAAAAAAAAAAAAAAAAAAAAAGTAAAAAAAAAAAAAAAAAAGAAGTGTATAAACCCAGATTCAAGGCAATGGACAAAATTCTCCAATTTCTGGTAGACACTCAATTTCAAAGCAAAATGTCACCTGAAAAGTTGCTGCAGCCACTTTCTGAAACTTCAGTGAATATACTTAGTGTTTCTACATGTATGGGCCTCAGGCTTCTCTATTTATTCTTACACTTCCTCCTCTCATATCATCCATAACTTCTGAGAAGCACATCAGAACAAAAACAGAAGCCGCCTCATGCGGCTGGGGAAAAGCACTGAGAATAAAAAGTTACTGCAGAAATTGCTCAGAAGCATTGGATGGAAACCATAATGTAGATAACCCCAAACACATGTGCTGCCACCAAGGGAGCTGGGATGAACCCAGTACAGTGCAATGACCACTGGGGAAGCTGAGGCTGGTTGGGGGGCAGCATACCAGGGATTCAGCTTGCTTTAAGCCTGGAGAAGAACAGTATTTATGTGGTGTTTGATTATTTGGATCTTCTTTTTCTCCTTAGTTAGTACTGAAAGTTTGTGTTAACTGGCAATACATTAAGTAAAAAATTTCCCAAGCCAAGACCATTTTGCCTGTGATACGTTACACACCTTAGACAAGCAGAAAACAAACAAATCCTACACGAGGTAAGAATGCACAACATGCAACAGCACCTAAGGTATTTGACAGTGTAACCACATTAATAACGGAGATAATATCCTTTTAAAAATCTAAACAGTCCATAACTTTCACTCATGCTAACTGTAACTCTATTCAGTAACAGTTTTGAAGGCATGGTTGATCAATGGAATGATGACAGGAGACAATCCTTCTATGCAGGTTGGTTCACTTGACTTCAAGTACTGTTCTGCATTAGCAACGTAACACTTTGAGAAGGGAAATCACATAATGGTTCAAACTGAGAATACTATCTAAAATTAATATACAAAATATGGAAAGTAGAAAGAAGCAATATGGCAATTTACAGATACATGTTCATGAGGGAAAAGACTGCGTTTTTCCTACAATATCTTTCTGTAGAGAATTCCATAATCCTACCTAAAACTCTACATTTAATTACCATTGCATAGAATCATAGAATGGCTTGGGGTGGAAGGACTTAAAAATCACCTAACTCCAATCCCTCTGCCACATACAAGGATGCCACCCACTACATCAGGTTGGCCAAGGCCCCATCCAGCTTGGCCTTGAACACCTCCAGGGGTGGGGCACCCACAGCTTCTCCTGTACCAGTGCCTCACCACCCTTACAGTAGAGAATTTTCTCCCAATGTCCAGTCTAAATCTATCCTTTTTTAGTTTAAGACCATACCCTCTTGTCCTATCATTTGCTTATCTGAGCAAAATGTTGCTTTCCATCTTTCTTATAAGCCCACTTCAAGTATTAAAAGTCCACCATGAGGTTTCCCTGGAGTCTTCTCTTCTTCAGCCTTAACTTCCCCAGCTCTCTCAACCTTTCTTCATAGGAGAAGTGCTCCAGGCCTCTGATCAACCTCATAGCCCTCCTCTGGACCCGCTCTAGCAGACCCACATCCTTCTTGTGCTGGGGGCCCCAGACTTGGACACAGTACTGAAAGTGGGGTCTCACAAAGGCAGAGCAGAGGGGGACAATTACTCTCCTCAACCCGCTGCTAGTCACCCCTCTGTTGATGCAGCAGCCCAGGATCAAGTTGGCCTTCTGGGCTGCAAGCATGCACTGCTGGCTCATGTCAAGCTTTTCATCCACCAGAACCACCAAGTCCTTCTCCAGAGGGCTGCTCTTAAGTTCTTCTCCCAGTTTGTGCTCTTGTTTGGGATTGCCCCAACCCATTCTATCACAAAGCCATTCTCTTGTATGTAGACAAATATCATATTGAAGTCAATGTTCAAATGTCACTGAAAGACACTTTAGACTGCTGATGGAGGAAACCTGGCAAAATGTCTTAATTGTTGAGACATATTTCTTGTTTTTAAGTAATTCATGATTTGTTTTTTAAAGGTAAAAAATCTTTTATAGCATTAAAATAACAACAGATTTATTTGTGAAGTGGGGTATTTGCCAGGAATTAATAAATTACAGTGAATAATTCAATTACAGTGAAGCTTTATGATTTGCATACAGAACTGCAAAGCAGAATTCAACACTGTATATAATGATCTGAGATCCTAAGTGTCTTTAGTTGAATGGCATAAGGGTTAGTAGCTTTAGGTGTTTCTATATACTCACTAAAACAGATGTCCACAGAGTTTATTCATTTATTTTTAAATAGCAAAACACAAACTACAATTTTTGTGGTTTTAATTATTCATTATCTTTTACCACTGCAATTCTCAAATCCACGATCACTGCTTGTAATTACTTCCAGCATTTCCACCTGCTTCCACTGTCAGCTGCCCTTACATTACGCTTATTAAGCATTAACAAAAGAGCCCCTAGTATCCCACAGGCCGTTATGTCTCACTGGTCTGTGCTTGTTCCAAATGACTTTGCTGTAATGAAACCAGAGATACACAATGGTGCCTTTTGCCCAGGTCCAGCTGGCTTACTTTTGACTCACTTCTCTGTGTGCATTCCTATCATCACGATGCTAAAAGAATGAACATTTTCATGTAAAAACTTCACAGATTTCCCATAGGTAAAAAAAAATAATTATTTACATAGCAACTGTCATGCATTAGTAAACATACAGATATTTCCTTTACAAACATTTAAAAAAAATCTCAAAAGAGAAATATTTTTCAAAGATGAAAGAAAATTTAATGCCAAACTATCAATCATTTTGATTCTATAATGAAAATCTATTGCTACAGTTTTGTATTTGAAATTGTGTTTATTAAAGGCTTGCATTAAACAGATTTTGGAGTCCACTATATGCATTTCATTTAACTTCATTGCAGTTTCAATATTGAAAAAGAAACAGTAATATCTTTTTAGAGATCCCAAATAAAGAAAAAGCTGTTGCTTAGCTGACACTGTCAGTGAGGAATGACTCCAAATGAGGAAGCAGGCATATATTCAAAGAAAGAAAAAAGATTCCCTCAAGGAAAAATGCACTGGTTCATAAAATACTTACGATTTTGTCATTTTGTCCTTTAGAAACTATCAGTCTGGCAACCATGAACATGGAAAAACTTTTGAATATAAAGTCTTACAGTAGCATTGTACGAAGTCCCTGCATCAATAAAGTGATTGCTATTCTGCATAAACCATGGGACAGGAGGATAACTTTCACCAATCAGGACTACTAAGTCTGAATGTTTTGAGAAGCCTATACAGCCATTGATAAATGCTTGACTTTTCAAACACAAGAGCTTTGATAAAGATATATGGAGATATTTCATTTTTAATATCATAAATGTTAACAATTGGAAAAGACAAATTATTTCTGTACTTCAGTAACAAACTGTTCATGAAACTCAAAGTGGGCAAGACTGTCCAGCCAAAGCACGGTAATGGGAATCGGTCCAGGCGTTGATAGCTTACCTAGCTAATTTTCAAGTTCTACAATGCACAAGCAGCCCAGTATCACATTTCTGGCATACCAACGGCAAAGCAGTTTAGACCTAGAGCCCTTTGGCTAGTAGCTTGAAACTGCATAAGAAAATGAACACTAAAAAACAGTCATGTGTCCCCCTCTCTCCCTTCTTTTAACGCAGTCTTCCTTTCCTTTAGCAATTAAAGTTTAGTTAAATTCAACTATACGTAATAGAACAAACATAAAAATAAAGACGTAAAAGATTTGGAAACAATGAGGTTTACACCATTGTTTAAGTTAAGCAAGCGTGAAATCCCCTAGTGTTCTGATGCAATTCCCTGAAGATGTCTGTTCTCAGTTAATATTAAAAAATGCACACAGGGCAACCGTCACATACTAAAAACAGAGACTTGAACTACAAAACACTAAACTTATATAAAATCTTTATAAAATACATTCATAATCTAAGACTGTGTTTCAAAATCAAAAGAATATTTAAAAGTAATAATAAGTGATTCACAGAAATTTTAAAGTCCTACTTTCTTGATATTACAAGACAGGTAAATTAAGTATCACCTAGAAATTCAATGGATAGTAAAAATAAATACATTAGAAAACCTACTGCATTGCAGGCACTTACACACATTTTAAGACAGCACAATAGCAGGAACTACAGTCCCATAACAAAGAATTATAACCAAAAACAAGGTGCAGAGAAAGGCAAAAATGAAAATTAGAAACCACAGTACTATACCAATGGGACAAAGCTAAACAGAAGTTATAAAGTAACAATTAACATTCCTGACAGCATTACAAAAATAAGTCCACATGTCCCACCTGCCCCTTTTCCCCCCTCAAATATATATATATGAAATTGTCTCTTGAATCTATTTTGAAAATGAGACTAAAAGACAAAAAGTCGAGTTATTAAAATTCATATTAGACCACTCTTTCAGATAGGTACTAGTAAAAATATGCAAGTTTCTACATCATCCTATAATGATTATATTAAGATTTCACCCAGAAACTAAGGGCTTTATTACATAACTTCCATGTAAGTCAAGCATATACTGAAGTCTTTTATTATTTTTTTATTGTTATTTATCACATAATTAAAAATATTTGTGTTCTCATTAAACATAGTTTAGACTAAAGGACATATCACAAAATGTCCTACTTGATGTTCTGCAAGCTAGAAGTGTTCAACATGCTTTTAAAACATCAGCAATACTAAGAGAAGATTAGGAAGAAAACAGTACCCCAAAAAATAGACAGGACAAACAAGAAAAAAAGCCCAGTTGTACTAATACCATCACACCAGTCAGAGGAGTAAGGAGGATCATCATTGAATATGTCATTAAACTGAGGACAAGTTCACATTTAAAAAGGAAAATCGAACTAAGCTCACTAAAGAGACATAAAATGGTATAAAATAGGGCTAGACAAACTGAAAAACATTTGGACTAAATGTTAAGAGTTTGAATAACATACTTAAACACATCAGAGATGAGGTTACAGTGGTGTTTTGGCACTTTGGTGTTAAAGAATTTAAAAGAGAAAAGGAAAGAAATAAATAAGCATAAGCTGTCAAACAAGATTGGAGAACAAAGTACAGGGAGACAAGTTTTATCCTCTTGACTATGAAAAATATGTTCCAAAAGGAAAAAAATAGTTATGCGCAGCAAAAGTGAAAGGGAGATCTATGATTCACCATAAAGATAAAAGAAGCATCTGCTGGCAGAATTTGGAAGAGATAAACACAAATCCCTGAAACAAGTTCAAGCGCTCCAATGAGAGAAAAAACTTGAACATCAGAATCTTAAGTGAGGTCAACTGGAGACCTAAATTCACCGTCTGAAGCTTTCTGGTAGAAAGAACTGTGGGGTCCTGCATGAATGTCAGGTGGAACTTTAGAACAGTTTGAAGACACTGTTAATTTAACTATCTAGATATGAGATATGTAATTTTTGACAGTAAAGCTCTAGGCAATACAGTCAATGAAATCCAGAAAACTATTCAGCTAACTACGTGTAGGCCCGTATTTTATGAAAAAGCACATGGGTGTCCAATTTATGTAATTAGACCTTATACCACTAATCACAACCCTCTGGGCCCAGCTGTTCAGCCAGTTTTCAATCCACCTCACTGCCTGCTCATCCAGCTCATGCTTCGACAGCTCCTTTCTGAGGATCTTATTGTAGACAGTGTCAAAAGCCTTCCTGAAGTCAAGGTAGACAATATCATCCGCTGCTGTTCTACCATCTGTCAAGTTAGTCCTTTTGTCATAGAAGGTTATCAGGTTGGTCAAGCATGACTTCTGTGTGGTAAAGCCATGCTAACTACTCCTGATCACCTTCACTACCTGCAAATGCCTGGGAATGGTTTCCAGGATTAGCTGTTCTGTCACCTTCCCAGGGATCGTGGTGAAGCTGAGAGGTAGCTCCCTGAATCTCCACCTTGCCCTTCTTGAAGATAGGAGTGACATTTGCTTTTCTCCAGTCTTTAGGCACTTTCCTAGTCACCATGATCAAAGATTATAAAGAACAGCCTTGCAATGACATCAGCCAGCTCCCTTAGTGAATGCATCCCATCAGGTCCTATGGATTTCTGTAAGCTCAGTTTGCTTAAGTATTCCCTGACCTGATCCTTTTCCCCCAAGGATAAATGTTCCTTCCTCTAGCCTTTCTCTCTCGTTTCTAGGACCTGGGAATGCTGAAGGCTGATCTTGATAGCAAAAACTAAAATGAAGAAGGCATTCAGCATCTCAGCTTCTCCCATGTCCTGTGACTCCAGGGCCCCTGCCCCACTGAGCTACAGGCCCTCATTTTCCCTGGTCTTCCTTCTGTCATTTATGCACTTACATAAGCCCTTCTTGTTCCCGTTGATATCCCTCATCAGATGTAGTTCCAGTTGGCCTTTGACTTTCACCGCAAGAGAGTGAGTTTCTGCATGCACAGGCAGAATCTCTGTATTCCTCCCAGATTATAAACAACATAGAGGCAGATGAGGTATTATAGTTAGAACTCCTGAAACATAAAGCCCCATTACATTTTTCTGTATGCTTCTCCTTCAGAAAAGATCTTTTTATGTCCAAGGATGGCAGTTGTATTTGTTTGTCCGTTGCCTTTTCCCACATAGAATCTGAGTACTAGACTTCAAATTTGCAAATTAAAAGCAAAACTTCAGAACAAAACTTCAGAAAACTATGATGGTTGCAAAACAAGGAATAGCTATAAAGCCAATAATTTAAAACAGAAAAAAAAAAAAAAAAAAAGTATTTTGTTCAAATGCAGTGGTTGTTGCTACACTGGATTTTGGTTTCCTTATGAAAAATGATTCTGTGGAATTTCTTGTTATATGCTTGAGTAAATGTCTCCTAAAAAATGTCTCCTATTTTTTCCTAAATAATTAATTTTTCAAAGTAAATCTTAAAAAGGGTGACAGTTATGTTACTCACTGTTTTTAGAGTAGCATTTTTGCCTGTCTTTTACTACAGTGCAATATAAAGGAAACTCAGCCGAGGCTTGTATAATTCTCTCTAAAGCTTTTCAGTCACATGAAATACCGAGACTATAGTTTATTGCTATATATAAATAAAAGCAATGACGACACAAACATTTTACTTAATATTGAATATTGTATTTCCAGTTGCT
Organism: Anas platyrhynchos; assembly: GCF_047663525.1. Lineage (NCBI taxonomy): Eukaryota > Metazoa > Chordata > Aves > Anseriformes > Anatidae > Anas > Anas platyrhynchos. Next base: position 182,940,827 of record NC_092587.1, read on the forward strand.
CAGCCCTTCCAAGTATGCCTACAGTAAACTTCTCTACCCAGCTGTTTAGTCAGTTTCCAGAACTTCTAACAGATCTTCTGAGATACTCTTCAGTTTCAAGATCACTGCTCTTCTAGATGTTGCTCCCAATCATTTTACAAGTTTGTATTTTTCTATCTTATTCCTCAGCTTAACCCAAGTGATAAGTATATTTCAATATAGCTGTTAGCGAAAGCAAACTTTTAAATGAAGTTCCTCTAAGAACAGCCATACTACAATGAAAACTTTGTAGAAGAACACTCAGGAGTAAAGGCCGACAGAGGTAATATGATAGAGAGATGTTCACAATGATTCAAATGAAGTCTTTAACAATGACACCTTCATGACCAACTTGAGACAGTCCAAAAATGCATTGCCATTGGAACAAGCAGTCTTATCCTCTTCTCTCTGGCCATGAATTCCTTGTATTCTCTTACTTCGGATGAGTGCCTCATCATGACTGCAAAAGTGTTAATGTTGACTGCAAGATCAAAGTCAAAAACATTTTTCAACAGCAGGAAAGCATCAGACTGACTTGAATTTTCAGTAAAATTTCATTATTCATCAACATATAAAGCTGAAAAATAGGTGAGAAAATTCTTAGCAAATCTTTTCAAACAATATTTATTTTTGTTTTTGTTTTGGGTTTGCTTTTCATTATAAATGCAATCTTTAAGTGTATTAACGTCTCTGACCAGATTTAACTTCTCTGACCAGATTTAGCTCATTTCTCAGTTTGGGTCAACTGACTGGAGTTCTGCTTTCTCTGCAATGACTACTCCAGCCTACGCATACCATTTAGTTATGACAGGGGTCAGCAGATGGCACTATTACACATTTTTTAATACTATGCTTTTTTCTAGTAAATTTTTATTTTAACAGAAACCTTTCCTGATTTGCTGTGTACATGTGAAGTGTGCTTTCAAAAGAGAGGATCAATTTCAGAACAACAACTAAAGCCCTGTACTGAAGTTCAGGCTGCAGTTTATGAAAAAATCTGCTTGTATAACTTCTAATAATTACTTCTACTTCAAGGTTACTGTGCGTGGAACACAAATTATGGCTAGCATACACCTAAACTCATACCATGCTTTCTCTCTAATAAGAAACAGACATGAAATCCCCAATAATTATCACTGTAATGAAGCAAGTCATAAGCAAGTCATATACATCAAACTCCAGCATTCCGCTGTAAAATGGAATATCTAGCAGACTCTTGAACTTTCATTAGAGAAAACAAAAGGAAAGCTAAAGGTTACCCACATTCACTTGCAATCATCCAATTCACCCTTTCTTCCCTATAAATTAACAGAGTAATTATTACATCGTTATTTACACCAGCACGATTTCAGCTTTTCCCCTAGATTATATTCAGGAAAGTCACTCTGAGGAAAAAAAAACACTCTGAGAAAGGGTTTTAGATTAAAAGTAAAGAAGAAAGAGGAGAGAAAAATACCTAAAACTTTCACTTTTTTTTTTTTTTGAAGTGAGACACCAAGAACTTATACTGTCTTCCACACATGCACCATAAACTTACCTAGTTAAAACATTACCTGTACATGTAATCCAAACAGTTTGACAGTATTTTTTTATTGAACGATATTATTCATTCTTGTTTACTATACACATTCTGACCTTGAAATTTCAGGCTACTCAACTACTGTGGATGAATTCAGCTCTTCCATACTGCTAGTTTACTACCAACATGCATGTAATTTCCACTTAAGAAACGGACATTAAAGGTGTGCTCTAATTCAATATCTTGTAAACAGATAGAAATGCATGTTCTTGCTATTTATGCAACACCTTTTCCTGCAACAAAGAAATAAATCAGAGAAGGTATTTGAACAAAATAGAACACTTTAAACCTCACCAGACCACAATTCCCTTCATCCTTGCTCTTACAGCCCTCCACTCCTCCAACTACTTTCATGCCTGTTCAGTCTTCTGTAATCCCCATGACATTACCTGCGGTAATCATCTCTCCTCCACTGCTAGATGATACACAAAGGGAATTCAGAGTTGCAAAAGGGATTAAGTTATTGCTTCGTAGCTTGCTTCATTCCCAGAAACAGTCAGAAACTGGGGGTGGTTGGAACAATGATGCTTTGGTAGAGGACAACAGAGATTTCAGGATGATACTGACGTTAAAGCTGACGGTAATGGCTAGAACGACACCAGGATGAAGAGGTGTGATCATTGACCTGTGGAGACCATGGCAAATTGATGGGATGATGTGAAGCAACCTACTTCTCCGGGCTAACTGTGCTGCTCTCTGTTCCCTATCCTCTCAAGTACTCATTCATCCTATCCTCTCAGGTTTTCTTTCCTGCTCTAATTACTAAAGAAGAATTTGCAGAAGTGAGGAATTTGCAGAAGCAGCACAGGAACTCACTCAGGAGATGCATCTTGTCAGGTTTAGCCATACAGTCTCTCTTTTCTTCAGCTACTGTTTTGTTCTAGATTGAGGAAGTACCTGGAAGTAAATCAACAGAGGACCAAGTCCACAGCCAATGTTGTAATGACCTCACCAGTTAAACCTGCCTTGTCTGGCCAACAGAGTTATGGCAGACACTCAAATCATCAACTTACACTTCCATGCCTTCACGGAACTTATATTAACTGAGCAGACCACAGCTAGAGTAAGGTCTGTCAAGTCAGATGATATTTTGAATCCCACTGAATAATCTAATATATCTGGTAATGAATTAACTTCAAATATAATTACCATTTTCATATAAACTAGGTTTCTCAGTTTTCACCTGAGGTAAAAGCTAGTATTCAGAACTGACAGTACTAAGATAGTAATCTCTGACTTCTAGGCCATTTTTAATGACCTCTTTTTGTCAGTACACTACTGTATACAATTGTTTTCCTTCAAAACCTCAATAAAGTTTACAAGACTTGCACAGACGCCTTGTAAAGTATTTCAGATACTAGGAACTCAAAGCAAAATGATCAAACATATTATGTGGTTTTAAAACCAAAGCCATACTTTACAGAATTAATTTGAAGTAAATATAAATACAACCTATCTTTCAGTATAGTAAAATTTTTTTTGTATAAAAGATATATCCATAAGTGATTTAAGAAGCAAACTTTCTAGTTCACATTTGAAATTCAAGCAGACATTTCAATCTCAAACATTTTCTTGAACACGGCATACTTTTCTGACTTCTATATTAGTATAATGTCTAAACATTTCTAATAGCTTAAAATTAAAAAAAAAAATTATCCTCTAATGAAAATTCTGGGTCAGACTATGAGCAATTAAGCATTCATAACTTTTCTCCTCAGTTTTATTTCAGTTCACAAAAACTACAGGGACTGTGTTGGCCATTTCTTCTCTTAGTTGATTTTTTTCTGATAGAATAAGGCCTTCCAAGAGTGATATAAATCTTTCATTAAGTATTTATTTCAATGTTGGAATAAACTAATTACATTCTCCTTTGATCACGATTTCTGCTTTCAATTCCAAATTCCTGAAAATTGCACTTACAAAACAGTCTGTACCAGTTATTTGAAGTGGACTTGCCTTTTTTCAATTTGGATGGGAAAAAAAAAGGATTAAAATTAAGTTATTAAAACATACAAGAGTTAACTGAATTTCAGAAGCAAAACAAAAGAAATAAGTTTACTTATTTCTCTTAAAATCTTCTGCAGTTTCTCTTGGATTGATAAGTAATTTCATAGTCATTTGCTTTTCCTCATCTACCTAATCTAAGAACTTAAATTTATGTCTTTAATCAACTATGATAGCTGAACTATGCTAAGTTCAAATGAATGTACCAAAATGAAGCAGCAGCAGGGAGAAAGTAGTCTGCAACAAGTAGTCTCACTGTCAATTTTAACTGTCATGTCTATGGTCAATGTGAGAAGACACTATGATTTCTGACTGCAATAAAATGCATCTAAAATCAGTATTTCTCGATAGGCCTTTTATAAAATTTTGCATGTTCTTGAAGATTTTACGACTCGATGAAAACCATCATCTTTAGCTATCAAGTATGATTCTAACTAATAACACAATTGAAAGGTGAATTTAAGAAAATTCTCTGAAAGGAGAGAAAGAATACCATCTCAGAATGCAAGACAGGAGAAAAGTGTTCCTCCAATCACACATGCATTTTTTTTTTCATCATGAAAATTGGATTAAAAATAGATTTTCATAGCTAGATGCAACATAAATTCCGAAGTGAGATGCTTATTTGGCATAAAACATGAAAGATAAGTCCATTTTATGACAGTCTAAAGAAACAAAAGTTCAAAACAACTTGAATGAAAGGATGACTCAATTATTGACCTAAAACACAAAGAATGATTTAAAATTACATTTTTATGTTTTGTCTCCTGTAACTTTACTTCCAATTTTGTAATGTAGTACTTTAATTTCCTAAAAGGAGTTTCTCATGCTTTTATTCATTTTCTTAGTAAGCAAAGTTTGGCAGGTATAGGTCATATAACTCCCCAGGAAAATAACACAGCAGCATTTGCTCTATAAGCAAGCATTATTTCTCATTGCAGACCCATTTTAGGACAAGATATGGATATTTTTTTCCTATCCAGTGACAACAGCCAGTGTGAGCACTTCTAAATGCAAAGTCACTAGAAAGGTTGTCCTTAACTTTACTTGGGTAAGCAGGAGACAGTGAAAAGAAGTGCACAGATTTCTAATTGACATAGAGTAGAGTCAAGTGAATTCCCCTTTATTACTTAGGTATTAAATCAGATACTAAGGATATTAATATATATGAATATATGAAATATTAAAGCAGATAAAATTGTTGAGTCATTTCTCTAAAAAAAACTACAAAAATGCTACATTTAATGTACTGTGTATAGAAGGGATTAGCACAATTTACCTCCTCCTCCACAAGATGCAGAATTGTGATAGCTTAAAAATAAGTGAATTTATGTACTTGGCTCTCCTATTTCTGCTAAAAACTGGAATAAAAATACCTTTAAAAAAATAAAAAAATAAAGCTTCTGTCCTGCAAGTATTGCACAGAGACTTAGTACCTTGCTAGGTCTTCCTTCTTTTTCCTCTCTCCTGGACACCTACTATTTGTCCTTTCAGTAAGAAAGAAGATAGAAGAAGCTTATGCTTGCCTGCGACAGCAACACAAGTCTGTTTCTGAGAAGACCTAAAAATGCTGTGCCCTGAAGGATCATTATCAAGACTTCCAGCAGAGTAAGATTCCCTCTGTATAAAGTAGCACTGTAATTGCTCAAGTGACAGACAAAACCTACCACCATACACTGTAACAGAATCTTCTGTTGTTTTTTCCCTAGTATTTGTTGCAACAAAAGGATCCTTTCCATTGTTGCAAATTATCTGCTTGTGTTTATGTGATTAGTAAACATTTTGCTTTATTGCAGTTGTTCAAGGAGGACTGCTCACGAACTCAGACCACCAAAACTGTGAACATGACAGAAAAATTATTCCTATTTTAAGAGAGCCTGACCTACATTTCAGCGAGAAGACTAGACAAGAATGTCATACTTGAGACTACAAGAGAACTTTTCTAAGTCACGTATCTAAGTCACTCAGTTCAATTCTTTGTATGTAGAACAGCTTAAATCTTCACAAAAATATTCAAATGTTTTCTAAAGAAACAATTATTAAAACTAAACTTATTTAAAATTATATTTGAAATAATTACATAAGATTAGATCTTATGCAAATACACTGCAGCAATGCTATAATTAAGTAGTGCACCTGAAATTTTACAGATAAATGTAACAAAACAGACGAAAGTAATTGGTTAACTGCCACAGTCTGTTGAAGCTAAGCCAGCTCTTGACACAGGGTCTCTTTGGGGATTAAGAGAAATGTTTTGAAAAAATACCCAACTTCATTTATTGTTAAATTTATTACTATTTTGCTCTAGATCATTAGCTCATTTCAGAAGTTTGAAAGAGGTGATAAGCAAAAATAACTCCCTCTTTTCCCACCTCACTTTTTAATACATGACTATAAATGTTTATGTAGATCTGATAGTTCTACTGTCATGAAAAACCAGGAAGTCAACTTAGTCACCAACCACATGCACTATTTTAAGTCAGTTTTATATGCAAAGCTGATTTTGACGAACTCTAATCAGTACACTACGAATTAAAAATATTTACCAACATAATCAGTTCTAAACTAGTAGGCTTTGCTGCTCACAGACAGAAAGGCAGAATCAAATTCAAATATATGACTTCATTTGGAGGCAAATCAGAATATCTTAACAGCTACCAAGCATTGAACTTTCCTTTATGAAACGTAATTGAAAAAGGCACACAGTGGAGGAAGACGCACTGACTGTCTAAATACAATTAATATGATTCAGATGCTGAAAATACACACTTATTCCTCTAATAAATCATTTTGATTTAATATTAATTATGAACTAATTTCATGAAAAGTTCTTATCAGACTTAGAAAGGACTGGATGTGCGGTCCATCCCCAAAGCCACACGCACACATAAAAAAACTTTTTCAGCAAAGTATACCAGGTCACTAAATCGTTATATTCAGCTTGGCTCTGATTTCCTAAGTCACACAGTTAAATAAGATTCTAGGTTTGCTTTTCAAAGCCATCAACATCTGAAAAAAGGCATGGGACCATTAGAATTCCCCGTGGCTTCTGTCTAGGGTTTTAGTTAGGCATAGTCATTTAAGCAGGGAAATTACATTTTAAAATATTTGAAAATAAAAGCTATTCTTCTGTAAAACATAATGTCTGTTTGACAGCAGGCTTACCGTGAGCCAGTAGTGTGCCCTAGCAGCCATGAGGGCAAACCATGTTTTGAGGTGCATTAAACACAGCATAGTTGGCTGGTCAAATAGTGATTTTCCTGATATATTTAGCATTGGCACGGCCTCACCTGGAATACTGTGTGCAGTTTTAGGCCCCACAATATAAAAAGGATGTTAAGGTACCTGAATGCCACAAAAGAAGGGCAACAAAACTGGCAAATGGGCAGGAAGGCATGTCCTTTGAGAAGAGGCTGAGGACCCTTGGGTTGTCCAGTCTAGAGGAAAGGAGGCCAAGAGGCAACCTCCCTGCTCTCTGCAATTCCCTGAGCAAGGGAAGCACAGAAAGAGGTGCTCCCTGGTCACTGATGGCAGGACTCATGGGAACAGCACAGAGCTGCACCAGGGGAGCGTCAGACTAGACAAGAGAAAAAATTTATTTGCAGTTAAGGTGGTCAGACACTGGGACTGGCCTCCTGGAGAGGTGGTTGGTGCCCCATGGCCATCAGCGTTCAAGAGGCATTTGGACAGTGCTCTTGTTAACATGCTTTAACTTTTGGTTAGCCTTGAGGTCAGGCAATTGGACTGGATGATCGTTGATGGTCCCTTCCAACTGACCTATTCTATTCTAATTCTCATGCTTTGGAAAACTGCTATAATGACTGTTGAAACTACCATTTCATTTCACCTAGAAATATTTGTTGTTTGAATTATTTAAATGAATATTACTATTACATTTTGTAGTAGACTGACATTAAAACTGATAAACCATGGACTTAGCATCATCCATCTATTGTGACAGGCCTCCTATCAGAACATATCAGACAAAACTGACCTTTCTCTGTGTGGAAAAGGGGTGTGATTGCATTCAACTGGACATTCTTGACTCTTCTTCTGGAAGACCTTCAGCTACCTTACAAGGGGGTTATTTCATACTTGTTTCAGCATGTTTCTACTCTATATCCTACCACTGCTCTGGAAATAGCCTGGCTAACCAGCATAATAACCATTATGCTTTTGGGTTCTTTCTGGCAACATTTTTTTTTTCAGTATGAGAGTGTGATTCACAAACTGAAGAGCATCCACATTGCTCTGTATAACTTTGTAGATCACTACAGACATCCTTTCTGTTGACTGCTTTCTGCGAAGTTCATAGAAAATAACCATACCTGTGGAAAATAACCTTTCAATCCACACATACATATTTCCAGAACAAATTCCAGAAGTACAACTAAGCCAAAGAAAAGACGATGCAAATATTTGAGATAAAGGATTGGAACAGAGTTTTCAAGCATGATTGCCATCAACAAGCTTCCTGTTTTCTTTCCTCCATGAGTAAAGGACTTCATTTATGCAAATAGCATTATTAGTGAAGCAGACCATTCTCTTTGAGAGTTCTCAATAGAACATCCATGACAGAAGGAACGATATTCAAAGCAACCTTTGACATTTCTATTAGGAAGGATTTGATTAAGAAAATATGCATCATAGAATTCAAGAACTCCAGAATCACAAGGGTCTAGACATAATGCAAGACTTTTTTTTTGCTTTAATAATGAAACAGCTATGGAAAAGAGCTCTGCTGTAACCAGACAAATTTCATGGAAAATAAATCTGCTAATAAGTATGTACTAGTTTCGTACACAAAATAGGGATTAACCTATTTTCTCTATGCACCATCTGGATGCTCAGTAAATGAAAATGTCTCTTTTCACCTGCTACGGGATTTAGACGCTTAATCATATTGTGCTCAGATCTGCATTAGATATGTTGAAATGCATAACCCAGTGCATTAAAACTCAGAGCTATTCTGCACTTGTCATATTCCAGCATACATTCCTGCTTTTCTCAAGAGCTGAGCATTACAAGAATCAAAGCTTTATAAAAAAAATAAATAATAATAATTCATCACATAAATTGTAGAAACAAATACAGAAAGAAAAGGATCAAGAAATGGACTATGTAGCTAACAGTGTTTTTATTTGGTTAGCTATTTTGTTTATGTTCAGGTTTTAGCTAGCTCAAAACTTCATGAAGTAAATGGCCTGAATTGAGATGCACATTTCAAGAGACTGTGAAGTCTAACAACGGCTTTTAAGATAATCACCAAAGAACTCTGCTAGGTTTGCAGAATAATTTATGTTGATCTGTAAAGCACCAGCACAGAACTTAATAGTACTCTATTTTCGCACAAGTACTGCCACAAAAACAAACAACAACAACAACAAACACTAAGAGTTTATTTGATTGTATTTCTTTGTCAGCTCTCCTCCACATAGGAGGCACCAACCACTAACCTGCCTCTTTTTCAAAAGGACTAGTTATCGTAGATGAGCTTCACTGTTAGTGAAGAAGAGCTGACACCCACAACAGATATCACAGCACCTACCTCTGCTAAATTTTCTTGAGGTAGACTAAAAACTATGTGAGCAATTACATCTCTTGTGATGTATTTGGAATTCAAGAAGCATCCCACAAGGGTTTATGTTTCAATTACTGTCCACTCTATACAAGAAAAGGAAAAATGCACAGCAGGACAGAATCTTCTCTGCTGGCCGTGACTGTAAAGATTCTCTTTCAAACTCCCCTGAACTTTAAATACATTAGTCAGATAAGCATCTTGCACAATCTTGCCAGCATTTGTACAGAAATAATCTGTTACAGCTGAAAGCCTATCACAGTTGGCAAGTTTATGAAGCATAGAGTTGCTATCAGATAGAGACTCCCCACCAGATTAAAACTGTTCTAAGCTGTTGTGTTTACAAGACTGCTGTTGTGCTTACTACCTACATTATTTCATAGGTAGAACCTAGATGTGTCTCCTGAGCAGTGCTCATTAAAAGAAATTATGCCCCATCTTCATACTTTTGGTAACCGCAGTGGCATAACAAGGTAGAAATGATTAAATCCTTTACCAAGCTATAACATATTCATCAAGGCACAGATAACTACCCAGCTATAATGAATCAGATGCACAATCGGGATGAAAGATATGTAAATACCCGTGTAGATCCTGCACAGTCCAAAATGTCACAAGCATCTGGCCAAAAGAGTAGTTTGAAGGACTTAACTGAAAAATAGCTTGACTGAGTACAACTTATCAGATAACTTTTGAGCCTCTGCAAGCAAGCACCCAGATGACAGAAAAGATAGACCTCCTTGACCAGAAGCACTCTATGCTTCTGTAGGAAATGTACTTCAGCAAAAGGAGGCAGAGGCAAAACAGCTCACCCAATAAATGGTACAGCAAATAGTGTGTTAGAAGACTTAGCCTCTCAAAATGGAAAACTATATTCAACCAGGAAAAGACTATTAGCTTTGGTGATATTGCAATGTGAGCTGTGTGCTGCCTCACTGCTCACCATACTACTCAGAACAGACACAGTTGGAGTGACTGTTCGGGTATACATAATTTGAAATGTGATCCCTGGGAGAGGGAGGGGGACCACTATCAAAATATTGAGAGCTAATGCAATTTTTTTCATCAATGGCATTCTTACCTGAACACTATAAATAGAATGTATATTTAACTGTATTTTATTCATTCAGGATCATCAGTCCGTTGTAAAAACATTTAAAGAAATTAGGATGCACACATACCCCATGTATGTATGACCCTATAAAATGATACAGAGATAAAGTAATGCATTTCTTGAATAACTAGCTTTAGAATTTGATTTAAATTTTACTAAAAAAATACAAACAAACCGAAAAAGATGATAATGATCCACTCTACATCCATTTATGGTGAAAATTCCTAAGCTGACTTGACTGTAATAGATTACAAAAGTTCCAACAGAAACGTACAAAATAAGACTTCAAGTATTGAGCAACACCGATATATTTCATCTAACAGAGGCCTAGATATTGCCAGAGAACAGCCAACTTTGTCATTTCTAAACTAAATGGTAGAACAAAACTTTAGAATGAAACACTAGACTTCTGTTAATATTAAATGCACATTATTTTGTGTGTATTTGATAATATTTTCAAATATGAAGGTCCTAACTTGGCTTCCCTTAATGTGGTCTTATTTTAAAGTAGATGACGAACCAGATAAAGAAGTTATACAACAGCAAACAACAAATAACTATCATCCACAATTCGATATAATAAAACGTTCTTTTAATGACACGTCAGCTAAACATTAACTGAAACAAATTTCTGGCCTGTGCTTAGCAAGTCTATTTAATTTTAGCTTAGCATACTGATTGTTTAGACATGAGGTGTTAAGCTGCCTAAATCAGACTGCATGCAAACGATGTCAGATTATTTATTTATTCACTTATTAAACTAGCCAGATCTCTCAAGTACTCTACAATTGTAAAAATTAAATTCATAAAAAGCTCTAAACCATGCTATTTATAGTGGATATTTTATAGACCTATCCATCAATGAACAGATCACTATGCAGTAGAGAGTCAGGACTGTCCCTGCAGGATTTCTCTGCTCTGGTGTGAGTTGCCCACGGGCTGCAGCCTCTCAGAGGCATTGCTGCTCTAGCTGGGTTACCCATGGGACACAATCTCCTCACAAGTGTATATAGTTGGGGACAAATAGTTATACATATACTTGAGGCAAAGTTTACTTCTGCAATTTTTAGCAAAACAGGAATGCTTGAGACAGATCTCAAAACGTATCAGACCCACTTTGGATTTAGACATGGTTACATAGGAAGAAAGATTTCAAAGATACATTCTCAACTGTACCTTAATAATTTCATATTTTATGAAGCACATGCTTCAAGATTTGGTGAGAAAGAGCAAAAAGTCATCTTTACTCAGTTATAATGTAGTTGCAAATGTTTCAGTCAAAGAGTCAAAAAGTAAAATTCTCCAAATATGATAATCATGACAATCAAGTCAAATCAGTTGCTTTCAGAAATGATCAGGAAGTACAAAGACATCCACTTCAAAGTAAAATCTGGGAAAAACAAAAAACAAAACAAAACAAAACAAAACAAAAAAAAAAACCCACAACATATAGATACATGAACTAGTGGAAATCTTCTTTATATCTTTTAAATACCACCCTCTATTTATTTATTTATTTGTGTGTGTGCATGCACTTAAACTTTGCCTTTAAATTTAATTAATTTATTCAGGTACTGTAAAAGCCAGATATCCATGCTTTCAAAAAATCAAACTCCCCAATGTAAACATGGCTTCTATACAATGGGAAGCTCTTGCCTGCTCACTTGTAACATTTTGCAACAGAAGTGTTACTTTTTCATAAATAAAATGTCATTCAGATGGAGCCCAGGGAACTTTTTAATTAACTAGTCAAAATCTGCAAGTCACTGTAGACAAACAATTTACAAATAAAAGCAGATTTTCAAATAATTGCAGCATTTTTGCATTAAAAAATTTCTCAAAAAATAGTCTACTTGCAAATTTATTGTATTGGTTTTTGACAGGAGCCACAGTTAACATGGAAGCTTGTCCCAGAGAAAGAGAGGAGGATTTTGAGGAAGGGTTTTGATCCATAGTAAAGTCTCAAATGGTTGAGAACAGCAAATTCAGTCTGTACTTCAGCATTACTCCTAGCATCATTTTGTAATAAACTAATCCACTAGTAACTTATATCCAGATAATTAAGCAGATGAACCTGCTTTGGGCTTGCTAGATTCATGTTAGGGCACTGTTTTTAGTGCCTAAAAGACAAATGCCACAAGCACATCAGATATGACCTTCCACTTCCCATACTGCTTTCTTAGAGTGTTACAATGAAAATTAAAGATTTGGTCTTTATCTTAAGGATCTCAGGGTTTTTTCTTCAGTTGTTATCCATGTTCAAATCTGTTTAAAGTTGACAACTTATTTTGAAGAAAAAAGATTTTTTCCCTTGCTGTATTGCAAAGATTTCTAACAGGAGTTAGTTCAACGCCAATGAATGTCATCAGAACGGAGGATCACCAATAATCTTCACAATTTTCACACCAAGGCATGCCTCTGACTTGATCTTATTTAACAGCTAAGCTGTTTCTTAGCAAGCCCAAAACAACCCTAACACTGCACACATTTGTCTCCTTGGAAAGCAAATGAGCCATAGCACAGAACAACTGTCTGGTTCAGGGCTACAGTTAAGTTCTTCTAGTACAGCTTCCCATTCAGGTCAATGTTTCATTAACCAGTTTGGATATCCTGCTCTACTTTGCAACCATACAGAGAAGAGGTGAAATATTATTTATAACTACTCTGACATACAAAATAAGATGGCTTTTAACTAAAACTTCAAACCTTATATCTTGCTCTATAGCAAAATTGGAAGGAAATCTGTATTTCTACCTGATCGTTGTGGCTTCCCTCCAATTTCTTACACCTGATACAAGCAACTGAAGAAGCAAAGAGCTGCTGTGCCATGATGATGCACTAGGAATGTGATGCACTAGAAGTGTAGTGATGTGGTAGGACTGGATGAGCATGTTAATGGAAAAGCAAACAGAATCACATCACATCTACGTACAGCCACATGACAAATAGAATATTGGAAGTATATTCAGATCAGTGTCAGCAGGACTACAGGAGAACCATAAATTAACATGACCACCATGGCAAGAGAGAAACAGAAAATAGTATTTCTCCTTTCCCTCTCACCTCTCTTATTAGATGAATTTAATTAGAGTTTTAATTAGACCCTGAGGCCAGAATAAAGTTTTCCTACTGAAAAAGTTCATTAGAAGTGCTGTACTAGGTCAGACAAAAAAATCCAGCAAAATATCTGGGCATAAACAATAGCTTTTAAAAGATATCATGTAACGAATGTAAAAGTAGGGTAAGCATAAACCTCACTTGCCCCAATTTTCCTCCTGCAGCCTACAGTACTTTGTTCAGATTTCTTCAGCTAGCAGGGATGTACTTGTATATAGTAGCTTCTGCTACAAAAGCCCCTAGAAAGTTGTTTCACAACTTAAGTACACATTATGTTGAAAGCATCTTAGTTTCAGCTGTCCTCTACTTGTTAAGTAGTAAGAGAACTACTTAGAAGCAACAGCAAATCTGTCCAACTCTCCATATCATTATTTCAAGCACAACTGTACCCTATTAGTGTGCTGTTCTACTCTTTCTTCCAATTCAGTTCATAACGATTCCTAAAACCGCCCTTTATGTAACTGAGGACTGAGCTAACATTTTCACTAACCTATTTCAATTACAAGGTTTCATTCTCTGAGTAGTAACAATCAACTTAAGGACCATAGGTTTATATGTAACATAAGGATTATTCCCTTTCTCCACATACATAATTACATTGAACTGAACTGCCATTTTATCAGTGGGATTTTTTTTAATTATCCTGAATTACCCTGTAGTGTCTGCAAACCTTGACACCTCATTATTCATTCCTTTTCTAAATGATTTATGAATATATTAAGAGCACAGGCATCAGTTCAGATCCTTATGGGATTCCTTTGGTGACCCCCCTTCACTATGAAAAGGGAACACTTATTTTTGTCCTTTTCACTGTAGATTTTAACCAGTGTAAGAATCTCTCCTCTTATACCACGGCAGCTCAAGTTCTTTTAGGTGCCTGTCCTGGTTTCAGCTAGGATAGAGTTAATTTTCCTCCTAGTAGCTGGTAGGGTGCTATGTTTTGGATTTAGGATGAGAAAAATGTTGATATCACACTGTTGTTTAACTGCAGAGCAGTGCTTACACTAAGCCAAGGACTTTTCAGCTTTTTGCTCTGTCCTGCCAGTGGGCAGGCTGGGAGTGCAGCAGGAGCTGGGAGGGGACAGACCCAGGACAGCTGACCCCAACTGGCCAAAGGGGTATTCTAACCCATATTTTCATGCTGAATAATATATAGAGGTGGCTAGGTGGGGTAGGGGGAGGCAGCTGCTCGGAGATAGGTCAGCAGGTGGTGAGCAACTGCATTGTGCATCACTTGTTTCGTACACATTATTATTAGTAATAATAATAATAATAGTACTATTTTCTTTTCTGTCCTAATAAACTGTCTCTATCTCAACCCACAGGCTTCATTTTCCTGATTCTCTCCCCCACCCCAGAGAGGGAGAGGGGAGGGTGAGCGAACAGCTGTGTGATGCTTAGCTGCTGGCCAGGTTAAATCACAACAGAACTTTTGGTGAAAAATCTTGCCAAATACCCTGGATGTTATCACCTGTTCATATTCCGGTTTCCTTCAGAAAATGCTGACAGCTTTGTGAGGCCTGATAATCCTTAAAAAGTTGAAATGTTCTCAGCATTTACCCACATGCTCACTATTTGTATTCTGAATTGTTATTTCTACCTGTACCAGTACACAGAGCAGATGTGCTGATTTATACTTTCCTGAGCTCTCCATTGTTGTGATTGTACCATACAATTCTACTTACTTGTACTTGAGTTCCTTACAAAGGATGGATGAAGCTCACCTGGGCTTGTTTGTTAGTTGCTGTTCCACAGGAGACATAAAGATTTCCTGGTAGGGTCAGCAGAGTGGGATAAAGCAGCAAAAGAGCCAAATACAGAAGAAAGGTTACATGCTGCTGGACACACTGCTGAGTCACGCAGCAAGGGACAGACTGCCAGTCCCAGCAGATTTACACAGTCCCACTGCCGTCAGGTCCTCAGTAAAACGTACTCACTCTTAATGGAATCATCTTGACACTGCAGAAATGCTGCGGATATCTGATCTGGGAGCAACAAAGACCTCAAGATAATATATAGGAGTGAAATAATTTTTTTATTTCTTTATTTATTATTTTTAAGGTAACATTTAAAATGTGGGGTTCTACTCCAATTTTGTTATCCCCCCATGGGGAGAAAATGCCCATGACTTAAACTTATCACACTGCTCAGGAAATGCTGGAAGGCATGCACACACTCTGCATCAAACACGGCCCAGGAACGGAGTAGGGTTATGTAAGAAACAGCTCCCTCAAAAACTCAGACTATAGCCACATAATCAGAGATGGAATCAGGTCCATGATTTTTTACTTGCACATTTGTTTCCACAACAATTTAAATTTCTTTTATACTAAACCACATTGTGGGACATACCCTACTTTGAAATGTTCTTATATTGCTAAATACATTTCCCAAAATGAAACATGTTCTCTTCATAAAAACTAAATAAAGTATACTACGTTAACATACAGGTCAATGTGGGTATAAAAAAAAAAAAATAATAATAAAGATCTTTACATTCTCTCCTTCTCCCTTTCCTTAAGATACTCATTAAGTAACAGATGTTGCACTCATTTATCAGCAAGTGGAAACAGCAGACACTGGAGATTGTATCTGTCACCGGTTACCATACAGGAGGACATTATAGGCTTTGTTTGGAGTACTTCCAATCTGATTTTGTGACATCATGCTGCATCTAGCAGACTGCAGGCAACACTGAAACACCAGATTGTTGTTGAAGAATTACCAAGTCCAAGTATCACGGTAGCTACATCTGTTCAGTTCATATGGCATTGCACAGCCTTTATTTTTCTGACCTATGACTCAAAAAAGTCACCGTTAAAGCTCTTTAGAACAAGCATTTTAAGTTCATATCAACCCAGAAGGAAGTGTATTTCAACTTTTTAAAAAAACCTTTACCTATTTTGATGCTAAAGTGAAGAAAAAGTTATCAAATAATATCTGATACTTCTCAGGAATTTGAAACATCTCCAGGGATTTGAACATATCCTGGAGAGAAAGCTTCAGATCACGTAGCAAAAAACATGGTTAAGTAGGCATACTGAAATATAAAGATGTTGTCTTCAGACACTTTTTAATAGCCACTGTATTGAGTACTCGAATACAGCTGGTTTACTATACATGTACGTAGCTTTTGTAACTTTTATATTCATAGCTTACATACACAATTATATATGCAGCTTATAACTTTGATATAAGTTTATTAACTATAAATTGCAACACTCATGGTTATATAAATCATATACCTCCCTAACATGAATTATTTTAAGTTAATTTTTTAAAAAAACTACTAGCCCAATAAGATGATAACTACTTCTAACACCAATACCTATGATGGCCTTACGAATACCACGCTAAGTAGGTAAATTAAGTCTTAACAAGTCATTTTAGTTGCATCTTTATATAGACACATCTGACTTTCAGATTCATAATGTTACAATAAAAATATTAATAGTTCATCTCAGAGAAATGTTTAGAGGCAACTGTGATTACATTGTGAAGCGTACTGTAGTAATAAGAGGTAAAAGACATAACTCACCTCCTCGTCATCTTTTTAAATTCAAAGGGCTAAAGATAATCTGCCCTGTATATTCATTATATTAAAACTACCACAGCAATGCAAAACTACTTTGGCCAATTTCTTGAGACTGCTTCACTTGTATTTCTAAATTTTACACTACTCATACCTGTTTTGTCATCTTTAAAAAACAAACAAACAAACAAACAAACAAAAAAAAAAACAACAAGCAAATCAAAAAACAAACCCACACTCCCCCAAAAAAAACATTTAATATTTACTCGGATTTTTATTGCCTCTTTTATTACTTAACTATTAGTTAATACATAAGAAATAAAGAAAATAAAACTAAAAATTAATGACTTTGAAAAGAAAGGCAAAGCCACAGATAAAGTGGTGCTCTTTCTGAGGGAACTGAATACAAGTAAATAATCCACACAACCTCCAACTACAGGTTGATCACATTTCTAACAGGAAATCTTTAATAATATCTCAGTTAACTAAATCCTTGTTTAAACACCTTACTTCCAAGCAAATATAATCTCACATTTAATTTACCCTCATTCATGTCTGGTGAAGAAGCCAAATGTTTTTGTGTCTGCCTTATCTTTAGAACATAACTTCACAAATGAAGACATCTGTTTTTTAATCAATCTTTAGTTTAAAAACTGACACAATGTCAAACTCTGGTCATTGTCACTATTTTCACTCGTCTTTTTTCAATGGCATAGCAGTTCTTAACACATTCTAGTGGTATCACCTACAAAAATAGTAACTTTCCCGTGCAAAATAAATTAATATTTTAACTTGCAAGGTACACAACATTTTATCTAAGCTCCAGATACGTTCAGTCCAACTTCTTTTTCAGCAGTTGACAGATCTAGTTCTTCCTCATCTTAATAATTTCAAAATTTACCAAGTATGTGCATGTAAGATATAGCAATAGTGTTTGCTTTTTCTTTTTTTTGTGGTTTTGCTGTTCTGTTTGTTGGCTAAATAAACAAAACCCTAGACCTCATTTGGCTACAGTGGCAAGAGCAGGGCATGCACTGTGCTACAGTGACATGTGGTTGTAGAAAGATGACTGATGCACTGGGACAGAAAGATGGTGATATAACAAATAGAATGTGATCCAACACTGCAAGCCCCCAATGTTCCACTGCTGTAAGTGTGGCTGGACTTGGATCCTGGGAGACTGATTCTTAAGAGAAGCCAAAGGCAATGCTTCCACCTTTGCAAACTTAAGAGACTATATGCACCTTCCAGATCCCACCTAACCTTTTTCTTCCCCTGTACCAAAATAGCACAAAAATAATGAGAGAAAGCAATGCCAGCTCTGAAGTGGCTTGAAAGAACCCAAGAAGCTTGAAAGAACCAAAAAGGCAAAGAAATTCTTCCTTCCCTCTAAACTCTGACATAGAAGGTGCATTGACTCAATCACTGAGCATACTTCACAAGCAAGTTCCAGAAGTTAATATCACAAGCTTCTTTATCATATCTAGGTGGGTATGTATAAAAAACACTTCAAGAAACATATCCTAGTTTCATCCTTCTTGAAAGTGGTTCTTAGACTCAAGTCAATAGGCAGAAATATTCTTTCATATGAGTCTTGAGAAATCTTTCAGAAATGGTCCAAAAGACGTGTAAGTAAGATTTTTTTTTTCAATAAAATACCACTTCAATGACTTCTCAGCAACTAACTGAACCTGCATGAATTACACGGGAATGCAGTTCACATAGCTTTTAGCACTTAAATTCAGCATGCCTAAAATGCCTAAAAAAAAACACAAAACAAAACAAAAAAACAACCTACAATTTGAAAGAAAAACTGTTGTTTTTTTCACCACTTTGAGGGAATTAATTCCCTGGAGAACACAGCTTACTTTTTAAGAACATTTGATTGGTTTTTTTTGGATTGTTTAAGATTGTTTTTTAAGAACATTTGATTGTTTGATTTGATTTGAAAAATAAGTTAAGTTTGTTACTTTTACAAATTTAGCAGTCTTAGTTATGTTTCCAAAGGTTTTAAATGTATGCAACTCACTCTGTAAACAAAGTATATCATTTAAATGACTTATCTGTAAAACAACCATTCCAAAGTCTTGCTAGATAGGTAGAGTTAAGCTTGAGCTAATTTATTTAAATAATAAAAAAAAGCCATTGTTTGCAGTTGTTGAATCAGGAAACTTTATTAAAAGAAAATGAAAAGAGGAGAAAAGCAAAAGATATACATTAAAGGCATCTTTTAAATCTATGTAAATCAGGTATAGTACAAAACCATTTTACAACTATTTTACTTCTCCAGCCAAGTCGTTGGATGCATAATTAAGTGGATAAGAGGCTATACATTCTGTCTCTCTCATGATCTCACTCTCTCAGTTCAATCTTAATAAGAGGGTGTTGATATTAAGATACATTACAGAATTTCTAACATTGAGTTAACTTCATCATTTCAGAATAGTTTTATTTTCTTCACTATCTCATTTTTTGAGAAGTCTTTTATGGTTTACTTTGTTTTAGTAAATAAAGTTATAAACCACATAGGCTACAGAAATGTTGAAATAAGTCATGTAATGATCAGCACATAAAAGTGTTATATGTATCTTGCAGAAATAAGTATTTAGTTCCAATGCATTAAATATCTTACAACTATATTACTTACACTTTACAAGATATATTTTGAGCTATTTTACCATGTAATAATATACCATGTAGAAGATTAATACATATTAACTTTCAATTGCAACAAGTCACGTTTAAATACTGTATTTTCTTGACTTCACTTTTAGTCATGACAAGATGGCAGTGGGTTGGATATGTGAACAGCTGAGCCAAACAGGCAAATGTTGTCAGACAGGCCATAAAGGGTAGGTAGCCCATGTACGGCTTTGGGAGAAAACATGACTCCAGAACCACAAAGAGCATTTTACACAGTGAACCTAAACAGGCAGACTAGAGCCTCATGGGCAGTGTTGCAAAACCAAAGACCAAATTGATATCGAAGACCAGGCTACTATGGAAGAACTCACATCATGATTCCAGTTTACATAATTAACTGATCTGAGGAAAGGAAATGCAAGTAGCCTCAAAAACACTTCTAACAACTAATGACATTCAAGCCAGACTCCCCTGTCATTTTTCAGAATCATATAATACAAACTGAAATTGCAAACTGAGGCTGTGAAAAGTGAACGTTAAGACAAGTGCTTTAGACTGAAAACTGCCAGAAAACTGCTTAAGATAGTATTTTTTCAGTCAAAATCAAAGAACTACATTGTACAATTGCACCTTCCCATTCAACTGGGTCCTTCTTTTCTCACCTTTTTAAAAAAAAAAAAAAAACAAAACAAAACACAAATCTCTCGTCTTTCAAATATTTTGATTATCCTTATTCTGTGTTGTTATTGTGATTCTGACTACTTCTCAAACTTCTTCCACGTTTCCAAGAATATCACTCCTTTCTTTAGAAGGTTCTTTAGAAGGAATGTCTTTTGAATCTTCTGCATTCTGAATCCTTTCTTTAAACTGCCACTCAAATGTCACCTTATTTCTCTTTCCTTTCTCTTCCCCTCTTCCATCTATTTCTGCTAAAATAGCTAGCTTTTCTTAGCTATCGGTTGCCCGTTCATTAACTCACACCTCATACAATGCCTTTTTTCCCCAGCCTTTCAGTATCAGTCTTGAATCAATAGACACATCAGGATCTTTTAAATATTTATCATAGTAGGAGAATTATGCACATCATTGCTGTTAGTCCTTAAATTTGCCCAAGGCAAATCTCTGACTTCTGATACTACAAAGCACTTTCAAAAGGCCAAGTCCAACAAGCATACACCTTATGCTGTCAACAGAGCTTTACTTCAAAAAGTTAATCCATCTCAGAACTGGATTGCTCATGGCATTCTCCTTTAACCACAGCAACTGAAGCTTCAGGTCAGACAGCTGTTTCAGCAGTCAGCTGGAGATCAAGTCCTTGTTACCTATCTCTTCCAGAAACAATTACACGATTGAAACTCATACACACCTCTAAAAGAGCTCAAAAAAATGAATGCAGAACTCTCACCTATTCCTTTCCGACAACTAGAAATAAATTGACGAGATGAGGCAATTAAATTCTATTTCAGATCAAATCTATGTGAAAACACTGAGCCACCCCATATAACTACAGGTAAAATAACAAAAACATAAGCTACCTATAAAAGATTATCATGGTTATGCTGAAGCAGGTCCATGAAGAAATAGCCTTAAAGATAAGAAATAAGAAAATACTATTTGACATCTTTGCAAAACATTTTAAAATCAAAATTAAAATTCTGTAATTAAAAAGCAAAGTCCCATATCAATAAGAGCAGGCAGAGAAAACTGTTGCAACACAACATAAGCTAAGGTGGCAAGAAAAGCAGATAATGGATTATCCCATTTAATGAAAAGCAGAAGAATGTTTTCTTTATCTGAACTAGCTGCAAATAAGCACACAAAAGTTGTGCTCTTCGAAGAAAAAGATAGGTTAGAAGAGAAGTACAGATTAAAAAAATATCTAGGAGATACAGAGCCAGATTTTCAGGTGTACTTGGGTGCTTTGCAGGCATGTCTAAGCTGTTTCAGAATACCATACTCATTAATTTCAGTTTCTTGATCAATATGTTAATAAATACCAAAATGTTGAGCATGTAACTGTTAGATATATTTTCCCCTTGTACTCTGCTCTGGTGAGGCCGCACCCCGAGTACTGTGTTCAGTTTTGGGCCCCTCGCTACAAGAAGGACATCGAAGTGCTCGAGTGAGTCCAGAGAAGGGCGACGAAGCTGGTGAGGGGTCTGGAGAACAAGTCCTATGAGGAGCGGCTGAGGGAGCTGGGCTTGTTCAGCCTGGAGAAGAGGAGGCTCAGGGGCGACCTTATTGCTCTATACAGGTACCTTAAAGGAGGCTGTAGAGAGGTGGGGGTTGGCCTGTTCTCCCACATGCCTGGTGACAGGTCGAGGGGGAATGGGCTAAAGTTGCACCAGGGGAGTTTTAGGTTGGATATTAGGAAAAACTTCTTTACTGAGAGGGTTGTGAAGCATTGGAATGGGCTGCACAGGGAAGTGGTTCACTCACCATCCCTGGAGGTCTTTAAAAGACATTTAGATGTTGAACTTAGTGATATGGTTTAGTGGAGGACTTGTTAGTGTTAGGTCAGAGGTTGGACTCTGTGATTTTGTGGTCTCTTCCAACCTAGATGATTCTGTGATATTTTTAAAACTTCAGAAAAGAATCATGATTATCTTAAAAGCGGTGTTAAAATAGTGTTTAATATATTTGGATGAATCGCAGTTGCCATTGAAATCCAATTTAGCAGAAGTATCTGTCATCTCATACACCTCAAATATAATCATCCCCATGATATCCTTCTCTCTAAATTAGAGAGACATGGATTTGTTGGACAGACCACTTAGTAAGTAAGGAATTACTTACTGGCCACACTCAAAGCGTTGTGGTCAATGGCTCAACATCCATGTAGAGGATGGCGACGAGTGGTGTTCCTCAAGGGGTCAGTATTGGGACCAGCACTGTTCAACATCTTTGTAATGATATGAGCAGTGGGATCAGATGCACCCTCAGCAAGTTTGCTGAATACACCAAACTGTGTGGTGCAGTTGACATGCTGGAGGGAAGGGATGTCATCCAGAGGGACCTGGACAGGCTTGAGAGGTAGGCCTGTGTGAACCTCATGAAGTTTAACAAGGCCAAGTGCAAGGTCCTACTTCTGAGTAGGGGCAATCCAAAGCACAACTACAGGCTGGGCAGAGAATATGTTAAGAGTAGCCCTGTAGAAAGGGACCTGGGGGTGCTGGTTGATGAGAAGCTCAACATGAACCAGCAATGCGTGCTTGATGCCCAGAAAGCCAACCATATCCTGGGAAGAATCAAAAGCAGGGTGGTCTGCAGGGCAAAGGAGGTGATTCTGCCCCTCTGATCTGCTCTCATGACACTGCACTTGGAGCCCTGCATTAATCTCTGGGGCCCTCAGCACAGGGAGGACATGGACTTGTTATAGCGAGTCCAGAGGAGGGCCACAAGGATGACCAGAGGGATGGAGCAGCTCTCTCATGGAGACAGGCTGAGAGAGTTGGAGTTACTTAGCCTAGAGAGAAGAATGCTCTGGGGGGACCTAATAGCAGCCTTCCAGTCTTTAAAGGCCTACAAGAAAGATATGTTTTTCTTAAGGTCCATTCCAAACCAAACTATTCTACAATTCTATGACTTAATAAATATTTTTGTTTTGTGCATGGTGAAAATGCTTGTTGAATCAATGTTACAGAATCGTTAGCTTATAAAGAAAGCAAGAAAACTCTGATTACCAAGCTATGGCAAACAGATTTCATTAAAAGAAGGCACTTCTGGACTGGCACTGGGAACTCAAATATTTTCACTAAATCACTATGCTCCAAGAATGAGCAAAGGAAAGCAAAGGCCACATCAGCTGTCAGCTGTAACAGCCATAATCATTGTAACTTCCATGTGAAGAACCTTAAAACAGAGCAAGACAGAAAAGGTAGGAGGCATCGAGCACCAAATGCAAGCACATCTTTTCCAACATGGAGAGACTGACTGGCTCCAGCTAACAGTGGAGGGCAACATTAGTGTTTAACACCATTTCTTTTAGGAATCACTCCTAATTAATATCTCAATCAGTCTCCTTAGACATGCTCAATTATAACATCACTGATGCAGAGAGAACAGAATACGAGCTTCAGGCTGGGTATTTGAGAACAGACAATGAGACAGATTTTAAACTCTGTTGTTGTTAAAAACATGCTTTTTTCATAAAATCACTATAAGAATACACTGCTTATCTTTTTTTTTTTTTTTGAGGGGGTGGTAATTTCTAAAAGCTTTAAAACTTAAGGTTTTAACATTACTTACTATATAAATCAATTTCTTCACATTAATGGATTTTGAGAATCTGAGTACTGATTCACATATACCAAACATAAGTTTTCTAAAAGATGCGATAACATGATTTCTTACATTTTTATTTTTATTTTTTGTTTAAGTATTAGGATTTCCATAGGTAATGCCATAAACAAAACTAAGTTCCAATTAATAAAGGCCTCTAGTCTGGAAGGAAGATTACCACCCATTGCAGTTACTAATTCTGGGGTTGAAATCTTACGGAAATAAATGGATGAGACATTTCTTCGCCAGAAGAAAAACACAACAATGAAACTTGCAATAAAAACTTTATTTATTTATTTAAAAAAAAGAAATAGAACATGGAATCACATAAATGAATATGTCTGGGACACAAATACAGCAAGAATAAACAAACTGATTTTAACAAGGTAACTGTCCTGCAGCCAAGCAAAAGAACACCCATGAGATAGATGCACCATGCAAAAATGTGCAAAATGCCAAGAGGAAAAACAACAAACTTGACATTTCAGTAATTTTAGTCTGAATGTGGTCTAAAATCGTATGTATAAATTTATTCTGGAAAAGCTATGAAAAGATGTATTTTATATCAAGTATAATAAAATGTTCAGCAAAAATCTTTACATATACTGGTTTAGTAATTTGCATAGCCAACAGTAGACTACAACAGAAGACTCTGGGTTAAAAAAATGAACTAACACATTATAAAACTCTAAGAATAAATTATCAAATTTGAATTAGAAATCCCAGATTTGAATATGTAAGTACCACTAACTGCACCACAAGAAGAAAGATGATATTGATTGTGCATTAATAGATCTCAAATTAACTGAAAATTAATCACTCGGTGATTAGGAAAACATCCACAGCACCAAATTTGAGAGATCTAATTTGGTTCCTAAATAAAGGGCTAATCTCCTGAGAAAAAGATAAACAGAAAAAAAAGGAAAAAGCTTTTCTAAGGTCAACTGAAAATAAAGATTCTAAATCAGGCATTTTTCTACCTCTGTATGAACTCTTCTCCATCTCTTCCACCTGTGAATGGTGATAAAGAACATCTACAGAGATGATAGCCTCAAACTTGGTACCTATTAGACACTGTAATCATCACCAGCTCTCCAATCTCATTTTACCCTCCCTTCATGACACATTCAGTCATCAGAGCTTAAAGACCTGTCAGAGAACCCATGATGTACTGCTGGATTCATTTCTAACTACACAATTTCACAATCTTATAACAGGTGTATGACTCAACTCTAGGAAAAGAAAAACTACTCCACAGTATCTTTAATTACCCATTCCACAGCCCTGCAGCAGAGCACTCGGTCACAGAACCAGAGTTAACATCACCTTTTTCAGAGGATATATGTATCTATCTATCTATATATTTACATATATATTTTTTTAAAACTTTGTTTTGAAATATATTCTTTGAACTATAGAAAACTCTGGTATTCTGCCATTCTTTCACAGAGTATGTACCATCTACATATATCTTCATAATGCCTTTGGCCACATTCTTGTGAATATTGACCAGGTAATACATATGTTAACACACTGCTCGACAGTAGTATTAGTGTCAAAAGGTATGAAGTAACACCCTGAATTTTGACAGCAGTTCACAGAAGCAAGTTAAGGTTCTACAGATGACTACAGCAAAAAGATTTAAATCAGCACCCCAAATTAGAAAAATTAAACTCAAGAAGAATTGCACAATAATTTGACCAGATCTATACATAACTAAATTTAAGGTACTGAAAAATGGGCACAATTTTGTCTATATTCAAACATGGACTACTAAAATAAGGCAACTTGTCACACGTGGACAAGTAAAGTCATCTCTTTGCTTCATCAGTGCAATTTATTTTGCAAATCAGAGACTAAATTAAGGGACCTGCCATGAAAAAAAAAAAAAAAAAAAAAGCCAGGCAACCTCTTTTTCAATTCTCCTGTCAGGAGCTAAGGAAATATGAAGAAAAGGCAGCACCCTGAGATGTTTTTTAAAAGGCCAGAAACAACACACTACTACCTCTGTACTCCCAAGTGCCTGACATTTAAGGTATTCTAATGCTTTATAAATAAAAAATAAGCACATTGTAAGGCACTAATTAAATGCACTTATCTAGGTCCTCATGCTCTATATAAAGCATGAAACAGAATTTTCTCCCACTTTCGAATAGTGACAGGTATACAAACACCAGAAAAAAAAAAAACACACTCACTTAAATGAAAGCTTTTGATAAATTACAGAAGTTCAGTATATCATCTGATAAAAAATTTCACGGCATCAAATTTACAGGTAGCTGAATCCAGTCAAGAATCAAGGTAGTAGTATTACTACTACCTTCTGTGGATGTCTCTGTACCACCAATCTCAGCTACCTGTAAGCAGCAAATTGAATCCAGATCAGGCTAGTGCGAATACTCCAGTTACATTTTCATACAGGCCTTCACATATTCCCCAGTATCCTATTTGAAAAGGAAAAGCGAAAGGCCATAAAATTTAACTCTAGTAAAAACAGTTTCACCTCTGCATCTTTATTCCAATTACTTGTGACAGAAGGATCCAGCCAGTATGGAGGGCAGCAAGGCCAATACAAGATGAAACTGCAAGCAAAAAAAACCCAAACCAGTATGTTCTCAAAACTATAGGATGTAAAAACTATGGGATTATGACTTCAAACTGTTCAAGCATGCTCACAAACAAGAAATCAAAAAAAACAAAACAAAACAAACAAAAAAAAAAAACAGTAGTTAAGACTGGAAGGTAGAATTCCAGAAAGCACTTTACACTTCAGTTAGGATCTCACGTGGGGCTTTAAAATATTTTTCAATTCATCATTTTTACTTTTTTCTGTGTAGATGTGGAATGGTTTCCAAAAAAAAAATAAAAATATATACATATATATATACACACACACACAAGTAAACTGTGATTCTTCAGCTTGAAAAAGGCATCTGAGGAAAAATACAAGAGACAAAGTTTTGGGTGTAACAGACAAAAGTCAATAGCTCTTTGAATATAACAGCTAAGGGGTATTACATTAAAGTGTGAGAAGGTAGGCTTAAAAATAAATACTATATAATCAATTTTAATTCCTTAATTAATTTACAAGAATATATGCTAAAACATTTTACATATGTTCAAAAGCAGCAGAAAATTGCATTGGAGAAGGGTGTCAGGGAAGAAATCCACTGATGGATGCTCCGTACAATTTGGCACCTCTGGCTAAGAGGTCTCAGAGCCATGCTTTGCTAGTGGCTAAAACAGCATTGAGAAAAACAAACAAACAAACAAACAAAAACTAAGTTATTTGCTTACCCTGCTCTTAAACTCTTCCCTAAACATCCACTCTTGAAAAACAGAACACTGGTCTAGATATTTGGTGTGACTCAGTATAAGTGGTATGATCTAAATCAACATATTTTAATGAAAAAAATCAAATTCCTCTGTGAAAGAAGATGCTTACAGTCCCAAAATAATAAAATAAGATCTCCAGTGTAAAAGGCACAAGGAAAAACAGAGGAATTAGCAGCTGTTCTGACACAGACTCAGACTACTTACTTTCTCAGAGCACATACAAATTCCATTTGGTCAAGGCAGCACCAATTTCCCACCATTTATTTTCTTGCAGTGGGCTGTAACAGACAGCTTTAAATGTATACAAAAAAAAAAAAAAAGCAAAATCATACTTTAGACAGTTGTTTAATTCCATTAACAGTTAACTGAGGAAGAATGCAGAAGGCCATCCACAGGAAGTTACATATTAAAGGAAGCGAAGCAGTGAAGGCTGAAATGCATGGCTAGTGTGATTAAACAAAATGTTCAGGTATTTCCTCTTAGTTTAAATACCAATGATTAAATATGATTAAGATCTCTGCAGAAGAGGACAGCGTAAACTTTGCATTTTCCCAACCAAACGCAGTTGGAATACCTAGATTAGTCAAATGCAAAATTTTGCATAAGTAAATAGTTTAGCATTTTGCAGGGAAAGTCATAATGGAAACACACAGATTAAAGAGAAAAATTTTTAGAACAACAACTAATTAAAGTCATAATCATTACATTTTCTCATTGGTTGAGAAATGAGGATTGGTAATTAATGCACCTAAATAGAAAATATATAAAAATAGATGAAAAGGGAAAATTTAGAGTGTCTCTACATTAGTATTGTAGTTCATTAGATCAGATGTGTGCTTCTCAGACAAATTTTCCAGATTTCTCCATTATGAACTTCATTTGCCTCAGTTTGCATCACAACACGATTTTGGAGTACTAAAGTTATATTCATTTTGGGTGAGTAAAATGAAAGATGCACTCCAGGAGTACACACATCCATAAACTCAGGGCAAGGCAGATCTTCAAAAATAGCAAAGTGCATATCAGTTGCTAACAAACATGCAGTCCAAAGGATCAGACAGTCTAGTCTGGAATAACTTCCCCTAAAATGCCTATCACATGGGAACTGGGTTCCCTGTGCCACCTGTGCTGCTCTGCAGAACACCTGGTACTAGCATGGATTGCTAACGTGGGCATTTCTCTTAAAGTGACAGAGCTCATTTGAGGAATGACAAAATCACGTTCTAAAATTACAATAGGGTCTACAGCAGCTAAATATAAAGATTCATAGAAATCTGAATTTTCCAGCACTCTCCCCACCACTGGGCTAGAGACAACTCAATGTCATTAGTCAAAGGACTAAGCTGACCCTCAGTTTTTACCAATCATCTCAGTCTTGGATATCATGATGCTGAAGTTTTTCATAGAAGGAAAGAAAGTTCCTAAATTTGGCACCCTGAAGCTAACTGTAATCCCATATTCAGAAGTGTAACATATATATATATATATATATATATATATATATATATATATATATACACACACGCACACACATATATATAGATAATTTAAAACTCTAAGGCACAAACACATTGGGTTGATTCCAAAAGAAATTACAATCCTGGTATAGTACCTTGTGAAATCATGAGCTACTGGAACTAGCTTTCAGAATCAGCACAGAAAGTTATAGCAAAACTCTGACAGAAAAGTGTTGTACCTGCATATGCTGTGATTATGCACTGTTCCATAGAAAAGAGAGAAGCTCCAGGTTATAGCCTTTTTATGTCCAGTAAGGAGATTTCTCCAAAAAAGATATGGATTTTATAGCTTGAGCCGAATCTACCTTGACAGTTTTGTAAGAAGTCCTGACACACCAGAATACAACTTTGATATCTTCTAGACAAATATTTCTGCACCTTTAAAACAACCTGCAACATCAATACCTTGGCTTGTCATGGTAAGATAATTTCCCTGGATCCGATATAAAGAGGAATGCCTCTATCTAAGACCTTAACGGAGCTCACAGCCTGAGAAGCTGAGAAGCATCATAATTTGGTGATCATCATCCAGGAAGAAGCTGAATTCAGTTCACTTAATAGAATCCATAGCCCTGACAAAATCAAAAACAGGTTTAGGAAAGAAAGATACTAGCATACAAAATTAATCTCACAAGGAATATGAGGTTCACCTAACAGATAGCCCACTCCATCCTCTGACTAAGCAAGTCTTGCAAGAACACAACAGATTTGCAAATCCTAGCTAACAGGCTTAACTGACTGAAATAACAGTGGAACCTAAGCTTTCCCATACAGTCACAAACAGGGTCACAAGCACTTCATCTCAGCCTTCCCCTCTATATACACATTTTGAGACTACATCAGAATCTCAGTCACCAAGGAATTAAAGAAATACAGCAGAAAACACAGACTAAGGTCCTGAGTTGATTGCCTAGCATACTGCATTTAAGACCTCAATGCAAAACTGATCTCAGGGTAAACAGATCCTCATGAATCCTCACATGAAGGACAGATTATAACTCCTATTTATAACACCTAAGCAAAAGCAATGCACATTTCTCATTTGCCAGCGTTCATTACCTCCATAAAGGAAACTTCCGATAGGCAGTCTAATATTTTTGTGCTACTTCTAAAGGCTGATCCATTCCATGACAGACTGATTCCTTCTTACAGAAGTAAAATAACAGAGTCGTGTTTTTATTCATCTGCACATCATAACCCCGACCACCAGACAAATGCCTGGCACCCACTCCTTACCATAGCTGCCCTATGCTGGTAGCAATCTCCTTCTCTGTAGCACTGATAAGCCCACATTGCTCTGGCTGCATGAATGACCTTTTCCAAACCATCAGATAAATCACAACCAACTTGAACGGAAAGGCTTACTAATTCAGATTGTCTGATGGTCTTACCATCAATTTGTGGAAGAAGAACTGTCAGCAGAACTGTGCCAGCAACTTTCTGAAGGCATGTGGTCGTGAGTACAGGTAAGGCTGAAGTTTATTTGGGCCCAGAGGGACCAGAAATGATGGCTGCTCTGAGGGGCCACTCATACATGGGCTGCCATGTCTGACTGACCCAAGCTGAGCTCTGGATAGTGAACCAAGACTAGCTACGAGATGAGGCTGTTCACAGCTAAGAATCAGTCTAAAGCAACCAGGCTCTGATTAGCTGCTGTGCAAAGCACGTTCATGGTAGCATGCTGTCACTGCACTGGTTGTAGAGCAGGTTTTGGTAGCTTCATAACAATACTTCAATTGTCTGGTGTGACCTGAAGTGAACACAAGATAAGCTTCACCGAAGTCCCTTTTAGCAGCTAAATTTCCTGCTAGGAGCATGATGAAGCCTGACGATTAACTTTTCTTTAGATGCATATGAAAGAATTTTGGGGAAGAATGGGAGGAATCATAATCTGAGGGACCTTAGTATGGGTTTAGGTAGCTTATAAAAGTATTCTAAAAGAGGTTTCAGAAATCACACTAATACTGTAACCTGTGATAAGGCAATGTCACTAAAGCAGAGCTGGTAAGAGGAAATCAGGAAACTAGAATTCCATACACACAAAGCAGTGATATCTTGAGGACAACTCCTACAACAGATGGCTGGCTATATCAGGCACAAGCATTCTGCCTGTGTTTTAGGAAAAATGACGGTGTATTACAAAAAAGTAAAATCTGAAAAAGATACTTAGGTTTACCATTTTTTCCCCCAAGTTGTAGAAAGCAAGATTCTAGGCAAGAGAGAAAAAAAAAAGTAATTTTTAGCTTCCAGCTTCACACTTCTAAAACCTAGCCTTTTTTCCCACCCTTTTTTTAAATTAAAAAAAAAAAAAAAAAGGATTTCTTGATGTCTTCCTAGAAATGACTGAAGTTTTGTAGGATATTTTTCATAGCGATGTTAGAATTTAATTTTGGAATGATATCACATACTCAAAATTTATCTATCAGTAGATCCTCTTTCACCAAAACCTGATCCCAACAACTGAACTTCTAAATGTTCTTCCCTTTTCTGTTTGAGGTCTGACATGCAGTCACAAATTTTCATTCTTAAGGACAGCATTATGTACGGCCCATTTCAACATGCCTCTTAACAGCAATTATAATAGTTTCATCAACAGTCCTCAATGCACCCTTGCTGTCAAATCAAAAAACCTAATGAAAGAATCTCACATCAGCTCAGGAATTACTGACTCCTGAACTATATAGCTATTATAGAATTAAAAAAAGCTAGTAAAAACTTTTTAATCACAATAAAGACAAAGGGCACTTCTCTTTCTCCTCTACCAACCAAAAATCAAGGATCTAAGCAGAAATCTGATGGGCTTATGACTGGAACCTCTACGCTTCGAAATTGGCCAAGAATATCAAACTGATATTTTCACTAAATAAATAGAATCATTCCTATAATCAAACCTTTGTGTAATACAAGCATACTTTATTACAGCAAAAACATTTAACTCAGACAGATAAGAGAAATACACCATGTAATTTTGGAACATGGATTTCTAAATCCTGAAACTGAAAAATTACTGAATGTTGATGGGTTATTTTCCCCCTCCATCTATCCTTTCCAAAAATATTGATGCAGAGTAATGGAGGAGCTTTCATAACTCTTTTAGTATTTATATATTATAACCTGTTAATGACTTTAACAGTTCCACAAAGTGTTTACTACCGTACTTGAACATTTAAGACTAATTTGAAATTCAGTTTGTAATCTGAGTGAGCAAGATGCATGTTAACAGTACAACTTACCTGTTAGTATTGCTTCTTTGGCTATGGAAATACTTAAAGGGGTTTAAATGCCATCTTTTATATCAATGGCCAAGATATTTGGACGAGATTTTTCAGAATTATGCAACTCTCCCTTTTCAAAGGGACTGTTTCCTAAACCTATCCTTCTCAATACAATTTAACTGGTGAAGAACTCAAGTTACCCATGGTGCATGAACCATCTCCACCACTGTCCAAACTTAATTATTTGCTCCACCATTAACTTAATGGAAGACAATGGCTTATCTAACATAAGAGATTTCACAAATGTGAGGGGGGGAAAAATATCCAACTAACATTATAAGGTAGAGAAAAGGCAACCAAAACTTCTGGGGGGAAAAAAAAGAGTTTTCTTTTCCTTTAAAGATGAAAAAACAGTTGTGTTTGCTTATATGCTACTGTATTATGGAACAGAATAATTTTGAAGTAAAAACAATTTCCCACTGTATAGATGCTAAATATAGACATGGTTAAAAAAAAAGTACACTGAAAGTGGTCCTTTAAGTAAAATGTACAACAGAAATCAAACTTCAGAGTGACAGAGATTCTTTCATTAGAACTTGTTTGTATAGTTTCCCATATTCTCTTAAAACTCATTTTTTTCCTTCAACAGTAGGTGGGCATCCACAGAAATACATTTTTTGATGTTCACAAATCATAAAAACTTATGAAGAGAAGTAGAAATTTAATCTACCATGACAAGGCAAAATGAATTAACTTTTAACTTTTATTGATGCTGCCTAAAACACAGTATTCTGTCATAAGTGAAAACAATTTTAGCAATCTAATTCTAGCCCTTGATAAATTTGTCTATCACAAATCGATCTGGAAATAAAACTTTCACAGGCTATACCCAGAGCTGAGACTTCCTAACACCCTCTTAGCATCCCACTGTGCAAATAACCAGTGTTTTAACTTACAGTTAAAACAAAACAATTTAAACAAATTGGTATTCTAAGTTTAAAAAATAACAACTTCCAGTCAAGTGAGACTTTGATTTTTTCCAGTTTGTCATTATTTGTATCATCAAAAAAATTACTTTTTTCCCCCCAAGACTTGCAAAACACAAAACCAAACACACAGTTCTGAGACTGATTGTCTGTTCTTCTTTATGAAAAGCAGTTTAATAAAATTAATGTAAGCACAAAGATTTTAATGGAAAGTCACAGTTTGCTAAAATACTCCAGCTGGAAAAATATTTTGTCCTTAAAATACCGTGAATGTTATTTGACAAGTATTTAAGGAATTCAAAGCTAGAAATACATGCACTTTTTTTTTTTCTTTTTGAAATGTGCAAGAACACTAATTAGCCCCAAATCCTGTAAGAACAGGCACGTCTCTGATGTTCATAAAAAATTAAGTACAGGAAAATGCAATATGTTTACTCAGGATAAAAGACTATGGTAGCCCCACGTTCATTCAAAAAAAAGTAACAATACTAATTTTGAAGATTTAAATTAATAATTTAGAAAAAAAACAATTTCAGTTACAAACTATAAACTAATGGAAAGTCACACAGCAAAGCTACAGAAAATAAAGGGGAAAAAATCTAATTGAATGTGCCTAAAAAAAGTCTGAGAAGTTGCATCAGACGCCTGGCTTTATAGTTGTCTTTGCTAGCAATACTTACCCAGTTTTCCACAAATGCAGTCACTGAAATGCATCTTCAATACTTGTTCAACATGACAATTCATTTTTTCCTTCCTTTGAAAGTTAAGCCATAACCCCACTGTTTGACATCACTTATGACAAGGATTACAGTCATCTTTGTTATTGCAGATCTAAAGGAAACTTTAATAATGCAATTGTATTTAATTAGTAAAGATGGTAAAGTATTAAAAAAGTGAATCTTTAAGTACATGAATTTAAATTTCCATTCTGAAGAAAGCAAATCCAGACCATGGAACAATGACAGAAATCATTGTTTGGCCAGTAAATGCTTAGAACAACTCTCAGTACCTCCTAAAACTGGTATCTCATTTTATTCAGCTGTGTCTGTTCACTTAGAGCAGACATATAACTTTTAAAAATTACTTCTTACTGTACTCAGCTTTGCATAGCCACTACATAGCAAAGGAACAAAGTTTATTCACCTGCAAATAATGACTTAACAGAAGAGTCACTTCCTATTGAGGGCAAACGGACTGTACAGGCCCAGTAACGCTACATCTTTCAACAAGTAACCTTTCATATTTTTGAAAGGAAAGTAACAGGAATCTTTGTATGTATTTGTGAACAAAACAAACAAAAACACAGCATTTGGCAGGTATCAGGTTTCTTGTTCTGCACAGTTCTACTGGAACCATCATACCCTCCCCCAGAGCCTACACTTGAATGCACGCTTTCTCAGTTTTGACTACCACTAATACGAAGCCTTTCACTCTAAATTGTTCTATGAGTCACGATTTAACATTCTGTAACTAATCCAAGGCATTTTTGGGGGGTTTTAACCAACCATTATAGTTTATGGCTTCAGAATCCTGTGATTCGAAGCTGGATAACACCATCTACATTAACACTACTTCATAGTGCAGAATGCTTCCAAATGCTTATATTTACATTTACAATTTACTGATATTTACTAGACAATCCATTTTCTTTTTTTTTTTTTTTTTGCCATGATTTTTTAAACATAAAAAGATGATCCAACCAAACAATGCGTGTGCAGTTCAGTGGCAGTTTGCAATTAAATCCGCCAGACATCTGTGAAAGCCTTAACTAGCTCCATGCAAGAATAAAAGAGAAGGGTTCCAGAATTTTAAAAGCACACAAAATGAAATAATGTTAATCTCACCTACACAAAGAAAAATAAAATCTTATACCGTAAGTACCAAACACAGATAAAGGCAATCAAATGTTTCCAGGTAGAACACACACATAGTAGTCTCTGGCAGTCAAACCAGTAATACTATGAGATAATGATAAGCAGCAAGAAGTTCAAACGTTAGGATAAAAAAAAAAAAATCCCACAATAACTGTGCTGTGACACTAGGATGCTTAACAAAAAGCTAGGTAGGTCCTGCATATGTTCAAAATGCAGCAATCTAAACTTTTGATGTTTCGTTCATTTGTTTGTTCCATTTAAATTCTAACTTAGCATTCAACCTTCATAACAAATAAATTACAGTTTTATCCTAAACAAGTGAGTTTTAAATAGCAGTAGCTGTCTGATAGACTAGAAAAAGAAAACATTTAATTACCTCTTTAATGTATTCTTAATTACAGTATTCCAAGCCACGGTAAAACATCCCAACCACACTGAGCTCTCCACGAGAACATTTAGAGTCTTCCTTCTGTTCAGCCAACGACTCAAAAAGCACAGTGTAGCTATGAGATGATGCAAATCCTACAAGACAAGTTTTGAGCTTTCTGTGTGAAAGCTGGGTAAGCATTTTCAGCAGATATGACACACAGGCTTTTGTTCATAAATCTAGGCATTATTTCCTATTAACTAGTGCACAACGTCACACCCTACATACAGAGCATGAACCTTAAGCACTTCCATCCACACCGCACTGAAGTCGAACGTGGGATTATTGACACAAAAAGCTTCATTCAAGCTGTTTATTGGTAACACTCTCCTCCAAGAAGATTCTAAATAGCTTCATCTGTATGAAGGGAGATGTCAGGAATCTGCATGAGAGAACAAACCAATTACTCTGTCAAACGAGACCTTCCAAAGGAGGCAGTGGAGTTGCTGAAGAGCTACACGTCACTGCCAGTTCTTAAAACAAGTCACAATCCACTGGCATATCAGAAATGACAATGTGTCTAGGAAAGCCGGTACGCATAACTAAACCTTGCTCGTCACCTGAAAGGATCGATCACTTTTTTTTTTTAATTATACGTCACCACTGCAAATGTCAACCCAATCAAGACAGACTTCACAAGCTGCAAAACAGATGTGCTTTTTTGAAAAACAGAAATGACAAGTACCATACATCGATCAATCTGTGTAAAACTGCTATTCTGTTTACAATTATGCATGAAAATATTTAATTTGCATGTTTTCTGTACCTCCTTAACATTTGCATTTCAAAATGTTTCCATCATTTAAACAAACTCAGCATCTCTGGGACCAGAACCGTATCCCAAGACCCCCAGCCCCAACACCTTTAAAACCTAAGCATTCCCTCGGACCCCATCCCCATAAAGCATCTTAAAACATTTTTTTCTGTGACATTCTTCTCTTCAAGATCACTGACATAACTTGAAGTATGCTTTCTCTAGAGCTTATTTTGATGTTTACAACAAAAGACCTCAGGCCACTCCATTTTCAGTAACAGTACAAACCCATTGATCTGGAGTGGTTACCCTTAACTCAGCATAAGTATGAAAACAACAAAGTGTTAAAAAATAATTAAAAATATTAACAGGCAAGCTTAACACAGATTAAGAATTTAGAAACTACTTACGATACAGGAGTACCAAAATGTATTAACAATTACTGGTAAATGCTGCTTTCATCAATAACTCTTGCCTGTATAAATTTTTAATAACGTTTCAGTATCCTTTCATTATAGCTTTTTAAAGATCTCATTCTGCTACACAAGGGCAGGCTATTTAGGTGGATTTCAATTTTCTAAATAAATAGAAATGCCAAGACGACTTTCTTCAGACATGCTATTAAACCACAAACATCACCTTCCTATCTCCCAGGAAATCTTCAGGACATCTTAAAGGAATTTTAAAGCAAAATTCACGTTGGCTGCACCATCAACTCTAGCTTGTACTGCATCCTGCTTGTGCTATGAAGTATACGGTCACCTCAACGGCTTATACTCTAGGAAACGCTATACAAGAAAGGAAATTTAGAAGCTAAGCTTTTAAACTTCTGCAGCAAAAGCATGCGTAGCCAGTTCAGATATGCTGCTTAAACAAAAAAAGAAACCACCTTTCTCCCCAAAAACGCCACACACCCCTGAAAGCCCTAGTACCTATACAGGGGCGGAGTGCAGGGGGCAAAACACAACACTGAGACAATAATTTAGAAGGATGTAACTACAGATGGAGTGAAGAAAACCTCTTTTGGCAGGCTGGTACCAGTTGAGTTCAGGTTACTTAACCAGCTTCCTTACTGAGGAAGCCCTAAAATCTACTGCACCTTCATGAGGAGAACATGAGAGAGAGGCGTTTGAGATAATTTAAACAAGGTGCTCTGCAGATTCCTCTGACCTCCAGAAAGGATTTAGATTATATCAACACTTCAAGCTTCTTATGGCTTTCTTTCTGTACATCTGGATAATATCAGTTTTTAGCACAAAACACATTCAGAATTGATCTGAGCTAGAAGAAAATATTTTGTATGTGTCACTGTCTTTTGAGGAGGGGAATAAGTAAGCTAAACCATAGCTCAGTTGAGCTAAAGTAAGTTGAAAAGCCAGTTATGTCATAATTAGTGCAGGAGCAGAGCTCAATTACAAGCATTTGCGTCTATTCTAGCCTCAGATGACAGGCTAGGGCCACAAACCAAAGCTGTGACAAACAATTCAAGAGCTTAAATTTGATTGTAAAGCCCTTTATTTTAAAAGGTATTTGGTTTTTACACTGAAATTTAATACCTGCTCTAAGAGATTGTTTTCTTATTAAAAAAAATAAAAATCAACACTTAAAGCATTTTGAAACCCACATGCAGGCTTAGACTCTGGTATTGACAGATGGTGGCAATTCTCTCAGACACCTCACAAGTAAAAAAAAAAAAAAATAAAAAAAATGAAAAACATGCATTTTAAGGTCCCTGTAATTCCAGGTAGATGTTGCTTCACTGAGAGGAGATAGCTGCTTGTACTCAGGGTTTTCCACTCATACCATTTGATTTTTTATTATTTATTTATTTTTAATGTAAAGCTGCCTTTCAGCAGTATCACTTCTTAATCACTCAACTTCAGTGAAGTGATTAGCTTACATTTTTTGTGCTGGTATTTTTGAGAACAAACCCAAACGGAAAAGTATCATCCTTGACAGTCTAAAAGGTATCAGCACACATGGTTTAGCCCCTTCAGTTGAAACTTCAGCTTTCTCCTTTTGTATCCTTTGTTTTGATTGTTGCTTAGATTTACACCAAAGGCTCTTAATATGTGTTACATGCATTTGCACTGTGCTGAGATGCTGGCTTACAGAAAAATGTGATACCTTTTCGAGTAAACTACTTTCAAGTGAGATTACAGGCTTGAAAACTATTTTTTAACTGAAGCAGGACATGCAACAAAGCAAGTAGGTCCGAATTTGTTCTTAAATAGGAATTAATACTTATATTTCACAAAATATAAGTATTCTACAAAATAAATTTTAAGAAAAAGTTTTTGTGTTTATAAAAGATCATCTGTATTTATTATGATTAGTATTCATTGTTTTATGAATCTCTTAAACTTGCAAGTATTAAGGGCAATGATCATAACTGTGAGAACTGGGAACAACCTGCCTCTGGGTTTTATGAAATAGCTGCAACTGTTAACTGAAGTCACACCTGTTGAAGAGCAGTTTGTTTTAAAGACAGTACCAACTCCTATTCAATGAGCACTACCTTTAAAATGTCAAATACTGTACTGTATAAACTGTCAGTGACTGACTCCCTCTCAGTGATTATACCTACACACGGCTCCAGTCACAATGTGACTATTATCACACAAGTTATTCTGAACAGAATTATTTTATTAGTACAAAACAAGAATGATTAAAATATTATTAAGCAGTGATGACTGTGTAACACATTACCATTTCTACATTACATATATTTATATGCACATATACTACTATTGAATATTTTATCTGTAAAAATTAGACTTTATATAAAACCTTGACTATTTTCAACAAACTGGATTCATAACTTAAAGAACGTTGGCTCTGTACCGAATATTAGTATTTTTTTCTACTGATATCAAGCATCTGTAACTTTGAAGACTATGCTAATAGCTCTTCAGGTCTAATTTCAGTTCATGCTAAGTACTTGAAAAGGTAGCGTTTAAAATACATGTTAAGAGCTGCAAAGTTTCATTAACTCAATATTAAGCCATTTATATAATTTTCATACATTTTTAGCAGAACATCAAATGTGGATGTCATATTTCTGAAATCCAAGAAATAAAGCCTTCCTAGAACCACAACCGCGGTTTGCAGAACTTGCAGGCAGAGGTTTGTGTGTCTGAGCATGGCTATCTGTTAGCAAGCAGGCACAACAGATGAAAAGTAAACACCCACTGCTGCAGCTCACAGAGGTCTGTTTCCTTTCCCAGCTGTGCGTGGTGCAAATTGTCCTTTGCTGGGTCAGCCATAGCAATATTGACTGGATCATTTGAGCAGATGTTGTAGCTCCTACTGTGAGAAGAGGAAAGGAGTTGCTATAATTAAAAGCCTTTTCAGACTCTACCTCTCATGTTTTGGAAAAGAGAGCGCTATTTTCTGCCCAAGAAGAATAAAGACCTAAACATGCAAATGATTCAGGGGCTGGAACATTGGACATAAAATGAAAGTCTGAAGAGATCTGAGAGACTGCCTATGGTCTCGACAGAAGAGAAGGTATGAAGAGATGTTATCAACCTGTATGCTTATTTTTGGTGCGACAGAACAGGGGAGAGGTCAGGAGTATAGACAACGGAGCCAGACTCCTCTCAGTAGCACCACATGACACGATGGCTGACAAAAGGCACAGCAAATTCAAATCACACCTGAGTAAAAACTTTATTTGGGATCCTGCATCTTTAGAAATATTCCAAACCCAGCCAGACGAGGCCCTACACAGCTTGCTTTAGTTGCCCATGCTTTGAGCATGGACTTCTGTCCAGTGACCTCCAGAAGTCCCTGCCATCTTTGGCTGTTATACAGTTCTAATAAATTTCTGTTATTCTGCTAGCTTACAAAAGTGCCTGAACAATGACGTTTCAGAAGGATGTTGCAATGTAAATGCCAAAGAGAAGAATTCAGAGGCATGATTATTATTGTGATTTGGGTAAGGGAAATAATAAAAAGTTCCATGTGAGCCTAGGACAGCATGCTGAAGTTTCATTTCTTTTCATGGAGGAACATGTTCAGGCCAGCAATCCTACTGCATATGTAAAAAATGAGCTGGTAATGATAGCTTTCAATGGAGCTCTCAATATCAAAAGAAAATGCCAAAAGACACCAACCATGAATGTGTAAAATACCACATAGTAAGGTTCTTAATCTCCTTCCATTTTCTGTAACATACCCGCACTGTAGTTTCTAGAGGTCCCTTAGTATGCATCATTAAGATTTAAAAAATATTATTTGAAGAGGGATGCAGCTGCTTTCCTTCCTACAAAACCAGCTTTTTCTTATTATTTCAGACAACAGCTCCTGCCTCATTCCCTCAACTTTCCTCCCGCAATTAGAAAGCTGCAGCTAATGTCCTCCTGCAAAGATACAAAAGCCCCAAGTCCATTCCCTAGATGACTGGGAAGCTCATTCTCCCTACATAACGTCCTCAGTTTTCATTATTATTATTTAGTGCTTTAGTGTTTCCCAATCTTCAGGTACATTTGCTCACATTATGGGTGTGGTACACAATTGGAGTTGACAGAACTCTGTAGTCACATTCTGATGTGTGTGTCCTATTGGAAGGCACAGATGACTTCCCCACTCTAGCTATAAAACATATATTCAACTTTAAGCCAGAAAGCTTCCCTGATTTCAAAGTATGTTGTTTTTTTGTTTGTTTTGTTTTTAAAGGATGGTTCTTAACACTTAAAGTGACATAGGAAATTTTTCAGTTCACAACTAAATCAAAAAATATTAATGCAGTGAGCTACAAAAAGCTTAAGAATAAGAACAAACAGACTGGTCAAGGATGAGCAGTCCAAGTCCAGGCTTGGATTCAGTCACTTCATTACCAGTTTGGACATGTATTTCGTGGTTATTATTCCATAGTTAATAAAAGCATATCTCAGTTTTATATAAATCTGCATTAGGAATGAGTCTTTGTTTCAGAAGGTTTGTAAAGGCTCCTTTGTACTCTATATTCACAATTTTATAAATATTCAAAACATTTTCTTTTTACATAAGAAAGTACAAAAAAAAATGTTAAAGTGGTTCTTAAACAATCAATTCAAAGTAGGCAATCAAAAGTCAATAAAAGTAACATAAGACTTCCTTAGTATCTATCAAAGAATACTGAAAATTTAAAAGGCCAGGATGAGTGAGATCATGTAAAAACAGATTACAATGCCATATTGCTGGTTCTGGAGTTAGTTTAGAAGGTTCCGGTCAGGAGATTGATTATTTCCATCATTCTCTCTACACTGTAAGAGCACTTCAAACGTCATCAGGTACAAAACAAACATGATTAAATGCACTCAAATAAATAACAATTTCACTCGTAAGTGAAAATCTTGCCCTATGTCATTTTCAGCTAATTCAAAAAAAAAAAAAAAAAAAAAAAATCTAGTCTGCATAGTTAAGAAAAGCTTTCAACTATAAACAGCTAAAGAAATAAA
Organism: Anas platyrhynchos; assembly: GCF_047663525.1. NCBI lineage: Eukaryota > Metazoa > Chordata > Aves > Anseriformes > Anatidae > Anas > Anas platyrhynchos. The sequence continues at coordinate 182,982,246 of NC_092587.1, forward strand.
GCATTTGTAAGCCATTGAACAGTATAAGCAGTATTCACATTTATGTAAGCTTTCCAAGAATCTTTGTGCTGGAACAATTTCACTGATGCAACCCAATTTTGAAGTTAAAGCCGGGTAGGTACATTATAGGGTTGTATTAATATAAGTGAATTGACATCATGGTACAAAGCTCAGTAAGACCAGAACGATACTGGCTTACTTAGTTACTGAAGACTATTATTGTCCATGTACTTCCAAAGTAGAACAAACTCTAAACCACATAAAATACCACAATACAAATTCTAGCAGAGTCGAGTCAGTAGATTGGTAGAGAAGCACCACAACTTCTGATCAGAAAGAACCCAATCTGTCCCTTTGAGATTACTGTAATAAACAAACTTCTTAAATCAGAAGTTAAGAAACTATAGCTCAATTACTTAAAGTCCAACATAATCCTGTAGTTGAAACATGTATTTCTATCCTTAACGAAGTGGTATGTTGCTCCTCACAAATATATACATTTTTAAAAATTGTTTTTAATCATTACGCTGAGTATCATATATTGATAGGTGTGCACCCAAGTGCATTTAAACCTTTAGAAGACAAGAGTGGTAGGTAGACTACCAAATTCAAAATCGGTGTTTCAAAAGATCTACCACCTCTGATTATAAAAGCAAGTTCTAGATTTTGTTCAGATTTAAAGATAAATTAAAGGTTTTCTTTATGCAAGAATTACTAAAACAGCCACTAGGGTATTTCCAAAACCAAGAATAGTAATTAAAGATCTAATTCCATCAAAAAATAAATGAAACTTCATCAACATAAACAAACACTATTGCAGGGATCCTTTGGTCACCAGGCACATACAAGAAGTCACCTAAGGAGGCAGCTGCAACAATGTGTTGTGTGTAAAGTGCTACAAAAAACTACAGCAACCTGAAGCAACAGCAGTTAATTTAAGATGGTAGACTTCTCAAGACAATGGTACAAAAAGAAAAAAACTCAGTACCAAGTAATGAACAGATAAGATTATGAGACTGATTTAAAGCAACTCGGATAGCCTATTAAGTTAACACAGCCATTAAAAGCCACAGTATTTACCAGGATATAATAGTTGCTGTTTTGGTACTAACCCAATCACGTATTTCATTCCACTTAGACTAAATTCAGTATGGTAAAAGGCAGAGGGAACAAACCCTTCAGAAGAAATTCAGAGATGACTAGATAATTTTTGTCATTGCTGCTGTTCTTGTTTTTAAGTATGTAGTTATTCACAGCGTGTCATGTATTGGGTAAGTACGGGCAGAAGCACTGAAAAAAAAAAATTAAAATAGAAGAAAAACTGCACCGTAGCCTCCTAGACATCAGCCTCATTAATGTAACGAGCTATACTCCTTGACTTCTACCCCTCTGAGTACCGTTCAGAAAGTGAAGGTGGGGGGAAGTGAGGAAAAATACGGAGGGCAAAGATTAGTGTATAACTGAGCAGAGAGCTGAATACTTTGTCTTGTAAAACACACAGTGTAAATGTGGAATGAGGTCACAGTTTTGTAAAAATAGCATCTTGATAGAGAAAGGTGCTATCACTTTGCTTGATGCAAAAGGATAAAACATAGCTAGGGTTGGAGTTGAGTCAATGATCCCTGCGGGTCCCTTTCCACTCAGGATGTTCTATGATTCTAAGGTACCAGGTAGGGGGAAAAGGACAAAGAATGGAGGAGTTTTATTGATACCAGTCTCAGAGCTTTATTACTTCAGTGTGACAAAAAAAAAAAAAAAAAAAAAAAAAAAAAAAAGCCTTAGTTGTTCACTTCCCTTACAAACCATGAACTGAATCCTGTAAAAACAAGTGAGATGTAAAGCTAAGAAGAAAATACCTATTCAAACTTAAGTGGTAAGAAATACTCACAGGATTCAGCACTGCAATCTCGAAAAAAAAAAATATTTTATTTTTTTTAGAGATTTTAACTGAAACAAAGAAAGCTTTCTAAAATGAAATGAAAATGAAATTCACATGGTTTTATTTGATGAAAGCTGGCTGTAGAAGAGACAGCTAAAAACACACAATGAAGGAAAAAAGTCCTGAGACCATTAAAATACTAAGAAAGTAGAGAATTAATGAAGCAAGTCAGTAAAAGTTAAAAATATATTGCCTATAGAAATGTATCTATCCATTACACCAGAACCATAGCAGATTCCAAGCCAGCTTGCTGAGATATCACTCGGGCTTCATGACTAATACAAGGATCAAAAAGAATTTCCACCTAGGTATAAACACCTAGAAAGCTAAAAGCAAGTAATTATTCTAGAAGAAAATAAGCAAACATCCAGTGAAAGATTTTCTGTAACCAGAACTGAGTTTTCCACAAAGGTACTAGATAGCAACAGTGACTACAGTATACTTGTGTAGCTGCCCATGTTTGGGCAGCTACATGGTTGCTATTACAACCTGTAGTATCAAATATTGCACTTTTCCTATAGGTCTGGTAGTTTCTACAGTCACTCTCAGGCAGCTTAGAATGAAGACAGGATGGGCAGAATAGGGACCAGTGGGATAAACAGCAACTTGGACAAGAACTGACACCTCAATTTAAATATTACCTAAAACCAGAAACACAGATACAATAAAAAATAAAAATAAAAAAAAGCTTCAAAATTTTCCGCAAACTTTGTTTTTTTCTGAATAATACTGTCCATCAGCAGAGGATTATACTACAAAAAATGGAAAGGCTTCTGCCAAGAAAATGCAGTAAGATTCTTGAGCCTGCAGAGCCAGTTCTACAAGACAAACACAAGCCACATGACTGAGGCTAAAACTCATGAGGTCCCCTTTCTCAGAGCACAAAAGCAATTCTCCCCACACAATAAGAGACCTCTGCCCCAGGAAGTTGCAGCAACCAAGACTGTAAGTGGATTAAAACAACTCAAATATCAAAACCCAACATTAGCTCAAGACAACACTCAACCAATGGTTAAAAAGATGTTTCTTATATATGCCTCCTTTCACATTTTTCCTCATGACCACTACTACCAAGAAGACCATAAGGCCAGAATCATCTCTCACATGATCCAAACCAATTGCTTTGAAGCAGCAAATTCTATTCCTGCAAGTACAACACGTGATGGAGCACTAAAAAATGGCTTACCTCTTCTGAGGGGTGACTAACACCAAAGTGGGATGGAACAGTCAAGAAAATGAGAAGAGCTAGGCAGAAGCGTGGGCTGAAGTCAACAAGAACAGCAAGAGACTGAACTATGCCTGGTGTCTGACCTACTTCTTTCAAGCACTCTGTAGCCTGACCAAAAAAAAAAAAAACGATACATAAAGAAACAAAGTTTTCCAGATTGCACAACAACACTGGTCAGTTACACCTGCATCACTTTGAAATCCGTTCAAATCTGCATCACATCATCTGTTCAACACGCACAAGCAAAACAAGCAGCATGTGTCAGCAGCAGTCACAATTTTTTAGTGTCAGCTGGCTTCCTGTTCACCTTTCGTATTTTGCACTGCCACGGAATCAGCAGTACGTAACTCAAATTCTAAGAAATTCACACTGGAACAAAGAAAGCTTTCTAAAACAAAAAGACGATGCAATTCACATGGGCTTATTTGATGAAAGTTGGCCATACAAGTGACAGTTAAAAGCACACAATGAAGAAAAAAATGTCCCAAAACCGTTAAAATATGGAAAAAGTTGATAATTAAGGAAGCAAGTCAGTAAAAAATAATGAAAGAAAAGGCTACTGGAGATGCATTATAGACCAATTAATCAAGGCCATGTGTGAAATTTTTAACTAGGAAACAAGCAAAACAAAAATATCTTTGAAGTAAAGTAAGAATACAGATGGGCAGGCTGACCCAGTTCCACCCCTAATATTGTATTTGCTGGAGCACACTGTGCAGAACTTCAATTTAACACCAGCCTAACATGTACCATAAGAATGAAAGGTATCAAGAAGCACAGGGACTATGGAGAACACCAACAAGCACATCTATCATAGCTATACCAATGTCCTCGACAGTATTTTAAGAAAACTAATAGAGCTGTTCAAAGAGGAAAAGCCTCGTTCATCAATAGATGCATGGAACTGGGGTCAAAATACCCCCAAAGAGAAACCAAAAAGAACAATAAAAGGATTACACAGTTTGGGAGGAAAGTATTTTTCAGTTTGCTACTTCATAGTACACAAAGGTCAATGTTAAAACAAAGTACATGTGAGATGGAGCATACTGGACCTGGGAATTCATATTAAACCCATAAAACAAACCTCAAAATAAGCATCATCATAAAAGAACGCATGAGGTATGATGGGAAGCTCCCTCCCATTTCCAGAAATGGGAAACAAATACTATATTCTAGAAAATCATGGTAGAAAAGCCTGCAGTTCGTAGACTCTTAGCATCTTCTGACCTTCATACTATTAATGCTAGCACTTTTTTTTTTTTTTAAGGAGTTAACTTGTTAGCTAGGAGTTAACTGTAAGTAGTTCACTGGCATTTGCACGTGAAGGGCGGGTTCCTTTCTCCATTATGTTTTCCACTTAATGTGAAACCATGAAGAATAATATAAGCAATACTAATAACTCTACCAAGTGATGTTTCATTAAACAAATTCACTGGTATAACACGATTGTGAACACACAGCAATTTCAGAGGACAAGAAGGGTCACTAAGGAAAAGATAAGTGTTTGTTGCTACAAACCCCATAAACAGTGTAGCCATGCACACAAACTAAACACTGTCTGAGTGGAAAGTCAACTATTAAAATTTAGCAACGGTGAAAATCCAACAACATTAAACATGGAAAAAGATTTTCAACACTGGATTAAAGCATATCATCAACTCACAGACACGGTAAGTCACTGCATCCATCAACATCAGAATGTAGCACATGAAATAACTCTGAAATGCAGTATCAAACAACTGTGTGGGATCACCAAATCAAACATTTCAAAGTAACAACTGTCCTAGAGAAAGCTCAAGAAGAAAACTAACAGGAAAGAGAACTGACTATCTCCTGGGCAAGGACAAGCCAAACAAAAGTTCTGTCTCAGGCATTTGCTGCTGCCTTCATAGCAGATATAGGAAGAATCAAAAGACTTCTTTAAGCTTTACATAGAAGAAAGCAGAAATCTCAGACAGAGAAAAGGGAAAAAAAAATAGGAAAAAAAAAAAGTATCTCAAACTTTAACCTCTGATTCTATCTGGTAATAACTAAAGTCATAGCAATGCAGCATTCTAATACTAAAATGCTATTAGCAAATGACTTACAAATACCCACTGTGTTAAACCATAGGTTATATTCCTTTCAGAGACAACACAGACTGAGATCAGCTCTAAACACCGGCTACTCATTATCACATTTGCATTAAAAGTCATTCAGAAACAGCATAGTAAAGATAAAGGCAAAGGAAAAAAAAAATCAAGTTCTCTCCCTCCACTCCCACAAGAATGCTTCTAAAATACAAATTTCATTTTATTTAAAGTTGCTATTAAAATCCTTAACAAAGAATCAGCTAGAATTTAGTGGTTTAGGGGTATGACATCAGCTTTACTTTGTATTTGCCCTATTCACTATGCTTGTTTTACACGTGAGTAAATTAAGCTTCAAATATAGAAGCAGAAGTTTGAGACATTTGCTGCACTGAGAAGAAAAAGATTAGCAGACAATATAACCTCTCTCTGCTGTGGGAATACTGACTATTGTATATTACAGTCCATCTGTTAAGTAATGACTGATCCAGAATGCATCGCTACTGCAGCAGACTCCCAAGCAGTTTCACATTCATATATGTCTCCTGGTGCTGAGAGAACTGTGAAACAGTTGCATTTATTTTTAAATATAAGCATAGTTTCCAGCAATAGCAACTAATTAAGAAGGTAGATCTTACAGCCAAGCACTGTACGTCCTCCAAATAAATACTAAAACACATTCTAACACCCCCAAAGTATAAGCCAATGTTAGTCCAGTTGCTGATGCATTAACAGCCAGAATTAAACTAAGCTTAAATATCAGTAAGTAGAATGAAAGAAGAAAGATAATCAGGAAAGGATTAAAAAATTTAGTATCTGTCATGATCCACGCAAAGCCAGTTAATGAAAGAAGTGTATGCCATTCCCTTCTTTTGAGTGCTACTTTTACAGCAATGGCTAAAAATCCGATAAAGTTATGATGACTTGTACTATAGTTATACAAAATATTTAAAAAACATGCTTCAGTTAAGTATCAAATGTCTTGTAGAGAGGACTGGGAAATATATGAGATTACTGCTTTGACACATTCAAAAAACTATTAAGGTTTTAACCCTGTGCATTTGTATAAGCCATAACATTAAAATGATCTGGCCAAATCACGTCTTTCTCTGCATGCTGCAGCTTTTCCATTCAGCCTGTGCTAGGTCAAATGCAAATAGGTACCAAACAAACAGGGGAATACATCCTTTTAAAGTCTTTGAAAGGAAATATATTTTTACATGACTTTCTACAAAACGGGTATAGGTCAGAAGCAGTAAATTCATTTGAAACAAAGGCAGTTTCAATTAATAGCCATTCAGTTTGAAGCAGTCATTTTTCCATCCTGTTTTATATGCAAAAAATAGAGGATATTTCATTGACTGAACTGCTTCAAAAGCTTTGCTGCAGCAAATCTTGCATTCAGGAGCAGCACCAAATTGCACATAATTGAAAGTGATTCATTTTTAGATCCACTCGTTTGGCTTCTGTAGGTTCCTCAGGCTTTGGTGTAGGTAGCGCAAAAACATTAAGTCATACAGTCCTGCAGTAACTCTTTCACTCCATGAAGTGAGCAGATGACTAAGGAGCTACATCTTACCATCTCCTCGTTTCAAGCTATTCGCCAATGTAAAATAATAACATTTCGCAATGCACAGACCCTGAATTTGGGAACAGCACTTTCTTTGCGGACAAGAATGTGTTTTGGAAAGCGTGACAGATTATTTAAACACTAGCAGCCCAACGCTGCAATACAACTAACTCTTTATTAGAGATATTAAAGCATGCTAAATCCTTGCAAAAATCTCCTTCCTCCCCCTTCCCTACATAAAACGCTCAGCCAGCTCTGAGCTCACAGGGTTAAACCCTTCACGTGCTTCAGCCACTAAGAAAAGCCAGCAGCTCAGGCTGCTTTTCTAACCTTTTTTTTTTTTTCTTCCCCAATTAAAAACAGCTACTACATCCACACCGCTCTTCTTCCAAAGAAGTCAGGTTACACGGCAGCACCCAGAACCCCGAGTTGCCCATTACTTCATCCCTGTATCATGCATTTAACGTGAAGCATCAGGCTGCGGGAGGCGGCGGGGAGGCTGTGGGCAGGGGACAAGCGGCCTGCCCGCACCTCGCAGGGTCCTGCCTGGAGTTCGGGCAGCGCTCGGGGGGGGGGGCTCTGCCGAGGGGGAAGAGCGGCTGGCGTTATGATCGGGAAAACAGGCACCAGAGGAGCCGGGGGAGGCGAGGCGGTCCGCCCACGGCTGGAGAAGGGCCGTGGGTGTGCGGGGGGCTCGGGGCAGGGGCAGTGCGGGGGTCTGGAGGGCCGTAAGGGGCAGTCCCGGCAGGGGGTGGCCGGTGCCCGGTGAGGGGGGGACGACGACGACGACGACGACCGGGGCCCGCCGGGGCGTTACGGGGCGGGGTGGCGGGGCCGCTTACCAGGTTCAGCACCGTCTCCACGATGTCCCGGTTGCTGACCTCACCGACCTGGATGAGCCCGATGAGGACGGCGAATTTCATCCGGATGTTGCGGATCGGCACCGACGGGTTAATCATCCCCGCGGGGAGCACCACGGACCCGGCGCCCGGCGCCCTCAGCTCCCCCATCACCGCCACGCCGCCTCCTCCTCCTCCTCCTCCTCCTCCACCACCTCCTCCACCGCCGGCCCCGACGGAGATGAGCCCCGCGGGCTGCGGCTCCGGCCCCGACACCGGCTTCTCGCTCGCCATTTACCCCCCGCCGTTACCGGCACCTGCCGCCGCCGCCTCCTCCTCCCCGCCCGGCCGGGCCGAGCCGAGCATCCACCGCAGCCGCAGCCGGCGGGGCCGCAGGGAGCCGGCCCGAGGCGCAGGCACCGTCCCCGGAGCCGCTCCCCCGCTCCGCTATAATGAGGGATTATTATGGGCGCCGATGCCCCGTTAGCCCGAGGCTGCCCAGCCGGGGCCGCCTCCCCGCCGCGGGGCGGGAGGAGCGGGCGCCGCCGAGCTGCCGGGCAGGGCTCGGCTCGGCTGGGCGCGGAGGCGAAGCGGCGGGGCGAGCGCTCGCCGCTGCCGCTGTTGTTGTGGAGCCGAGCCCGCCGCCGCTCACTCCGCCATGTTGCCGCCCCCTGCCTGCGGTAGCCGCTAGGGCGCCTGCGCCGAGCCCGCTGGGGGGGAGTGGCCGGGCATGGGCCGGGGCCCCCCCTCCCGGCAGGGCGGCAGGTGAGCAGGTGCAGCGGGGGCCGCCCTGAGGGGAGCGGAGCGGAGCCGCCCGAAGCGCCGGGGTGGTGCCCGCCCGCCTCGCCTCGGGGCCGCCCCCGGCAAAGGGCTCGGCCCCGGCCCCGCCGCCTCGCCGTGCGCCCCTTGAGGGAGAGGGGTGGCGGTCTTCGTGAGGGGAGGCGCCCCGTCACGAAGGGTGGCAGCGTCCCGTGTTTTCCAGTCGCGGTGGTCGCGCTGATCCCGGGCTGCTGGGTGTTAAAAGTGTCTGCACGAAGCGTTTGGTGCATCTTTTTAATCGATTTCCAATGGGGGGGGGGGGGGTACGTTCGGGCTCCTGAGGTGTGACCTCGTGGGGTGTGGGGACAAAAAGGGGAAAGCCTGGGGTCTTCCAGCCAGAGAGCACCCTTGCTGCTTGTTCACAGCGATGGATATCATCACGGAGTTCTTACTCACATCTCCTACTTCTGGTTCTCAGTGCCAGTGTTATTTTTGGAGATGCCCAGTCAAGAGCATTTTTACCGAGCCCATTTGTTTCACTGATGCCAACCAGCATTTTTTTTTTTCAATCCTCTCTGGTATTATATCAGAGAAACAGAAGCACCTTTGATATGTTTTGAAGAGGCTTAAATTATTCAAATAGTGGTTTGAATAAAACTATGTATTTGCTCTATGTGTGCTGGAGATAATCCATCCCCATTCACAAATGCACTCTATCTTGGCTTCATAGTGACTGTAACCACAAAGTTGAATTTTACAACAAATCTTGCCCCCAGGCCTCAATACCATTCATTCTGTCTCCTTTAACCCCAAATTTGGGAATTTGGCAGGAGTGTCAGTCCTCCTGTAGACAACAAACTGCACAAACACAGTGAATCAGCAGGACCTGATCAGTACATCCTCCGGGATTACAACATCTGCTGTAGGCTCCACCAAGAAAAGACCTCAGCTCTGTACCATCAGAGGCATTAGCTCTACATACTTGTAAATAAAATACATCACATTTACAGTTTTGCAAGCCCTGTAGGTGCTTGACAGTATGCATAGACCAGATGCATACATGTGGCTAAAACAGTGGCTACCTGGGAATCTCAGAACCAATATTATTTCAGAAAGCTACAAAAGATGACAAGAAAACCTGAAAGATTTGTTATGAGAGATAAGAAAGAACAAAGTTTTCTTAAAAGGAAATTCCATTGCAACTTGCCACCATCCTAGAATTGTAGAATCATAGAACCATAGAATGGTTTGGGTTGGAAGGGACCTTAAAGACCACCCAGTTCCATGGGCAGGGACACCTCCCACTAGACCAGGTAGCCCAAAGCCCTATCCAGCTTGGCCTTGAATTCTTCCAGGGAAGTATTCCTATAGCAACCTTGTATGACTCTGAGTGAAGGCACAATCTGATTTCACATGCTCCTGGAGGGCCAGAGGTTCCATTCCCACCAGAGCCATAACACAACTAGTGAAACTGAATGCAAATGCAGTTTAAATACTTAAAAAAACCCTGCTTAAATACCAAGACAGCCATCTTAGTTTAAACCCCCAAGGAGGTGTGTTCCCATGAGGCAACCAGACAGACTTTTGACTGTAGTGTGTGAGCTCTTGTATATCATTTGTGGAATTATGGGGGCAAAAAATTCCAGCTAGTGTATAATGATGAGCTGATGGGGGAGTATGTTTTGAATTGTGCTTGCTATCTCTATAATTGGCTAAAGTAAGTCCTATTCCAAAAGCTTTTAAAATTATCAAGAAAAAAATCCATAGGCAAAAATCCATAACTTGGAACTTTCAGAGAAAGATTCCATTGGTTGTTTTACTTTGCCCCATTTCCCATTTAAAACAAACAAACAAAACAAAAAAACAACAACAACAGCAACAAAAACTGTGACAATTCAAAAGGTAAAACTTTGTAGGAATGTTAAATTACTGTTCTTGTCTGCAAACTAACACATTATGCAGATGTTAGGCTGCCTCATAATCTTCATCTTGATCTGAGAAGGGGATATTTCATTCACGTATAGATCCCGTCTGGCAAGCAAGTATCCTCTTGGAGTTTGGAGGTCTTCAAGTTAGTGTAAACTTAAATTATTTTACACATACATATTTTTGAAAATTTAAGAATATATGCCTTTTTTGCAAAACTAAAACTTTAACCTAGAACTCTGACATTCAGTAAAAATTGTAATACTCTTAACAGCTAACACTCAACAGCTCTTCCCTTCACTATTCCCCTTGCCTATTTGGCAAGGCATGTTGCTACAAATAGTATAGTTGCAAGCTTCCTGTTGGCTGATGGGTTGAGCGGTTTTCTTGTTCTGATTGATCATGCTGCTGTCTGATAAATGGGTGAGGAGCTAAGTTATAATTGCTTTTCTAGTGGTAGGTATATTAATGTGGATCACTGTCCAATTTTTACAAATCCCAGAATAACTTCACAACTTTGAGATCCATTGTTGAATTTGCCTCATATTTTTCATTGGCTTGTTGCTTGTCTTTGTGATGGAATAGGTGGACAAATAGCACAACCACATAAGCTTCCTTTCTCTAGGAAACTGGGATAAAAAATATGGCTCGATATCTGTTTTATTCATTCTCTACTTCACGCTATTTGTGGAAGACTCCAAAATTTATACGTATACCCAAAGGATGGGGTACTTCTTGTCTACAACTTTTCCATATACAATTATTCATGCATTCCTCCACGTTGAATTTCTGATACAATTTTATCATGAGTTTGTTTGGAAGTTCTATTTGCAAAATCCTTCATTATGTAATTTCCAGTTTAGGACTTGGACTAAAATAGAACTGGCTGACTGTCATTTCCTCTGCTGAAATCACATAATATGCCATGTGTAGTATAAGGAAAAAAAAGATGTTATTAAAGGAAGGTGAATCTCCAACATTATGCTTAGTATTAGAGTCTTCTTTTAGTTCTTAAACTCATATTTGGTTTTACAAATAATTTTTTCCAGAGTCATATTCTCTTATTTTTCTAAGCTGGAACACAGTTTAGAAGTAGCTGTCTTCTCTAATCAACAGTGTTTGGTTTTGATAAGCAAACTTTCATTGAGGTGAGCCATTCATCAACTCATGTGGACATTATTGTAGTGCTGGCATACTGAAAGTACAACAAATCTGTAACACTAATCTCAGCTCTGTAGTAGCTTCGGTGTTTATTTGCTTCCATTTTAACACCTCATCAGACTGAAAATTAAAGTTAGATTACATACACTAGAAATGCTTCAGAAAATTATCAGTTTCTTTTCTTTAAATACGTCATTTGTCTCCTCTCCTTGATATTCACATATTCCATACAGAGACAGCATGAATTTGTCAGTGACAATTCCACTTATGAGGTGGCTAGCTGGGTCCCAGCCCAGCATGGTATTCTGCTTTAGCAAATCCCAATATTTACATAATTATAATATTTTCAGTTCAGCTTGTGAGATCAGTCACTGAAACAGGTCCAGATAGGTGTGGCAGGAGGTTTTATGTGTGGAAAGATTCTGCACATTCCTTTACTGTTCACAAAGAAAATACCAGTGCAAGCATATGATCTCATCCCTTTCTGTACCTTTCCCAACACTTGCTCCCCTTTGAAATGGGCGAAAGCAATGTTTTTGGTCTCAGAGCATAGTGTTGCATCACCTGTAGTAGATGATGGGAGGTTTATTTCATGATATTCTTTAAATTTTCTCAGCATATACACCATGAATGCCAGAGGTGGCCTAGAGTACAATTTCAGAAAACAAAGAAAAAGACATATATTTTTATGTTACTATGCTTGCAACAAATAAACAGATGAAGGAGAAAATAAAGCTAACAAGTGTTTAAAGTTTTAGCTCAATTTTTATTTGAGCTGTAAAATAAATTGTAGCAATACTACAGAAGATACTCCTTTATTTGGGGAGTAACAACCTTATGTAGCCGTTCAACTGAGAAAGCATGAAGAGACATGCTTTAGAAGACAGGCTGGGGTACAAACAATTGTACTACTTAAATGTTTTGTACAGCCATATGCTTGATTTACACTATTTTTTTATTTATTTTTATTTTTTTCCCCCTCAAATATTTAGACAAGGTAGATGAGGACTGAGCCAAGTTTGAAGGAGTTAGAGAATTTTCATTTATCTGTCTGCCACACTGGCATCAAAATACTGCTTGCTTTACCATGTCCATATGAGGACTCCTGTTGTGTTTAATTAGACTATTCTCATGAGGAAGGATAATGTAATTTGTTCCTGTGCCAGGCTCAGGAAGTGCTATTAGGCCCTTGCTCCTGAAAACTAGGATATCTTATAACTTTTAAGAAAAAAAAAAAAAAAAAAAAAAAAAAAAAAAGCTTGAAAATACAAACTGAAAGGCCATCTCAGCATCTGAACTTACCCTGCTGTGCATATGTATTGCACCAAATAGTTCACTTCACCATTCCATTCACTGTTTTTAAACTTCCACACAACAGGGTGCATTAAAGAAGTAAAAAACCTGAAGTTAGACTTTCCTTGCTACTCTAGCTGTAAATGATTTCTTTCTGCTTTTCTATAATTGCTTTTCTTCTGTCTTGAAAGAGAAAAACATGAAAAAAGTGTCTTCTAAGTTTCCAGAGGCAAGTCTTGTTATACCCTGTGCCATTTCAGAAACATTGTAACAGGCCTTCCAAGCGAGATTATAAACATCTCAATCACAAGGACGTATTTGAAACCAGTATGACTTCTCTAAGTTACTTTGAATTTTATTGCAATACGGTATCCAAGTATTTCCTTTGTAATTTAAAAAAGTCAATAACTATATGAAATTCGTATTATTCAAAATTAATTTTCTCTCTGCTTTTTATACTCTGTGCTATAAAAATAAAGTGGATATTATCTTTGGTCTCATGGTTGTAAATATTACTGGTAAGATTTCATTCAGCATAAGCTTTTAGAGTAAAGACGTAATAGTCTTAGAAGCACTTAAGCAGTAACCAACACCACTAAAATATGTCTTTCTCTTAAATGAAAATATGTATTCAACTTGTCATTTTTTGCTTAATTGCCTTCGTTATGATATAATAAAATATGCATAGATGTAAATAAGAGGTTTCACAATATTTCAGATAATGGACAGTACAGTTTGTTTTTGTAATGCATAGTTTTTATGTTCTTGGCTTTGAAAGGGTTTATTCTGTGATTCATCCTCAAGTCTTACTGTAAAACCACAGGTCAGAGCTACATAAAAAATTCAGTCATTTTTTTTATTTATTTGTACATACTTAATCATGAAAACCTTTTCAATACTGAAATGAATACAGTAGTTTTTAATATTGAGGTAACCTCTCTGTCGGTCCTTTCCATAACTTATTTTTCATTTTGTTTATATTGATATCTCATCTCCATGATCTGTATAATGTTACCTCTTTCACAATGAGAATTTGGTAACATGAGATTCCATGAAGATCTATATTCTATACAACAGTAAAGACTTTAAGAAACATCATGTTTCTCTCTCTTCTCCCTATCTCCTACTCCTTAAGCACGCTGCCTTCCATGTGCCAGACTGCCAGCTAACTTTAAGAATTATCCTCGAATGCTTGTATTTTTGAAGTTCCATCACAATGTGGACAATTCACAAGGAAATCAGTCCACACTATCACTGTTAGTCCAGGACGATTTTTACAACTTTTTTTCCATGTGCTGTACTTAGTGAATAATAGTTTTTCTTCTAAATTTCAAACAGTAATTAGAGGCTAAAAGCATGTAGCTGTTAGGGAATTCAGGCATCCTGAAAGGATATAGAATCACAGAATGGTTGGGGTTGCAAGAGACTTTGGAGATCATCTAGCTGAGCCCCCCCCGCCAAGCAGGGTCACCTAGAGTACGTTGCACAAAATCACATTCAGGTGGATTTTGAATATCTCCAGAGAAGGATCTACAGCCTCTCTGAGCACCATGTTCTAATGATCTGTCACCCTCACAGTAAAGTAAATACAAACTAGCATTGTTTTAAGCTCCATATGTATGACCTAAATTACTGCTACTTTGGATATTTTTGTCTTAATGTGTTTCTAAACAGTTGGACTTGATGATCCACCTATGGGTCCCTTCCAACTCAGTATATTCTGTAATTCTATGATTCTAGATAGTAACTTAGTGTGGAAATTAACTTTCTGTGGAAACATTCCCCGCAACAATATGGCAAACTAATCATTACTATTAAATGTGTTTATTAGTTGAAGAAAAGGACTCGATCCATTGGCAAATTATGTTTGTTTCATATGCGTCTTCGTGTTCATCCTTCAAACACTTGGAACCTAATAAATGCTTACAGAGAAAGTATGCTGGTCACACATCTTTGTCTAGATACTACATTATGACCAATAACAGGTGACAAAAAAGATGACAAACTCTCATATCTGATTACAAGCCTTTTGCCAAACAGATAATGTCAAATTATAATTTTATCAGTTTTACATTTATAATGCACCAAGGAATAGAGATTGATGAAAAATTTAAAATTGGTAGTCTAGTTTATGTCAGAAATGGATATATGTCTGAAGGCCTAATTTTATCGTCTGGGAACAATCAACAATTTACCAAAATATTGATATCAGCAGGAACCTACAGTAACTGTAAGTGTTATTAGATGTTATCTTCATGAAATATACATTTAACTTTTATATCAGTTACATTATAAATAGTTAGAAAAATACCCAATAAACAAAGTCCTCATTACAGTCACGCAAAACATTTGATTTCAGAAAAGTTTTATGAATGAAAGTAAGTGCAGGATTTGCCCAAAGGGATTTATTTAGTTGCCTGTTTCCATGCACTACAATGAAAAGAATGTGTTATTCAGGATAGTTCTTTTCTCCTCTGACATTACTGTAAAAAAATAAAAATCAAAAGAAAAAAAAATCCATCTATAAAGGAGCCATGATACACTTCAAGTTCCAACTATTATTTAATTTTCCTTGCTTTAGGATTACCCTTCATGATATTTTATTGATTTTGGCTTAATCATTTCAATCTATGACTGTAGTAGAAGGGGTGTGGCACACAGCAGAGAAAAAGATGTACTTCTGGATGTTTATAGGTGCCCCAGGAAAGTAAGTCAGACTTACCCTTTCATCAGAATTCCAATAGGGTTTATGTTTAAGGTCATGATCTTGAATTAATTGTTCTGTATTTTCCTGAAGTAGAGTTTAAAACTGGATTTGTTACTTCAATTGAGTTCTTACAGTACTGTGTAGAGCAGGAAGATTATTTCACATGTCTTGCAGACTACACCTTTTAAAGAAAAAATGCCAGGGTTGTTTGCTTTTATTGCTGCAACCTGACATTGTTGACTCTTATTCAGCTTGTGATCCTCTCTTGCCCCTGGATCCTGTTCTGTAGAAGTACAAACAAGCTGGATGAGCCACATCCTGTATTTGTGCAATTTGGTATGCCTTCTAAAAGTAATGCCTCACACTTCTGTCTGTGTGACAGAAATCTATTTTTTTTTTTTTTTCCTCAGACCATTCCTACAGTTTGTCAGGATCATCACGAATTCTAATCGTGTCCTCCAGTGTACACACAGTTGCTTCCAGCCTTGTGTTGTATGTAGATTTAATAAGCACACACTCTATTCCATAATCCAGATCATTAATGACATTTTTGTATAGTATCTAGCCTTTGTCATCCCTGTGGAAATATGCAAGACAGTTTTTCATGTGGACAGTGAGACATTGATACCTATTCTTCATTGTAACAATACATTGTAATCTTATTAGTTATATACAGACCATGTTTCAAAGTCTTGCTTTCAAAATATGTTCTAAGACATTCCTAAAAGCTGAGCTGACACTGAGGTGCATAATATAGAGTAATTTTGGCTGGGAGGGTCCTTGGGAGGTGAGCTGGTTTAATTCTTCCTTCTCTGACCCTCCAACCTCCAACACTGTGAGGTCGTAAATAGGTCAACTTTGAAGTTACATCTAACATTGAACTGAGGTTGCTGAGGAACCTTGTCCAGTCAAGTTTTGAATACCTCCAGGGTTGAAGATTTTACAGCCTCCCTGGGCATCTTCTTCCAATATTTGATTGCACTCATGGTGACATTTTTTTTTCCCCTTTTAACTAATAGGAAATTCTCCTGCTACAAATTTTGTTCATTGCCTCTCATCTTTCTTCTGTACTTTTCTGAGAAGTCAGGCTCTGTCTTCTCTGCTTCCACCAACTGGGTATCTGAAGACAGTGAATAGCTGTTTTTTAGCCTCCTTTTTTTTTCAAAATGAGCAAACCCAACTCTCTCAGCCTGTCCTTGTACATCTTGTCTTCTGGTTCTCTAACCATATTGATGACCTCTGCTGGACTCACTCTACTAGTTTGTCAATGTTGTTCTTATACTGGGGAGCCCCAAACTTGACACAGTTCTCCAAAGGCCTTCTCACTAGTGCCAGCTAGGGTAGAATAATAATTTTGACTGAGTCACTTGTTATAATAGAATCATAGAATCATTAGGGTTGGACAAGACCTCCAAGTCCATCTGGTCCAACCATCCTCCTACCACCAATGTCACCCTCTAAACCCTGTCCTCAAGCACCACGTCCAGCCTTTCCTTGAACACCCCCAGGGATGGTGACTCCACCACCTCCCTGGGCAACCCGTCCCAGTGCCTGACTACTCTTTCTGAGCAGAAATGTCTCCTCATTTCCAACCTGAACCTCCCCTGGTGCAACTTGAGGCCATTCCCTCTGGTCCTATCACTGGTTACCTGTGAGAAGAGGCCGACACTCAGCTCCCCACACCTTCCTTTCAGGTAGCTGTAGAGAGCAATAAGGTTTCCCCCGAGCCTCCTCTTCTCCAGACTAAATAACCTCAGTTCTCTCAGCTGCTCTTAAACTTGCATTGCTGAAAAAGTGCAGTGCTTATTCATGCTTATCTTCTTGTCCTTTAGGTAACTCTTGGTCCTTTTCTACAGATCTGCTTTTTAGATAGTCAGACTGTGCCATAGTAATATTCTATCCTAGATGCAGGATTTTGCATTTGCTTTTGTTGAATTTCATGAGGCACTCTCAGGTTCCTGAGGACTAACTCCCTGCTAGTAATTCGGTTGTCTGAGTTAAGGAGTTCAGCTGTCTGAGTCCAAGGGCAGCTCCTTCAGTGGTAACAGCAGTTGTGAAGCAAGACAAGTGAGGGCATGCCCCTCCGTTCCCTTGGGAACTGCTTTTTAACTAAGGCTGTACTGCTGGCTCCAGCCTGTGCTGTATTGCACTTGTGTACCATCTATATCTGTACCTGATCTTGTACCTTCTTGATCATGACCTTGGCCCAGTCCCTCTGGTTTAGCTCACTGGCCTGGCATTGGACCCACCTTGTCATTGCAGACTTTTGGGGTGACCACCAGTCTGAGGCCTGACCTGTTCACTGTGTCTGGACCTGATCCAGACCCAGGCTTAAAGACTCAACGTTCTGATCCTTTTTAGTGAGGTCTGCCTTGCAGCCACTTTTGGCTCCCTGTTCATTTTCCCTAGCAGGTTATCCAGCCCCTGCTGCTCACTGACAAACCTTATCAGCCTGTTTCCCTCCCTGCTGAGGTCCCTTGAGATGGCAGCCCGGCTCTCCACTTTATCTGCCATTCCTCACAGTGGTGTTAGTCACAGTTCTGGGCATGCGCTCCATGCTGTCATTCTGCCTTTTAATAAAGACATCATTAAACAATATCAGCATGAGAGTCCTGAGAGTATCTTCCCTCCCAGAGGTTTGCCTCTCTGGGCTTAAAGCCCACTTAGACACAGGGTAGCTGAGGTCTGATGTGCTTTCTTTGGTGGTCTTGGATCAGGTGCTCCCAGACAGCTCTGCAGGAAAGTCTCAGTGAAGTCTGATTTCTTTGTCTTGGGAGCTGCTTTAGGCTGCAGCAAACCTCTTTGGTCCCCAGCTGAGCTACAGCTCCCATTGTGTTGCAGACATTCCTGTGCCTCCTCACAAGCCCTGCTGATCCAGACTTGGACCCCAACCTGTGGACTTATTTACTGATGGGCTTGCCCTGCGATCACTGGACTGTGTCTGAGCTGGTTACCACCTGCCTTTCTTAACTCATTCTGGTATGGTGGTACTAGGCCCTTAGTTGCAAGGTCCCTTTCATTCTGACTGTGTTGTCATACTCAGCTCCTGAGTTCTATTGCTCCTTCCCTCATGGAGCAGTAGGATTTCACTGCTGCCTTATAATCAGCCCTGGTATCAGAGAATCATAAAATCTTTTAGGTTGGAAAAGACCTTTGAGGTCATCAAGTACAACCATCAACTTGACCTATTGAGTTCTCCACTAAACCACATCCCTTAGTGCCATGTCCACACACCTCTTCAATACCTCCAAGAATGGGGACTCCACAGTTTCCCTGAGCAGCCCTTTCCAATGCTTGACCATTCCCTTTGTGAGGTAATTCTTCCTAATGTGCAATCTAAACCTCCCCTGGTGCAACTTGAGGCCATTTCCCTGCATCCTATTACTTGTCACCTGAGAAAAGAGACTGATGCCCTCCTGTGAGGTAGCTGTAGAGAACAATCAAGTCTCCCCACAGCCACCTTTTCTCCAGACTAAACAACCCCAGTTTGCTAAGTTGCTCCTAATAAAAGCCTTGCTTTCTAGTCTCTTCATCAGCTTTCTTTCTTTACTGTGCACAAGTATTCTTCCTGTAGTGAGGGGCCCAAAACTGAACACAGTGTTAAAGGTGTGGTCTCACCAGTGCCACCACACACAGGGGAACAATTACATCCCTAGTCCTGCTGGCCACACTACTTCGGATGCAGGCCAAGATACTGTTGGCCTTCTTGGTTACCCAGGCACACTGCTGGCTTACATTCAGCTGGCTGTTGACCAGCATTGCCATGTCCTTTTCTGCTGGACAATTTCCCAGCCACTCTTCCCCAAGCCTATACCACTACATGGGGTTGTTATGACACAAATGCAGGACCCATCACTTACCCAAGTTGAATGTCATACAATTAGTCCATTGATCCAGCCTCTCCAGATCTCTCTGCAGAGCCTTCCTACCCTCAAGAAGATCAATAGCCCCACTGACTTGGTGTTATCTTTGAACTTACTGAGGGTGAACTTCATTCCCTCAGCCAGACCACTGATAAAAATGTTAAAACTAGCATGAATGTTGAGCTCTGGGAAATGCCACTAGAGACAAGCCACCTGGATTGAACTTCATTCACTATGATTCTTTGATCCAGGCCATCCAGCCAGTTCATCACCAGGTGAACTGTACACCTGTCCAACCCATGAGAAGCCAGTTTCCCCAGGAGCATACTGTGTGAAGCATGGCCAAATGCTTTACTAAAATCCATGTGGACAACTTGGTATCCACCATTGATGATTGCCAGTAATAACCTGCTCTCAATTGTTGCTGACCACTGTGCTATAAACCTGGCTATCCATGCACTTTGTAGTCCACCTGTGCAGTTCCTCTGTCTCCTATCTACAAAAATACTATGAAAGATTATGTCAAAAGCTTTGTTAAAGCCAAGGTAAACAGCATTCACTGTTCTCCCATTACCCACAGAACCAGCCAAATTATTAAAGAGGACAAATAGATTCATCAAGTATATTTTGTTTTGATAAATCCATGTTGACTGTTTCAACTCATGTTCTCCTTCACATGCCAGAAAATGACTTCCAGGAGGACTTGCTGCACAATTTTCCTGGGGCTGGTGTGAGGCTGACTGACTTGTAGTTCCTACAATTCTCTTTCTCAACCTTCTTGAAGATGATTGTGACATCTGGGTTTTTCCAACCATCAGGAATTTCCCTTGTTCACTGTGACCTTCCAAAGATGCTAGCAAGTAGTCCTACAATGATATTGGCCAACTTCCTCTGCAGTATTGACTGTGGGTATATGTCCATCTTATATAATTTATAACCAGCTCACAGGTAGCATTTTCCCAATTCCATCCCTGCACACTCCAGGCAGTGTCCTCAGAAGACTCCAGAAGACTTCTGGATTGCTTTCACGCTACCATGTTACCCTTCGAGCAGATATTGGATTGGTTAAAGACTCCCCAACCATGAGAACTTGACCTGCAATCATGAGGCTTCTTTGTGTTTAAAGAAAGCTTTGTCCTCCTATTCTTACTGAAGCAGTCTGTAGTAAATGGTCATCACAGCTTCCTCTTGTGGACTTCCACTATGATCCTGTTCCATGAGATTTGACTTACCTGCTACCTTTCCATATTAGAGCTTTCTGCATTCAAGCCTCTTCTTGTGTAGTGGAGAGGCCCTCATCCTTGTCTCCCAGCCTGTGGTTCTCAAACAGTTTGTGTACATCCACTGAAGTGCTCCAGCCAGGTGAGCTATCTCACTATGCCTCTGTAACTTCAGTGAGGTCAAAGAACTGTGACCACATGTGGGTGGTTTCACCTTGCTAGGCAGCTGAACTCCACCACAACCGCTCTCTCATTCCCCCTCCTCAGAAGACGAGGGGAAGAAGAAAAGAGAAGAAACAACTCACAGGTTAAGATAAGTATAATTTAGTTAAAGGAAAAATAATTGTTAAGGGAAAATTATTATTAATTAAATAATTTAACTAAAGGGAAAAGGGAAAGGGATAATGGGGAATAACAAAAACAAAACCAGGCAAAGGCCATGTGGAAATGCAGAGGAAATAAATTACTCTCTACTTCCCACCAAGGAGCAATGCTTGACCACGTTCTTGAAGCAGGGCCTCAACGCACTTAGCTGTTCAGAAGGACAGATGTTTTCACAATGAGAGCCCACCCCTCCCTTCTCTTTCCTTCTTCCACCTTTTATTGCTGAGTATGACACCATATGGTATGTACTATCTCTTTGGTTGGCTTAGGTCAGCTGCCCTGGTGATGTGCCTTCCTCATCTCTTGCCCACCCCCAGCCTGCTGGCTCTTGGGGGACTAGAGGGAGTCTTGATGCTGTGCCAGTATTGTGCAGTAATAGACTCAAGACTGCTGTGATACCAGTACTGTTCTAGCTACACGTGCAGAGCACAGCACTTTATGGGCTGCTGCAGGGAAAGTGTTGTGGTTTAACCCAGCCGGCAGCTAAACGCCACACAGCCATTCACTCACACTCCACCCTTCCTCTCTGGGATGGGGGCAAGAAACAGGAAAGTGAAGCCTGTGAGTTGAGATAAAGACAGTTTATTAAGACAGGAAAATAATAATAACAATAATAATAACAGTAATGATGATAATAGTGCTACTACTAATAATGTGTTGGAAACAAGTGATGCACAATGCAATTGCTCACCACCTGCTGACCGATGCCCAGCCTAACCCCGAGCAGTCCGGCCCTCCTCCCCCCGGCTAGTTACCCCTATATATTGTTTAGCATGACATCAGAATACCCTTCTGACTAGTTTGGGTCAGCTGTTCTGGGTCTGTCCCCTCCCAGCTCTTGCTGCACCCCCAGCCTGTCCATTGGCAGGACAGAGCAAGAAGCTGAGATGTCCTTGGCTTGGTGTAAGCACTGCTCTGCAACAATTAAAACATCAACATGTTATCAGCACTCTTCTCATCCTAAGCCAAAACATAGCATTCTACCAGCAACTAGGAAGAAAATTAACTCTGTCCTAACTGAAACCAGGACAGAAAGTTAATTCCACCCCAGCCAGACCCAGTACACCACAGCTCTGTGACTCCGCAGACTTCTAATTCTCCTTTTTGTTTCCAATGCAGTGTTGGAAATTTTCCCAGCATTTTGGATCTATAGCTGTTTTCTCAGGGGAAGAATATACTGTCCCCCAGGCCCCTCTTCATGCTCTTCCTTTCTTTACCTTCTCCCCAGGCTTTGGGATTTAACCTCTGATAAGCATAGACTAAAGCTCTCCTCATGAGGCAAGCCTATTGAAAAAGATGCCCCATTTTGTCTTACAGATATCACCTCTCCATCATAAAAGCCCAAACCTTGCCTACCAAGCCTGCTGCACAGCCAAATGCTGATCCATAGTGTATTTCCATTCCTACACTAGTCTATCTGGGCTCCTATGCTCTTTCACCTATCTCCCAGAGCCCTGTAGTCTCCCTCGACTGTGTTGGTGCTCATGAGGCTAGTAGAGATGATAACGTGAGGTCTGGGAAAGCCCTCAGATCATGGATTTCATAACCTCTTTGCAACATATTAGATCCAAGCACCTGGAAACAAACCTCCAAATACAGCAGGTCCAGTCAGCAGCTGACTGTCTCTATTACCTGTAGAAAGTAGTCTTTCAGCACTGCAGCCTCTTAGTCTCTCCTGGTGTCACATTTACAACACATTTCCAGTTATGAAACCTGTTCTTCTTCCCCTGTTGTAAGGGTCCTCCAGTTGCACAACAGTAATAGCAAGAGCTTTCTATTTGTTGGTGGAAATCCTGCATATTTCCAGCCCCCACCCATTCAAATGTAGCTTCTGGCTGACCTCTGACAGGTCTATAAGAAGAACTTCTCTCCAATAGTCTGTTCACCATCTCCCTCAGTTCCTTCACTTGGTGACTCGATGACTTAAGCAGAGCACATCTCATACAGATGAGGGCACCATCACTTCTAGCTAAGTCTTGGAGAGAAGTAGCAGGAACTTTGCATAGCATGAAAATTTAATGACCAAGTCATTTTTCAGGAGCTCTATCTGTGTCAAGATTTCTGATGTGCCAGGAATGGCCACTAACTTCTGCTGGGGATCGTGCATTCTGGCATATCACCATCATCATTGTGCTGACTCCTGCAGTACTGTTCAGCCTCGGAAACATTCTTTAAGTTTACTTGTTTTTCCCTCCTGTGTGAACATATTTATTGACTGCAGAGTTGCTGTTTTCATACAAATTGCAGCAGTTCTGGTCAGTGGCACTCCCTAGGTGTTAATTAAATGAGATCAGCACAACCCTGTTTCTCTCCCAGGTTACCTGCCTGGCCTTGATACACTCACCTTGTAAATGTTAAGACAATCTTTTGTAAATTGCCCCTACATGCAGGTGAAGGGGGAAACAAACAAACAAATAAATAAAACAAACCACAAGTTTTAGGTGTTTTGCATTTGTCAATAAAATAGGAATGTTAAAGGAAGAAGTTTTGAAAACTTCTTCAACATATACATCTCTAGCTGAAGTTCTTGACAGGATTTGATCTTCCTAGGACTGCAATAAAGGGGGCAGTTACAGAGAGAAAGGGGATGGGAACTTTGGTAAAGCTGGTAAGCTTCACTGAAGCCATTTGCACACTTCTGAAATGTGGCAAATTTGCCTTGAATTTCACAGTTACATATCATTTTGTTGATAAAAACATATAAATTCTCAGCAACCTATTTATAAATGTACAGGTCTTTTGTATGTCAAAGTCCATTCATAATATTTTTTTACCAAGATGCACAGTGAGGGAAAGTCTCCAGGAAAACTATACCTTCCAAAATGTGTTTCATAAGAGCTGTAGAACTTATTGCAAGACATTCCAATATATCATTTGAAAATTAGTAAGTGATCAAGCAATTTGGCTGTCATAATATATAACCACAAGGGAAGTTGCACAAGAAAACTTAAATTTGGGGTGTTTGGACTGTGGAATCATGCTTTCTACAGCTTTTATTATTTTATTTTTTTATTGAGTAGGTGGGAGGTAGCTTTAAAGAATACACTAATACAACTTATTCTAGATAGAATTTTTTTTTTTTTTTAATTCTTTTTATTGTTCTTACATTGAAATAACTTCAATCTATTTCTGTGTATACTAACATGATGTAGTGTAACATCAGGCTACAGGTTATACAGATCTGGCAAGTAGTAACAAAGTTACAATGTTAGAACAGTGCCAAAATTACATTTGATCAAAACAATCAGTCTCATCATGCCTTGTACACATTGCATCTTAAAGAGCTGCATATTCAGGAGGGGAGAGGGGAAGGACTCACCAATACTCACAGCTTTGACTCATTTTCTTGGGTAACTATTGTGTTTTTATTAATCTCCACAGAGTTCAGTTACTTGCAGTTTCAAATTTAGGTAGACATATCGATGTCATCCTTAATTTCTTTATAGGTAGCTGGCAAGGTATTTGAGTTTGGTGTGGGTATGAAGGAAACAATCTTTACCTCAGCTTTTAACTTCAGTGTTGAGTATGCATAAATGTTACATAAGTAATTTCTCCTTTCACAAAGTTGTTCACTGAGTTTAACTGAAGAACCCAAAAGATCTTACTATAGTATCTTATTTCTACTTTTATTTCTTTTTTAAGCTTTGAAGATTCTCCATATTTTCCCTATCTATGACAGCTTTCTTTGCACATAACACTATCTGTGGGAGCTGTTATCACAACTGGTCTGTCTAACCTGTATCTTTACATTTTTGCAGCAGCAGGCAAAATTATACCTAAGATTGCCCTTCCACTCTTACATCATCCCTCCTTTTTATTTTTATTTTTTTTTGTACAGAATTTTGTATTGCTGTTTTTTTTTTTTTTTGTTTGTTTTGTTTTTTTTTTTATAATTCATTGGAAATTTAGGTAGTCTCTGCTGAGTACATGCTACAGAATATTGTACTTGCTTTTTATTCTGGGTAGGGTCATTTGGAGTTATTCTCAGCCTCCTGAAATCAAGTTCTAGCAAGCTTAGACATAAAAGGCTTTCCTTTCAAACATAGTTAGCTGAGTTTGTGAATACTTTCCACTATTGATTGGACTTGCATTCTTGCATTTAAAAGCAAAAATAGAGTCATTATTTTTTGATCTTCTGGCTAAATGTTTCTTCAGCAAAACTGATTAAATCCCATTTTGGCTTGCTGATGATCCAGAACATTCTGATAAACATTTTATATTTATTGACAATTTGCTCTGCCTTATGCACTCAGACCAGTGCCCTGCCAGAATATATATATCTATATATTTATTATTATTATTTTTTGTTCAGCATCCATTTTCATTCTCAGAGTAAGCACTGCATGATGGGACAGATACCTTTGTCTAATATTTTTTTTTCCTGCGCCTTCAAAAAAATGGACCAATTGACCAGATCCAGTGACAGATTTTGAGATGTCCTCTGCCTGCTATTAAGTTGATATACTGCATCAATATGGTTTGAATCATATGTGGGTTCTGTCTCTCTTTAGAGAAAAGAATTTTCCCAGCAAAGCCATCTTTAAGAAGATCTAAGTGAGGTACTTCTATTTCTCTGTTATATGAGGCAACTACCTCTACATAATTGCCTCCAGAGATGGTTTAGAATTCTTGTATTACTGTGTAAATAACTGCCTAGAGATGACCAATAAGAAATAATGACTAAAAGAGCATGCTTGAATAAGAACTTAAATCAAGGATATACCATATCTCCATTCACAATGAAGTTCTCTTCAGCAGCTGGAACACGGGACTCAGTCTTCTTTGGGAGCTTCCTTCTCTTTGAACTGAAAAGTCAAACCCTTTCCTTCCTTCCTTCCTTCCTTCCTTCCTTCCTTCCTTCCTTCCTTCCTTCCTTCCTTCCTTCCTTCCTTCCTTCCTTCCTTCCTTCCTTCCTTCCTTCCTTCCTTCCTTCCTTCCTTCCCTCCTTCCTTCCTTCCCTCCTTCCTTCCTTCCCTCCTTCCTTCCCTCCTTCCTTCCTTCCCTCCTTCCTTTCCTCCTTCCTTCCCTCCTTCCTTCCCTCCTTCCTTCCCTCCTTCCTTCCTTCCTTCCTTCCTTCCCTCCTTCCCTCCTTCCTTCCCTCCTTCCTTCCTTCTTTCCTTCCTTCTTTTTTTTTTTTCACATTTATTACTCTAACCTATCACATAACATAAATGCTAACAAGGCTTGCACAAATGTCTAATGTTATATGTTTTTCACATACATTACAACAAAGAAGTCTTATATTCCTTGCTGACACTTGTTTTATTACTAATATTTATAATTTAAATACGATTCTGAACCACAGAAATTGTGCATGTGGCTTTATAATGGTTTACTGTCAGTGTTATTGTTATTGCTAAATTCACCCTCTCCTCTTGTTTTCATTTTTTTTAGTACCTGACAGCAGTTTTTGTCTTTCTCATCATTTTAGCATAGCCAGGAGAAATTGGTTTTCCCTTTTTTGTATAAAGTACATGTAATAGGAGCCTGACTCAAACTACAGTTTCTTACAAATACTACTAAATAACTAATAATATTTTAAAATACCTATTTTTTATTCATATCATAAAATGAATGATGTACTGATTAATCAATGGAACAAGTAATTCCATATGAAAAATGAAATTTTCATCTCATTTTTGAAACCTGCTTTGGGAATGTCACCCTTAGGAATCTAGAAAAGAACAGAAGGAAGATAGAAACTTGCTTACGTGACTGAGAATTTTCGCTATATCATCACTATTATTTTCTTATATTAAAATTGAAGGAATGGGTGGCAATCAAAATAGGTGAACATTTATGTTTATATTTTATGTTGGTGAATGTGTAATAAATGCATGTGTACAGCTTGGTCCTAAGGCTGAATGGGTGGTGATGTGCAACTTGTCACAAAAATAGTCTTAATTACCACTAATAGTGACATTATAATTATTTGCAATATAAGGAAATAACGTAAATGTTACAAACCACAGTTTTCTTTCTCTGAATTTCTTGTAATCCATCTTGGAAAAGCAAGTCTGATAAAAATGACAAAAAGGCATACCTGTACCTGCACCCACACAGTTTTAATCTCTCTTACATTGAGAGCTAGATTTTTAATTCATATAAATCAACAATTCAATGGGACACCGCTGAAATCAATGTCATAATATATATTGTTGTGGATAAGAATGTAGTCCAAGAGTTTGCTGCATTAATCTGATAATACAAATAAAGTGTTAGAGAATCTTGATGTGTCTGCAGTGTAAACACTAAACATTGATCATCTGATGATTTAATTGATGAGCATAAGTATATTCCAAGACAATGTCTTGAATTTAGGTAGAACAGTGACATTAAAAAAGAAAAAAGAAAAGTGGGATTGAAAAGTATTAACATTTCTCTGAGTGATGCTAGAGCGGAAATTTTAAGGCCAGATCATTTATAACAACAGGATGAAAACTCTTTCAGTAGCAACTGTGGCACCAGGAACAGCACAACATTCCCTTTTCACCTCTTCGTTTTTCAAAGCACAGCAATATATAGTACTTCCTTCTTAATGTCAATGCAATTGTGATAATTTTTAGAAAAATGGAAAATCCATGGGTGACATTGGCTGCTTTCTTTTACTCTGGCACTGTACTAAATAATTAAAGAATGCATTTAATTATTGAATCATTAAGCTACTTCAGCATGTGTAGCTGAGTGTAAGAGTCTTTCAGAAAAAAAAAAAAAAAAAAGTTGAGCTTTGACTGTAAGCTAGAAATTGCTTTTACTTAGAACCCAACATACTCTAAACATTTATTTATTGACATGGGTGTTTTTAACATTCTGTTTGTTACTTCTTCCACCAAGAACAAATATTAACTTCCTCTAAACTAAGCCTCCAAAAGATTAGATTTAGAATAAAATTTGCTGAAATTAATGATGAATTTTCCTAAAAATGAAAATAGCAAAACAAGGAAAATGCTCAAACCAACATTCACATCCAAAAGATATCAATCTTCAAGTATTAGACCATAACTATTACATTAAACCTTGTACTTGGTGCATACCTGGCAATGCTCATGTCTTTGGTCCCAACTTCCTAGGTCGATATTTTAAAATAACTTACCATTAGCTGTAATAAGCCTTCCACAATTTTATTATGTATACATAAGGCAAATACAAGGAGAAATATAAAAAAAAAAAAAAAAAAAAAAAAAAAAAAGGTGGCACATTTATTTATTTATTTATTTATTTATTTATTTTTTTATACAAGACAGAACTTTGAATATTTCACACATACAAACTTCCAGGGTTACCTTGTGTACAATGGAATCTGTCTAGACCAACTTCAGATATCTAAAACTTTTTCAGGCAAGGATGCAGTCTGAGAAGCATTTCTTTAGCTGACAGTGCTGGTATAAACAGGTCCTAGCTTCACTGTGTGCTTTTTCCTTTGTACTGTCCTACAAGCCATCTCTTTGTAGGTCAGGTATGACTATTGTTATGCTGAAACTACTGTTGAAATCAGCAATAATCAAATAATGATTTGCCTCAGATGTAGTCATCCCATGTTGCTTCCATAGTCAAGAACATATAGAAGACTCTGTTGCCTCTGTTTTAGAACAATATCACTTTTTTTTTTTTTTTTTTTTTTTTTTTCCAGATGTCTGTCTCCAAGGATTGTAACCATGGAAAAGTGCTGGCATTCAGCTGAGTAGGTAGTTCTGTGACAGTTTAGTCTAAGTCAGAGATGGCTGTTTCTGGCTTTTCTTTGCATCCCCAGCTGTATGTTCCTTCCTTTTACTTCTGCTTTTCTGATCTAGATAGTTTAAACTGAGCAACTTGCTCTGAATTCAGCATTGACCCTGTTTTGAGCAGAATGTTGGTCTTGAGACCTCCCAGGGTCACTTCCAGCCTGAATAATTCTTTGTCACAATGATGGTGACTATATTTCAGCTTAGGAATGTGATGAACACAAACAGTACCTTTCATCTGAGAAATTAGGATTCTTTATACTATTGGATCCTATTTACACAGGAAAAAAAAAAAGGAGAAAAAAAAAAAAGGAAAAAAGGATGCACTTTAAAAATTCAGGAGACTTGTGTATACAGTAATTTTGTGTTGGTTTGTATTTACAAAGCTTTAAGTAATGTCAGTTCACTGAGTGGTTTCCAATGAGTACTTTGGTTATATTCATACATTTTGAGAAAATCAAAACGTCACATGGACTAACTTTTATATGTTGTTGTTTCTTTGCTCTTAAGCTACTTCAAGGCAGTTTGCAAAATTTCTACTTACAACTAAATTAGCTACAGGAATGACATTTACTAAGAATAAGGCAAAGGTGACAATTTTGAAAGATTATGTTACAATTATATGGTAATTTATGTTGACAATAATTATGCTATAGTTGCTGTACTTACAATATTTAATTTTGTTTTTCTTCCACTGTGAACTTATTTCCAGAGAAAAGGAATTTAGCTCAGATCAAAACTGCTATTGATGGAATAATAAGTTTTATATTCTTCAAGTTCAAGTTTGGACCTAGAACACAGGTTGCTGGACTGAAAACTAAATTTAAAAAGTTGTAGGAAAAATGCAGAAATCATCTTATGGGCTTGCCTATGTCCTTAAGTCCAAAATCCAGCTACTTAACAATTAAATCTATATTTAAGTAACTGTCAGTGAATGGAAATTATCAATCATTTCACCTAATTTTATATGTAGAAGCCAAACCTCTAATACTGGGCTATTCACCATCTTTTCTGTTCATAATCAAATAAGAGAAGCAAGCATTTGCTGAGGAAGGAGTATGTAAGTTTTCTTCAAACTATCTCAGAATGTCTGAGGTTGGAAGGGACCTCTAGAGACCATCTGGTCCAACCCTCCTGTTCACACCTAGAGCTGGTTGCTCAGGATCATATCCAGGTTGCTTTTGAGTATCTACAAGGAGGGAAATTCCACAACCACTCTGTGCAACATGTGCAGGACTTTCCTCAGGTGCAGGACTTTGCAATTCCCCTTGTTGAACTCCAGGAGGTTCCTGTCAGCCTTAACCTCTTGAGGTCCCTCTGTATGGCAGCATGACCCATTAATGTATCATAGAATCACTAAGGTTGGAAAAGACCTCTAAGATCATCTAGTCCAACCATTTTCCAACAGCTATTATTACGCACTAAACCATGTCCATAAGTACCACATCCTTAAACACCTCCAGAGACTGTGACTTCACCACGTCCCTGGGCAACCTGTTCCAATGCCTGAAATCAGCCATTCCTCACTGTTTTGCAGCGTCAGAAAACTTGTTGAACATACTCTCTGCCCCATCATCCAGATCATTAATGTCAAGGATCCTTAGATGTCTTGGATTGCATTGCTCACTGCAGATGCATGTTTCTGGCTATTATCTATGAAGATTATCTGTCCTTAGTAAGTCTGACTTAGAGATCTAAATGATTTACTTTAGTTAACTTAAATGCTGAAACTAGAACAGAATACTCTTACCTGTGGCAAACAGTTTTAGAGAGTCTGAGCATTCTGACTTCCCCACGGCTGCATATGTTCAATGGCTTTAAATAGTCAGGTTAGGAGATCTGTGCCTAAAAACATGAGGCTGTTCCCTACATTATCCGTTATGTGCCTCCCAGTACCATTTGCAATTACAATGAGACACGCATCACCTTTTTTAAAGAACTGTCCGTGATTTATTTTTTCTTACTGTTCAATCAGGTTTTTTTACACAGTTTTCCTGCTTCAACAAGTGAGAATGTTTTGGAACAACTTCAGCTACTCCCAGTGTTTACACTTTTCTGTATTTTCCAAATGCTGTCACAGTCTCACTTCTTCTCTATTTGCAGAAACACTCACAGATAGCTTGTTACCATGCTATCTTCCTAATAATTTGTTTTTCACTTCTGAAGTCTCTCAATTTTATTAAAATCTCTGTATCATTAAGATTAGAATGAATTATTCTAGATGATGTCATAGCAATGCCAAATGAAAAGAAAGCTTATCTTTCTTTTTGAATGTGATGTCTATATTCAGTGTCATGAGTCATTGATAATACAGAGTTAAGGTTTCCTGATTATGTCTTATGTCCTTCCAGAATATAGCAAAATCAAAACCTCAGACACCAGACAAATAAGTTAAGACATAGGTAAGTGCAAATTTAATTTTTTCTTCTTCTATTTACCCTTGCAGACACCTTTTTTTGTTTATGACAGAGGTATTTAGGGTCACTATACACCATTGTGCATTTAGCATTCCAGCTACAAGACAGATGAGATGAATCCAAGTCTTAATGTGAAATCATATAGACAGGATCATACAAGAGCAAGAGGGTCAACAGTGTTAGCACATTTGTCATTGATTTTCTGAGAATAAAATTGAAAGATTCGTTTCACATCTTTTTTTCTTAAGAAATAAGATTCATTAAATGTGTTTCATATATCGTGTACATTTGATATACCACTGTGGAAATTTAAACACTGTAAAATATATTTATAGGCCCCATCTACAGAATCTCTCTATGATTTCTTATAATGGAATAGAAATAAAATTCATGGTATAAAATATTTGGAAGGTAGACTTGCTAAAAGGGCATGGAGAGAAACTGCAGGTCATAATTCTCAAAATGTTAATAGTTAACTATTGTGTTGGTGAAACTAAAATTAAACATATGACAGATAATATTCCATTTACCCCTTCTACCATCTTTTGTAATATACTGCCTCCCTCCTCTACAATATTCAGTTAGTCTTTTTGTCCAGTTAAAGCCCTGCCAAATATGCAGTCTAACCTGACTCTTATTAACTCATTTGTATTTTCTGACACATTGGTCCTCAAATAAATTGTTTAGTGATATTTGTTTCAGTCTCATGTTTTCAAGGATTCAGAATTAAAAATATTACTTCTGTCACTGTATTTATCCCATTTATCATCCTCTTAGAGGGGTGGGAGCACAGACATTCAAAATGCGGGTTGAGCGTTCATTTGATAGAGTCTTGGAAACCATTGCTCTGAGAAACATGTAGACCTTTGCAACCATACTAATATCCATATGAGAGAAAGAGGGGTTTAGAACTTGTAATCCAAGTTTACTCAGAGCACAAAAAAAAAGCTTAAACTCTGAGATCTTGACCTAAACTTAGAAGGTCCACAGGAATTCAATATATCATCATGCAGAAGAGCAGGGTATACCTACTTCTACCAGGTACCAATATATTCAGCCACAATGCACAGTATATGTTCTCTTCACTGACTGATTTGAATTCACCTTTTATCTTCTCTTAAGATGAAATTGACTGGGTCAGGTAGAATGCTTTAGAGGGATGTTACAGCTTTCCTGAAGAGCAACCGCACATTCTCAGGAAGTAAATGGTGGAGACTGCTGAGTGTGACAAGGAGAAGCAAGAAAGAAGGGAATCATTGGAAGAAGCTGGAAAACAGAAGTTTGAAGACAGATTGGCAAGAACGACAGAACAATAATTCTATTGCCTCCCAGCATCAGTAACAGAGGTTGAAGGGTGATTACTTGAATCTCCAGCTTCCTGTGATAATTAGTGGTCTTCACTCTTTCTCAACTGCCTTGCTATGAAGTCCCACCTTTTTGACACGTTTCTTGAAAGAGCTGAAGAGCTGCAGACCTGCTCTTTTAAAGATATTTTCCATTTCACTTCTCTGAATTATGGTTGGAACATAGCTGAAGATAACACAGGTTTCTAGAATTTATCCATTTGTCATTTGGGAATTATAGTGTACTCTCATCTCATATACATCATAAAAAAAAAAAAAAAAAGCTTGCCCACTCTTTATTTGCACTATGCTATTGCCAAAGAGGATGTAGGTGCCCTGAATGACAGATCAGTTAGTCTTTCAATGTCTCAATGTCTCATTCCTGATAATCAGGCAAAACTGGTTTCTGTGGGAGTGGAATGGTAAAACTGAGAAGAAAAAAGAAAAAAAAAAAAAGAAAGAAAAAAAAGGAAAAAATAAAAAATAAAAAAATAAAAAAATAAAAAAAAGGTTCCATGTATCATAAATTCTGTCAAATGCATAAACCTGATGAACTGAAGCATGCAACGTATTGAGTTGTCTTTTTAGTGAGGCCCCCACCAAGGAATATCCCTGAAAAGCTCTGCATTCCCTGGTGATTTACAAAGGACAGAACATCTTCATTTACCATCATCCACTGAAGATCAAGAAGAAGTGAAGAGAATAGATTTAGTTAAAGCAGACCTCGTCAGCATGCTCAGTATTTTATTTTATTTGTTTTGTTTTGTTTTATTTTGTTGTAAAAATAACAGAAACTGTTTGTTATGGTAAGGTGAATTCACTAATCTTATCTGAACAGATTGATCTAAAATATGTTAAATGTAATTGATTAGGTTCAGTGAATTTGAAAATAGGAATAAATAGTACTGTTGCTTCATTTTGTATTTATTTGGTATTGAATTGGATAAACTCAGTATTGTTTTTATTTGGTACTGTGTAGACTAAATATATTCTTGTTTAAAATGTTGCCAGAGACACCAATTAGAGATATATCCTGTCATAATAGACACTGTACACATATTACTTCCTAGAATGAATGTTTTTTATTTGCAACAAAAATTTCTAGTATCCTTTATAGCTGTAGAGTCTTGAACATAAATAGATAGGATGTTAGATACTCTGTGAGTTCTGTGTGATATCAGAACTGAATTTGGCTCTCAAGAGGTGAGAGTGTAAAAAGAAACTTGGAAATATCTGTGCTTCCTTTGGTATATAACACCTTTTAAAATGTAAAACATCATTTTAAATGCATATATATATATACATATATAAAGTTAATTTGTTCTTGCAGATCACCAGGTATAAAGAACATGTTGTTTTTCTGCTTTACCCTTTCTCTTCAGATCTTCTTGCATGTAAAACATATTTAATTTGCTTACTTGCTGCCAAGCCAATATGGCCAAAAAAATTGCCACTCATACAAAGTTATCTGTAATTCTTAAATATCCTCCATGTGTTGATATCAGCAGCCATTCATATGACTGTTCATTTTGTGTGTGAACTTTTAGCGTTGAATATAACATCCCTGCCTTAAATTGGTCCTTGCAGTTTACTATTTATGTGATCAATTTTTTTATATGCTCCATGAACTCCCTTACTGTCTTGTATTTTATATTAAAAAAAGCTTGTGAAATTTCTACTCATGAGAACTCATCCACGATCACAGAGACTGAAGTCAGCAGCTAGCCTGTGTACAAGTAGATTACAGGAAATGTTACAAATTTCTTTACATTTATCAGTTAGGTGCCCCATCTGTGACCTTGGATGATCATCCTTAAAGGTAAAGTTAATTTATCTAGAATACCTCTTTCCATCTTGTCCTGTCTGACAGGAGTGCCAATGACTTCAAAACAAATTGACTATTGTCCACTACTAAATAAACTGAAAGTACAAAACCATTTTCAGATATGTAGCAGCCATTGTTTCCAAACAATGATAATGTAGATAATGACTGGTTCTCTCTTTAGAATAGAATAGAATAGAATAGAATAGAATAGAATAGAATAGAACAGAACAGAACAGAACAGAACAGAACAGAACAGAATGCAATGCAATAGTTCAGTTGGAAGGGACCTTTATCTGATTATACTATTAATGACCATCTAGTACAGTACAAGTGCTTGACAATTTCAGGGCTAACCAAAAGTTAAAAATTATTATTGAATGAATTATCCAAACATCTCTTGAACACTGACGGGCATGGGACATCCACTACCTCACTAGGAAGCCTGTTCCAATGTTCAGCTACCCTCAGATGAAATCAATTTTTCCTGATGTCCAGCTTGAACCCTGGTGCAGCTTTGTGTCATTCCCATGCATCCTGTCATCAGTTACCAGGGAGAAGAGACTTGCACATCCCTCAACGCTTTCCCTCCTCAGGAAGTAGTAGAGAGCAACGAGGTCACCTCTCAGTCTTCTTTTCTCCAGACCGGACAACCCAAGTGTCCTCGGCCTCTCCTCATAGGACATACCTTCCAGCCATTTTACCAGCTTTCAGAAGACAAGTGTTGAACCAACAAACACTGAATGCCAACAAATATTTTTATTTATTTTTAACTCCAGAAACTTATCTGAAGTGTGCTCTCATTTCTTTATGACTTTTCAAGAACAATGTCAGTAAATTAGTTAGAAAATTCACTTCAGAATATTTTAGGTTAAATGTTATTTTTAACTTCTGCAGAAAACCTTAGATAACCCTTATGCTCCTTTGATAGGTTGTGACAGCTGTCTACATGTAAGAAAAGGAGAATCTGGCCTCTGTTAGTGCTTTTGGTACAAAACTATGCTGGTGAATATTGCCATTAAACATTCTAGTATGTTCTCTTACCTCTATTTTATCAGCATCTGTATTTAGAGAAGCTTCATTACTTTCTAATTATACTTACTTCCCTCCTTTTTTTCCCCTCATTAAAAACCTAGTAGTCAGCAGCTCAGCAATTATATCATCATCACTAATTTTCTTCCTCTTCGTTTATTAATTAGACTCTTTCGCTTTATTTTTTTTTACTCTGCATAAAAAAGTAATTCTTATTCATTTTATTTCTTTTGACTAATAATGCTGTTTTTAAAAATACATTGTTTAATATTAATATTATGTTCAGAAATAAGACCTGATTCTTTTCTCTTCTTTACAAAGAGAAATCTGGAGAAAACATAGTCCAGTTAAAAGGGCAAAGTAGAATGACTTAAATCAAAAATTTCCACAAAGCAAGTCTGTTTTAATCCTGGATTCTGCTAGTACCTTGTCCTTCATGATCTCTTTGGTTTCAGGACACGTTTGAGAAACAAAGTAATTCTAAGATACAAGTCAGGAAAGATACAAGATTCATCTGATTGTGACAAGTTTACTAAAATTTGTGTCATGGCTATATGGGAGACAAAGAATTCTCTGCCTCTGTTATGATGCCCAGGAAGATAAGGAAGATACCCATCATCAGATTTGCTTTGTGTTACACATAGCTCTTGTGGCAGGGTGCACAGAGCACCGTATTTATGTTTTCCAGGTCCAAATGAGTTAAGTCTGTATGCATGTCTGAAATGATCTTACATGTGCAAACACAGATAATATATCCAAAGCCGTATTATTTCCACACTAGCTGTTGTACAGAAGTAATAAAATTACTGTTGCACAATATTGGTAGTACAACAAACTTCAGAGGACCTCAAAGTAGCAGGTACTCTACAGAATAGAAGTCTTACTCCTGAAAAAGTCATATGCCTTCAGAAAAACACAAAGCCCCCAAATACTTTTTACATAACATTTTTATGTAACATTTTGATGTACAGTATGAAAATGTAATTCATGTGTCCCTTGACTCCCTTGACCTTTTTTCCTTCTACTTTTGCTTCCTTTTTTTTTTTTTTTTTTTTTTTTGCCAGACCTTTCCACTGATCTCCTGTCACATTCTGCTAAATAGCTTTCCTGTTGATTACAATGCAGTCTCCTACTGTAGATCTCTTTCTGCTCGAATACTCTCAATGTGTCTCCTCGTTCTTTGTCAATAGCTCCTGCTATTGTCTAACAATTTCCACTGACCTTATCACTGTATCATCAATTCCTTTTTCAGACAAATATTACCCTGTATATATTTCTTTATTTTTTACAACTTTCTTTTAACTCCTCCCTCTGATTACAGAATGCGGTTATGTAGGGCTGTTCCTGCTCATTGAAATAAAATAATTCTCCATAGCACTGTGCTGCTCCCTTCAAAGATCCTATCTTCTGTGGCTACTGGCCTTGCAGAGCATGTATTTGTTCCCCTCCCATTCACAGTCATTAAACTGGACCCTCTTAGAAAATGAATATTCCCTCATCAGTTCTTAGTTTTCCCATGTGTCCCAATTGCCTTCTAAATGAGAAATGGATATGTGCTTTAAAGTTCATGCAAAGTTCAATTTTGGTATTAACAAAGCAAGCACGTTTTCGTATCCAAATTCTCCAATCAGCAGTCTTTTTCCCCTTCAGTCTTTTCTTGTGCTTTCTTATTTGGACCATCAAAGTGTTCATCACACCAACTTTTATTACTTATCTTTGCCAACATGTCTATCAGGACTGAAACTAAGCGTTTTGCTTGGACTTTTCTTTCTAATGACATGTATCTCCTTTTGTTGAACCCATAGCTCTTTCTTGCATCAACTAATCTTGAAAGCTAATCTACTTTAGGTAAAAGGAGAAAAACTGCAATAAGAAACAGCATTTTCAGAGCTTAGATTTATTTTCTAATCTGCCATATGTATTTTGCATCCCTAGCATATCTGCTGGAATGCTAGACATTCATCAGGACAGATGATATTACTTGGTAGTTCTTCCTTTACTTTAACATCCAGTTGTATGTTTTTCATCCAGTCATGTGATTTTTTTCCATTGTTTTTCAATGATCTTACACCCTGCATCTCCGAGGAAGTGCCACAGATATGAAGAGCAATGTTGGAGAAAGAGCAAGAACAATACTGTCTCCAATACCAGGGCTCTGACTTTCACCCCTGACATATATATAAGCAACCCATCACTTAGAAGCAAATAAACCACCCAATACCACACACTTACACATGTCAACACCCTGCAGTAGCTGCAGATGTCCTATTGCAATTCTTGCCACTTCATTACTGCTCAACCCTGCCTGATAAACTGAGCTCTTCCATAAACCAGTTGCTATCCTTCTGTCTTATACTCCTGTCTACTGTAAGTAATCCAGCTCCCCTGGCACTTCCTACCCTTTATTCTTTCAATCTCCTGCATGATAAATGATTATCATTCTACATATATTTTCCTTAAAGGAAAGTTGAAAGTGTGAAGATCATAATCGCGTTTATTTTTCTGGAATACAGAGATTTGGTGGGCTTATCTCAATTCTTATTATTTGTCCTAGCTGTGAGAGTAGGTAATTAATAATCTTCATTTCTGAGAAAGAGCAGAAACGGAACTGCAAAGCTCAGCAATTCTACACATCCTCCCTTTTTATGCATACTTTGTGATTTTTCTTCTTTCCCTCACTGTCTCCCATATTTCACCCCACAGATTCTAGTAATGTCTATTGTGGAAAGACTTACTACAATGACATTACTGCTTCTCTGCCTTTATTAGTTATGTGGAAGATGAGTCACTCTACAAACATTATAAGATTAGCATCCTGTCCTCTTGTGGCCTACACTGTGAAAGTCAATATGGTGGCCATTATCCAGACTGTGTGACTGGTGCCAGGAAAAAAACAATCAGTCTC
The DNA here is from genome assembly GCF_047663525.1 of Anas platyrhynchos. Taxonomy (NCBI): domain Eukaryota; kingdom Metazoa; phylum Chordata; class Aves; order Anseriformes; family Anatidae; genus Anas; species Anas platyrhynchos. The sequence goes on from NC_092587.1 coordinate 183,020,444, forward strand.
CTGCCAGCACACTGTGTGTTACAGGTTTATTACACTGATCCTTTCTCCTGAATGTCATAAATATGACGTGTTGCTTTAATATTTTTTTCAGAGAAAGCACAAGATGAGTAACACGATGCTATTGTACTCTACTGCTGCACCTGTGTTCTTCTGTTTATTTAAGCAAACATAAATAAATAATAAACAATCAGGAAATGTTAATCTTTAATTCAAACTGACAATACCGAGAAACTGTACACTGCATGTTTGTACACACATTCTGGTTATTTACCAAAGTGGATCTTTATTGACATCATTTCTCATGTCACCAAATCTGAAAACAAAACAAAACAAAACAACCAACCAAAAACAAAATAAACAAACAAACAAACAAAAGCACACCTTACCTGGAAAGAAGCAGTTCTTAGATGGTTTCTTATCTTTTACAGTGAGAAAGGAGAGTTTGTTTTTTACCATAGTAACATATTTTTTTCTGTTATATTGATGATAGATTTTGCTGTTAAAATCAGTCTATCTGAATTTCTGGGGGTTTTGATTAATGAAATTCTGGCAAATTCTTCTCTGTTAGCATGTTTGTTTTTTTGTTTGTTTGTTTTTTTAACAATTAAAAAAGATTCTCATACATTTGGAGGAAAGAATATTGTGTTTTAAGGATTGGCAGACACTCTTACACAATCTTCCATTTCTGCAGAACTAATTTTTTCCATACTATTTCCTCATGAAATTATAGATATTTGATGCTCATCTCCATGTACATTTGTAAAGCTACACATTTCTTCTTCTTCTTTTTTTTTTTTTTTTTTAAAAGAAAAGAATGAACAATTGCATCCAATTTCAAAATCCAATAAACCAAGTTACTTTTTTCTTATATTTGTGGAGCATACGCACAGGGGTGTTAAAAAACAACCACTACTTTTATTTTTGGTACAAAGAAATCCTATTGGTAAGACTGAAATTATCTGTAAGAGGTAATGTCGTTAGAAGCTGAAGTGTTTCAGCAATATGTGGAAATGGATGTTTAAGACAGAATATACAAATCTTTGTCCAAATAGAACCCTTTTATATCTACTATTTTATCTCTTGGAACATCTGTTTACATGTATACAAATCATTCATACACCCTTTTGATAAGCAGAACCTAGTGAGCTCCTTCAGTCTACAATTAAAATTATTTTCTTAGCTCTGAATAATTTGAGTGATATTTCCTGTTCCTACTGTATTTTTCCCACACCCTTTGGGGTTTGAATGCAAGAATGTGATGTTCTAGTCCTGGAATGTCATATACTGAGGGAAAAGATCATCTCAAATACTCTCCTGTGTTTACACTGAAAAGAGATGTTAGGATATCATTCTGAGCTATCTGTCCACTGTCACTTGTTTATCTTTTCTGAGTTGTTTTCTAGTTTATAGTTCTCATTCTGAAGCTTTCTCAAAAATGTTTTTCCTTACAAGGATTCTGTCTTAAATGCCCTTAGTATGATTTCCACTATTGTTTGCCATTCCTAGTGGTAAATCCACTTGAAAATTATATCTTCAATATAATATGATTTATTCCTGCTCATTTTTAAAAGCACAAAATGGCACTTTATTTTTAGTACTGATTGCTACAAAAGCACCTTCTGAGTTCTGTGGAACCTCAATTTCTCAGTTTAAAGAACTCAGCAGCAATGTTGGCTCAACACATTTATGCTTCCTGCATGCCTAAATATTTGTTCACTTCCTCCTGCAGGTGTATGATGCTCTCTTCATCGTGTCAGTTGTATCAGCGAATTAGTACAGATCTGTGATTAAAATAGCAAAAAATTATTAAGCAGACTTTCCTGAAACTGTATTGTGGCTTGGTATTCTCAGCTTATTTCTACTTCATTTAACATAAGAATTTTTGTTATTTCATACTTTTTTATTATGATTATTATTTGACCAAGATGTTATGCATATTTAAATTGCTTTCTAGTGAGTGTAGTACCACCACATAACCTATAGCCAAGGAAATCAAATGGCAACCTTTTTGGCAAACTTCACAGAAGTACCGGAGAAATCCTTTATGCCTGAAAGGCTTATTCTAGTTTGTGATGTATATTAACAAATTAGTATGTGTAAATTCGTATTTTCAGCCATATGAATATATTAAGGACTTTTGTCTTGAATATGATGCCTTCCATGAGTGTTAAAAATATTTATTTTCTTCACTATAAAGCACAGAAAAATGCCCATTTTGAAGGGTTCGTGGGGAAAAGGAAAGACTAAATAACAAAATTATGCATTACTATGGTATTTCACGTTTCCTATAATGTGTTAATGGTTTCCTAGTAACAAAGATACAATATTACTAGGTATTTTAAGAAGGATAGAATAGTGCCTACTGTAATTAGCAACTATTCATTTTCTGAGAAAATTGAGACCATGAATGCCTACTTCATTTGTCTGTACTTGATTGCTGAAGTATATCACATAATTTAGAGTTGTCTTTTATTATGTTGGCATCTCAAATCTTAAATAACGTATATTCAAATAATCTGAAAAGCAAAGCTCCTACAGATAGCCTCACTAGATGGAACGGAAGTAGATTCTCTTAAACTATCATCAAATTTTAGGGTAAAATATATATAATGCATAATATAAGGTTTAAGGTACTTTAACATAGTTAAAATATCTTAAACGAAATGTTTCGTGTAAGTGAGTTCTTCAGATTTTTCTTTCATCTCATTCTGGGCTTTTATATGTCAATTTGATCTATGACTTTAGTAAAGTTGTACTTTATTGGAAGTAGATATTCTACTATTTCCTCTAGTAGAATGGTGAGAATGTGAGAATATGAACATGCACTGCCTGACAGCATCTTAGTACTTAAATTTCAGAAATAAATATTTCTAGATATGAAACAAAGACAGAAGTATGATTCTGTTTTTGTAGTTTTAAGAGTAATATCCTTTTCTCCCACTGATTGAAAGATCTTAAAGACTGTCATCTCAACAAAATTTACTTCAAACTGCACCTGTATTTTCATTAATTTTACCTTTGTGTCTACAGCAAATAACACTACAGTTTCTTCATACTGTGGGTTCTCCATAATGTGTCCTGATATTTTAACAGGCTCATAGTTATAATGTCATAGACCATTAATTTATCCTCATCGTTACCATTCTAATATCCATATTGTGCATATCTTTGACATATTAACTACAGTAAAAGAAATTCTCAGAATTCAAGACAATGTATTGTTATTTATCCCCTTGAACACGCATTTAATTATTTTTTTCCAACTCCTGTTTATATAGATTGTGTCATATATTCATTTATATTAAAAATACAAGGAATTGGTAGAAGCTTGTTATATGGAAGTCCCATAAATTCTCAACTCTGGCATTGTATCAACAGCTAGTCAGTTTGAAAATAAATAAAATAGAATAAAATGAAAATAAATTTTCATTCACGATAAAATAGAGGATCAGGGTAGATGATATAGACACACCAACATATGAGTGATGAGGATATCTGAGACAGCAAAAAGCATTGTCAGATGATGTTTTGTTTTCACACTTTGTGTACACTCAAAGGTCTATACAGTAGACTCAGACAGACTAATAAGAACCATATTTGAATGATAAAACTCTGTGACACTATAATTACATTTTTGTGATATCTGTGAGAGGCAATGACGTGCCATACAAGGAAAGTTTGGAATCGTGTTTTTTTTAAGCCAACTTTTTCATATATTGCTGTGTGCCTGTCTAAAGAATGACAGATTGTATTACCATGATAAACCTTGTGTAATTTCAAAAGAAAAAGAGAACTATATTTCTTAATACACCAAGTTTTCAGTGAAATGTGAGACAAAATAATTATCTGTAGAAGAGAGAGTTCGGTTCAGTAAATTAAAAAAAAAAAAAAAAAAAAAGGCTTTTGCCCTGTACTTATTTGCTTATTTTTCAGATAGGTAACATTTTCACATTAAATAATTTGATTACTGCAGAGTTTTGTTTTTGTTTGTTTGTCTCCTTGTTTTCTTCTTATGAATGCAGTGCTTTTGTTTATATTTGCAACACAGTCTACTGTTTATCTCCATGTGGACTCACTTTCCTGTTTAAAAATTTCTCCATTCATTTTTCAATAGTGTAACAAAACACTACCCACCTGTGGTGGACTGTTTTGGTGTAGTAGGATGCTCTCCATCTTTGTGGTGAACACCATTTTAATTGTAAGATTGCAGTGACTGAATGCGTACATTTTGTCCTTTGTCTTGCTTTGACACTGCAAATCAGCACGTATACAACAGGATGCTGAGCATTCTCAAGCATCAAATGATTTCAAAAGGTCATGTTATCATTAATTTAAAGGGTGTTGTATTCAAATGCTCACATCCTTTGACAAGATGTGCCTGAAGTTATGGAAGTATATTGTCCGCAGAGGGGAGGCTGGAACATTGCTGAAGAAGGATCTCAGCTCACCTACGATGAATAGCAGATGAACGCTGCAGTATTATTGCAGTTGTGTCCACTGAATGTCAGATCAGAGAACTCTGCATAATGCAGCATAAGTACGACATGGCTTCCATGTACCAATTATACAGTATGCAGCTAAGGCATAGCATGCTGTCAAACACATCAGAATATCACTTGAACCTGAGAACTTCAGAAATGTCTTCAAGTCCTTCAGTTCTACCAACTGTCAGTTCTAGTAAGTTTAGAAAAGTGATCAAGCAATCCCATTTACTAAACAAAATCTGTGAATTGTTATAAGACTGTTACATCTCAATTTAGAAAGTGTAGGATAAGATTGGATTAGAAAATTTGGAAAGTCACTGCTGGATTTGTCTTTTTCTTACACCATAAAGCAGTCACAGATTAACAGAATCATCTAGGTTGGAAGAGACCTCCAAGATCATTGAGTCCAACCTCTGACCTAACACTAACAAGTCCTCCACTAAACTATATCACTAAGCTTAATATCTAAACGTATTTTAAAGACCTCCAGGGATGTGATTCAATCACTTCCCTGGGCAGCCCATTCCAATGTCTAACAACCCTTTCGTTAAAGTTCTTCCTAATATCCAACCTAAACCTCCCCTGCAACAACTTTATCCCATTCCCCCTCATCCTGTCACCAGAGACTTGGGAGAATAGACCAATCCCCACCTCACTACAACCTCCTTTAAGGTACCTATAGAAAGCGATAAGGTCACCCTGGAGCCTCCTCTTCTCCAGGCTAAACAACCCCAGCTCCCTCAGCTGCTTCTTGTAAGACTTGTTCTCCAGACCCCTCATCAGCTTCACCAAGAATGAACATGATTCTTATAGAAAACAGAATAGACACAAAATGATGGATGTACATCTGCCTGAATTTAACCTTCTAAAACTCAGCTATCCCCTTGAAGATTAGAAAGTGCACATCCACATTTATAGAAAGGTTTGAAAGAAAGACAACAATTGAGCTCATCCTAAGAAAAATGTCAAGGACAGGTAGAATTTACGTCCCAGAGGTGTTTGTGTCCTTCCAGTAATACACAGGGAGTCCAGGTGACTAGTTTAGTTGGCCAAATAAGGAGAGAACAATCTGTTTAGGTTGATACTTGCACAACAGCATTGCCCCTGACCTTATCAAGGGCAATGGTGGGAAGCATTCCTATAGGTGGGAAAGATTGGAAACATTTGTATTCTTCCTTATGGACAAAACAAACAAACAGACAGACAACAACAGCAACAAACAGAGTTACTGTTTGGAAATATTCAAATGCACAATGCTACATAATTTTCATACTAAAACAGAAAAGTCTCCGAGTTCAGCAGAGAATGCAAGCAAATTTCAGTGATTTTTGTGGGGTGGGTCATGATTTTGTAAGAAGAAAGACTCACTGGATACAATTTACTAACAATTAATGTTAACTGAGTAATCTGCCAGTCAGAGTGCTGTAACATACTGCAGGAAAACAAACAAACAAACAAACAGAACAAAAAACACTATTGTGTCTAAAAAAATCTTTGTTCTTTTTCTTTCATACTTTTCTCTTGTTTGGTATAAAGGAATTTGCAAAATGCAAAAGCAAAGGTTTTATGTTTGTGCCTAAATAGCAGAACATGAGTGATAACAGGTCAGAAAGCTGGAGTGAGATCCTTCTATGAAGCAGAAACAAAGTGGAAGTGGAATTTACTGAGCTAGGGTAGATACTCATTTTGTTTAAAGTGTGGAAGAATTTTGGAGGAGATTTTTGAGACTCTGAGCACTATATTTGTGACTGATGCTGAAAAAAAATGTAACAATAAAGAAAACAGGCATTCTGTGCTGCTTAGAAAAGTGAATTTCTTACCATATATTTTATATAGACTGAGTAAGAAAGGATTAGGACCTAATAAAGATATAGTATGTAGCAAATGAGTTGATATTACAACAGCAAACTAATATATGCATGTGTTTTTGAAAATGGAAACAGTATAAATTCTAATTGATAGATATTGTTATTTATTTAGGTATTTTCAGTGCTTTAGTTTAATAGATATTTGTTTCTATTCCCTCAACTAGTTCATGGTTTGAAAGACAAATCATAGTTACAGGACCAGATAGCTCTTATTCAGTAATAAATAGAGAGACAGTGAAAGACTTAAATAGCATACCTATAGATTGATTCCATTTTTCAGAGTGCTCCATTGCAGAAACCTCTCTTCCTTTAGGAAATCTATAACTTGAAAATATGAGGGGATATAATGCATATCTCCTGAGTGTGTCAGTCCTCTAAAGTAATGAACAGTATCTATTAATTAAATGTTTTTGATTGACTACTCTGAATCATCAGTTCCTGAGGGTAAGGTTGATATGTTGAGATTAAACTTCTAGTGATTGTCTGAAGAGCAATAAGGAATATCTTGAGAAGATTTATTCTTTGTGCCTGAACAAAGTCTTAGAGTAACCTATTAAAGAAGCCACACTTCAAAGTCTATTTCAAGTTTTAGGTATGGTCTAAAGTATGAAACTAATTGGAAATTACTCAATAGTAGTATGGATATTCACACTATATAAATACATTCATGTATTTTGACAGCTTAGTTATTTGATAGATTAAAAAATGTTCTAACAGAGGTAGGTATAAAACATTTTTCATAATCTGAAATGCTGGAAAAATTGTTCTTTTCATCATTCACAAGCTCATTCTACTTAAAAAGTAAAAATTAAAAAAAAATAATCAGCTCAGATAAGGAAGATGAGCCTCTAAAGATTTCAAATTATTTTGTTGCAAGAAGAAATAGAAAGTGCGGAGAGGGAGTTTCACTTTGAAATCAACATCAAAATATTTCTCAATGATCAAATTGATGGACTTTTTTTTTTTCTTTTTTGTATGAGGTCATAATAAGAACTATCAGTACAAATATCCATTATATTTCCAAAAGCAGTACTCAATATTTGAAAAAGATACAGCATACAGAAACATGTATATCAGTTTTCACCTGAAGACTCCAGACATCAGAAACCCTTTTTTGCTAAATGTGTTGAAAGTTTGGCAAAGCTATCCTATGCATCTTCTCTTTTGCAGGAGTCCATTTTAAGTATTTTATAAATCCATGCACTGAAGTCATTCTTCTTTCAACAATAATTCCTACTTCTTCCAAGAAGACAAAGCAATGTGCCACACTCTTCATGGTAGGAGTCAATTTCTGATTATTTCTCCCTTTACAGTAAGCTTTTATAATTGCTCCTTAAACTAACTAGGCTTCACAGATGTGGTGCCTCTTCTCAATGGGTGGCCCTTTAATCCTTTTCTAGCCCTGGTGGGGAGCCTATGCAATCACAGCAGGTAAAACATAAAAATCTGCTTCTGCAAGTGTTAGCAATACGGGCAAACTGTATATAAACATGTATGCAATATTTTGGATTTCTGAATTAATATAATTTTAATTCCTTAAAGGATATTCTAAAGATTTATGTGACATTAATTAATGTATATTGAGGATGAGCAAAGATCCTAAAATCACAAAAAATATTCTGAATGAGACATCAGGAGTCCATTTAAACGTGGCTTAGGCGCACCAAAACTGTGTGTCATAGACATTTTTCAGACTTACAGATTGAAGAGTAACAATTATGAAAGTTTATGTAAAGATTACTTTTTTTTTTTTTTTCCTGTAAGCAATAACGTCTGAATTAGTAATTGAATCAGATTAGGATATTAATTTAAATTTATCTACATTCAGATTGATCTACATAATGCATATATATAGTATATATTGATGCATATGTATATATATTCTCATCCTTCTATATAATCTTAACTGTACTCTTTGTTGGCCAGAGAGGAGGCTTCTACACAAGCAAAATCCAAATAAATGTATCATATCAATGTATCCTCTTTGCCATATTCAATGTAATTCTTAGCACCAAAATAGCTGGAGTCATGCGTTAGTGTAGTAGCTTCTAAATGTCTGGGAATGAAGTGCAAACAGCAAACTTTTTTTTTTTTTTTTTACTGATTGTATATTGAAGGTCTTTCTGTAAGAAATCCATCACTGATAGCAGTATATAGATATGTTTGTACATACTACATATGTGTGTGTATAAAATTTGTTCCTCTAGTCATTGCTGGCTGCAGCTCTGAATTGCTTTACCAACAGAAAACTGCTACAGTCAAAAATTTTATTGGCAGTAATAGCTCTTCTGACTAGCAGAGTGGCAATTAATGAGTATTTTATATGTAGATACCTCTGTCCATTGTTTAGAAAGCTGGTCTATAAAAGAAAGTATTGAAAAATTTTCATGTGAAGCATATATAGGTTTTATGGGATCTAAGAAAGACTGACCGTAAATAACATTAGATGCAGTATGCTGATAGTTATGAATTCATAAAATTTTAAGACCAAACTGTGTTTGTAAGTGAATATGATTTCTGAAACTAATAGTTTATATTTTATAAAGGTTTTATTCTACATTATAGAATGTTCTTAATTTCATGGAAATAACTATACAGATATTGTATATCTTGCTTATACAAGAATATCAGGTAAAACACTGTTTTCAGCAAAATAAAACCAAGTGACTACACTAGAATCTGAGCTGGATATAATTTTCAATTTTATTTTCAATTCCTTTAAGCCATCTATGCCACTAGCTGCTGTAGAATGAGCATACCTTCACTACTGATGCATTCTAAACAGATGATCTGTGCAACAATCTACTTTCTTTCCATAGGACTCTATTTGTTTTTCTTGTTTGAACTGGCTGATACTCCCCTGGTTTTTCTTCCCATTTCCAGAGGGTCTCTGAGATGTGAAAGAATATGCATGGGATATGAAGTATAACAAAAATGTATTTTGTATTTTCCTCTAAAAGTGGCTGGTTCATCTTATGTAGTCATGACACTTGTGGAATCTGTCATAGGAAAGCTATAAGTAGGAGATGCATTCCTATGAATATCCTTTTTTTTTTTTTTTCCCATCAGTGTAATAGTGGAATAAATATTTGAGTTGGGCTGACATCAAGACTAGATGTTAGACCTTGATTGTGTGTCCCTAGCTAGTGGACAAATAAAGTCTTGCCAGCCAGTCTTTATTAGGAGACAGGTTTCAGTAGCACACACCAGTAGCCACATCTATTTTAGATCTGATGGATGCATTCCTCACTATATTATGTTACAGTTGTAAAGCCAAATCCAGAGGACACAAAGCTATATACCTGATGTTGTTCACATGCTTTTCATGTTGGTATCTCTGCTCTGTATAAATACTTTTAGTATTTAAAATTCTTACAACAATGTCCCTTTATAACTTTAACATTCCTCATGCTACCTTCCAAATACCTATTTTCTTTACTCTTATTACATTTTTTTTTTCTGCTCTTTTTCCTCAAATATCAAGGGAAAATGTCATTGTAATGAAAGGAGAGAAATTGCCAAAAAAAAAAAAAAAAAAGGGTATTATATCTTAAACATAGCACATTAAGTTAAGACCCAATCTAAATTTCTCTGAAAAGGATTCTATAACCCACAGCTTGAACTGGTGGAAGCTCTGTATCTAGCATCTAAGCTTGAATTTCCCTGTTGTTAATGTATGAATGGCATCTGTCATCTGGCTGCTATCTTTGAAATCAACTAACAGTCTTTAAAAATTGAACCATTTTGTCTGTTTCTCTTTGCTGTGAGGGAAGAGGTAAATTTTATTCATGCCTTTATTCACCCTTTTCACTACTCAAGTATGTCATGCCTGAGCAAAAGCCTCAAAATTATTACTAAAAACATGGAGTACACAGATAATTGAAATAACAGAAAATAATATCTAAAAACCCAGAAATTTTTGTCTTTAAATTGTGCAGGATTTTTTTGGAGTCACCTATTACTTGGTTCCATTTGGATTTTTCTTAAATCTAATTTGTCAAATTCATAACTCCAGAAAAAGATTATTTCAATGAAGGGTAGAAAGTTTTACTAAATTCAGTAAAGCTACAGACATAGCTGTCATCTTTGACATACTAGAAGACCCTTATATAGTGGACAGTTTTCTTAATTATACATTATGTCTTTGAGCAGTAGCAAGTACTCACATGTATTCATGTGCCTATTGTTGCAGACTGCATCTATACTAATGGTGAACTTAACTGCTTTAATACAACTACTTCCTAGGGAAAAATTTCTAGCATTAATCCAAATTTTAGCCTGTTGCAGATAATGACAATGTTTTCTGAAGACCCTGTGGACATCTAATGACATTCTTGGAGAAAAGATCAGATTCTTATTATTTCCTTTATCTGCTAAATTCTGTAAGACCTCTAGGGTCTACAAAAGACTGGAAAGTTTAATGAGTATAAATTCCCATTTGGCTACACAGACAGTCAGATTCTTATGGATAAATCATTTGTAATGTTCTTTAGCATGGCTTCTAAAACAGCTTCATCTTGTTGCCAGCAAAGTGTGACACAGGTTGCCAAAAACAACGGCAGCATCACAAAATATGCATTAATTTAATATGCCCTTACTCAGTGAAAGGTGATAGAGGGGAGGGCAGCTCACAGGTGCTGCATGCCACATCTGGAAGCACATTGTTGATGAATGACTGTGATAGTTTATGCATTAACATATTGGAGGTACATTGTAGGTAGAAACTGAGGCAGGTAGCAACAATAATGCTACAGCACAGTATTGACTTTGACTGTCTTCAGCCTTTGGGTGCCAGGACAGCATGCTGCACACCTGATTTTTCTCTGCATCCTTCCACTGCTGTCTTCTGATAGGTCTAGAGGATGGATGTGCTGTAGTGACAGACAGTCACTACACTAGGACAGCCAGTTAATAGGTATTCAAATCCAACGATGATTTGCTATGCACATCATCCTCTCTTAAATTTAATAAACTGAAAAAAAATCTAGTGTTTTATTACTCCCGTGACTCTTGATATTTCTCATTCTTAATGTTCAATAAAATAATTATTTTTGCTTAGAGAGCAAAGGGATGATAAACTGATGTTGTCCTGGCTAAGGGAGAACACTGAGAGTTTTATTTTGAGGCAAAAGACACATCGTAATATAGTTACATTTTACTTTCTTTTAAATCACAGTCTCCGGTTGCTTATTCCATTTCTGCTGGTGATAGAGATAACATTACCAAAACAACTCCTTATCAGGACTGCCAGTAAACAGCAATTCATGGATCAAAACATTATTGCTGATTGGAATGACATAACTGTGAGAGGTAAAGCTATGAATTTAGAAGGAAAACCATTTGGTTTCCAAACACCAAACACATTTGTTTTAGAGGAATGAAAGTTGAAAGAATGTTTCAAAACTGATTACTTTTATGAATTTTATTAAAGAACAAAGTAATCTATAATTAAATGTATACATCACTGATTAAAGCAAATATTGCTGTGTGAGATTAATTGAAAATGGACTAATACAAGAATTAAATCAAGGTAATCATTGAAATTGAATCAATAAATCAATGGTATCAAATTATCAAGTCACCAAATTAATACAACTACTTAAATTTAATTATAAGGTTGGCAGAAGAAAGATTTTTTTTTTCTTTTCTTTATTTCTGCCCTAGTAGCTGAAGGAGATTTTTTTTTCCTTTCACTTGAATCTAACTGGTGCTCCAGCTAGAAAAAGAGCACTGATCAGGTGATGACCTTTTAGGAAGGAAGATTAACCAAGACAGGCAGTAAAATTTTCTTTACCTGTTTTACAGAAATTCAGAGACTGAAGTGATTCTTCTACTGTTCACTGTTTCTAGTTAGAACTCATATCCACTAAAGTAGTCTTTTTATTTCTTCTATGCTATTTTCTTCATACATAAAAGTAGAAAATTTAGGAAACTTAAAATTCAGTGGATGCTTCTGAATGGAAAAGCTGTGGTTTTGTTTTGTTTTTGTTTTTGTTTTTGTTTTTTTTCTATTTCTTTCCAGGAGACAGACAATAATGATAGATTTCACAGTTTGGACTCTTCGGAGTCTATAGATATCCTTTTCTGTTCATACACTTATGCTTGCTTGTAAAAAGCCCGTCTACACTCAAAGAGAGCAGAATGACACCTCTCCCCAAATAAGAAAAGGAAACGTCATCTTCATTTTCCTGGCCTCTCTGCTTCATGTGATTATTTATTATGACCAATCTTTCATGCAGTGCTGGGCTAAATACAGATAATGACTGTATCTTTCTCTATGTCTTTTTTTTTTTTTTTTTTTCACATCTCTACTTCCTTCGGGCATCTTGACAAGGTTAGAAAGTAGCTCCTCTCTACTACATGGTAATAGTAGAGAGCTTTAATAGAAATCACTTTCCACATTATCTGAGATTTCTGTGTGACTTTGGGACTAAGTAGAATTTTTGTGTATTTAGATATGGTCTTGCCCAAGCCCCACACAGGGCACAATCTTTGCCTTTATGTCAATTTGTTAAATTCCATTAAAGAATTATCAATAACATATCAGATCCATTATCAGAACCTTGTAATAAGTGCTCTGCAAAAGCACAGATAAGATGTGTGACAACTGTACCAGAAAAACTGGTATCAATCTTCCACCTGATCTGTGAACCATGGTCCTGTTCTTGGCTGCTTTACAAATTAATGATAATTTGTTAATGTCTTGTTAAATATGATTCAATAACCTAGTTACTTCTTTGCATCAGGCCATAAAATTATGGAAGTCATTTTGTAGCTTCATTCAAGACACAAATATACGGGTTGTTCCAACCAATTTTAGCCTAGTCTTGAATAGTTATGTTTGTATGCCTGTAAGGTGATCTTCCATTTACTGTAGAGCAAATGTACCTTTCCTGAGTAGCGTTCAAATACTGATCTCTCTACCTAACACAGTGATATAACTCTGTCAAGCTACTGCCGACATGCCAGTACTAAGGTGAACTATATAACAGAGCTTGCTGTTGTAAGGATGTAAATCAGTGGCAGATATGAACAGGATATGAGTAAAACATAAAAATACGATGACAAAACTTTGTAGTAGCATGTAGTTTTCCTCAGTTCTCTACTGTCAGTTCAGGTCTCCGTGGCTTAATAGCTGCATAAACTTTGCAAACAAGAAAGCACCATTGACTTGAAAGAATTGAGGCACACACTGAGGGGGTAGAATGTATCTCCGCTGGGTACTTGGTCTTTTTTTGTTGTCTCTGAATTGCCATGATGTGCACAGGATAAGATTGGCCTCTCACAATACTCACCTCAACTGGCAAATTTCTCCAGATTTTCACAGTATGTAGTGGCACGATGCAGGGCATACAGATGGGGATGGGCAGAAGGCTGAAGAATGTTTTGCAGTTTCTCCGCTTATGTTTCCAGAAACTTGTGTCCTCTCCTGCTTGTATGCAATGGGCATGGCCCGCTGCCCAAGACCATTTAATTGCATGGGCTAAAATATTAACTGCCAACTGCCACTTTTGGCACATGAAAACAGCAATTTTGAGCTTACTGCAATAAAAAATGAAATGGGGCATGGTCGCTTTTATAGAAAATATAGAAAGCTTGGGTTAAAATATAGCTGGCATTCTCCACAAATGGTGCAAATATAGGACAAGATTTTCAAATATGTAATACTGGCAGCTACAGAAAAAATGTTCTAGATGTGTCCTCCAGAACAAAGGGAAGTGCTGAAGAAAAAAAAAAAAAAAAAGACCATATAAACATACAAGCATTTTCATCCTCACTGGAAACCATTATCATCATTACAGAATAAGTGATAGCATTTTTCCAGGAACACTTACAGAAATTTCTTCTGAGGACTGTAAATAATACTGTTTAATGAATGGATTTACGGTGTAAGTATCTCATCCATGGATTCCCTGATGCAGTGGCCACAGTGCTTGTGATGTGAATGATTCTAATTAAGCCTGGGAAACCAACGATGAATGAAAGAAAGGATTTATTCAAGAAGATTGAAGCATATACACACATATTCATAAATACAAATGCAACTACAAATACAACAAAAACTTTAATAAGTGAAAACATCAATTTTTTCATCACGTAATAGCTTGTTGCAATTAGAGAAAATATCTCATATGTAGTGTGGGTCTTCCTCCCTTAGTTACCCAAAACAGGAGATATTTTGAAGAGCATTACAGCTTCTTCTCTCCCCATTCCCTTCCCTCCCATGCTGCCAATATATTATTTATTTTCTCTAAATTAATGAAGACTCTGAGTATTTTATCTCTTTGCTTTAACATGCTGTAGTGAATTTTATTTTGAATATTAAATTAAATGTACTATAGTTGCCAAATTTCTAATGGTAGCTTTCCTTTCATGAGGAAGTGAAATATGTTTAAATCCTTCCATTGGTGTTCAGAGAGTATAGTGAATGTGACTAACAGTTCAAAACTGAACCACAAAACAGGCTATAATTCAATTTGAAAAAAAAAATAAAAAAAATAACCTTACTGCTCAATTTTTGGCTTGGGTATCAAATACGGAATACATTTCCCTTCATACCAACAAAGCTGTAATGCTTTGTTTCCACTCAGGATATAATGGTTTAATTCTCACTTGTATTTGCATTTGCTAAAAGCAATTTTTAAAACAGTTTATCATATGGGTATTTTTTGTTTGTTTGGTTTTTTAAGTGCCTCCAGTGAAGACATATTGTACAACAACAACAAACCTAGCCTTTATTGTCTACAATTATTTCAAATTTTTTAAAAGCAAAATAAATTTGAAATAAAGTTGGTAAACTAAACTTAATTCAAATTTATAAACGCAGATACAGCAAAGAGGAAAATAATACATTCTAGATTGAGTAGTAAGATACCTAAGTGAAAAGAGATGTTGTAAATTACTTTCATCACTAAAAGATAGACTGAGAAAGGTTTCATGATTTCCAGGTACACTTTGGTTAAATACATATCCAATTTTTTAGTGGGTTGATGTTCTGTTCTGCACATGAAGGCATGCAGGCTTGTAAAAACCCTGCTGGAATTTTATAAGACTGTGCCTTCATTGCCAGAGGGCAGACTCAAGCCCAAACAGTTTCATATTAATTAATTATAAGGATTAATATTAAGAATAATGGGTTTATTAGTAGTAGCAACTTAATTATAAGCTAGCAGTAGGAGGCTATATAGCTGTCATTCTTAAAGGAAACCTTGCAGTGAGTATGTCAGGTGGAACAAATGATTTGGGTCCTTCCTTAACAGGACACCAAGCCTTTCCTAGGAACTTTTTCATATGCCATGTCACAAGGGCAGGTGGAGTTTGTAAACAGTCTGAATTAGGGCTGAGTTTTAGCTATTTGAAAGAACAATTTGGACACTTGATCCTAGGTTTTGAAGACAGTAGGAAGAAATCCAACGTGGGAACTCTTGAGGTAAAATTCCTACCCATATTTCCTCCAGTGATACAGTAGAGGAACAGTCCAGTCAGGCTTCAAGAGGATTGGGATGCTGTGAAAATATCTAGTCCTGATATTAAATGGCATTTTTTGAGCTGTTTTATAGCTCTGTGTGCTCATGTTTCTGTTCAATTTCTATTTCTGTCAAAAATACATCTTTTGCTATTTTGAAGTTGTTGCCTTTGTCTACTTGTTTCTACAAACAACAGACTAAGCCTATGGGATAAACCCTGGGAAGAAGATATTCTCCCCTGTCTATAATGCAAATCCTTAAAATGTCACAAGCTGATCCTCCGCAGGATGCATAAATGTATACCCATGTATTGAATTACTATTGCTTTTTTTTTTTTCCATTTTTTTTTCCAGAAAATATCAGATAACTGAATCAAATTCTCAAAATTATTTAACTAAACAAGGTATGCTACTACTTGATGACTTTAGTTCATCAAATGCCAAAATTCTGTACAAAATGTGTTTCTCACTTCATACTTTAAATTACAGTGGAGTGATGAACACAGTTGTAAATTCCTTAAATTACTAAAAACAAACCCTGTGTTCTCAGGCTGCTGTTCCTGCTTGAAGAATCACATCATTAACAATTAACAGTTTGAGCTGCATGCCTTGGCACATCCCTACTTGTTCATCAACACAATAATAAAGTTGTTTACAGTGAAGAAGAAAATAAAAATATTGCATGTAGGAAAATCAGTAGTGTAAACATGGGAGGTCTACGCATTGTCTTCTTTCTTTATTAAGTCTGAGTAAAAGGAGTTCCAGTGACACTGTAAAAGAAGACACAGATTAAAGCAAAATAAGTGTGTCCCTAAAAGCAAAACTTAAAAGTTTTGTAGCATGCAATTACTGGGTACCTCAAAAAAAAATATGCCTGCGTGTTCTTTAGGGATTAAAAAAAGAAGCGAAAAATGAAAACATTGAAGAGACTGTCATTGGTTGACTTGCTCTGTGTCTGGTGCATGTATTATCATCAGCAAGTATTGAAGGAATTCCTTTCTCTCTTATAAGAAGAGCAATACCAAATGATTCAGTTAGAGATTTCCAGAGTGGCACAGACATTTCTAACTCATTAGTTAACCCTAATAGAAGCATGTTCAATCCTACCATAGAATTTAAGCACTTTGCCTACATATACTAAGGCAAAAGTCCACTTGGCTGATGCTGAAGATGCCAGCATTTTCAGACTGAATCTGCAGCAGAGTTGATGCATTTGTTTTGTTCCCTGTCAGTGTGAGTTAGAAGGATATTTTTTGGAAATGGTTCTCATAGACATGGATATGATTATATACATGGAAGCATAATCATGCAAAGCGAAAGAGCAGAGAATTTGTAAACTTCATGTAAAGATTATCTGTACAAAGAGAGGAAAAAAAACAAATAGCTTTGCCTACTCTGCAGTTGTTATCAGAGGTTTGAACTGTGAAATAAGAACATGCCTTGTACCCACTTACTCTCTCTGGCTAGATTTCATTGACAGGACACTGAAGAAATGTGTTATCTTACTGTTCGTGCTGTCTCCATTCAGGTGATCATGAAAAGAGTTCTGTCCCATCTGCCACTAGACCAGCTCTGTGCTGGTCCGGCCTCACCTCGAGTACTGTGTGCAGTTCTGGGCACCACAGTACAAGAAAGACACTAAACTGTTGGAGAGTGTCCAGAGGAGGGTGACAAAGATGGTGAAGGGCCTAGAGGGGAAGACGTATGAGGAGCGGCTGAGGGCACTGGGCTTGGTCAGCCTGGAGAAAAGGAGGCTGAGGGGGGACCTCATCATGGCCTACAACTTCCTCACGAGGGGGAGTGGAGAGGCAGGTGACCTATTATCTGTAAACACCAGTGATAGGACCTGCGGGAATGGTGTTAAGCTGAGACAGGGGAAGATTAGGCTGGACATTAGGAAGAGGTTCTTCACTGAGTGGGTGGTGGCAAACTGGAACAGGCTCCCCAGGGACGGAGTCACTGCACCAAGCCTGTCTGAATTTAAAAAGCGATTGGACTGTGCACTTAGTCACTTGGGCTAAACTTTTGGGTAGACCTGTGTGGTGCCAGGAGTTGGACTTGATGATCCTTATGGGTCCCTTCCAACTTGGAATATTCTATGATTCTATGAATCTGGTTGAAATGAAGCCCAATATCAGATTGTCACAAGCAAAACAGTCTTAACTGAGGAAATTCCACTTGCTTTTATTTATTGCCAGTTAAGGTAAGTTTCAAATTACTAGTTCTGTTGTTGGGAAACTGTCCTGGTTTCAGTTAGAGTTAATTTTCTTCCTAGTAGCTGGTAGAATGCTATGTTTTGGCTTAGGATGAGAAGAGTGCTTATAACATGTTGATGTTTTAATTGTTGCAGAGCAGTGCTTACACCAAGCCAAGGACATCTCAGCTTCTTGCTCTGTCCTGCCAACGGGCAGGCTGGGGGTACAGCAAGAGCTGGGAGGGGACAGACCCAGGACAGGTGACCCAAACTAGCCAAAGGGGTATTCCATACCATCTGACGTCATGCTAAACAATATATAGGGGTGGCTAGCCGGCGGAGGGGGGCCGGACTGCTTGGGGTTAGGCTGGGCATCGGTCAGCGGGTGGTGAGCAATTGCATTGTGCATCATTTGTTTGTACACATTATTATTATTAGCACTATTATCACCATTGTATTATTATTATTATTATTATTATTATTATTATTATTATTATTATTATTATTATTATTATTATTATTATTATTTTCCTGTCTTATTAAACTGTCTTTATCTCAACTCACGGGCTTCACTTTCCATTTCTCTCCCCCGTCCCAGAGAGGGAGGGGGGAGGGTGAGCAAACGGCTGTGTGGTGTTTAGCTGCCAGCCAGGTTAAACCACAACAGAAACAAAAGAGACAAACATTAAATAAACACTTAGGAAAAGCACCTTCTGTCCCTCCTTGTATCCTCTGATAAGCCCTCACGTGTTTCCCCACATGTCTTCTCCTGTCTCTGGCTGCAGGAGATGAAATGTGCCTGAGCCACGGTGCCACAGACTCCTCTGACAGGATGGTGTTTCATCAAAGGGTGAGTCAGCACTGTTGATTTTGGAACCATTTGGAACCAGCAGTGACCAGCATGAGGCAGTTTGAGAGGTGAGAAATTCTTATTTTCATTCAGAGATTTTATTGTTTCCATGCTTTAATGTGTTTTTTGATGTTTCTAAAGCCTCCCAGTGTCTCTGCTCTTCCAGCCAACAGAGCACTGTTCATTACAGCAACCAGTAATTTTCTCTCTGTGTCTTTGGTGCCTGTGGAGCATCAAAGCCCAGCCCAGCCATGGCCTGGGCATAGCCATAGCACAGAAGGGCAGTTCAACTGACAAAACACAAGGCATGATCCTTTAACAACTCAGAACTTTGATTTTACTGATATAAATAACATTACAGAAATGCTTTACTTCTTCTGGTTTCTTCAGTGTTGAGTTTCTTTATAAGTTCCCATACAATTGAGTTTATGTGGAATGCATATATAAATTGGGTATACTGTGGGAACAGTAGCACTTCTATTTCTTTATCTTTTAGGGCTACTAATCATTAAGTGTTTGGAAGGACATGAGGAGCACTAGTAATCACCTGATCCCAAGGCACACAAAGAATAAATACTAGAATTTGGATAATCCTTTTCACACAAATTCACAGTTTTGAATTAATTTTTTGAGTACAGTTTCTGGCTATAAGACTGTAACTAAATTACCTACCTACAGAAAAGGACTTGTAACTATACTTTGCATCCTAAGCTCAAGCACTGGTATATCTATGAAAAGCTGTGATATACACAATGAATGTAACACATAAACAAAAAAAACAACAACAAAAACAAACAA
Organism: Anas platyrhynchos; assembly: GCF_047663525.1. Lineage (NCBI taxonomy): Eukaryota > Metazoa > Chordata > Aves > Anseriformes > Anatidae > Anas > Anas platyrhynchos. The sequence continues at coordinate 183,040,104 of NC_092587.1, forward strand.
ACAAGCAAAACATTCCCTGAACCTTTCCTTTAATTCAAGGTGTCAACAATCATGGGATGCTCAGTCTGTTCTCTGTATTAATGAAATACAGTGAACTCTTCCTCTTTCATATCAGTTCTTGTACCTAAATTGGAGAATAAATTGAAAGGAAAGTATGTTTTCACAAGAAACAAGGGGGATGAGTCACTGTTAGATTGTGCATCTGAAAATTAGGTCTAGGCACCTTAGGCTCCTTTTATTACCAGTGGAGAGAAAAAAAATAATTATGTTGTCTTGTGATCAGAGTCCAACAAAGGGACTATTAACCCTTCTTTTATAGTGTGTACTTTCATCTCTTTATCTTAAAGTATCTTACAGGTATTAGATCATTATTGACATCCCACTGTCAGATACCTTAAGCTAGACAATATGGCTCCCACTCAACAAGTCCTCTCTTACGTGCCTTTAGAAGTATACCTGGTGGAAAGAAAAAATGATTTTATGCTTCAACAACACTACTAGAGATCTCTAGTATACATATCCAATTTTACTCTTGTTGATGTTTTTTGATGCCTTTCCTTCCTTATTTTTTTAAATTGTATTGTAGATTCATATTTAAAAAGATTCAAGACCTTACATACTACTTATTTAGTACTCTACCGCAAAATTGTTTTCATTCCTTCTCTGTAAATATCAAACACAAATCAATGAAATACTAAAAGTATCTGTATGCTAAGACTTAACTCTAGGAAAAGTCATTAGAAGTACATATTATAAATCAATTTTATGTTACAAACACTTTATTTGAATTTCCCATTATCACTGTTAATGAGAACCTGAACATGTCCTTTTTCAAATTATTTATCTGGCTTGTGTGTTAGAGAAATATACTGCAATATTCTTCAGGTCAATTACCAAATGCATCAAAGTTAGTAATATTTCTAATATTTTGCTTACTATTCTGTACATCTATAACAAACTATGGGCACATGTCACCTATGTAGCTGTAGAAATAATACAGCATCAATCAATCTTGGAAATTGAGTTAAAGTTGGCAATTTTATTTTTCTGCGCAGTTGTTAAATATTTAATATTTCCTCTTGTCCTTCAGGGAATAAATTTAAGAAAAATGACTTCCTTTCTAAATGGTCTCACTTTTACCAAGTGCCCCAAGTAAGCCTTTCGTATGATAAATTACGCTTGGTTCCACACAGCTACTACCTGCTCTGTTTGAAGACCATAATCAAGCTCATCCAGATGCTTTTGCCTCCTTGCCTTCTAGATAAGGACTCATTGTGAGACTTTAAAATAGCCCACTTTCAGTCAAGGTTTTTTTCTGTGTATATAAATGCTAGAAGAATGGTATATTACTTAAATATTTAAACTGGAGTATGTGCAGTTATTTCCTTAAATTGTTTTAGGTACAAGAAAAAGAATGGAATTGAAAATCAGTGAGGAAAAAAAAGAAGAAAAAAGAAATAATAAAAAACACACAGAAATACTCCTTTGCCATTATAGAGAGTTTTCCACATATCTGGATGCATAAGTAATTTACATTGTTTGTGTTTAATCTAGTGAACAGATAATGACTGTCCTTCAAAATATTCTTACTATATGCATTTTGTAATTCATGTATAAGCTTGTTTTTTGAGTAAGAGTAATATATTTTTATTAAACATTAGTATTCTGAAACTGAGTGAATACTGAAAAAAATATTAAGTAACATTTCAAACACTTCTGTATATAATTTAATTTTTGATTATTATTATCTATTTTCATTAGCTTTTCTGTGACTGAAGGAGCAAATTCATGCTGTGTTCATGTGAAAGCCCACATGAAAAATCTGTTGTCAAGCTAAACTTAATTACAAATCAGAAAAGGTTTTGGAACAGTTTCTCAAGGTAAAGAATGGATCTTCCAATAACCTGAATGAAATATTACTGAGAAATATAAAGCTAGAATACTAAATAGTTAACAAGTCTCAGAGTTACAGTCACAGTCTCAATACATTCCATAAGACAAATTTCTTTTCATAAAAACTAAAACAGTTATAAATAGCAATGGCAATCCCTTTGGCTTGTGGAAAACTTTAGGTGTTTCAGCAAATGGTAGTCTGAGACAGTCACCTGTTCAAAGCATGGTCTGGAGAAGCAGAGGATTGGTGCCTGAGAAAGTACTTACTACCAACTATCAAGATGCAAATGGCATAGAAAAATTTGTCTCAGTAGAAAACTTACCTGAGGAGGCCCTCATCTGAATTAGGTGCCTATACCAAATGAAAATAAATAAATAAATAAATGAACAAATAAATAAGAGGGAAAATGTTCCTTTTAACACCTTTTTTCCTAGTCCTGGCTCAGCTTCCTGGGGAAAGAATTAATACAGAGAGGTCCAGAAAGATCCTTCTCTCTTTCCTGTGAAGGCCTTACTGCCAGGTTAAGAGCTGTAATGTGAGACCTAAGGCAACTTAGACATAGGGAATTTAGGGTCTATGGCATTAGAAAGCAACTGAGTGGAGATTTCAAAGGGTTTGGGGGAGCCACAAGTATCAGATCCATGGATAATATGGACTGTAGTTTGCAATCTCAACATAGGTATAGCTGCTACCCTTGCCAAAATTACTATTGCAACATATTTATTCTACAGAGAGCAAAGAAATCTTTGCAGATAACCCCCAGACAACAGGGTCAGAACCACTAATGCACTCACAAATAAAAAAAAAAAAAAAAAAAAAAAGGAAGTAAAGAGTAAGTAAAGGCTTTCTTTTTTTTTTTTTTTTTTCACAGCACTCACTGCCTTTGAAATTTCCTCACTAAATATGTTCTTTCTAAAAGGTGTTTTTGTACCAAAATAGAATGCATTATCCAGTCAGTCTCCATGGTAACTTTGTTTCTTATTAAATGGAAAAGGGAAAAAAAAAAAAAGCCTAATTAACTCATATGACCTTTTATTTTTTAAAGTGTTAAAGCTATACCTTTAGTGACTGTGTCTGCTGTATATTGAAAGATGACTTCTCCCTTTGGCTGTTTTTCTCTTTTAAGAATTACAGCTTCTTCACATTAAATTTAGATCATCATGTGCAAACAGTGAGTGGTATATTAAGGGGTAAAACGATGCCTCTGCCTCTTGAAGCTTCTCTTAACTTTCAGACATAAAGCTACTTTACCTTGGCTCTACAGGAATACTCATTATGTTCCTCATTCTCTTCACAAAATCCTAAGTGTTAGGCTTCCAACAATGATGTCTAATCTTAGTCAAGTGTGATTCCTTAGACAATTAGTTTAACCCCTTTATTCAAGGAAATACAGTAAAATAAATTGCTTTATCCAAGCCTTTCAAAAGCATAGCAGAACAACAATGAAAAGGAAAGACACAATTATATAAGGAAATTTCTGAAAGAAAAAGGTCAAGAAAATCCATGGGCCTAATAATAATTTACACTGTGGCTTCTTCGCATTTGCCTGAAGTGTAATAGTCTTAAGAAAAATATTTACTGTATTTGTATAACAAAACAAAACTGGGAACTAAATCAGACAAAGGATAATGAATTCTGTATTAAAACAAAAACAACATCAACAAACATATTCTTCAAAATTTTTCTATTTCTACAGAATTACATGTATAAAAAAAACAAATGTGTATAAAAATTACATGTATAAAAAACAAACAAACAAAAAATATTTGTTTGATAGTTGAAATTTGAGTCTATAATTTTGAATTTTCCATGGATAGACTGAATGCTTATGAGTCTTTGCCCAGATCTTCCTGACATTTAAGGAAGAATTGCTTAAAAGTTTGACACTGACAAACAGCATCTGAGATGGGCAGTCCTGACACAGCTAAAAGGTTTTATATAAAGGCTTCATCAACAAAGCTGCTAGGTGGCCCTTGGTCATGCTTAGCCTAATCTTAGCCTAATCTTGACTGAGGAAAAAATCATTATGGGAAGAAAGGGAAGGAAGAGAAAGACCCCCAGAGTTTCAAACTTAGTACCCTGAGGGAATTACTGAAACTACAAACATATACATGTAAGTGGATGTTTCCTCTCCCCACAGGCACCCAGGTATCTACTTGATATTTACTAGAGACTTATTACTAACACAGCAAGCAGCAGAATTATGTTGTTTATCCAGGGCATGATGCTAAACAACACTCTTTGGGGTTGCAAACCTGGCAGGTAGGTACAGAAGGGCTATTGTGTATCAGATGGAGTAGGACCCCTTTGGCTCTTTGAGGTTCCTCTGTCCTCACCACAGAACCTCCTCTGTGCACCTGGGAGGCATTACCTCAGCACTGCCATGTAACTGGTTCTTGGACACATGAAGAAATTTTTTTTTCTCAGAGAATAGAATGCTCCTATTCCTTTTCTTTCTTTAAATAACCTGCTGTCGTTGGTATTTAATCTGTGTATTTAGTCTGAAGGGTCATTGAGGGATTCCTGGTGACTCAAGTAAATAAAGATATTTGAAATGTCACTGCTCTGTGACAGCACCTGGTCTAATTGAAGCTGGCTCAAATAAACAAAGGGTCAAGGAAAAAAGTGTTTCAGAGACACTGATTCTAAGTAACACAGAGTGTTCTCAGTGGAAATGTGAGCCTCTCCCTATGTATTACAAGATTTTTTCAGATTTGGCATGCTAGTTCTAGAAAACACCTATTCTTTATAAATATGTTCTCTGAACACTGATTTACCCTTCTAAACAGTGTAGTGCTCTTCGTTGTGGGCTGTTTTTTAGGGTTGCCTTTTTCATTGGCCTCTTTATTAGCAGACTTAAAGTTTATCTGCAACAGAACAGAAAAAAAAAAAAAAAAAAGAGTTATGTTTAGTATGTGTTGGTTCCCTTGACACAACATCCTCTGGGATTAGTAGCACCCCAAGTACTCTATTTTATGCACAGTCCTTGGAATTATGGGCCAGTTACATAGATTAAGGCACTATTGTGGTTTTCATTGAAAAGAGAGCACTCCAAAGTCTTACATTTAGAATGAAATAAGGTGAGAATATAGGATACAGTACTGGCACCTGGCCTCTTGGCAGAAAATCTGGGAAGGAGTGGAAAACAGTTGAAAAATTGTTAGAATATATGTGTAGTTCAAGGTAGGCCTAGCTCCTGGGATTTGCAGGAGGAAGGAGCTGCCTGTTTTACTTCATAATAGATTCTGATCAGCATACAAAATAATATAAATAAATATCTTCTCAAATAACAAACCTTAGATGAGAAAGGGCTGAGAAATTATCCGTAGATTAGCTGTTTAATTCAGGCTGTTATGGTATTGTTATGGCAACAGAGAAATGATGGAACATGTAGAAAAAAGTAAGGGAAGGTCCTCTGAAGTCTGAAGAAGAGAGTTGGTAAGAACAGAATAGGCACCTTGAGGCTGGGCAAAGACTGGCTTGTGCAGGTATTTAAGGCTATAGTGGACTGTCAATGCAAATGACGTGTACATGGGCTAAGACTAAAGTATCTGCTTCAGAGTACGAAGTTTTGCCTCTGATATGGGGTGACTGCATTCACACAGGGCAAGTCCCCTTAGCATTCAACTGACATCTTCCACCCTGCAAATGTTGTTTTTTATTGAAAAGAATGTCTTTCCTAAACAAAACAAAACAACAACAAAAAACACAATGCATAATGCAATTGCTCACCAGCAGTCAATCAATGCCCAGTCAGTCCCTGAGAACTCCCATGGCCAACTCTCACCAGTTTTATTGTTCAGTGCGATGTCATCATATGGTAGGGAATATTCCTTTGGTCCATTTGGGTCAGCTGTCCTGGTTGTGTCCCCTCTCAGCTCTTTGTGCACCCCCAGACTCCTCTGTCAGGGCAGCACAAGAAGCAGAAAAGTCCTTGACTTAGTGCAAACAATGCTCAGAAACAACTAAAACATCAGTGTGTCATCATTATGTCCATCCTAAATTCAGAACACTGCACTATATCACCTACCATGAGGAGAACTAGCTCCATAACAGCTGAAACCAGGACACATACATAACTGGTTATTTATGTCATGAAACTAAGGATGTGTGTTGCACACCCTAGAGGATAGCATGCCAACGTGAATACAGGTATGTGAAGTTTTTTGGAGGTACACAGAATGATAGGAGACAAATCTGGTGCATTCTTGTTGTGACCGCTTTTTGATAGCCATCTCAAATCATCTCTCAGCAGAACAATGAGAGGATTTTGCTTTAGAGTAAACTAGTCCACCAGGCAAGAGAGCTCAAGAATAAACTAATGCTTGGCCAACTGGGGGACCGGGTCTGGGACTGATCTGCTGATGCATATACTCATGAGCTTTCTAGTCTCCCAGATACAACAAACAAACAAACAAACAAATAAATAAAAATCCTCTCAAATTCATTAAGAGCTGTTACTGTGAAAAAGCACAACCCAGAGCACAGCAATAAATGGTACCAACTTCAGGGTGATGTAGACTTCACTGATGGTTTTAAGTGTCTGCAAGAAGCATCTGACAAACACACAGAAAAAGAAAGGAAAGAGTCTGAGAATGAATATTCCCAGTGTGCTTGGGACTATCGCAAACTGCATCACAAAGGTACATACGGTTTCCAGAGGCTTTGTTGTGTACTCTCATGACATGGATTCAGCATGTCTGATAAGTAGCGGGTGTAAGTTTGTCTCACAAAAGATCACACTGGAGTTCTGGAAGTGATGCTCTCCTTCTGGACTCAGATAGGATCCTGGGAGCATTTGTGCTGCTCTCCAGAAAACAGTAAAGATCTATAAAGCAGATTTTTCATATCCTGAATTTAATTGTGTGCTTTTGATCATCCCATTCTGAAGAATGACAGTCTTGCCTGGGTATACAGTGATGCAGTAGCACTGTGATGCTGCAGCATATTTGCTCTTTCTGTTACTGTTTCTCGGATTTGTGAGTCATAGCTTGTAGCAGTGTGCTGCAGAGCAGGAGCAGTGTGGATCCTGAGGCACTGTGAGAGGCAGTTCCCTTAGAGAGGAAGGCAGGAATGGTTTTAAACTGAAAGAGGAGAGATTTAGCTTGGATTGTAGGATGAAGTTTTTTGCTCAGAGGGTGGTGAGGCCCTGGAAAAGCTGTGGATGCCCCATCCCTGAAGGTGTTCAAGGCCAGGCTGGATGGGGCACTGGGCAACCTGATCTAGTGGGCGGCAACCCTGCCTATGGCAGGGGGGTTGGAACTGGGTGTTCTTCAGGGTCCCTTCCAACTAAAGTCATTCTATGATTCTATGATTAAAAACATATGAACTGAAGACAAACTAGAATGTGACCTGGGGTCTGGAATGGCCTTGCCAAAGATATCACCAGGACCTTCAAGACAGCTAGTATTCCCAAAGAATCCCCAAATAACTTGCAATGTGTGAAGATGGCTGGGAAGGGCAGAAAGTACTTTATGGACCTGAAATAAGTGAAGAAGGCTTGGCCTACCTTGCTGGCATATCCTTTGGGAGCAATCTAACAGAAGGTAACATAGATATAGGATTGCAAAGCACTTTCTCATGGGACTCTGCTGTCTGTTATTCATTTTCCAGGCTGGGGACACACCTAGCCCCAAAGTCAGCAGGACGAAGGAACTGACCTTACAGTTGTTGGCGTTATAGTACGTGTGAAATGTTGTAGTCATATGCAAGACAGTAGTTCAGAGAACTGTATGCAAGACAGTAGTTCAGAGAACTGTATGGAGAATCACTCATGCAATGCCTGGGATATGTGATATGATTTTTGAATATTGAGTATGCTTAGACCATCAGTATAGAGCAAAAAATGGTGAACAGAGTTTTAGTACTATAGGATGCAGAGCAAGGCACCAAGCTTCTTTTTTTTGTTTTTTTTTTTTTTTTCCAGAACAATTCTTCTATCCCTTGCAGGGAATCTGGATGGGAAGTCACCCTCCCTTAACAACTGTCCTCAGAAAGCCCACAACATTGATTTGAAAAATCTGTAACTGTCGCTGCCACATTAACTGACCACTGACTGCTCCTCTAGCCCTGCCTGAGCTCCAGTTTTCTGATGGCACTGTGATTTAAAGAGTTCCCTCATTCTAAATGCCATGCAGAGAGGCATGAAGACAAACAAAATGTCACAGCAAACAGTGAAGAAATGAGCATAGCATGAGCAATATAGAACTCTGATTTTCTGTATCTCAGTGCAATTTCTGATACTGGTGACCCAGCAGAAATGTGGTCTTAAACAGAAGCATAAAGGGAAAAATAAACCATCTTCACTGGTGAGAACCATGCTGAGTTTCAGTGAGCCAAAGAAAAAACTGAAAGGTCAGCAAGGAGCTGAAGTAATAGATATCACAATTAAAAGTTATATGAAAGTTGCAAAACACAACTGATTTCTGTCACTGGGGAAAAAAACAAAACAAAACAAACAAACAAAAAAAACAGTAAACTCTACCAATCTGGGAAACACTTTGAGTATTAGGGCATTCACTTCCTTCCACATTGTAATGTCTGACTCTAGGAGAAGCTAGACAACTCTGTTACCTTTTGCCCTTACCCATTCTGTATCCACATTAAATATTAAATACAGAATGTGAATCAGATCAGGTATGGCTCTAGTGAAGAGTGATGTTACAATAAATGTCCCTGTAATAGCATTTTATAATGTTACGATGACTTTTCTGTCGTTGTTTTCACAATAGAAATGTATATAAATTCTCTGTGCAGAATAGTAAATAATTCCACCACCAATAATTGTTCAAGTATTTCAAAACAAGACTATGCAAAAGATACCTTAGGAGGGCAATCTTAGTCCAACAACCTCTTCCTAGGATATCTGAGGGTTTTTTTTGCTAGTCTTTTTTTACCTCCTCTGTGCCACAATATGTTCAACAAGATGGGAGAGGAATTGCTGAGACATCTCCAATCAACCTGTTCAGCACTTCATTGTGATATTTAGAAATAATCAGTAAATACATCATGGTCCATTCATACCTATGCCAAAGCTGCTCTTTAGCATAAGCAGATCTGTATCATTCTTGTTCTTTCTCTGCTTGAGATATTTATAGACAACAATGACACCCCCTCACAGCATTCTTTCTGCTTGTCTAAGCAAGCCACACTTCTCAGTCTCAGCTATTCAAATGTGTTTTCCATTCTCTGGAACAGTCTAGTTAATCTTCCCTGAGTTCATCTTATCTGAATTCATCACCATGAACACAGGTAATCGGAACAGTATGATTTGCCTGATGGGACCTCCAGAGGACTATACTACTCATACTTCTCTTTCTCCCTGTAGTAAGGGATGCTTTCTAGATTTAAAGTTCTGTTTTTCATGATTTCATCAGTTTAGCAGACATATTTCTTTAGTGACATTCTGTTCCCTGAAATTCATCTAAGTATAAACTCCATGTTTACAAATAAATTCTCAGAACTCTTTCTGTCTACATGGCAGTACACTTTGTGCTATTAACATTCTGTTCATTGATTATTCTTTAGTCTTCATGGCCATCCTCTTTTCCTGTATTACTTTCTGATCATAGTCTATACAGCTAACTCCAAGCTTCATCCCACCACCAAATTAGCATATAGTGTCTTTTATTCTTGTTTTATTTATTTTTTAACATTGTATTCCTTTTCATCTTGTAAGTATTCCTGAATGCTAATAGTATTTTTCAGTCTTGGCTTTTTATTTTTATCCAATGATGATCAGATTCCCTGTTACTTTTTCACAATAGGTGTCACTTCACTGTGTGAAGAATTCTTACTGATTTCATCTAAATAACTTACAGAGTAAGATAACACTTACCAAGAATGCATCTACATTTTACTTGGAATGCAAAAAGCACCACATATTTCTAGTTTACAGGCTAAGTAAGAATTTACCAAGTACTTACATTTTGAATCAGGATTATTATTCATTCAGCAGTGCACTTCTCTTTATGGAGCATGCCTTAAGAGTAGATTCTTCTCTATAAATGCACAGAAATACAGAAATAATAAAATAATGTGGCTGAGACTGTGTTTCCCTGTAAACTGATGGTTACAAGAAGCACTATTGGAACAAGTTTCAAATGTTTTTTTAATTATTTTTTAATTATTTTTTTTAGGAAAAGAGGATTTATTATCTGTTTAACTGTTACAAGCTGATCTGAATCCATTTAACCTAAGGCTTCTAACAATAATACAGTTGAAATAGTTTTAATTATTATAATTCTTATTGTAGACAGTCAAATATTTTTTTCATTAAAATCTGTGGCTTGTTAAATGAACTAAGACTCATTTTAAAACAAAATGATATTAAAAATGAGTATGTCATCCATTATATGGAGAGACAACAAAGATTATATATAAGTACTTTTTGTTTGTTTTGTTTTGTTTTGTTTTGTTTTTGAGATTGTGCAGTAAATCAGGGCCAAATCCTGATTTAAGTCATGACCATGTGTTTCATGATATGCATAGTTTGCAAAGTGTCATTTGTGTTGCTTAGGAGTAAGGCATGTAGCACCTTCTGATATCCTTGAAAATAGACTGTAGCCTCCATTATTAACAGTGCAGATACTCCTGTCTTTTGGTTACCTACACGTGTACATGGCAAGGCTGCAGTGTAGCTATGGCAGTGACTTGGGGAAAAAACCTCATCTTAATATCAGCTCCTGGGCAAGGAGGTGGATTCCTCACAGGGGTGTCTTAGCAGATTTTTTTTTTAGGGGATCCTTCACTGAGGCATTTAAGCAGTTTTCACCAACAGCTCTCTTCAAGGCCAGGCACCTCAACCATTACCTGCTGACCCTGAGCCCAGGCAGATAAATACCCACACAGTGATGTGCTCAGGGGCCTGACAGTCAATATCACTGTATGCATGGTCTATGATAGAAGAAATTACATTGTTCAATGTGAAAAAGTGCCCCTAGATAGCAAATAAATCAGTAGTACTCTTATGTTGTTCAATGAAATTAGTTGAATGGAATTGATGTCTATCATTGAGGTTAGGTAGATTAGTTGGCTCCTGACAAGGTATTCTCCTTTTAGTGATGGGTCCAAAGAAGAAACAACCAATAGAAATATTACAAGTAAGAGAACTTTGGATGTTTACATCCCTTAATCTTTATTTTATTTCATTTTATTGAGAAATCTTTTCCTAGTTTTGCAATAATATATATGAATGTTAACTTTGGTCTTCTTGTTCCAGGATTTTCATGAATGTCTTGTGAGGAATGTTTTAACAATTCCAATTCATGTCCATAAATTCGTGTCCATAAAGAATAATTCTGTTTGAATCCTGTCTGCCTCTGGCCCCTGCACTGGCAGTTTAATTCTTGAACCACAGAGGCAGTGTGTCCCAGTCTCCCCCTCATTCCAGTCAATTTATCAAGTCTTCAGAAAACACTCCTTAAATTTATGAATCTGTTTGCTTTTGTTATTCCGGACTTCTATTTCTAACAGTTACAGCCTTTTTTCCTGTCTTCTTTGAGATTAACTTAACACTGCTATAGATGTGTCTGTGAATGGCTGGGGAAGAATGTTTTAATTACTCGTGAAGCGTCAAATAAGAAAGCTGTTTGTGTTTGATGTCTGGGAGTTTCAGAACAACTGATAACAACTAGTGACTGTTATGGGATACTATGTGGATCTTTGGTATCTGGCCAGGGGGCCAAGAGATTAAGAGGAAGGAAAAAGAAGCTGAAGGACGGTTGGGAGACAAGACCTGCGGAGAGTGTACAGAGAGTGTTCCATAAACTTGGAACAGTGCCGAGTAAGTACAAAGGGTGAGAGGAAGACTACGAGCCTTCAGCATGAAAGACCCCTAGAGACCCCCAGAGGAGACTGATGCGCATGCTCCAGTAGGAGGAACTGGACCCTGGAAGCTAATTATAATAATCTACTTTTTTAGAAGTAGTAATGAATATGTATTAGTCTAGGTGCATAAAAATCAGCTGCTTGATGTAACTGGTGTGCGTCCTGGTGGAGCGGAGACTCCCGGTGCACCCAGCGCTGTTTGCTTACCTCTATTCCTTTATATTCTTTTAATAAATCCTATTTTTTTTTATTTAATCCTAATTTGAATCCTGAGCCATTTATAACAGTCTGATACCAACAAAGGAGGTAAAGGAAGACTGATGTGATAAATTGAAGAGAATTACTAAAACCACCACCATTTACCACAAAGAAAACAACAAGGAGGCCATGATACAAACAGAGAAGTACAGTTACATTTTCTCAAATTTCTGCTATGAGAGGAAGCTATTTATTAAACTGTGGTGAGCTGAGAAGGGGGGTAGAATTGCAAGCAAGTAAACTGCCTCTGGCTTTTTCATTCCTGCCGTGTTGAGAGAAAAAGGACTTTGTCTCCTCTGTTTGTAAATAAAAAGGACAGCATCAAAGGTACCCGGTTCCACCCATTCATCCCCTGACAGAAATAAGCTGCGGAATCCTGAATGTTGCATAAATGCTGGAGTCAACAGAGACAGCAATATTTATGCCTTCTGCCTTGGTATTTGCTTGCATTACTGGTAACTTTTTCTATGCACTGTACTTGAAAGAAATGTAAATGTTTTAAGTCAAAGAATGTTTGATCATCCAACTTTCTCTGCCTCACTGCTGCTGATGTTTAGGGTTGGATTATTTTGTATGAGAAAAGCCAATTCTTTTACAACATTTCCCTAGTCTTGTTTAAATATTTGCATTCTCAAGAAGATGGAATGTCTTGGTGAGGACTCCTACCAAAAGCACAGGTATGGTTTCTGTAGCAACTGATCCCTTCCAAATATTCAGGGGGAAGAAACAGGGCTGCAGAAACATCTAAATGACAGAATTACAAATTAACAGATTAATGTGTAGTTGGAACTGGTAAAAGAAACAAACAAACAAACAAACAATCTGTCAATATTTTCCTCGCTACTAGCCAGATAAAGAGCAAATTTTTTTAAAAAAAGAAATAAAATCATTCTGTTGCAAGCATAAAATGGACAGACATAAAATCCCATGGGGAAGAAAAAACAAACAAACAAACAAACAAAAAAGTATATGGCAATTTATATTAAAAGCAGAAAGAGCCCTAGGAGAAATAAATCTTCAGATTATTCTTAGCAGATCGATATTAATATTCTTGTTCACAACTATACCTATGTCCTAAGATATCCCTATTAATAGGGATGATAGCATTAGTATAATAGTATTTAATGAATTAAATACTGTATGGAATATATTTGTTAAGAAACATATTTTGACCAAGCCCTATTGTCACTATTTCCTTTTTCTGGTATACATCTTCTTCCTGACTTTATGTATTTTGAGACTTCAGTAGATATTCTAAATAAGATTCTAAATTTCCCTTATTATAGAGAGAAGTCTGGAGAGCATTTCTGTTCTTCATCTTTCCTTTCTTACTCTTCAGTTTAATTTTTGGGGTGTGGATTGGCTAGCTGAATTTTAACAACTCCAGTTTTGAATTACTAACTAGATGTAATCCAAACAAATAAAATATCAAGGATTATGCTGCCTCTCACTTACTGGCTGGCTAAATGAATGGCTTTGGTGAAATCTATTATAATGTGGGTACTAGGATGTATCCTGCTTTCTATGTATTTGGTAAGATGGTGTTCTTCACTTCCACTAGTTATAATTTGAAGTACATTTATTGAGGCAAAAATACACCGTTACCTCACTCAAGCTTTAATTTGAAGTAATTGAAAAGTACTTGGTCTTTAAATACAAAAAGATTCCTCAGTTTCTGAAGCATTGTTATTCTTGTATAGAGGAAGGGAAAACAAAACAAAAAATAACAAACAAACAAAAAAAAAAAACATAAGATGTAACATAAGATGTGCTTGTTCTATAATTGGGCTCTTTTTCTAGTATTTATTTCTCTGAGATACTTTTGTTTTCCTTGACTTCTTGTTCTGTTCTCAAAAGCATATGATAATCTCACTTTGCTCTCCTACTGCTACTGTTTTCAAGTGGCTGCAGTTATAAGTAGCTAACCTGCTGAGACATACTTTAATACCTGAAGCTATCTTAGGGACCAGACACCCGTACAGAATGCGAACAGTTGTGGATGGGCAAATGAATACAGATGAAATAAGCCCTAGCTGAACCTTCACGAGATGAAAAAAAAGTGTGGTTTTATTTGTTTGTATTTCAAGGTATGGCAAGTAGTAACCACCAAAAGTGTTTCTAGGTTTTGTGTAAACCTGGGAAAATTTTTAAAAGATTCTTCTGATTGCTCAGTAGTTTTGTTGATTAGGTTCCTTCTAAAACAGAAGAACACATGTAAGCACATCTTGGACATTTTTATTCTTTGTGAATAGGCTACCTGATGGCATAAGTAAAATGTAAATAAGTAAATAAGTAAAACAAAACAAAACAAAACAAAACAAAACAAAACAAAACAACAACAACAACAACAACAAAAACAGGGAAGAGACAGCCTTTACCTGAAATGTCTGATTTTACATTTTCTGTTTGCTGCCCATAACTGGGGATGTTTGAAATAAGTGCCTCAACTAAGAAGAGCAATGGGAAGAGCTCATATTTTAGGTCCCTATCTGAGACAAAGAATATGAAATATGTCTAGATAAAAAAGAAATGTCTGTATGTGAGGTCATGCAATCAAAGTGTGCATTTGTTAATAAGGTATTTTTTTTACAGTACTTGATTCCTGTGAAAATTTTATACCATTGCATTACTGAGATCAGAATTACCAATTTTAACATTTCAAGACCTGTAAATGAAACTCCAATTATCATCAGTTCAATTTAAAAGTAATGATGCTTTAAAATTTTCTTTCCTTTTTTTTTTTTTTTTTTTTTTTTTTTTTTTTTTGTTATCTGATTGCTAAACTGCCAAGATAAATTTTAACATGCATTCAAACTTTTCTCCATTTCTGTGAAGCATAGAGGCTTTCCATTTTTGAAATGAAAGTCTGGATTCCAGAGTATTCAGATGAATTTAGGAGAAAAACATTACAAAGAAATACAGTCACAGACAGCATCAGACCTTGTAGATTCCACTTTTAGAGACTCCTTCTGATATATCACAAGCTGAATAAAATAAAACACAAAAATGTCTTCTGTTTCTTGCTGACAAAGTGAGGTACACAGAAGGAAAATTCATTAATATATTTAGGCATATTTAATTTCAGAATTTCAACTCCATTAAACAAAACACATACAAACTTTATTTTTAGCATGTTGTTAAAACCCACTGACTTCAGTAATTCTACTCAAGAACTTGAATTTACGCACATTTCATAGAAACATCAAGAAGAGAATAGAATCATAGAATCATAGAAACAGAAGGTTGGAAAGGACCTACAAGATCATCTAGTCCAATATTTCAGCTTTTCTTTGAACTGGAAGCAATCTCCCAAGATTCAGGACACCTAACTTTACGCATCTAACTATAGTCCTGCAATAAGACCATCTTTGTTGCTCTCCGGAGAGCCCTAACAGATGTTAGACATGTCTGACAGTTATTTATGATAAATTGGTGCAGTTATATCTGATAAATACAACCTACTGTCATATATTTATTATGGGGTAATTTGGAGATGTCAATCCAACAGCTTAACCACAAGAGTGTCTTTTTCTGCATTATTTCTAGACATTACCGGTTCATGGGGCTGAGGAGGCAGCAGCTTTTCTTTGTGCAGGGTATTGGTGGAGAGGGTCAATGGTGAAGGATGAAGTTGCTAAAGGGAACCTGAGGTATACAGCCTCAAGCAGTGCCTCCACAGAACCAAGTCTTTAAAGGAGAAGGTCTTAGAATGTGATTTAATAACCTCTTCCAATTTAAAAGAAATTCTTCATTCAGATTTTGAAATATGTGAATCAATATGGGACACTGGCAGAGTACAGGAAATATGTGTTTCTTAATATCTAACCACACATTCACAAACTTCAACTTTGTATGATTGAATGATGACATTTTGTCAAAGAATAGTACTTTATTTCTATAGGTATAATAACTACCCTGAAAGAGAATCAGTGTAGGAATACATTGAGAATTATGGGGTGTGTCTGAAAATGCTAAGAGGTGTTTAGGCTCCAAAGCTGCTATTTAGATCTCTCAGGTCTGAGTAGCTAGCAGTCTCAGGATGTCCAAAAACTCTCCACAGACACTCAATTACCATTTGAATATTTTACATTTTTCATGTACCACATGATGTCATCTATTTTTAATAAAAATATCTTAAAAAATGTTCTTAAAAGTGTTCAAAAAGAACATACTACCTCCTGAATTGTGTGCAGATGGTTGTGTTTCCAAGACTGACTGTATATACTTAATACAGGAAAACAGTTTTGAAGTGGAATACTATATAACCTGGTATTAACTTTCAAAATATTTGTATATTTTCATAGTCATGTATTTTCTGATTTCTTTTTAAATGGACTTTACAAGCACTTAAGACTGAAAATTTCAAGTATAAACATCTTATTACTTAAATTTGCTGTGGAGGGTACACAGTCCATACCTGTTTCAGATTAAAAAAAAAATGCACCAAGTCAAAATATGTTACCTTTACACCAGTAAGGAAAGCGTTCTATTTTTTTTTTAAGACACAAAATAATTGGAAGTATAGTGAAGATTAATTAGGAACATGATAGGGATAACGGAATTTTGGTAAAAAAGCAGACATGATTGGATTGGGTTTGTTAAAAGTTACATACTCTTCAGGAAAAAAGAGAAATAAAAATTAAGCTAGTGTTAGCACTAGATAATGATGTGATAGATAGTTATGAATTGGGCCATTATTGTACAGACAAAACAGAATCTGATAAGTCAGAAATTGTTTGAGGAGGCATTTTAAAAAGCAGTCTAAGGATTAGAGGTGTTATATGGTACCCAAGAATTGGATGTGAACTGAAACAGAGATATCTGAAATATCACTAGAAAAAGATACCTTTGGGAATTGTGTGATGGTAGGAGATTTTAACTACCCACATAAAAGTGAAGAACAGATAGAATGAAAATGAAGGATATGGTAAAGGTATTTCTAGAAATGTTGGCTCAAACATTTATTCACATAAATCTTACATGAATAAGAAATGGTGCTGTTTAAGTCTGAGTTTCTTAAAACGTAAGAGAATGTTATTCTAAGATATTTTAGAATATAATCTTGGACTCAGCAATAAAACGTAGGCTTTGCTTCATGCAAATTTACTTATGAGAAAAACTAGCTTTTTGTCTAAGACAATCAATTCCAAAACAAAACAAAAACAGACAAACAAACAAAAGCCTGTAAGATTTAAACTGTACAAAATAGGGTCTCTAAATTGTTCGTATGGAATTTCCTTAAATCAAAGATGTAAAAGGTCTTTAGATTTTGCATCTCAAGTAAAGTAAAGAAGAAACATGCAGGTGAGAGTTCTAGGCCTAACAGGCTGAACTACCATTTCTGAAAAGACACCAGGAGTAATCAGTAGTAGAAAAAAAAAGAGACAGAACAGGAAAGAAGACAACATAGATCAGGAAAGAGAAAGTTGAAATTTGCCATAGGTCAAATTAAGTTAGGTTTTACATCTGAAATTGAAGTAGACAAAAAAATGAGTCTTTCAAGTTGCTTAAAGGTATTTCACAATACCAGGTCTTGAAAGGCAGATAGTATAAGGTAAACATCATCTAAATTTCCGTGTTATTACTCTTACTGGAATGAAAACAGGTTATTCTTGGAAGGATGGTATTGTGGGCGGTAGACCTCTAGTCTGACCCAGTATATTTTTTCTATGCTTCCAAGCAGGGAAATAAGGAGGAAATTTATATACAGAAATTGTATTACTGAAGTTAAATAACACTTAGTTTTTCACTTTTGGCATCCTCCACAGCATCTTTAGTTAAGTAACTACCATGTTATTGACTGAGAAAGTAAAGGCAGAGCAAATAAAAAAATTTAAGCATGCCTTAAAACAAAAATGAAATTATCTCAGAGTGGAAAACTCACTTAAGAAATGCAATATGCTCACTCAAGAAATGCAATACAATCAGAGAATCAACATCCAAGAATCTGTAAAGAACATTCATATGAAATCACAGTTCTCAACATCAAGTTTTAAAATTAGTCTGTCAGTTCTGGGCGGTGCTTCATGACTGGAGAATTGCATATTTCAAAAAAGAAAAATATGGAGAAACATCAGTCACAAAAGATTTATCTCAGTAGTAAGCAAATCTCTAAAATACATTTGGAAGAAATACTAATTAATACCATGGAAATAAATGATCCAAGGAAGACAAGAATGTAACATGTTTTTACCATATTTTTATATGGTATAATGTTTTTATATATGGCTCTATGGTGCCATTTGAGACAGTAACTCTGAAGAAAAAAGGTTCAAAAATGTAAGGAAGCTAAGAAGGAGAAGAAAACTATTTGTATCATAGAAGGAAGCATTAAGATATGGAATGATTAATGTTCCTAAAAGATTTTTGATATTTTTTGGTCATTTATTAATGATATAGGCAGAAATTATAGGAGCACACCAGTTATCAGGATAACACAGTTTGGACATAAAAAACATATAAACATACATTTGTCATTACCACATTCAGTCTGGAAAGTAGAGAAAGTCTTGTAAAGACAGAGGGTATTAAGATTCGGTACAGCCTTTTAGGAGGAACAAGACTGATATTTAAGACAGAGATAGGTGAGTTTTCAAAGACAGATTACATAAAGTGATTGCCTGCAAACTATTGTCCTTGACGATTGTGGAGTTCCCTCTAAGCCTCATGTTTCTGGACTAAACGCTAAAAATCAATATCAGTCTCAGGAGATCCATGATAGTCAGACTCCCATTCAAGGGATCTTTCAAGCCAGCAAAAATTTCAGAATGGAGAAAACAACAACAGAAACCCTTTTCAAGATTGCTACTGCCATACTAATTCTTTATAATTAATTGCAAGGAGCTGCCATCCCTTGTAGTGAAATTCCCCCGAGAGCCCCAGGCTGCAGACAGCCGCCCTGCCTCCCACTCTAACACACAGACCTGAAGCTTAGCCAAAATAAATCACTATAAACTGCCCGTAACATTCATGTATTAACCAATGCATCGATGGCTTCTCTACTGTAGTAGCCAGCAGTGTGGATGTAGATGCCTAATACGTAAAAACTTTTGTGAGGGTTGTGGTTCATACAGGGAAGTAAAACACAGGCATAACCTAACAGCCAATTTGCTATTTAAATTTGCAGGTGTAGTTGCTTTCCTTTTTACTTCTATGCACTTAAGACTATTTTCATGGGTACTACATTTTGTAATTGAAATGTTCCAAGTAACTGTTTTAAAAAACTTTTTAAGCACCGCTGTCACCAGCTACACTTCACGCAAAACTATGTGTATCTCAAATCATTGCAATTGATTCTTTAGCTTAAGCCAGCCATCTCAGATCCTTCTGTGTCTGGCAAAAGGAGATGTGTGCCTTATCCTGAGAAAGGTGTCCAAGACAGGTGGGATAAATCACGGTCTGTAAATGCCTGTCCCTGTCTATCAGCTATTTAGAGAGTCTTGATGTTCAAGGTGCCTAACCCTCAGATTGAAAACACTAGGTGAATTGGAAAGCACAGTCTGAAGGTTATTTACTAGAATTTACTGTAGGTGAGAGAGTAAGCTTTCTGTGCTCTTACTGCAAGGGTCCTAACTTTAGTCCCATTTAGTTGTTCATTTTTAGTGATGTCCATCTGTGACTACTTGACAGTCATGACTGCATCCCACCCCATTTGCAATGAGCAGAGAGTAGCAGTTAAAGTCAATCCGTCATCTTTTTTTTTTTTTTCTTTTCACAGTGCATTTGCTCTAACATATTTAATTTGGAAAACAGTGTTTTTCAAGGGGCAGTAAGGGCAGGCTGCTTTGTAAGGGAAGGGGAGCTGCCAGCCAAAGCTTGCAGTTAGGCAGGCAGGGCAGAGCCTCACCAGCTGAGATTCTGAGATTGTTCCACCAGGGCCATGAAGAACAGAGCCAGCCCATCAGGAACCTCCATGGGTATGGGGATGTTAGCCTGCATGTGGGGCCTGGATCCATGAGGTCTGTGGCCAAGCAGGGACATAACTGTGACACAGTGCAGCTCTGGTGGAGATGAATGGCTTTATCTGTGAAGCAGCTCCTGGGTGATGGGGGTGGCCCTCTGGGTCTTTCAGCTCTTTCTCCAAGAGCTGCAATGTTGGTGGAGGAGTCCTGAAGACTTCTCATTATCAGAGTGCTGGCCTTGCTGAGGACTTAAATATGATCTCCAACTTCCCTTTTACAATGAATAGAATCTAACATTCTCAAACACGATTAGTAAATATCTAAAGGGATTTTTTTCATTTGGAGGTTGGGGGATAGGAAGCAGGGCAGATTGGAGCATTTTGCACCCCTTGCATGGTTTTCAGCAGCATTGTTCCAGTACATTTTGACTCCCTCCTGCTCTTCAAGAAAGGGAGCTATATTTCTCCAGAGATAAATGTGGGATATCATTCAAGGTCTGATAACAGTGATGACGCTGAAGCTTTTACAAAATTATAAATGGTTATCATTATTTGCTGTGGGAATAGTGTTCTTCTACCGTTCCTCTTCTCAGAAATAATTGGATTATTTATTCTTAAACTTTGAAAAAAAAATAATTACCATAGAACAGTAAAGCTACCTGAAAAACCTGGTAGATGATAGCTCCTGAAAGTTGTTAATGACTGAAATTAGGCAGTTTGGATGGAAACTTACACCGCAGTAACTAGAGTTTTCAGTCCCACTTGTTCTGTAATTGCAATACTATTCTCCAGATGATTCAGCAGTGCACTTACATAAATCATGGGCATACACCTGTATTAGCATATTCTTTTTCTGCTTAATCAATTCACTGTTTTCCTGCTGTGTGTAATGCTTATTCCCTATTGGAAGAGTCAGGAGACAGTTCCCTTTCCCAAAACATGCTAAATGTTCTGTAGGATGAAATAAAGACAAACAAATTTTGCCTGGAAACTGTCCTAGTTTTGAGTAGATCCCAAATAGCCTGCTAAACTGCTTTCCATATGACAGCCAAGTATTTGTCCAAGTATAATTTACTGCTCTACCAACACTGCTCTTTGCATTGTTAATGACAAGAAATATTGCAGGCTTTCTGTATCTGTCACAAAGAAGTAGCAAATTCCCAACATTAGATCCCCTTAGCAGATTTCCTTGGAGATTGCCACTGCACTAACTGCACTGAACCTCATAAACCACATTTTCCCACATGTGTTAGATTAACTGTAGATTGGGTTTACAGCACTCAGGGCTGAAGAACTATGTTTTGACTACTTTGTGGTAGACTGGGCCTTACGTTGTTCATGCATACATTAAGAAGCTGAGCTGTAGTTTAAATTTTCCTCACTCAGGAGGAGCCTCATGAAGTAATAGAACAAGTAGCAGTGTAAAAGCTAGAACCATAAACTCCTGAGATTAAGCTGGGTTACCTTCTCAAAAATAGTAGAGTAGCTATAGCCAAATAATCTTGTTTGAAGGTTTTTATTCTTTTTCTACAAACTTCTTCATCTTTTAATTTTTGTGGTAGCTCTTCAGTAGGCAGAGACTTAGTCTCAGTTTTCTTTTTTTTTTTTTTTCTTTCTGATAAAAGGAGATATCATAGCTAACTTAGAAATTTGATAAAGACATGGAGATTTCAGGTAAAAGGTATATTCCAAATATTCCAATTTTTTATGTGACGTTACCTGTAAAAGCAAGAGAATATTTTCGTATCCTATTTTGAGAGACAGAGGAAATTGAGCAGCTGATGAACAGAAATGCATTAGGAGACTAATGCTTTTTCTTTCTTAATATAGCTATTCAATTAACATGCTCCTCATTCATTTTAATTATGTGATTTTATTTTTTTTTTTTTATGTACTGCTATTTTATGTTTGTGTGAGCTGTTACAATTTTTAAATTGGTTATATTAAATGAAATATACCTCTATTGTTATACTGATCTGCACTATTCTTTATTTTGCTTGCACAATTCTATGGACTTGGATTTTCCTCTTGACAAAGAACTGAGATTTGGAGCTAACGACACCTGGCAAGACTTCCTCATTGATTTAAAACACTAAATTAGATTTCTAGTTCTGGCTCACATTGAGGCTAATACTGTTTTGCAGTGGCTTGCAGGTACCTGGCATCATCACAGGGAGAAGAAAATGTTGATAATTCCAAAGCAGTAACTGGATTTCTGAGTCTGTCACCAGCTCTGAGACCCTACAATAGGTGTCAGATAGAAAACAGGAGGACCAACACAATTCTCACAACCTTCTCCACAGCTGAGTCTCTGTTTGTCTCTTTCAATTCTATTTGGTGAAATTTTGTTCTAAATTAATTGTAGTGTCATAAATTTATGACGTTCTTACTCTTGTTAACTTGTCGAGGGTTCCAGACTCACATGGTTGAATAAAATAATGAAGAGTTTTTACATAGATAGGCAAAGAAAGTGAAGCTAAAATTTAAAAGGAGTTTAAAAATTATGAAATCACTTGAGTTTGCAATAATTATAGACCCCTAATAGCTAGTTAGTGATGTGCAGCTAATGAACATGACAAGTACATAAATTGTGGCACTGTGGAACTGAGAAAACAAATCCAGATTCCTGACCAGAAATTGTTTCAAGCCTCACTGCTGTTCATTTCAACATGCAGCACTATACTGGAACTAATCCAATAAAAACTCAGAGTTCACCTTCATCCTCCTTTTCCCTCAAGGATTTCTCTTTTGGCAGAATCTACTGTGTTCACACTCTGTTTTGCCACAGTTGTTCCCTTCTTTCAGATCCTTTGCTAAATTGGAAGGTGTTTCTCCTTCAGAACTGCAAAAGTATTTGTAACTAAAATTCAACCCAGACCCTGTGCTTGAAGAAATAAACAAAATCCTGGTGTTTGCCATGCAGTCCCAAACCTTCAGTTTTTCTCTTA
Organism: Anas platyrhynchos; assembly: GCF_047663525.1. NCBI lineage: Eukaryota > Metazoa > Chordata > Aves > Anseriformes > Anatidae > Anas > Anas platyrhynchos. Next base: position 183,062,932 of record NC_092587.1, read on the forward strand.
CTTTAGGGACTACCCTAGGTTTATTCCACTTTCTGATCATATACACTTTGGAGAAACCCACTCTGCAAAAGACACCTGTGTCAGCAGTACCTTCAACTCTCTTCCTGTTTCACAAAAAAAAAAAAAAATGTTCCTCTGCATGCTTGGCATAGGTTTACCTCAACATAATTAGAGATCCGAGTAACTTTCTCTTCTCCCTAGGATTATTCTGTATTGTTAGACTTTTACAGCCTAAAACTATATTAGCTTTTTCTATTTTTCTCCTGTTACATTACAGAAACCCACACTGAGAAAACCCCCTGGGCAGGTTATGAGGTACAGAACTGGGTCCTTCATGGAGGCAAAGATTTTTTTCCCACAGTGTCTTCAGAGACACCACTGAACAATCCCAGCTCCCGACTAACAGCTCCTGCAATGTGGGGGAGGGACCAAGAAGATAAGAGAGCCTCACTCTGGCATTTTCAGGACAGAAGCTGGAGAAGTTTTTGTAGGATACATATATATATATCATTCAAAATAATAATAATGTATATATTATTATTTTAATTTAAAATGAAACAAGGTTGTTTTCACTTAAAGGTAAAAAAAAAAACAAAAAAAAAAAAACACAAAAAAACAGTAGAAATTTAAATTAACATACTGGGAGGTGGGAAGATGGCAGATGCAGAAGGACAACGCATACAAGGTGAAGAGTTGTGTATCCTCAGGTAAAGAAGAGAAGAGAAATTAAAAAAAATGAAAATAGTTAATGAGAAGGGACAATCTCAGTAAATGGATTCCCAGTTAGACAGTGGACTGAAAAATACAAATTTTGTATACAAATGCCAGAAGCCTAAGAAATGAGAAAAACTAGTCTCTTGTTTAAAACTGGCATATTGATATGCAAGCGTTCAAAAAATTCAATGTGAGGAAAATAATTAGAGGGACAAAGTAACAGAAAGGTGTAAACTATATGGGAAATAGACTCTAATGTAATTGATACTATATCTTAAGGGACTAGCCAAATCAAATAAATAGGCTTAGTGTCTCAGGTGACATTGAAACCCTGCTGGCTGCTCGAAATTTCCATTCTAATTAGGAAACATCTAGTAATATCCAACTAGGACAACAATGATTTCTGTGATCTGATCAGAGCAATCAACAAACCGAAAGGATGTGAAATGGAAGAATAACAGAGAAGGTCTGGTTACACTCCAGACAAAAGGATACATGTCACAACTGAGGATAATTCCTGAACTGATAATTCCTGAACTGATAATTCCTGACTATTCCACAACTGAGGATATTCCTGAACAAAAGGACTGGCCGGTCTTTGGAGCAACTAGTCAAGGAACAGGTAGAAAGAGATGCAATTAGTGGCTTGCTGAGCAACACCACAAAATTATTAATGTAAAGCTGTTTATAAAGTACTTTATAAACAGCCATTTTGCAGCCGTAGTAAGTCCCGTGTATCGTTTGTCTCCCTCACCCCTTACATCCCCACCCTCTGGCCTCTATAAGGCAATGTAATCATGAGGAAATATAGTTTCTTGAAAAAACAAAAACAAACAAACAAACAAACACAAAACAACAACAACAACAACAAAAACACAAAACAAAACAACAAAAAAAAAACAAGGGGCAAACACATGGTAGAACATTTTTATATGACATGGAAAATACATTAAGTAGTTAAAAAACATATAGAACATTCAGAGAAAATGTATATTACTTATGAAGAGATGTTAGAAAGACCAAAGAAATGAGAATAAATCTTCAAAGACCTCTGTTAACAAAAAAGATCACGTATTAGATGGATTTCCTTTATGAAGTGCTCGCCAAGTGCTTTCAAGGAAATAGCTCACATGAATTAAGGAGGAAGTTTCTGACCTGGTTAAATAGAAGAAAAAGCTAATAAAAAAATGTCTAGTTTTCCCAGTACAGTGAGGTTCTCAGCTACTGTTCCCCATTAGAACTGGAGATCCCCACTGCAACCATTCAGCATATTCACAGATGATCTGGAAACAAGAGAAGACAGTTGAGGTGGCTGGATTTATTAACAGTGCTAAGTTTTAAGGGGATATATAAAGAGGAGAACTGATTAAGAAAAGGTTTGGAACAGGCTGAAGACAGTGAATCACAATGTGATAAAATGATAAATAAAATCCAATATAAACAACTAAAATATATTTTTTCATAGCATCAACAACAACAAATACTAAATTAAGATGTCAGATGTTAACTTGACTAGCTACTGTTCAGGAAAGATAAGTCATAACTTGGAGATATGATAGCTGTATGAATGTGCCAACACAATGCTTAGCACTTTTCTAAAACAAATACAAATATGTTATTAGGAAAATTGTAAAAAAATAATAGAGAATAAAAAACAAATCATACCCTGCTGTGTAGGCTTACTATATTCAGTATTTTCCATTCTCCTTGCAGTTCTGCTGCTTTCATCTAGAAAGGATTTGGTAGAACTGGTAAAGATGCAAGAGTGATTAAAGTTGCTCACAGGATGGATTGAGAAGACTTGGACTTTGCAGCCTGGAAAAGAATTATTTAAGGTGAGCTCTGATGGAGGTCTATAAAAGATTGAATGGCATCAAAAAAGTCAATAGAATGTTCAATGTCACTTTTATTACAAGAACTTGGGCACATCAAATGAAAATAGCCAGTGGCAGTTCAAACAAAATGAAAGGAGCTTCTTCTTGATACAACATGTGTTTAGGAAGCAGACCATTTTGCTACAGAATATTGTGGTTGGTGTAACTATTTGGATTTCAAAAGCAAGTTAGCATATTGCACTGAAGACAAGTTATCTATATAAAGGATAAAGATATCCTCAAGAAGTCTATGAGTGACACATCTGGTGAGTCTGGGAGAAGATTTTAGGAAGGTATCATCTATTGATCCACCATTTTCCTATTCTGCAAGCATCTGATCCTCTGAGATGCAGGGTGTGAGACTAGATAGGCCTTTTGTCTGACATGGTGGTTACATCTGTGGTAGGAAATAGCCAAGGAGCATAGAATCATAGAATGGCTTAGGTTGCAAAGGATCTTAAAGATCCAACCCCTCTGCCATAAGCAGGGGTGCCACCCACTGGATCAGGTTGGCCAAAGTCCCGTCCAGCCTGGCCTTGAACATCTCCAGGTGTGGGGCATGCACAGTTTCTCTTGGCAACCTGTTCCAGGGTCTCACCACCTTATAGTGAAGAATTTCCTCCTAATGTCTAGTCTATATCTATCTTCTCTTAATTTAAGACCATTCTCCCTTGTTCTATCATTATCTACCCGAGTAAAGAGTCCTTCTCAATCTTTTTTATAAGACCCCTTTAAGGTCACAAAGAGGTCTCCCCGGAATCTTCTCTTCTCCAGGCTGAACAGCCCCAACTCTCTCAGCCTGTCTTCACAGGAGAGGTGCTTTGACCCTCTGATCATCTTTGTAATCCTCCTCTGGACTCATTCTAACAGGTCCACATTCTTTCTTCCTTCTTTCTTTCTTTCTTTTTCTTTCTTTCTTTCTTTCTTTTTCTTTCTTTCTTTCTTTCTTTCTTTCTTTCTTTCTTTCTTTCTTTCTTTCTTTCTTTCTTTCTTTCTTTCTTTCTTTCTTTCTTTCTTTCTTTCTTTCTTTCTTTCTTTCTTTCTTTCTTTCTTTCTTTCTTTCTTTCTTTCTGTGCTGGGGGAAAAAACAAGCAAACAAGCATAGACTTGCCAGGACATAGCAAAACTGGCCTATAGGTTTCTACATTATGTAAGAGTTTTGGTCCTTGAGAAACAGGATGTTCCAGACAATGTTCAGTTCAGAGGACAGGAAAGACTATCAAGGAATAAGAAATCTGAGCATACAGTTGCAAGCTCTTCTATACCAGTTTTGTTTCATTTTCTGGTACATATATGGCTTAGATTGTCTCTGGGACTTGTCTGCCTGAACTTGGCTTGCTCAATCTGATTTGGTGCTAATGAAGATTTATAAGATCTGACACCAAATAACTTTTTTTTTTTTTTTAATTTAATTTTCATTTTAGAGACATTAAAAATACTGTCTTACATTTACATTATTCAGATCTTTTCCATTTACATTATTCAGATCTTTTCCTGGAGTTTTTTTTTTTTATTGTTATTGTTTTGTTTGCTTGGTGGTAGTGGTTGTTTGTTTGTTTGCTTGTTTTTTGGACAGGGATGGCAGGGGGAAGGAAAGAGGGGACAAACATCCTAAGGCTTCTGTCCATTTGGAAAACTGGGAGAGGAACTCTATCAACAGAAAACAAATGCTGTCACATAGACACAGTATTGTCATGCAGAAGAAAACAAAATCAGCTCAGCTGTCAGCATGTCCTTGTTTGGCTAAGTTCCAGTCCTTGCAGCAGAAATTTGAGTAAGAAATTCAAGTTTTACCTATAAGTATTGAATATAATTAAATTCAAAAGTCAATATGGGTTCATCTACTATATTTAAGTTTTCAAGACACATGTTCAAAATATTAAAGCAATTTTCTTATTTTTTACAATGTTTGTTTCTTAGTATCTCTGCTTAATATTTCAAAATTCTCAGAGAAACTCTGGTCTAATTATTATTTCTGACATTTGGGCAGGGTAGAGAGGTTGTTGGCTTTTTCTGATACCTTTGCCTAAATGTCTGGTGAATTCATGTTTTCTTTTTTATGTTCTACAGCTACACCTTTAAAATTTAGATGTAATTCTAAGTCTATGCAAGCTCATCTTTTAGAGAGTGTGTCATTATGTTCATACAACTGTCATTACATTCATACAACAAGTAAAATATCTTCTGTTTTCTGAAAATAAAATCCATAAAATTACTCTTCTGATATTTATAAATCATTATATTGGTTTAGTTGTAAACATTCAGTAATTGAGAGTTTATGCTGAAAAGGGAAGCACAATGACTGCAAAAAGTAATACAGAAGAAAAGAAGAAATATACATCAGAGGTGTTCCTAGAGCAATTTTGGATTTTTTTTTCTGCATACTGATTTAAATATCTTTATACAATAATTAAATAATTCAAAAAAAAATATAATTAAGTCATTATAGTAAAGTCTACCACAGAAAGAGTCAGATGGTGAAGATGTATGGGGTGACCAATCTGCAAAAAATGTAAAATATATTTAATCTCAGAAGCTGTTCCAGAAGCTGCACAACAATTGCAAAAATAAATAAATAAATAAATAAAATAGAAAAAGAATGAGAAAAAGAAAAAGAAATAGAAATAGAAAAAGAAAAAAAAGGAAAGGAAAAACAAAAGGAAAAGGAAAAAGGAAAAGAAAAAGAAATAAAGAAAAAGAAAAGGAAAAGGAAAAAGGAAAAGAAAAAGAAAAAGAAAAAGAAAAAGAAAAAGAAAAAGAAAAAGAAAAAGAAAAAGAAAAAGAAAAGGAGAAAGAAAAAAGAAAAAAGAAAAAGAAAAAGAAAAAGAAAAAGAAAAAGAAAAAGAAAAAGAAAAAGAAAAAGAAAAAGAAAAAGAAAAAGAAAAAGAAAAAGAAAAAGAAAGAAAAAAAAGAAAAAGGAAAGGACAAGGAAAAAGAAAATCACTGCTATCTTGTGAATATATTAAAAACAGAAGGGTTACACAGATTATTCAGAGATGTATCAATGATGTTTTCTCCAAAGTATTGTGAATCTATGTTAATATTTTTTTCTAAGAAAAAGATATTTCATAGTAAATACACTTGACTTTTTACTGAGAAAATGATTTAATAAGGGATGCAATATAAGGATCCAATGTAAGAGGACAGTGACTTAGCTCCCATTCTTTATCTAAAACTATTCCATTGCTGGCCTAAATAGGCTAATGTAAATAAAACCACATGATTCCATTCAAAAACCTAAACCTTTCATACAAACTGGCAAGACGTCAATGTATCTGTAGCTGTGTAACTGGTACTAGACACTGGCTTGCAGAGTTCATGTTCTGTCTGCCCTTTCAGTTGAATGAACATGCACAAATGTCAAAAGAAATAAAAATGGGCTCATTGCTAACAGTGATTATGTTGTCTCATCTTTACACTGTACACCATAAAGTAACTCTCATTATTTACCTTTCTCAGAAGAATTGTCTTTCATTTAAAATTTATATTTAAAGAGTACATGGACCTTTTAAACATTCCTCCATTTCCAGTGTGTCATGTCTGTCTTAAGTCTGTATATACCAGTTAATCCTGACTCCCACAACAAAAGGACAAGTAAAAAAAGAATCTGACAAGTAAAAGGTACAACCCTATAGCCCTATTCATACCCATGAGCCAAACCCAGATAACAGCAATGATTTGTGCTTCCAGACTCATATGTCTGTGTCACCCTGCTGAGGCAGACAGCGGACTTAGAAGAGCAAGCTTTTAAATCTTGGCTGAAAATACCAAGCTCAAGTGTTTGGTTAGAGGCTTACATGCCTGCGATATCCTTTTGGCCAGCTCACATAGCACAATTCCTTTTATGAAAAGTCGGTCAGGTTTAATGCTGCGGGGAAAGCCCCTTTCCCAGGTATAAGTTTGTGATAACAGCTCCCATCCATCTCCAGGTCAGTGAACTTTCATCCCGTCCCCAGAGTGTCCAACAGTGCTGAACCTGAGAGCCATTGCTCAGTTCAGTTCCAAGAGGCTTTGTATTTCCATATGGAAAGACATGGCTGAACCAGTAATATAAACATATAGATATTCTGTAGATATACATATAGGGCCCACAACAGCAAAGGTGATGATTCAAAGTGTCATATGATGAAGGGATACTAATTTTGTGTCTGTGTGGATTATTTTAAGGTTGTTCCTTTTGTGATAAAATACTAGGCTGATTAATTTATATCATTCTGAATGTTGTATTGTTAGAAGATGTAATTAAGTGGTATATATATGAGAATGGCCACATCATGGCTTCTTCACAGAGAGCTCTATTAAACTTTAACACTATGGATAGACTAATAGGCATACTATTTACTGTCACTGCTACTTAATGGGAGTTTTTGAGCATTTTATCTGGAACTGAGGTCACTGGTTTATATTCTGTTGGCTTTTGGCTTATGCCAATAACTCTGTTTTAATGTGTGCATCTACTAATGGATACAGTTACTGGTCTATTTTCCACTGAAGTCATTAGAAATCTTTTCAGCAACTTCAGTAGGAGTTATATGAGAGGAAAAATGAAGACTAGTAGTAGACTAGTGCAATATTCCATTCTTGAATTAAATTCTGTGTGTGTGTGTGTGTGTGTGTGTGCACTACTATTGTATTTCTTTACTTTCTAATGTAGACTATTAACTTCTGTTACAAGATTTAGGCTCTGATAAATAGCTTAATAGATCTGTTATTTTATAAACCATTCTGAGGTCATTTGAAGGTATTTTATGGGAAAACTTTGAAATGTAGTTTGAGCTTTTATTTTTCACTATTTATATGCTAATTCCTATGACAAAGCATCCTGGCATCTTTATATTTACAATTCCTTTCATAATTTTACATGTATTCCAAAAATTAATGTACAGCTATTTAAAATAAGTGAGCTACTGCAATGCCTTCTATTAAAGAAGAATGACTTAAAAATGAACAGTTTTTTGTCTTTGAAATTTAGCTCATCCCTTTAAGATGTTTACTGCAGAATAACATTAGTTTGCTTCTTGTTCTTAAGACATTTGACAATACTAAACTTGGCTCACTTGTGCTGTACAAAAGTCAACAAACTATTTCTGTGTAAGTATGTATGTCATCTGTGTTATTATCAAATGTCACAGTTTTATTATGATTGATGTTATTGCAATAAATACATAAACAACCCCTGCCTCTTTGTTTTAATGAATTACTGAAATTTTTGTGAATTAGCACTTCCTAATCTTGGTTCTAAATACTGTTTTCTGACTAGATCAATATCACATCCCTGTGGCAATTAATCATGTGCACAATGTTTTCCTTAAAGAAGAAATATAATCTTTTTATATCCACCAGAAAATACACTCTCTGGGACAGGATTTGGAGTCCAGCCAAGTTGAATGGTACAGAGGGAATTGTTTGTTATGGATGGTAAGACACTCTTCTTAGAGCTTCTCAATACATAAATCTACTGCGAATTAAAAATGTCTGGATTTCTTAATGCAAATATCTGTTTATTCAGATGTTCATCTTAAGAAGATAATCACCTTGATTTTGAATATTTTTTCCTAAGCCATAAAAATATAAGTAACATTTTCTATTTTATTTGTTTTTGTTTGTTTGTTTGTTTGTTTGTTTGTTTTTATTTTGAAATATGCATATATATATGCCTAACCTTGAGTTTAACCTGCAGCTTTAAAAAATTTATTTTTATGTCAGCAACATACTGAGTTTGAAAAAGTCCATAGGGTAATAGAAAATGTATAGTGGTGATAAGCAGTAATTTCACAGTTAACTGATCATGATGTTACAAGATGCAATGCACCCTCCTAATCTTTTCTCACCCTTTCTCTCTCTGTCTCTTTCTCTCTCTTCTCTCACTCTCTCTCTCTCTCTTTTTTTTTTTTTTTTCCCCAGTCTAATTTGTATTGCCTGGTAGTTTTATACAAACTAATGAAATGAAGAAATAAAAAATGTGACAGTGAAAATGCCTGGTCTGGATTTCTGTTTGTGGTCAGGTACGCAGTATACTCACAATAGAGGATGTACCCTTCTGAACTGAATCTAACTCATCTCTAACAACATACATGTTGGGTACATCACCTGTCTTGAGATGCAGGGTGATAAACTCCCATGCTCTCAGGGAACTTCAAGGTAAAATGTTTCATTTCACATTTTAAATTTCCTAGGACTATGGACACTCTCAGTTGCCACAGCTCAGTTGCTGAGGAGCTCCTTGTTATGCCACTGTAACATTAGCATTTCCATTCAACTATACATATCTCAAGTCTCAGGAAGAGGTGAATCAAATTTTTATATGTCTGGATTCCTTGTCTTACTATAAATGAACAACAACAAAAACAACTACAACAAAAGAATATTTTCATTTCTGAGAGCAAATTAGTTTGCGCTTGATGAAATTCTGAATTTGCTGGTTTCCTTTTGAACATCAGGCAAGCAAGATGGCCTCTTTTTTCAAAACAAGACTTGGAGAAGGATGTCTTAGGAAAAGTCAGGTAAAGATTGACTCCAATTGAATGGAATGAGTAGAATTTCCTCAATTCAATTTAACAAATTTTAGATCATGGCCTAATTCAAAAAGCTGGGCAAATGTTATAAGACTTTTCTTATCATGAGGGAAAACATGTCCAAGAAAGTATAGAGCAGGTCAAAACCTATAGACCTTCCTTTCTAGTATCTGTATAGCTGAACATTCTCTAAATTGTCCATCGGTTCCTGAACTTTTTTAATTAGCTTTGCACAGAACTTATTATTTTGATTTTTTTTTTTTGTGAGACTTTTCATTAGTTTAGTTTAATTGTCTTAACTTCAAAAATATACCAGATCTTTCACAGTTCTTTCAGTAGCTAGTTTAAGAACACAATTCTTTTATAAAGACAATACCATTGTGACAAGCACCTTGAATTTTACACAAAAATGGCCTGAACTTAACTACACAGTCCTATTAGTATCTTCTCTGTGTTGATAATATGGTGAATTAAACTCTACTTGTTATGAAAGGTAACTGTCTCAGGCAACTAACTTGGGCATGTGTTGACCACTCAAGACAACTGAATTTATGCATCTGGTGATGTCTTAGATGCTGTGGCATAACCAAGTCTCCTTCTCTCTGAGGGAGATTCACTCTACTCTGAAACAGCAGGTAGAACACATACAGGATATTTCTGGGTGTCTCAGATGTTACTAGAGACCTATGTCTATGCTTTTATATCAATCCATAAAACCAAGTGAAATTAAAAATTACACTTCATTCCCACAGACGGGTGACTTTCAGTTATGCTTTCCATGAAAGCCCATGCACTCAGTTACTCAGAGCTGAGTCCATTACAATTTGTAAAGAATAAATGCTCATGCAAGCAACCCAGGTAAAAACACCTTATATTTATCTTTGGAAATCTATGGCTTCTAGGGAAATAAATAATAATTTCATATCAATTATGTACCAAAATTAGAGTACTCATATTTCTGGGTTTACTCAGACATTTACCCAGACTAGCATCAGATTATTGCTTGTTGCACTTTTCAGAAATGAGACACAAGACTTGTACCTTTCATGCCATTTTAAGGTGCAGTAATGGCAAACAAGCTACAGCTAATGTTGATGCAGAACTGTTGACCATGCTCCTCACTAGACCACTGACTATTACATTCAAATTTGACCCTTATTAGATCTGGACTTGGAATATCAACTTTAATTTTTAAATTCATGCTTCAAAATTCATTCTCAATGTACAGTACTCATGTTAATTGAGGTATTAGGGAATATTTATTTTTTCTTATCATACCGTGGTTTTTTTTTGTGAGAAGTGTAATACAGAACTTAAAAAACAGGTCAACACATGGACTTTGCAAAAAAAAATCAAACTTTTTCTATGCAGCTAGAAAACTGAGAGGGATGAGAAACAGTACAGTTTTTTTAGTTACTTAAGTTTTGAAGAGAGTCTAAAATGAGGTAAGAGACAAGACTGATAAGCAGATTCTGGAGGCTTGTTCAAAGTTATCAAGCTAATGTGGTGTCATGAGGAATCAGCTTGGCTATATTTGGCTTAGGGAAGTTAACAGACATCATGAGTACGTCACCACTCAATCTCTCTTGTCCTCAAGTTGCTGTCTTCTGTGAAAGTACAGGAGAAATTGCTAAATTCATCTTACTGGCATTTGTAACGGAGGGAGATGGAGAATGCATCATGATGGAGAAAGTGTTAGCATCCTTGATGCTGTTGAACCACTAAGAGGAAAAAATATATGAAGAATTCTTCTGAAGTTATGAACTTCTCAGACTAAAAATGTAATCTTGGAAGGTGATGTAATAACTTCAAGGGACTAGGACTAATGAGAACTGCTTTTCAGTTACTTTTCTGAGAAATGTTGATTTTTCTACTTTTACCTTTTCTTTTTGGTCATGGCTTCATGTTATTATTCCTGGATTTGATGGGGAATATAAAATATTTACTTCCTGGAAAACTGATCCTGACTATCATGAATCAATTTGCTTGAGAAAATGCTGTTATTTGGGGCCAACTAAAAACAGAGAGAGGCTCAATGGCCAGTAGCCTGAGTCTTCATATGTTGTGTATGTATCTGACTGAAATCAACACAAAGGTCATTAAATCAAAATAATATTTTACATTCCTGCTACATAGCTGTTAAAGCAAACACAACGTAGAGAATATCACCAATTAGCAAAAAGGAACAGAGAGTTGGGACAAAATATAGAAGAGGACTTAGACACACACAAGTTACATAGTACAACACTTTATGTGGTGGGGCTTGCTCCTGGAACTTAGTCAGATCCATACTAGATGTCTATTCTCTACATGGGGAGACTTCAATTCCTTGTGATGGGAAACCAAAATAACCTCTCGCTGTGTATACTGACATGGAGCAACATCTTTATGTCACATGTGACATTTAGGAAGTGCCAGTAAACTGTATTTTCCTAGGCAGCTTCATACTTATTGTACATACCCAGAGTATCTGTGATGCATGAGCTGTAAACCTAATGCTTCCAAAAAGTATTGGATCTATTGCATTGTGCGCTCTGACATTTTCAGCTCTTACACAGGTCCAGCACACCCCACTGAGCACATGTGCTATCGTTGCTGGAGGGCTGTACTGTACTTGGAGGCCAGGAGCAGCACACTGCTGGACATCTAGAACAAACATCAGTTTCTTGAAGCACTCACAGATGAGATTTCTGCATTGTAAAGAAGCCATGTCTGGGAAAATATTCATATAAAATAACCTTGTTCCTAAAGTTAGTTAGGAATTAGTGGGCTACTAAGAATTTATTTAAAAGATATAAGGCTCAGCAAGAAAATGTAGAAGAAAACTCTTGATTCCTCAGCTAGTAATCAGAGCATTCGCCTAGGAAGGAAGTGCATGGGATGGGTACAAGCTGTTCCACGTCATTACAAGTAGAAATTTTTCTCTGCAAAAATAGGTTCACTGTTCCCAGGCAGATATCTGTCTATATTTGTTCTCTTTTTTTCTATTTATAGAAATCTAAACTTATTTTTCCCTCATACAAAGTTGTAACTTCAGCAGAAGGGGAGAAGAATTTCTGCAGTCGGTCTTGGCTATAACAGTCGTCTTAGGGCAGCAGAGTTGAGAGGTGGACATCTAAACTCCTCAAGATAACAAGTGAGCAGAAACAGGCTCCCACCACTTGTTGATCAACTGTTCAGCAGATGCTGGAGGGAATCAGTGGCCAAGTTGCTCAGGTGACAGTTAAACATACCTTAAATGAAGGGAGCATTTTTGGCTACACAATCAGAAAAGAGTATCGGGTAACAAGGTTGGTGAAGGGTCTAGAGAAGAAGTCTTATGAGGACAGCTGAGAGAGCTGGGGTTGTTTAGCTTGAAGAAAAGAAGGCTTGGAGAACACCTTATTGTGCTTTACAATTACCGTAAAGAAGGTTGTGGTGAGGTGTGGATAAGGCTCCTCTTCCAAGTACCAAGTAATAAGATGAGGGAAAATGGCCTCAAGTTGCACCAGGAGAGGTTTAGGTTGGATATTAGGAGAAATTTCTTTACTGAAAAGGTTTTGTTACATTAGAACAGGCTGCCCAGGGAAGTGGTTGAGTCACCATTCCTGGAGGTCTTTAAGAAACATGTAAATTTAGAACTTATGTTTAGTGGTGGACTTGTTGGTGCTAGGTTAGAGGTTGGACTTAATGATCTTAGAGGTCTTTTCCAACCTAAATGATTCTACGATTCTATGATATCTTGAAGGAAGTACAAAAGGCAGGTGTGCCATTCTCATTCTGAACCTCTCAATAAAAGGCCAGGAAAGTTAAAGAGCTAGTGGCTAGGCCAAAATATTCTGACAGAGTTGTCTTGTCTTCTTCTTCTGTGCCCTCTCTCACAACTCTTCCAAGTGTGATCTTACAGTTGATCTTCCAAGTGTGATCTGACAATTACCCTGCCCTTACTTCTCCACTACTCCCTTACTCATACCCAATCCTAAGTGACACTGGAGACCCTACCTAACTATCTATGTTTGTCTCTAAAGCTTTCTCTCGTTGATTCCTATCTATTTTATTGGTCCCTATCTATTTATCTCAGAAATGCCTAATTTATGGCAGGCAGATTCTAGTTCAACCTTCTAGAGAGGACTTTGACTTCTGAATATTACATGCATGATAACAACTTCTTACAACCTAATAGATATCTCAGCTGTGAAGAGAAATACTATTTTGATTTAGAGCTCTCCTAGTGGTTAGATAAAGATGGCTCCTTACTGAATTGTTTGAAACTTCTTGTTAAGCTTCCACCTCTGAGTCTTTGATGCCAGGCTGGTTTCCAGATGTTTGAAACTTAGTCATTGCACAAGAGGTCAGGGAGTTTCATAGCATCTTTTCGTAGGTATCTACTGGTAATGAATGATGCACTTGATGTTTCAGATAAAAGTAGTTCTGCAGAGGAGGCTGTTAGAAATCAATTAGGAAGTATGTCTACAGTTGAGCGGTGGTTTAAAGATCATAAAGAAAGATTATATCTGACCAAATCCTGATTAAGGTGCTTCAGCTCTGGTGTGGTTTAACCCACAGAGAAGGAGTTACCAGTCTTATGGGATACACCTACCAAGGATTAAGTGGTAATAATGTGAATGTTTATGGCTGCATATGAGATCCTTCTAGCATGTAACAGCTGGTTTATTTCCTATATAGGGCCATTCAGGTACTTTAAAACACTTAGGTTCATTTGATTAAAAGTGAGTGGAGCTGGAAGCGAAAATTATCAGTGTTACTATACAAAAAAGCCTTTCAGATCTTTATATCTTATAGTTCAATAAAGCACCTAGCAAATCAACAGAAATCAACAATATGACCAACTTGTAATTGGTTTATCTTCAGGATAGTGGTATTTTTTTGCTCTACTCATTTGTTTTCTTTGAAATAAATGCATTTATCTCCTAGAAAAAAGTTTAATTTCTCCAACTTGCATTCCAAATTATTCCCTAGACTTTATCCTCAATGGAGAGACACAGATGCCCTGAAGGACAATTCATCCCTTCCTAAAATTAATTTTCCAAGATTTGTGGAATTAATAACTCTGTGGAGATTTCACTTTCTCTTCATGACAATGGAAGAAATCTGGAAAATTAACACAGATAACATTCTAGCTTTTAGGTGACCAAATTTAAGTCATACTGTACTTGCCCTATGTCTTGTTCTCATCTCTCTTTTTTAATCCTTTCATTTTTCATTTCACTTCTAATACTCTTCCTGGGTCTATTCTGCCTTCATCTTAGTTTGCTTTATTCCATATGCTTTCAACCTAATTTGAAACCCTAAGAATTAAGGGCACTCAGCATCTTGCAAAGTTAGATTGAAATCAATGAAATCAACCATATGAGTTAATCTGAGCACAAACAACAATGCTTGTAAGAGAAGGTTCCTTAGTCCTTTGACCAGCTCTGAAGAGTAAGCAACTTCAGATTAGCATCTTTTCAGAGCTGAATCTTTGCTTCAAATTTGCCACATATATATGTTTTATTTCTCTCACGAGGATGCCTTCTTGTAAAAGAGAGTTGTCTTTCACTGTTCCTTGAATATCGGATGAAAACACACAAACAAAATTAAAAATAAATAAATAAATAAAACCCAAAGGTTCCAGAGTTCAGTCCAAGTGTTATCTAACAACAACTATAGTTCTTATGTAAATCGATCTTTCTCTGCTTCTTCAGTAGAAAAGAAGAAAAAGTTAAAGGGCAGAACAGTTTCCTCTATTTAGTCTATTTGTATCTACACAAAAGACCCTTTACTCCTTCTTCTGTTAGACAGATGTTGCTATGATGTTAGGTATGTGCATCTTAAAATTGACCCTTATGCTGTTGGTTAGGTAGAAGAGTCACTAGATTCCTCACTATGGTCATTTCAGTGTAGATATTAACCATGTAGCTCCTTTCCTTACCTTTACTCACAGTGTATCACCCAGTAACTTAGGTAGCATATGTGTCATTGCATCTGAGAAGCTATCATAGCAGGCCATCTTTTGTTGCAGCTGGTAAAGTTTCTTCTTGCTATATTATATCAAATATACATGGCTTGTCCCTTACCAGTGTGTTGTGTGAGGGGAAGCCTATTGATGCTAGCCTGGCCATTAAACACTCTTATAGAAAACTGACTGCAGTATCCTTGGATATCCTAGAGTGGCTGGCTAGCAAGGAGGTACTACAATCTCCTTAGTTTTACTGAGAAGATGCTGTCATTTTTCATGTTCACCCCAAACACTAATACTGTCAGTCCTCGAGGCCTGTATGATATCAGATGCTGAATGAAGAACACCTGTCTTGATGTAGTCAGGAAATTCTTATTTGTACTCAGCCTTTAAAGAGCCAGTTAGTACCTTTTCAACCTTCTCATTACTTTTAGAGTGCCAGCTATTCCAGTTATTCCACAGTCACTAAAATAGCTCTGGCTTGTTCCCTAGCATGTCTTTAATAGAGATGTATATGGCAAGAAGTAAATGAAAGAACATCTTTACCTTTTCCCTAGCCACAAAAAGAAGGGCCATAATCCATCCATTTGTGAGCAACTTAACCTCATTTTAAAAGTTAAGATTGATCAGAGATACTGAAGAAACTTCAGGTGGTATTGAGGGGAATAGCTTCAACATTCTTCAAACATTTTGAGAAGAGCATTTCTTTGGTACTAGTTGCTAACACCAAAACAGGAATCACTGTTTTGCTTTTCGAAACCATTGAGAGGATCAGGCCACATAATCTCAGATGATGATTTTTTTCTTATTATGTTTTTTCCATGGTCTTAAGGAGCATGCAAAAGCATGGGAAGAACCCTCCAAAAGAAATATATGAAAAAAAAAAAATCCTAGATGACAAAAAAAGGTCTTTTAAATTTTGTAATAAATGGGCATGGTGTAAAATTTTCATAGATGCACAGCTATATTGAAAATTCTGTTAAACCTGCCATTTTTGCATCATGCCTTTCAATGAAAGAAAGAGTTTTATCAAAAGGAAAAATAAATCTCCTTTTTAGTAGTCATTCAAGCTACATTATATAGACCACAATAGAGTTTGGCCTTGCTTGTCAAAACAACCAAGGCAGACAGAGAAAAGCTTAATGTAAAATTGTGAAAACTGTAAAATTGTGCAAAAAGAGTCAAAAGAAAAGAGAAAAATAGAGACTTTGCCATAACAGCTGTCTAGGCGAAGCAGTGATTGATGTTTTTTGCTATGGAACACAAACCTCATACTAAGTAATAAGTACTCAGTCATCATCCCACTAATTACTCAAACTTCATTATAAAGAACACCGGGGCCACAATTAAATATTGTATATTAGCCCTTGTTCTAATTACATAGACTTTTAGTTGCATTTCAAAAGCAATACATTATTTAATTATTTCATTTTAATATATTTTAAAACAATATTTAAAACCTCATCCAACACACTAGGGAATTTAACAAATCATTAAAACCACTACTCATGTGTACATTAGCAGTGCTGTAGCCACATAATGCTGGCATACATTACAACTTACAAAAATCAAACTTGGAAACTGGCTTAAAAGGTCCTGACTCTGGCTGCCAAAGCTTTAATGTGGTTTCACAGATGTAAGCCAGCCTTAATTATATCCCTAAAGTGTAAAAATATATCAGGAGCAAATCCTGGCCTCTTCTCTCAAGAGTTTTCAGCAAAAGCAGCATCCTTGGAGAGCTCCACTGGGACACCTGACAGATGCTATTGTGGTTGCTAAGATTTCCTCTGGGGAAGGCAGAGTGCAGAGGTCAAAAGGTCGTATTGCTACAGATATACATATAGGCTTAAGATTATTTTATTGTCTACTAAATGTAAGGATGTTGATGGGATAGACAAGTGGGAGGGAGATACATCTGGTTTTGTTCTTTCTCATTCATCTAAAGTGCTCAGAAATACAATGGTTTCTGTGGTGCCTGAGTGCGCATCACAGGATTCCCATGCTACTTATCCCACTGACATGGGTGTTTTCATAAACAAGATGATAGAGTCAGAGATAAGCTGTATAGTTTAAGGGGTTCAAGTGTCTAAGGCTGGAAGAGAAAAAAATGTGATTATTCTTAAAATTCCTTTTAACTTCTGATGGAGCTGAGGGTTTAGGGAATGTTGCTAATATAAATGTGCCTTACCCGAGGGAGAAAGATACCAAAGGACTTAAATTCTAGAGAGTTTTCAGCAAATTTCACTGGAATTGCAACATTTATTTTTTTTCCAGCTATTCCAAACCCCGCCTCTTCAGATCCTGCGAGAAGACTATCTGTCTTGACATTCAATCATGGGAAGGATATTCTGAAAGAAGCAGACAATGTATTTAGTCAAACTAAGGTTATTTAGTAGTGTCATCTTTTTTAGACGACTTATTTTCATCAGCTGTGACCATATGGAGCTCACAGATGGCAAATAAAAGAGTGATGTCCTGTTCAAATAAGAAGGGAGTAAGAAAAATAAACAAATTTCTGGCAAAATCAAAATGAATGCTGCATGTGATATATACATGATATATGCCAGATAGGACTCAAAATATCATGTAAACCCATCTTGCCACACTTGAGTTTGGAATGGATTTCTGTCAGAAGAACAGGCGCTATTAGACTGCCATGGGAGAATAACCTTAGAGATTAATCTTGGGGAAGGGAGAATGACCATTTAGAGCCTTGAAAATGCGAGAATGAAGGTTTCTTTCCACTCATTAAAAATGTTTTCACTTTTGTCCTTCCATATTGGATTTCATCTTTTCTTCCTTCCTTGAAGATACTGTCAGGGTCGTTTTCTCTTTCTTTGTACCTTTCTCTTTCACCTTTTGTAAGGAAGGATTTTTCTCTGCATTCAGTATTGCATCTAGCTGGACAAGGAGACAGTATGATATGTTGTTTCTCTCCAAAGCCAGAGGTATAGTGAAGGACTGGCTCTATATTATCTGCTGAATCAATTCTCTATGAATTAATCCAAGGGAGTAGGAGCTGAGAACCATGAAGCAAAAGTATCATTCTTGCTGCCTTGGATGGGTATTTACCTTTCTGTCCAGTGTAACAAGTTTTAGTAAATCTTTCTTGTTAAGGTATATTACCTGGTAAATATGAAATTGCTGAATATAGTTGCTTTAATGTGATATACTTGCTGCTTCAGCACAGAACTTCTACAAGCTGAAAGGTATTTCTGCTGTTCTCCATCTCCTCATTGAGATTGCTAATTATCTTTCATTTTAATGCAAAGTCAAACAGGGGATCTTAAAGCATAATTATTTATAGGCACAGATGGTTCAAATTCACTTGTTTGATTTGTATAGAAAAGAATAAGCAACCCCACAGCACAGGAGCCAGTCACACTGGGGAGGTAACATGCAATAGTACTTCCCCAGTTATCCAGATTCTACTGCCTTGCATCTAAAATATGTATGTGAATATCCACACTAACTGACATCCGGAAGACTCACTACACCATGCCCTCAGCTTAACAAGCAAAACAAACATCCTTTAAGTCTGGTAAACATCTAACAGCTTGATGGTGATGTTTTATAAAGAATAAGAGTACACACAAACCTTTTTTTTTTTTTTAATATATATATGTTGAGGAACTGGTGCTGTCTAAGATCCCTGAGGAGATAGCAGATATTCTGAGAAGCTAATGGAGATCAAGTTATTTTTGCTCAAGCAGGTCGGTTGGATTTGTTTTCCTTTTTTAACTCAAAACTATCAGCTCAGACTATCATGAAGCAAACTAGGTGAGTCTATAACAACAAATAAATATTGTTTATTCTTTTAATTTTTCATTGATGTTTGGATGGGCTCATTGTGTTTTATATGCATATTTTTTCTGCATGTAGAAAGTTCTGGGGGAAAAAAGTGTTTCAAGAATGTTTCATTGCAGTCTTTCAATTGTATTAAAAGAGTGTTTGGTCATTGTATGGATGTTTTTCACTAATCCTAGGGCAAGAATGGGGGATTGAAAATTTTAATTCCAAACAAGTGAAAATGCTGAGGCCTAGCACTTTAAAAGGTGTTCTTAGAAAAAGAGGCAAATTGTACTTTTTTTCTCTTTATATAGAAATATGCACACTAAAAATGTTGTGTTGACATGTCCAAAAGTACTATAATAATAAATGCAGTAACAGTAATGATGCTTTCAACCTGAAATTGAAATTTTAACCATTTTCTAAGAAATGGTTAAAAGCAAACAGCTTAGCCAAAGGGATCAAAACTGTGAGATGCCAAGAATGTTTCTTCTCACCATAGCCCGCTAATTCTCTTGAAGCTGGCATTATGCAAGACTTTCTTGGCATTTTGTAATATATTCTGTGTTCAAAGTAATTCTTCATTCAGAAGCATGAACATGCAAAATGGTGGGATACATTAACAATATGCCATTTGATGCTCACTCAGAAAACAACCATTATTCTTAGAATCATAGAACAGTTTGGGTTGTACCTTAAAGATAACCCAGTTCAAACCCCACTCTGCCACTGGCAGGGATGTCATGCACTAGATCAGGTTGCCCAGGGGCTCATCCAGCCTGGTCTGAACACCTCCAGGGACCGGACATCCACAACTTCTCTGGGCAACCTGTTCCAGTGTCTCGCCACCTGCTGAATGAAGAATTTTCTCCTAATATCTAATATAAATTCACTCTCATTTAATTTAAAACCATTCCTCATTTTCCTGTCATTATCTGAGCAAAGAAAAGGTTGCTCTCCATCTTTTTTATAGGCCCCTTGTAAGTATTGAAAAGCTGCAATAAGATCTTTCTTCATAGGAGAGATGCTCCAGCCCTCTGATCATCTTTGTGGCTCTCCTCCGGACTTGCTCTAACAGCCCCACATCCTTGTGCTGGGGGCCCCAGACCTGGCACAGCACTCCAGGTGGGGCCTCACAAGGGCAGTGCAGAGGGGACAATCACCTCCCTCCACCAGTACAGGACATTCCTCTGTTGATGAGGTTCAGGATGCAGTTGCCCTTCTGGGCTGCAAGCACACACTGCTGGCACATGTCAAGCTTTTCATCCACCAGAACCCCCAAGTCCTTCTCTGCTGTGCTGCTCTCAGTGAGGTCTCCACCCAGTCTGTACTCACATCTGGGATTGCCCAGGCCCAGGTGCAGCACCTTGCACTTGGACTTGGTGAACTTCATTGGGTTCACATGGATCCACTTCTGTAGCTTGTTCAGGTCCCTTTGAATGGCATTACCTCCTCTGTTGTATCAACCGTACCACTCAGCTTAGTGTCATCTGCAAACTTGCTGAGGGTTCACTCAATCCCACCATCCATGTTGTTGATAAAGATATTAAACAGTACCAGTCCCATAACAGACCACTGAGGGATGCCACTCATCCCCGTCCTCCACCTGGACATAGAGAAATTGACCACCACTCTCTGGATGTGACCTTCAAGCCAATTCCTTATCCACAGAATGGTCCACCCTTCAAATCCATCTCTCTCCAATCAGGATGTCATATGGGACTGTGTCAAAGGCCTTACAGAAGTCCAGGTAGGTGACATCGGTCAGTCTTCCCTTGTCTGTTGATGCAGTTACTCCATCACAGAAGGCCACCAAATTGGTCAGGCATGATTTGCCATTAGTGAAGCCATGCTGGCTGTCTCGGATCACCTCCTTGTCTTGCATGTGCCTTAACATTGCTTCTAGGAGAATCTGTTCCATGATCTTCCATCGCTATCCATGTGATGATGTCTTCTACCTAACCTCTTACAGTTATGTCAAAGCACAGGAAAGAATGTAGCATTCATGGAGGTAAAGAAAGCAAGTGACATAGTGTAACCCAATTATTAAAATATTCTGGACGAAACAGGGAGTCCTGGGTTCTAGGAAGTCATCAGCTGACAGTATACAAGATGATGACTTTCACAAACCATTGTGGTTACACTGAGTACAGTCAGCTGCAAGCTTCACATTGGTAGATCTCAGCCTTGTTCAGGCACACAATGGCTTTGTAGCAGAAACACAGGCTTCTGGCATTTGCAAAAGAAATAATGTAAGTGAGAAAAATCCAGAATGGCCATTTCAGAGTTAGGGCGTCAAATTGGGTCAAATTCCTTACTGATTAGTAGATAATAACTTACTTAGTCTACAGAGAGCTGCTTCTGATAGTTTTCTAAGTTCCTTTGAGAAACTAAAACAGCTACTCACAAATACCAGGGAATTTAACCATCCACTAATTCTTCCCTAAATGGTCTGAAATCCACCTGCACTTCTCAGATCAGTGTGGAATGAGGAGTTCTATCTCCTTCCCTTCCCTTCCCTTCCCTTCCCTTCCCTTCCCTTCCCTTCCCTTCCCTTCCCTTCCCTTCCCTTCCCTTCCCTTCCCTTCCCTTCCCTTCCCTTCCCTTCCCTTCCCTTCCCTTCCCTTCCCTTCCCTTCCCTTCCCTTCCCTTCCCTTCCCTTCCCTTCCCTTCCCTTCCCTTCCCTTCCCTTCCCTTCCCTTCCCTTCCCTTTCTCTAATCTTTTCTTCCAAATTGCTGGCAGTGCATTAATGATAGCTAAAACATTCATGGATATGGATAATTGTTGTTTGTATGCCCAACTTTTCTCTTTGTATATAGCCAAATCAAACTATGAACATATCTGGGGACACAATATACCTGATACACCTGCTAGAGCAGGCAGTAATTTAAGACAGCCATACCAGAAGCTGCCATCTTCTGTCTCTTCTGACCTTTTTGGAAATACATATGGCTTTTCCTCTGGCTAGTTTTGGTCTTAAATGATACAATTTGGACTCTAACTGCTTTTAATCATTGAAAGACTCACATCTTGTTGAAGGGTATGGATTTACAGCCTACATCCTTAAGTCACAAGAAGTTAATGAATTAAATCAAGAAACTATGAAGACTCAGCTCTGGTAGGTGGTTTGAGTTAGTCATTTTGAATGCAAGACCCAGACTCTTAAAATATTCCTTAAAATTAAATGACTTCAAGTATTTACTAGAGGAAATAATAGCTTGGGGAAAATTTAATGTGATAGTTCTCTAGTACTCTTCAACTCACCAACACCTGTGGAGAAAAAAAAAAAAAAAAAAAAAAGAAAGAAATCTTTTGTAATCTTTTAAAGCTCTGCTGCTCTTATTTATTAATCTACATTATGAATTTAAATGCATTCTCAAACAAAAATAAGGGCACACCTCATGGTTATTCAATGGATTCTAATACATACACCTGTAATTCGCAGCTCAGTACACCAGCTTAAATAAATGGGTCTTATGCAGAAATTCTCAGAAGTAACTCCTGACTTTTCGTCTTTGCAAAAATTTTCTACTTCAGAAATCTCTGAAGCAATATCTTGTCTCAGGATCTTACTTCTCCTATTTCAACAAGTAATTTACCTCCAAAAAAAGAGTGAGCTGGGAACATTTTCGAATATGAAAGAGCATCCTCTCTGCAGGCCTAATCAACAACCATTGAAGTTGATGGAGAAAGCTCCCATTGATTTGAGAGGGAGTTGATCTGAAGCCTTTAATCGCTTATATATCTTAATCAGAACAAAAAGCCATCTTGTGGGGTCTCTTGATTGAGCAGATATTATTGTACTTAAATAAATAACCTTTGGCTAGTTTACTCCAATACTGCTTCTTTTCTCTCAATTAAGCACAATACAATGAAATAGAAATCAATCCTGATCAAGAGAGTTCACTGACATCTAGGTTTTAATGAGACTTTTTGTGTCAAAAGGCCACTGCATCTTCACTAACAAGGTATAAAACCAGCTTAAAACAGTCCCCAGGAAAGACTTTTCATTCTGGGACTGGTTTTTGAAAGATTTACGCCTCTTACTTTTTCATCACTCCTAGATGACCACTGCTGAAGTAGCAATCAGAAGTCTGGTTAATAAAGATAATAGGGTGGAATTCAGCTGCTACTTGAAAATGTTTGAAGTCACTATCAAGCATGACGCCTAATCAGAAATCAGAGAACTAAAGCAAGAACAGTAATTGCATAGAAACATTGAAGAAATAACAATAATATCCAACCTATGAAGTGAATCCATTACTGTAAACAAGAAGGTGGAAGCAAGAGATCATCTCAGGCTTCTTGGAGAAAAATACAGTGGTTTCAGCTACTGCATCCTTTATAGCCTGTAACATGGCCTTTGGTGCATAGATTTTACAACATGCCTGGAGAAAGAGTTTGTTCATAAAAAAAAGGTAACCATATTTTTTGTTAAACTTGGGATGATTTTCTGGTGCTCAGATGAAGTTCCAGAAGGATTTTCATTGATTATAATATAATATGAAAGGGTGACATTTTGTTTCTGAAATACTGTCTTTTATTGCTTATTCTCCCACCTCTGAAATAAAAAATAAAATACTAATACAGTATTCTGTTATTCCATTCTAGGTTCTCTGAAAAATCCAAGTGGGCATGTCATTTAAAAGGTTTTGTGAACAGTCATGCAGAGACACAGATGTGTCTCTTCAATCATAAAACCCTCCCTGAAAGTCTCCAGTTTTATTGCAAAATGTTCTTTCAGGCTTGAACATTGCTAAAGATTCACAACCATACAAACACAGGGGTGCATTCAGCGTGACCTACCTGAAATATGTGATTAGATTTCAGGTTTATCAGTTTCCTGAATGGGAGTGCTGCAAGACAGCTTGTGTGCCAGTACCAACATGAGGGGGGAGGAGATGCTCTTTGTTGGTGGTTATGGCTTTTTTTCCATCAGTGAAAGGATGTGACTGACATGAGACATTAGTCTGACATCTGTCC
Organism: Anas platyrhynchos; assembly: GCF_047663525.1. Classification (NCBI taxonomy): domain Eukaryota; kingdom Metazoa; phylum Chordata; class Aves; order Anseriformes; family Anatidae; genus Anas; species Anas platyrhynchos. The sequence goes on from NC_092587.1 coordinate 183,086,746, forward strand.
ATCACTGGCATGAGTGATCTAAACATTAGGACATTGTATAAGAAGAAGAGTATCAGTGACAGCACCATCTTTTTCTGCATGGGATATTTGTGTTTTCCTTTGTTTTGTCTTTTTTTATGAGCAAGCCACCAGCACTCAGAAGAAAAGGCAGGTTCATGAGCTAAGGACGAGGTTTCTGGACTGTGAACCCCATGTGCCACATAAGTTCTATAAGTTCAATACTGTGAGAGACACAACAGGTTCCCACCCTGATGTGCCTTCCTCTCTCTGAGCTACAAGAAAACATTTGAGTACAGGTCCTTCAGGGTGGCTAAAAAAAGAAATAGATAAGCATGCACAAGAAAGTAATATACTCACAAGTCTAATATTTATGTTCATCCTGATAGACATATTGACGGTAAGAACTCTCCTTTTCACCTCCCAAGACCCCACCCTGGCTGTAACAAAGAATCCTGCTCCCCATAATTTAACTAATAAAAAATCTTATCCCCAAAGGCTGCTCAGTTTTGCCTTTCTTGGGACTAAACCTTCTTAGTAACTGCAAACTAAGCCCCTCATCAAATAATTGCACCAAAGAAGCCCGTGAATCCCAAGAGACTTCTACCATCTTGTTTTCTTCCAGGCCTCCTTTTCTACCATATCCTGCCTTGCCAGCCTCATCAGGATGAAATATTTTAGTATAAAGCTTCAGATATTAGTTCATGTGTACAGGCAGTTGCACGATGGATGGAATCAGTATGTTATTTTTTTATGATCTCTTTATAACAATTTTCCTGCCACTTTTTAGTCAGTTTTACTCTATGCTTTAATTTAGGTATTTGACTGTTTTCTCAGATTGTGTGAATGCATACGTTGTATATAAATAATCCCTTGTGGGCTATTAATTGTGTAGATCTATTCCATGGATCAAATAATAAATTTAACACCTGAAATCCTATTTACCAAATGTTTTTGGTCTGGTGCTGGTTATACCCCAACACTCACCCACAGGCTCTGCTCAGAAAAAGTATCAGCTGTGGTGTATTGTATGTTGTTAAGATTGCATTAAATATGCAGATGAGATTGCATATGGGAGAGTCCGTGCTTGTGCTAAAGCCATGGTACTCCATGCATCTCCATAGTTGGGGGATCATGGTAAGTCTGCAACCACGTGAACACAGATGGCAGTTGCTGAGTTTGAAATAAAAAATAAATTTAATACTGTGGATGCATCCCACATTTCCCTGTAGAGTTTTTTGGGGTATGGGAATTAGGGTGATGGAGTATGTGTGGGTGTTTCACTCAGCTGGAGGACCCACGATCTCCTCAAGTTGGAGAGCTCCTGTAAGACACAGACATGTTTCTCACTTAAGGCCAGAAGCTGGTTTTGCCTGGGGCCATTGCATAGAGGTGGAAGGTATTATGGCATATGAGTTAATAGGGAAGAAAAAGAGGCAAATTAATAATGAAGTAGACTGAATTTTAACAGCACTTCTGCTCTGTTCCTCTCCCAGAGGATTAAAAAGGTAGTACTGAGATGGTTTGTTAAACAAATCTGTTCAGCTCCTGACCTTCACTGCTGCTGAACAATTTTCTTCTGGCATAACCATCTCTCTCATTTGGAGAGAGATAAATAAAAAAATGTGTGCAATAGGATATAAAAAAGGGTGCATTGTTTGAAGGAGACACGTGCACTTGGTGACACTCACAGCTGACCTTGAAGAGTATAAAACAGGACAAATGTAGCTGCAGGCAAGCTTACAGCTAGTCCTGCCTTAGTCACTGTCAGCAAGAGTCATCTTGGAAAGCCTTCCAAGGCACTTGAGTGGCTTGAAATAGCTTCACATTTTAGAATTGCTTTGATTTTTCCTTTTTTCATTTTAGACTTTCGTTGATTTTCCAAAGTATAACACTGTATTAAAAGGATTTTCTGCCTGCTGCCTTCCATGCTTTCTTCCTGCTCCCCTCTCCGCCAGCTATTCTCTTTTCCTCTTCCATTCCTGGCTCTGGTTTGTTGCAGTACTAGTATATACTCTTTAAAAAAGCTAGCAGCTTGCTCAGCCAAGCTCTGATCTTTTCCATTATTAGAATGTTTAAAGTTGCTATCAGCCATAACAGAATGGTAGGGGAGGAGGTTATCTTATGGTCCTTTTGTGCAGCCTGAGATAATAAATTCAAAACCTGTAGATAGCAGCTCCCATACAGGATTACACAAATAATAAAAAGGCTTGGGAATTCTAAATGAATAGTCAAACAGGTCAAAATGTGGATGTGAAAAAAAAATATCTGATCAAACCCCAGCCTTTTGCCACATATCTTTTCTGTAGAAATAAGATGCTTTTTTTCTGAATTAACTTTAAAACTGATTCACTATAAACATTGCTAGTAAATGCACAGATTTTCAGGAACCCCGAATCAGAATGCTTTTAGTATATTTTTGCAGTATTTTCCAAATCACAATGACCAGGAATTTATGTTCTATTGGAACTAAAAGGGATATATCTGTCCCTGCACCTCATTTAACACCAATTGGTAGCCTGCGTGCATGTATTCTCAGCCACAGGAAGCAAAAATAGACCAGTCCTCACCCTAGGAGGGCTGTGTCCTGTCCTCCAAGATCCCTTTATTATAAAAAGAACAAAACAAAACAAAACATGCACAATATTGTGTCTTACTATCTCCCATCTTTCCCATAGCCTGTTTCCCTGTTCCTTTATTACTTGCCTGTGCATCATACTGGTTCCAGTCCTGCCAACTGCTGCTAGTATGATCAACTTCACACCTGTACCTCGTGTAGACCTGTCTACAAATGGGTAGTCTCAGATCATGATGGTTTTGGTACAGGGGCTTTCATGGACTTCTACCAAGTATTAGTGAGCACTGCAGAAAAAAGATCCCCAAGGCATATGTGTACAAAACAGCCCTCCTCTTTGCCACAGTGAGTTTTATTCACCTCACTTTGCCATTTCAAACTCATAAAAATTTCTGAAGGGGAAACTTTGTGCCATCAGATCTTTGACTGGATCAGGTATCTATCTTCATGTAGATGACAAAAGACCGGTTAAACACTATATATTGTGTTCTGGGTAATCAAAAGGACATATAGTTCTGCCTCACCCCTAAATATCAAACTTGCACAGTGAGCTGACCTAGTAGCAAGATGATGTGTTATTAATGGGCAAGAAACCAAAGATGGAGTGACATTGTAAAAAAAAAGGGGGGGGTGGGGGGGGGGTGGTATTCTCAGAAGCCTGGAGATGGAACCAAAAGATGGGTGTTTTAGAAGGCCTCTTCTCTTACCCTGAGTGTGGAGTGGGTGCCTTACGCTGCTATTTAAGCACTCCTGATTGAGTTTCTGGCCATTCCTCCAGTTGGCACTGAACCTGGCTCTGGAAGTGCTACAGTAGGATGGATAGCCTGGGCAGAGAAGAATTCTTACTAAGAACACAAAAGTGGGCTACAAGAAAACCTTTTAGTCAATAAAGTAAAAGAGCAACAGATATAAAACTGTGAAGATGCTTTCACCATTAAAAATGGTAAAAACAAGGACTACAAGGAGAGTACTACAATCCAGCTTTGTCAGTGGGCTTTGGAGAGCTAACTGTTTTAGTCTATACAAAAATATCATAATAAAGCTTTTCAAAGTCATAACTTGTACCAGTTCATCAGAAAACTTTAATTTGGCTTTCATTATACCTCAAAGCACTTTGCCAGCGACTACATCCTATATCAAACTGACTGTAATCTTCATTATCGAAATAAACTGGACATGTAATTAAATCCTGAAGTGTGACTTTGATGGCTCTTTCATCTGCTTGCAAAGATGTATGTTACTTGTCCCTGCTGTGGGGACAGTATCTGGAGGATGCCAGTGGGAGAGGACGTTAATATTGACCTAAATATGAACAGTTGTGTTGCTGGCTAGAAGCTGAATCCAAGCAGACTCAATGGGAATCAAATGTACCTGAATATCTCAGGTACATTTGAAATGCACATGAACTGATTCCTTGCAACATTAACATGTTTTAATCTACTAAAGGTACAGCTGATTGTATGTATACTATGCATATTATATATGCATGTATATGGATACATATGTATATGCTGCCTGTTACTAATGACTTCAATGAAACAAGGTGTTCTATTGTATTATTTACTGACACACTCTTCTAGAGTTTTAGCTGAAATTTCTTTTGTAGTTAAATAACATCCTGGCTTATTAAGATTTTGCAGAGAGTTTAGTTTATGTTAGGCAATTAATACTGTTGCTAGGGAGCTCCAAAAACAGTTTTGAAGTATAATTTGATTCAGTGTGTTTAAATGGTTTTGCAGCAGCCTTGGAACAGTTTGAATTACATTCATGATGTTTCAGGTACTGCTGTTTTAATAGACTTGCACTTTACTGATTTTTTTGAGCAAAATCCAAAAATGCCTTGAATTTTCTTTTCTTTTCTTTTCTTTTCTTTTCTTTTCTTTTCTTTTCTTTTCTTTTCTTTTCTTTTCTTTTCTTTTCTTTTCTTTTCTTTTCTTTTCTTTTCTTTTCTTTTCTTTTCTTTTCTTTTCTTTTCTTTTCCTTTCCTTTCCTTTCCTTTCCTTTCCTTTCCTTTCCTTTCCTTTCCTTTCCTTTCCTTTCCTTTCCTTTCCTTTCCTTTCCTTTCCTTTCCTTTCCTTTCCTTTCCTTTCCTTTCCTTTCCTTTCCTTTCCTTTCCTTTCCTTTCCTTTCCTTTCCTTTCCTTTCCTTTCCTTTCCTATTTGTAAAAATTAGAAACAGTGAGAGGCATGACATTGATGGTGACCTGTCACCATTTCTTTTTTCCTCTCTATTGTCTATGACTGTCTTTTCAAGAGTGAAACAGCATTATCTTCTCAATCTTTTCACTGCTTCTGCCCTCCCCTGACTGGTTTTACTTCCATATTTAAAGTCTTTCTCCTTTGACTCAAAAAAAAAAAAAAAAAAAAATCAGAAAACTATAAGAAACCTTCTTCTGGAACATTTATCCACCTATCTGGACAGATAGGTGGATATGGATTTTTTTTTAATGAAACAATAAAATGAAAATACCGGTGACCCACAGTCACAAGCTGTTATTTACTAGCATTAAATCCTACATAGAAAAAATACTATTTTTTTACTGAAGCAAGTTTGTTGATTTTTGTCAGTAGTGCACATTAAAGGTAGGAAATGAAAGTAGAAAGTCCATAATAACTAGCCTATTTCCAGACTTAATTTTGAAGTAAGGTCTCTGAAGCATTTTATGAGGACTCTAACTTCCTTTGTTAGATAATAGGCATAATTTTCCCTGGGTTGTGAAAAAACAGTGTTTGATTACCAAAGGTCAATATAAAAGTCACTGGGAAAACAATGTTTTTAATGCTTATGTGTGGTATCTAAAATTCTTCTCTATGAGAAATGAAAAGTAATCTGAAGTTTTAAAACTAACAAGCTCTTGCTCACAATACAAGTCTTTTATCTCAGAGTTATCTCTGAGAGTAGTTAAGAGGATGTTGGGATCAAGCAAATTGCTTCCTACAAGTCTTTCAATGTAAATAGATGATAAAATAAAATAAATAACATAAAATTAAATACTAGAGTGATTCAGTAGAAAACAGTCCTCAAATCTTTTTCAAGGATCTTGAAAAGATCTTGAAGAAAGATCTTCTCTTTAAAGAATCTAGAAGTCATTAGAGCAGAAAAAATAGCCTGACTGCGAAAAGATCCATTTTTTACTGCATTTACTTTGTTTCTGACAAACACAGTTCTGCAAGCAAAATGTTAAACATTTCATGATACCAGATGTGAGACATCTGGTATTCAGCCATCTTTATTCCCTATAGTCTGAGGGGTAAAAGGTCCACTCTGTATTTTTATCTAGGGTAGAGACAGAATATTCCATGCTTAAGACACCTACAGAGCCGTTCCATATTTTGCATTACAACGCAAGTTAAATGAAATTGCCTTGTACTTTGTCTTAGAATTAATCCAGTTGTAGCATCTTAGGCTGAAAAAGAAGAACAATAAGTACCCCCTGATCTAAGATGTTCGTCTGTACTTAGAAGACCCTGGGTGAAATCTGTTTCTACCGAGGTCAGTTACTTCACTGACTGAGCATCAGGGCACATTTTTGTCTCCTCAAACTGTATAATAACAAGACTCAACCTACCTGCTAGTGAAGGAAGAAAGGTGAATCAAAACCAGCCAAAACAAACAATCTTGGTCATTTCTCTCCATCTGGTAATTCTTTTGTGCTATCTTCCCTTTTAATTGAAGGCAGGCTGTCGCTCCGTAACAGCTTCTTTACATTTATTGACATACATATGATCATTTTTAGCATTTCTCACTTCACCCTCTATTTGTCTTTAACTCAGCAAACTCTGTCTTTGCACCATCTGTAATCTGATAGGCTATTCCTCTTTCCTGTTGAGGCCTAGAAAAAGCACAGGCCTTTTCCTTCCACCATTAGGATACCTAGAACAATCTTTGTTGTCTTTACCCTGTGGACTCATTTCTGCAGTTAGGGGAAACAGGAAGGGGATTCTTTCCCCTAGAGATTGTGCTTTATATTGGTCTGCTCTGCCAGAAGATTCGCACTGCAACCAGTTTGGATAGCTCAGTGTTTTTTAAGTAATCATATTTTTGTAATTACCAGTGCAAAAAAATCACACATCAGGCTCATGACTTTGCATGCTTTTGGGGAAAGAAGGAAAGAATACAAAGAAGTTAGTTTTAATTGTATCTTTTATTACCATGCCACTTAAATAATGATAGTTCTTCCAAAACATGTTTCATCAGGCAAACATTGTGCTTCTGTAATCCAGACATCTCAGTCCCACTCCACCCATCCCTCTGCTTCTTAATACACTGTTTCTCCTGGGCCTCTTTCCCATATTATTTTGATCCAATACTGGAAAAAGATACAGTAGGTGTCTGATAGGCAATATAGTTGATAAGGCTGTTACTCCATTAAGGATTTATAACGGCAAGATGCAGAATTCCACCATTTTAATGCAACTAGAGTATTTCACTTAGCTTGAGCTGTTGTAGACTTTTCACTGAGACCCAGAAGCCTGGCAGTTTTATTTTGAGAGCTATTTACAGTCCCCAAAGTGCAAAATAGATTGTTTTATTGTATGTTTTGATATAATTTTCTTATTATGTCCTCCCTAAAATTACTTTTCTCTTATGACATACTGAAGAGTAATAAAAATGTAAGTATCATTTTTATATTGCATTTTTCTGATGGTCTTGGTATAACTGTTTTTACTGAAATAAATACTAGGTTAATAATCATAAGGATATGATGTTTAACAGTATTACAGTGCTCTGAATACAAAAAGACTTTATTCTGTCCCAATTCGAAGTAGTTCAGGCTCTCTGGTATCATGTGTATCATGTTTTTGTTTTTGTTTTTGTTTTTTGTTATTTTCCTTAAATCTCACTCACTCTTCTCTTTCAATTACCTTTGCCAGTTAGTGAAGTTTGAGCACTCTGTGACAAATGTCCAGTATCCCATATGTCTTCTTGACATTCAGCAAGCCCTTCAACATGATGTCCATAGTTTGCTGGGAGTGCTGAAAGCAGGACAAAAATCTTCCTTCTCAATTGCAGCTGCCATTGCAGCTGCCAGTGCACAGCTCATTTCCATGTCAAAGGGTAACTATTTCAGCTCTTTTTGCAGGTATCTTCGGTATTACTTAATGAAGTAGTTATCTGGGGGATCATGATTTATCCGATATGACTAGCAGCACAGGCAGAAGAGAAAATGTTGATTCTTTGAAGATGAAGATACCTGCTTTTAAATGATGGTGACAAATACTTCTAGTTTTCATGCCAGGTCTTACAAAGGGCAATAAAGATCCCTCACACTCTTCTGAATTCTATTTTCACTTGCCTGCACTTGTGACAATATGTAGCTGTTAAGGCTGACTTTCTTATACGTAGTCTCATTCAGTTTTGGAATGGCAACATAGGTAGATTAACCGTTATAGAAAAAATAAAGTTGGCAAATAATGGCTAGAGATCTTAATTTAACTGTCTTATTTTTAAGCTGTTACCTGATAGTTTCAGCTGGTGTTGAGTGGATCTGTTTTTATAAGAAATAGTGAACAATGATTCCTTATTCATTGTTTTTGTATGATTTTTATATTATGTATTTAGTACTATTACTTTCTATTTAATTTCATGTTATGTTTGTTTAATATTTCAGTATTATCTCCTGCCTCAGTCTTCTCTTTTCCACTTTGGGTGCTCCTAGTCTATTATTTTGGCATCCATTTCAGTCATGTGATCATCCAAATTTCCTTTCTTTAAACTTTTTCTAGTTTTCCTAGATTATAGTAGGCACTACCAGTTGCAGACTTACCCATATCTGTTTCAAACAGAAATTCACAATGATTCCAACTCACTAAAGTCATTGGTGACAACTAGCAGCTGTCAGTATACAAACGTCTACATGGACTTACTTTTTCCCTGTCTTTGTAACTTCTTTTTCCCTGTCTTTGTTAGTTCGCACTAATGCCATCAAAGTCAGAAAAGCAGTGGGATAGGCCAGCAGCTGTGAACCTGTGTAGCAACTATAGACTTTAACAGGTTTGGCTGTCTGAAACAGAGATAAAAATGCAAGGAATGAAATATTAGGGGCACAGAAGGCCATGTCTCCTTCAGCACTTTTTCTGTCCCAAGGAAAAGTAACTTTTAGGAAAAAAAAAAAATTATATATATATATATATATATATATATATATATATATATATATATAAAGTTTTTATATAAAACTAACCTTTATATGAAGATATGCCAAGGTAAGAACATCTTGTCATGGTTTTATCTGGGATAGTTAATTTTCTTTGTAGAGGCTTTCATAAAGCTGTGTTTTGGATTTTTTTGAAAATAATGTTGATAACACACTGATGTTTTTCATTGCTTCAGAACAGTGCTTACACAGAGCCAAGGACTGTTCTTGTGCTGCCCTGCCAGTGAGGAGGCTGGGGGTGCAGGAGGAGCTGGGAGGGGACACAGTCAGGACAGTTGACCAGGGCTGACCAAAGGGATGTCCCATACCATGTGGCATCATGATCAGCTATAACAGCTGGGGGAAAGAAGGATGAAGGAGGGGAATGTTCAAAGTGAAGAAATTGTCTTCCAAAGAAACTGCTACATGCAATGAGTCCTGCTTTCCTGGGAGTGGCCTGCCAATAGGAAGTTGTAAATGAATTCCTTGATTTGCTTTGCTTCCACACATGACTTTACCTTTTACTTTTAGCAAACTGTCTTTGTCTCAACCGAGGAGTTCCTGTACTTTTACCTTTCCCATTCTCTCCCCCATCCCACCTGGGAGTCTGGGTTGCACTTGGCTGCCTGCTGGGGTTGAAGTAGAAAAAAAAAAAAAAGAAAAAAAGTCTTGACAGCTTGTGGCAGTGGCATGCGCCTAGACTGTTATGGTCCCATCACAACATGCTTCTAAATTATGATTAGAGGTTTTGCTGGGTGGATGCATCCTGGAAATATCCCTGCAAAACATGAGATCCAGGTAGATTCTGTTTCAAGCTTCAGAGTATCAAAACAAAGTGAGAGTATTCTGGGATGCTGGTGTCGTGGTTTAACCCGGTCGGCAGCTAAACACCACGCAGCCGTTCGCTCACCCTCCCCCCTCCCTCTCTGGGACGGGGGAGAGAAATGGAGAGTGAAGCCCGTGAGTTGAGATAAAGACAGTTTAATAAGACAGGAAAATAATAATAACAAAAATAATAATAACAATAATAGTAATAATGATACAATGGTGATAATACGAAAGTAATAGTATGTACAAACAAGTGATGCACAATGCAATTGCTCACCACCCGCTGACCGATGCCCAGCCTAACCCCGAGCAGTCCGGCCCCCTCCCCCCAGCTAGCCACCCCTATATATTGTTTAGCATGACGTCAGATGGTATGGAATACCCCTTTGGCTAGTTTGGGTCACCTGTCCTGGGTCTGTCCCCTCCCAGCTCTTACTGCACCCCCAGCCTGCCCGTTGGCAGGACAGAGCAAAAGGCTGAGATGTCCTTGGCTTAGTATAAGCACTGCTCTGCAACAATTAAAGCATCGGGGTGTTATCAGCACTCTTCTCATCCTAAGCCAAAACACAGCATTCCACCAGCTACTAGGAAGAAAATTAATTCTGTGCTAACTGAAACCAGGACAGCTGGTCAGGTAGACGGCTGAAAACGGTTGGTGTCTGTGAAATGTTCAGCTGCAAGGAGGAGGGGCTAAAGTTTTCACTCAGGTGTCATACTTACCCTCCTTCTTTACTCTCCACACTTTCCATTCTTTGCTTCCACTGCATTTCATGGCTAGAAAAAAAAAATACCGAAGGAATAACAATGTCCTGCACTGCTAGTACAAAACAATATACTTCACATGGGCAGCATGAAGATGGTAAACAAGCTGGAGGATGAAAGTGACAGGACTAGTATAAAGGTGCTATTAGGGTCTGTGGTGTGAACACAGCTGGGTTTGCTGACATTCAATGTATATGAATCCAACTGCGTAAAATCTCAGTGCTCACCTACAATAGCCATGGTAATGCACATATAATGACTTCAGTCTGGTGAAATTTCCACTGACTGGAAAAGAGGAAACATAACCCCCATTTTTAAAAAGGAAAAAAAAAGAAAACCAGGGGAACTACAGGCCAGTCAGTTTCACCTCTGTATCTGGCAAGATTGTTGAGTAGATACTCCTAGACAATGTGCTAAGGCACATGGAAAGTAAGGAGGTGATTAGTGAAAGACAACATGGCTTCACTACGTGCAAATTGTGCTTGACATATTTGGTGACCTTCTACAATGGGGTTACAGCATTGGTACATGTAGATAGGGGAAGAGCAACTGACATCATCTACCTGGACTTGTACAAAGCATTTGGCAACGTCCTTCATGATATCACAGAATCACAGAATGGCCGAGGTTGAAAGGGGCCTCTGAAGATCACCCAGTCCAACCTCCCTGCTGAGGAAGATCACCAGAGCATGTTGTGCAGGATGGCATCTAGGCAGGTTTTGAATATCTCCAGAGAAGGAGACTACACAACCTCTCCGGGCAACCTGTCCCAGTGCTCTGTCACCCTCACAGTAAAGAACTGCCCCCTCATATCCAAGCAAGTCCTCCTGTGCTTAAGTTTGTGCCCATTGACTTGTCCTGATGCTGGGGACAACGGAAAAGAGATCGGCTCTGTCCTCTCGGCACCATCCCCTCAGATATTTATACACATTGATGAGGTCTCCCCTCAGTATTTTCTTTTCCAGGCTAAACAGACTGAGTTTTCTCAGCCTGTCTTCATAAGACAGGTGCTCCAGTCCTCTAATCATCTTAGCAGCCCTCCTCTGAATTCGCTCCAGGAGTTCCATGCCCTTCTTGTACTGGGGAGCCCAGAACTGGATGCAATACTCCAGGTGTGGCCTCACCAGGGCTGAGCAGAGGGGGAGGATCACCTTCCTTGACCTGCTGGCAACACTCTTCCGAATGCAGCCCAGTATACCATTGGCTTTCTCGGCCACCACGGCACATTGCTGGCTCATGTCCTTGTCTATAAATTGGCAAGACATGGATTTGATGGATGGACCACTCAGTGGGTAAGGAATTGGCTGGATGGTCACACACCAAAGCAAGGGAGGAAATTCTCCCCTTCTACTCTCCTCTCACGAAACTCTACCTGGAGTGCTGCATTTGGCTGTGGGGCCTCCAGCACAAGAAAGACTTGGGCATATGATTCTATGACTCTGTGATTCTATGACCTGTTAGAGCAAGTCCAGAGGAGGGCCATGAGAATGATCACAAGGCTGGAGCACCTCTCCTATGAAGACAGGCTGAGAGAGCTGGGACTGTTCAGCCTGGAGAAGTCTCCAGGGAGACCTTACACTGGGCTTACCTAAAGGGGGACTACAGGAAAGCTGAGGAGGGACTCTTTGTCAGGGAGCAGAGTGTTAGGACAAGGGGGAATGGCTTTAAACTAAAATAGGGTAGGTTTAGATTAGACATTAAAAAGAAATTATTTAGACAGGGGGTGGTGAGGCCCTCTGACTGGTTGTCCAGAGAAACTGTGGGTGCCCCATCCCTGGAGGTGTTCAAGGCCAGGTTGGATGGCGCTTTGGGCAACCTGATCTGGCGGGAGGTGTCCCTGCCCATGGCAGGGGGTTGGAACTGGGTGTTCTTTAAGGTCCCTTCCACCCCAAACCATTCTGTGATTCTATGATTCCATGATTCTATGATTCTATGACTTTAAAGGAAGCTGGATCAGACTCCTGTTTTGTGCAACAGTAAACTGAAACTTTTAAAAATAGTACTAGATAATGTATGAGACATTAAACAAACAATAAAGTGCATCAGTTAGAAATATTTTCAGTATAAATGTAAGAGAACTAATTAAGACATTCAGTTTTACTCCACATAAAACTCTGTGTTTTCTTATATGCACAAAATTGGTTGCACAAGCTGTTGCTGAAAGACTGGACACAGACACTTAAATCTACCCACATACTGTATTTTCAGGTGCAATTCAGTGCAAATGAACTACTGCTCAGGATTTCATGGATTCCATTAGCCTGTCAGCAAGGGTTCAGGAATCATCTATGTAAACTGCCATAAGTCAGTGTCAGTGTCAGTCAGACCTCAAGAATATAACTGTGATTTAAATAATACCCGTGATAATAATGCCCATGGTTTTGTGTAGGCTGTCTGCAGGGGAATTGAAATCAAGTCTAACAAGAGATTGTTTTATCTTTGCCTGAACAACATAATCATTCTTCATGCCTCATGTTTTTTGAAATGCAGACCAAAATGAAGCACATAGTTAAAACCATGAAGTGTGGCTCACTGGAGTTAGAAGGCAAGAAAGACTTACTCTTCTTGAAACCCCCTGAAAAACAAAATGAAATCTAAGGACAACTCAAAGCATCATTAGACAATGACTGAGATAATGCTATGTAACATCCTATCGGCTCTTGCTTGTTGTGTGAGTCTGCTGTATGCTTCAGCCTGAAGGCAGAAGAAGCAGCTTTCATTCACCCCTCCTACACTGTGTGGGACTGTCAAATGGCAGCCCTTGAAAGTAATCATTATTATGACATGACAAAAGGTGGTTTTTTTTTTTCCTTTTTTTTTTTTTTTTTTTTTTAAGAACGGAAAGCAGCCATGAACAACTTGTTCAAGTTAATATTTGTGCCTTTTTCATTTGAGTGTTGTCTCCTTTATAGCAAATATGAAAATCCTTGAATATAAAGAACTCTTTAGTGTATATTTTACACTAAAAACAACAATTTTTTTGACTAAACTCTTTCTCTACTTGCTGGAAAACTGGAATCAGTTGCTGTAAATGTCTAGGATGAAAAAGCACAGCTTGTACCCATTCTACAATTCTGATTATCTAACACCCACATTTAATAAATATACCCTTTATTTAATGGCAGGCTTGATTTTGAAAAAAAAAAAAAAATGTGTTTAAGTACAGTTTGAATTCAGGCAATAGAAGCTGCTTTTTTTTTTTTTTTTTTTTTTCCTTAGAAGAAATTTTGCAAAAATGAGGTTTTGTTAAGAATGTAAAAGCTTTTAGTATTTTATTCTGCAAGGAATGACAGCTGTAGATCTAAGATCCTTTCTGAAGTGTACTTATTATCTTTTCAGATTCAAAATTTTCTTCACACCTGAGGATTTTTGGTCTCCAAATATTTCCTGAAAAATATCCTGCTTTGGAATACATGTATATTAGTCCATTTGGACCAATTTTTTATCCTCATTTAAGGTAGCCAGTAAACTTCAGTGAATAAAATGGAGTGCTATCTAACAAGAGAAAGAAGGTATGAATATATAACCCAGTGGACATTTGTCCATGTATATCCCAGCTCAGAGCTGGGCTTTCCAAGCTGTAACTAAAACCCCAGTTTCCCAATTTATATTCAGTAAAGGTCTGGACCATTCATCAACTTTTAAATGCTTGCTTAGCAGCTACTAATTCAAATTGAACCTAAATGTACATGTAAGTTTTTTTTGGATAGGCTTGTACATAATCATGTGCTATTAAATTTTGCAAAACAAAGACACAGTAAGTGACATAAATTTTGCTTATACACTTCTCAGAAGTTTCTTCTGAGTTCAGATATTTTATCTGATTTTCAGTATATAGCCACATATAGTGATAATAAAATAGAGTACAACCTATATTAAGAATGATGATATATTTTTTTGTGTTCTCAAATTCCCATAACACTGACGACACATTTCCCATTCAGATCTCTTTAAATCACCTGTCTTCCAGTCAAGGTTTCTATATTTCTACAAGAGTTCCTCTGAGCCAGGTGTAGGACTCCTTAGGTGCCTTTTATCACACTCAACTCTGTCTAATGCAGTTCTGCAGGTCTGTTTTACACAAAGACTATTTCAAGGCAATGCTGACTGTCCCTGTAGAAGGAGATCAGTGTATCATACATGCTGTGTCCTCTATATCTGCCTAACAGAGTGCATGGTGGCTACACTGACCTCATTGGGCCCCTGTGAGCACCTAAGGAGCTACTCACAGCCTCTACTACCTAAAGAAGTCCTGCATCACCGCTGTTTCTGATTTAGTTCAATGGTGACAAAAGTAGCAAGTGCAAATTTATAAAAATAAGAGTTTCCTCAGAGTTTAACCTTTTTCTGTACCTCCTTGCTATGTATGTCATGTTAAGCCAGAAATCCGCACAGCTTCTACCATTCATAGTGTTCTGGATGGTTTTCTGAGAAAAATCAGTCTGTAGGAAATCTAGCAACTGTTGTAATCCTGCTGTATTAATGTGATTTTTTAAACTAACATTCTTGTTTTTATATTTCACTGCTTTATAAAGGTTATCACAAGGGGCGGAATTCTGATTTGTGCATGGAGGATCTCACCTTTAAAAGCAAAAGTAGATTTAGATTCACTTTCCTCTCTGTCTGCACCATAAGTACTGGATGAGTTTCTAAACATGTTTATCTTCCTCCTATTTTGCCATTAAGGTTTTTCAGTTTACCTACAGTTTTGGTGAAGAAAAAAATATTAAATAAAATAAAAATAAAATAAAATAAAATAAAATAAAATAAAATAAAATAAAATAAAATAAAATAAAATAAAATAAAATAAATAAAATAAAATAAAATAAAATAAAATAAAAATCTCTTTATCAACAAACGATTATTTAGCAAAATTTTTCACTCTGAACATTTTGTGGAGATTTCATTCTGGATGGGTTAAGAAGGGGTTGTGTTAATTTAATACTACATTTAATTACCTATTTTCTATAGGACCTCAAATTACTATGTTCTTTGCAAAGACCAAAAAGTATATGTACTATGTTCTTCAAAAACGTTATTGGTTAAGCTATGAGTGTCAGTGGTCATCTACTGTCCTGCCCAACAGATGATTAGAGATTGGGGTAGTTCTTTAATTTCCAGTCCTGGGATAAGATTATTAGCAGGGAGCTGTTTTAAGTTTGCCAGGGATTAGAAACAAGGCAAGAACATTTGGCATTAAATCCAACACTCAAGATTTTGAAATTTTCCTGCCTAAGGTTTCTCTTAAATGTGTATTTATGTAATGTAGTGGATCTTTGCACAAGCAAGACATGTGTGTAACAGCATCTATGTCCCCAGGAAACTCGTTTCCTGCCATGTATCACATTAATTGTATCTCTGTGTTTGACAAATACTTCTGCTGGTTTATTTATTCATTAATTCATTCTTTCCTTTGTTTGCTTTTAAGAGAGAATTCCTTTCTGTGTGGAAAATGGTGATATATTGAGAGGCAAGAAGGCTGAATTCTTCCTTTTGCCTCTGTAAGAATTATGATGCAAGGAGTGAATGAGTTTTCACTACTGAGCCCTCGTGCTTCATGTCAGAGCTCTGAAATTCAGTGCTTCGGGTCA
The DNA here is from genome assembly GCF_047663525.1 of Anas platyrhynchos. Lineage (NCBI taxonomy): Eukaryota > Metazoa > Chordata > Aves > Anseriformes > Anatidae > Anas > Anas platyrhynchos. Next base: position 183,102,635 of record NC_092587.1, read on the forward strand.
GAGGGCCTGTTTCCATGTAGGCGCTTGTAATTCCAATGATTTTGTATAGTCAGCCATGCTTGCATTTTGGTTCTAAGAATACTAGTGCCAGCTCTCATTAGACAATGTGTGAATTAAGACATGGACAGCCATTGTCACAAAGCTGACTTGATATTACTCATTTTATGAAGGCAATTGAACTTGAATAGGGACTTCCAGGCATTTTGAGATAAGCTACATTTGAACTAGTTGTAGGAAATCAAAAACAGCCTGGAAATAACTGCCAGGGACACTGCCTGCCAGGGAAAGGCAGGAACCTGCAGCTCTGCAGTGGAAGGGGAGCTGGGAGCCTGTCACCAGCCCAGGTTGTCCCACTATACCCAAGGAGAAGTGCAGAGCAGACCCATTATGGTAACCAGTACCAGACCAGCATTCACCCAGTAAATGCATGGTGATGAGGCAGATCCAAGCTGAAGGCAGAAAGAGGTTCAGAGGAAGCATGGTACACTGCTTTCAACACACAACTTTCAACTCTTATTTCCTCCATGACAAATTCTGTGATTGCAAGAGCTTATAATAACAGGAATGGGCAAGGCTTGCTTTTTCTTTTCCTTTCTTCCTTCCTTCCTTCCTTCCTTCCTTCCTTCCTTCCTTCCTTCCTTCCTTCCTTCCTTCCTTCCTTCCTTCCTTCCTTCCTTCCTTCCTTCCTTCCTTCCTTCCTTCCTTCCTTCCTTCCTTCCTTCCTTTTTCTTTCTCCCTTTTTTCTCCCTTTCATTCTCTCTTTCTTTCTTTTTCTTTTTCCTTTCTTTTTTTTTTTTTTTTAAATTTCTCTTTTTTTCTTCATAACTTTCATAAATCTTTTATTTGAAAAAAAAAAGTTCTAGTGTTGGAACAGTCATAATCATGTTATAAATTTGCAGTTTTGGTTAGAGTGAAAATTATAAAAATGCTAGAAAAGACAAAAAAGATAATTCTCACACTTTCTGAGATAAAAAGCTTCCAAAATCCCTTCAATTCAAACACTAAATAAAAGCAAAGATACAGTGGACTAGCTTTGCAGTGTTCTCACAGTAAAGGCGATCCCTTTCTACTCACTGAGAAGATAATTCACAAAGAGGAAGAGGGAGAGGAGAAAAATGAAGAGGAAGAAGAAGAAGAAGAAGAAGAAGAAGAAGAAGAAGAAGAAGAAGAAGAAGAAGAAAAAGAAGAAGGAGGAGGAGGAGGAGGAGGAGGAAGGAAGGAAGGAAGGAAGGAAGGAAGGAAGGAAAGAAGGAAAGGCAGGCAATTCTAGTACAAGACCTTCAACAGGAGGTATTTCTGGCACCCCAAAACAGAATACATTGAGCAGTCCAGTGTAAGTTGTAAATTAAACAGGTCTGCTGACATCATGAATGAACTACTGAGAAAACTATTTCTTTCCCCTCCATCTTGTTTTGCTCTAGTCTCTGTCTCTTTCTCTGTCATACACTTGAGAATGAATAATTCTACTCTAAATGTAATACTTTTGTTTTCCTTAGGTTTATTTTGGTGAGGAGATGGTTTTGGTTTGACAGTGAAATGGAAAATTTAATTATTTTTACAGACTTAATCCTCATGGATTGTATAGGTGGGATTGTGAATGAGCAGGGTACACAGAAGACAAAAAAATGAAGAGTGTAAAATGTCCAGCATGTTTTACATGTAATGTTCTTTTGTAAACATAAATTGCCAGGCCAGTAGATGACATTTAGTTCAATTTAATAAAGTTGTTTTTCCTTGGATAATGAAATTCCCAGGTCAGAGGAAAGAAGAAAAATCTCAAAACACCAGGTCTGAAATAAGAGATTATAGAGGTAAACCAGTTTGCAGAATATACTCTGAAAAACCAGAAGGCCAGAAGGAGCCATTAAGATGCAATACACTGACCTTTTATGTAGCTCAGGCAAAATTGTCTTTTCTTGCATTATTGAGTATTTGAGTGAAAACACAAAAATGCCTCTTTTAGTGAAACTGACAGTGTAAGTTTAAACACTTGTAGTGTTTTGGAACTCAGGGCAGGCTTTAAGATTTAAAAATGTGTACCTTATCTGTGAGACAGAGGATTTCCTTGTTGGTGTTTTATTCCTCACATATATTCTCACAAACTGATTTATCCATCCTTGAACCTTCATTCTGAAAAGCAAATTAGAATGAGTTATAAGGCAGAGCTTCCAACCCTTCAGTCTTTGTCATGGTTCCTCCCTGAACTCTCATTTTTCAATAGTCTTCTGGACACCTAGAGCTGGAATTCTTGACACATGGAGGCATGCTCCCATCACACACAAAAAGATAATTTTCTATCCTCATATTGAAAACTTCCTTTTTTAATGTATCCTAGAATTTTTTAACCCTTTGGGCAATGTCAGCATAGGTTTTTATATTCAGATTTCCCACTGTGATCCTCAAATGCTTTTTAGACTGCAACTAGGTTAGGCTTTCCCCACCTGAATATATAATCTGCATTTTGTAATCTTGGCTATGAGTTTATATTTATCCCTCTTGCTTCATGTTTTGTCTGTTTGAGCACTGCTTAACACCATTCTCTTCATCAGTGTCCGAGCCTGTTCACTCTTCCCAACTCCTCACTCTGTGATCTGTAAATCTTATCTGCAAAGACGTTATGTTTCCTTTCAGGTCACTGAGAATAATGCTACACACTACAGAATGAAACCCAGATACCTGGAGGTACTTATGAGAAGCACACACACTTGAAGACTATTAATTTACAGGTATTTTTAAGATCAATAACATGACTAATTTTTAATCCATTTATCACATGATTTTTTTCTGCTATTCTAGCTTCTTGATCAAAATGTATGACATCAAGTCAAGTATTTTCTTCTCTGCTGAAGTTAGATCAATGCTGTTATCTTTATTGACCAGCCTTCCCTATTATAAAGAAATTCAAATTTAGCTGAACAAGCTCTAGTTTTTGTCAACTCAGTGGATAGACATTAATAAAATTAACTTCCTTACATGCATGGTAAGGACACTCCATAACAGAGGGAACATCTTAATATCTCTATTCATTTTCAGCCACCTGAAGAAGAAATTGATGTACCTGAACTTCTGTTATTAGGGAGAGAGGGCATGAACGAGAGCCTTCCATCTCTGTCTGGAGGAGGGCAGAGGGCTGTCCCATGTCAGTGGGAGCAGGCTCCCATACCTCTGAATCTCTGCTTTCCAGCAAGCAACAGACATCAAGATAGATGGATAATAGATTTACCAGCCCTGTCACAACTTCTGTGACTTATTCATGCCTTCACAGCCTCTAAAGCAGCCAGCAGAGTGGGAGACTCCAAGATATAGGATAGAGACAAGATAGAGATATCAGCCCCATGCATGAGCATCTCTGGTTCCTCCTTTTCGCTCTCACTCACCCACAGTATGTGGATACAACTACATCTGGTGATGGCAGCAAAACCGCTCCTTTGTTTGTGACACACATCATCAACCTAAAACCTTGTGGTATAGAGGATGCTTAATAAGCAAAGGAAAAGGATTAACCTATTATAAAAAGCCTGAATCTGATCTGTAGAATTAATATGTCTGCTTTAGTAGATAGACCAAAGGACATTTTGCCTGTGTAGAGACTGTGGAATAAGGATAACTTAAATATGTAACCCAGGTGCCTTAAGCAGCATGAGTCACAAGCTGTGAATGAGCAAAACCTGCTTTGACCTTGAGGACTGCAGAATTCAGTTCTGGACTGTAAATCAATCTTTATTAAAGGCTCATTGTTGTAAGGTGCTGTGTATCCTGGCTTAAAGCCCAAATTGTTTAAGGACCAGTTTAAATATAAGCATATGAGTAGTGCCAGTGCTGTCAGGGGGACTGTATTTGTCATCCACACATGAGTGGTCTGCTGGAGCAGAGGGAAAATGTTCAGCTTCTTGTAAGATCAAATGCTACAACAGTGCGTGGCTCCACAGTGAATCGTTCTGCAAAATATTTCTCTTCTGGTACCAGTTTCAGGACAGCTATTGATTTCATATCTTTCAATAGCTTTTCCTACTGCAATTATGACTATACTTTCTTATTCATCTGAACATAACTTGAAATAGATATCTGCCAGAACAAGCATAAGTAGATATAAGAGATCCTCATTACTTTGTCAATTAATTCCCTTGTATTATTATGTAGACACTGTATTCAGTTATAAATATCTTATAATGCAGTGATTTGTTAGTGTTTGATTAACTACATAATAATTTTTGTTTTAAAAAAATTGATTGTACATGCACACTGCACACTGTTACTTGCCTACAAATGATTGTTCCACAGCAAGTGAACACACTGTGCTCATTTTTTTTTCTCAGTAATCTCTTCCTTTTGAGATCTCCAGCACTGTAATCCCTTACTTTCTACATTCTATGGATTAAGTCTTCTTTTCCAGCATGACAGACTTTAAATAACTTAATGACTAGGTGTCTGCAAATCCCTTGCCTATATTCTAAATAACAATACACAGCCTTCAGTGAATACTGAGAATGTAAATCAGCATTACTCTTGCTGTTTATAATATCAGAAAAACCCACAATTGAATTATAGCCTTATGTTCAGCCATGGACCATGAAATTAGTGGGTAATAGCAATGTACTGAAACTCATACCCTATAAAAAGGATCAAGACTAAAAATGATCAAAAACATGTTTTTACAGAACTGCCCTTCACATGCAGCCTGAGTCACTGCTGCATCATGCAGTAGAGAAAAAGGTGAAAAGTCGAATTTACATTTGATGTCAGCTGGTTATTAGATAGTGTAAAGACTCTACAGTTGGTCTTTAAACTGTAAATAACAACTTAAAAGAGCTACTGAGTAATCTTGTATTAAACTTTTTCATTTTGCATGGTGACTTTTCTGTGTATGTTATTGACTGTTACTGCTATGCCATTTTGATGGAAAGTACCTGCAGGGAGGGGTGAGGACTAAATCAGATTAGTTCAGTGGGTGTAAATCTCAGGTAACAAGTGACCTCTGTGGCAGTGCTCCAGACACACAAAGGTACAACCCCATGCAGAAATGCCCATCTCTGCAACATGCACCACCTGCAAGGGTCAGCAGTGGCCATATTTCACTCCACAGTAGCCTTGCTGCTGAGATGGAGTTGTGAGGTGCCCACCAATGCAAAAGCACTAAGTCCAGAAAAGTGAAAAGCCAACATGAACCTCACCACTGCTGGGCAAAACTAGCTGGCAGCTGCATCAGAGGCACATGCGGCTGATGGGTTGGTGCTCACTCACGAAACTCTGTGTGTATGTTATGTTCCACTCACATGAGTTAAAACAAGGTTATGAGATCCTGGTCTTGGAGGTGCAGGACTTCGGTTGCTCTCCTGTGGTCTGTGATTTTGACAGTGCAGCACCTTCATAACGGGGGTATCTTTCACTGATGATAATGAAGAGCACAAGCAGCTCCTTGCTGGGGCTGGACACCCACCTTTTAGTTAAAGCTTTTCTCAGGCTGAACGTTCAAGCTGATTGCATTCAGAAACTTTGGTTCCAGCCTTGTGTTACTTCTAGAAGTATTGTCCCTTAATGCTCTGTTAGTCATATGAATAAGATGAAACCAATTGGGATCTGTGTGCAGATTACTTGTCTTTCATTAGCACATCCCACTAGAAACCAGAATGTTTTTTCTTACTCTCCCTCATCCTTTTGAACTTGGTTCATTTTCTTAATTTTGCATTGGCTTAATTTACAGTACCTGAGGCCATTGTCATCCTTTCTGTACACATAGTAGTCAGTTTCTAATGAGTTGCTATGAAATCCCGTCCTCTTTTTATCTTTGGAACTTCTGTTAGTAACTTTAAACAAGCAGTATTTATCCCTAGAGCAGATCTGTCTCTGTGTTGCTGGTGGATTTTTTTTTTTTTCTTTTGTAGGTCACTGTTACTCCAAAGCTTAATTTTGTAGCTATTATTTTTTCATACAAAGTAATACCTAAAAAAAAAGTGTAACTTTAATCAGTGTTTTACTCTAACCTGCTTACATAAAGAAATAAAACAACATCAGTCCTATATATCAGTGGGAAGAAAATATTCAACTGTTTCTAAAAACTATTTCCAAAGTCTTCTCAGGGCATGGATTCACCAAACAGGGACCTGACATGCACAGAAAATGTAAATGAAAGGATTAATGAGCAGGACTAAGTTTGATGAAAACCATAAAATTCAATGTGCATAAATCTAAGCCGAATTCCTGAATACATCTAGAGGAGATAGCATTAAAATTCTAAGGTTAAAAATATTACAATGTATTTGGCACTCTATCACTCTTTTTATCCAAGTCTCTAAAAGCCCTTTCTGAATAATGATTCTTGATGTCTTGAAGGAGAATTTTTCCTCCTCCTCAGTGTACTGAGGCGCCAAGGAGCGACTTGTCCAAGTTCAAACACAGACTGATAACTAGCACAAGAAGAGGTTGACAGGTGACCCTTTGAGCTGAAACCCTGTACAGGGTCTGTCTGGGATGGAAATAATTTGCTGCATAGCAGCCCACACAGTCCTTTGTTCCAGATTTTGACTAAAACGGTGTTGATAATATGAGGGTATTTCAGCTACTGCTGAGCAATGCTTGCTCAGTGTCAGGGTTTTCCCTTTTTTCCACTCTGCACCACCTGCAAGTAGGCTGGGGATGGGCAAGAAACTAGAAGGAGACACAGCCAGGACAGCTGACACAAGCAGACAAAATGTGTGTTCCATGCAATATGATGTTGTCCTGAGCAATAAAAGCTCAGGGGAAGGAAGGGAGAAAGTCATAGTGATGGTGTTTGTCTTTCCAAGCAACCACTATGGGTGCTAAGGCCTTGCTTTCCAGGAAGTGGCAGGACTTCTGTCACCTGATGGGAAGTAGTGAATAACGTCCATGTATTGTTTTGCTTGCACAAGCAGCTTTTGGTTTCCCTAATTTATAACAGACTATGAGTTTTATAGCCTTCCTTTTATTTTCTCCTTGTCCTGCAAGAGGGAGGAGTGAGCAAGCAGCTCTGGGGGTGTTTGGCTGTTTTCTGGAGACAATAACCCACCAAAAGCCTTCAGGACTGGTGTGTGTTTTCAGTGCTTGAATGAAGCCCTTTGCTCCAAGAGGTAAGCCACACCAACCTTAAGTCAGCACCTGGGAACTCATATGTCAAAAATACCCCACATTTTCAAAGAATTTTAGATGAAGAGAAAGCTGATGCTGTGCTATATAAACCATGAAATGCAGGCTCTTTTTCATCCGAGGTGAAATAAGTTTATTGATAGCAACTATCTAAGTGGAATAATCAACCTATCAAACCACAACATGCTGTAATCAACAGTTTCCTGACCTTCTGTTAAGATCTCAGTAGAACTTTAGCATAACAAAGTGTTCCCTAGATCAGCAATCAGACAACATCTTACAGGTATGATTCATGTGCTTGGAAAAGAGTAGTATTTTTTCTGTTCTTTCAAAGTACTTACAAATAACAAGTAAAATGTATAACAATAAAATGTTTTACAGATCTAGTTTTTACCGATAAACTCACAGTAACTGTGAAGGAAAAGTGAAAAAAAAAAAAAACTGTCAGCCCTACTACTTCTTCAAGACAAGCCAGTATAAGCGTGCTTGACATTAATTGCTTCCTTAAAATTTGTCTCATTCTTCTGAGCCATGAGAGAATGTGCATAATTCAATTTTACATTATAATGTTAAAGGGACATTTCTAGCCTAATAAAAGCAAACAAACTAAAACAGTCCTCTCTGAAAGTATTCCAATTTTATCGTTATCTTTGCTGTAATTGAAAGAGACTCAAAATATCATTTTCAGCTTCTTTTCTTCATATTATTAAGAGCATTTTTGTTTTAATTATTTCTCTTGTCTGCATATATCTTTCAAAATGCACAGTAGAATTAAGAGGTGACAAAAGGAATATCAATCAAATCCCCTGTCCCCCTCAAATTTTATTACAACAATAAAATCCATAAATATGGCAGGAGGACTGTCAGGTGTAGGTAAAATTTCATTTTAACTATTTTTGATTCACTGTGTTTCAAGCTGACAGTGCTTGTACCTGGTTATTATTGTTTGACAGAAATAGTTCTCATTTTAAGATAACTTAAATGAAAATAATTTCTATTTAAAATGCTGCAGCACCATGTTGAACAAATGCACTCATTATAAAGCAGAACGTCATGTATTGGGTTAAGGTTTAATGTATAAAATGGCTAATAAATTACAAAGGTATACTTTAATAGCTGGTTCATTAAGTGACAGGAATACATCAAATCACACTGCCTTTTTACAATTTATAATACCTTCATTTTCTGTAATTCTGCTCATATATGAAAGTGTATGTAACCTATACTATTTATAAAGAAAACATCACAACGATCAACTGATATTTGGGGATTAGTTAGTTCTATACATACTTCTGTACATACACATGTGGGTAGCTGAAGGAAATTTTACAAGGATAAAGGTAATGTAAGCTAAACAAATGATCCCTTCCTCTGTATGACCTTTGACCTAGTCAGACAGTTATTTTTTCCTCACATTTTCAGGAGGACCTTTGATACCCACTGCTTTTGTCATTCTGTTGTATGTGATACGCACACTATCTCACTGACCTGAAAATGGTTTGTGCAGTGGTTTCTGATGTCCTTTTTCTCCCATGGATTTTTTTTTTCTTTTTTATCCTTTTTATCCTATGATTTTTGTTCACAGCAAGACAGAATGCTCTGATTCCTAGAACCATCCTTGGGGATCCAGAAAACTTTTCAAATCACAGTCACTATCTTGGCTGCATCCACAAACAGCAACAAGATGGCAAATTCCAGATGCCAGATGCAGATTGCTACTCACATGTGAAGTTTGTCTTGCCTATGGTTGCTCAGGCAGCTGCTCCAGCTGGAAACAAGTGAATCAACGTGTCCTGCTTCTTCTAACATATTGTCATGCTGCACACGTAAGTTTTTCATGATCCCTTCCCAGGACAGTTGAAATGGAACTCATGGATGTGCAGAACTCACTGACCTACGTGAATACTCAGGCTGTATCCTCCTGTCTGTGGTCAGCCCAGTAAACTAAGCACTGCACAAGACAGACTCATGAACAGCTCTCCTAGTGTTTGCTGCCAGCTCCACATTGGCACTTCTGCAGTAAAGCTGCAGCAGTGGTCAGTCACTCTGCGCTCAGCCATTCTGTCTTGGTTGTCAGAGCATCCCTGCGTAGTGCAAACCCTCCTGTTTTCTGCAGCAGTTCCTCTCAATGCTAATGCAAGAAACTGTTGATAAGCCTAGATCCAGAATAGTGCCTTTTGGCTCTTTGCCACCTATGTGAAGCTCTCACTGCTAAGTTAGTTGTCTAAGTCCTCCACACAGTACACAGCGATGAGTATATGCTAAATAGAGAGATTCACAAGAGTTAGCATAGGTGCGTAGGCACACAACATAGGCACAAATTTTCTTTTACAGGCATCTGCAAATGAAAAAGAAAGGAGGGCTGCAGGCTAAACCCTTTTCTTGACACAGTTTAGATGCCTTATGGTGCAATTCTGGGAAGGTCTTCCCTCTGCGTGGTATCTACAGACATGCAGTTGCATCACTTGATCTGATCCCTCCTGATGTAAAGATCCCTCCTGTGTAGAGAATCACTTGATCTGATCCCTCCTGTGTAGAGAATTTTAAGCACAGAGTTTTTAAAAATCTGAATTTTGAACTTGAGTACCTAAATCCTTTGATAACTGTATGTTAGGGAGGCCAACAGGTTTGGAGTGAGAAATACATTTGTCAAAACAATAATAAGTATATTAAATATTAAAACCATAAAACCATAATAAATATATCATACCAATAAATAATAAATATATCAAATACGTCATACTGCAAGTGGAGTTTAGGAGGTGGAACCACCCTTGGAAGAGCCAAGGAAGCACTTCTCTCTTCTGGTACAAGAATAACACCAGGGAATTTTTTTTGTGGTAATGCTATAATGAAAGAAATGACAACGGGGAAGCTGGAGCAACTTGTGTAGTATTCAGTGAACTTTTCTCAAGTGACAACATCATTTGTATACTTTGGACTTTGGGGACAAAGAGTAAGACAAGTCTGATTCTTTGCCCACTATTGCAAGTTGACAGTTAGTGAAACTCCAGTGACTTTGACTGAACCAAATGAGAGTTCATGGTCTGTGCTTTCAAGACTTAACAATCTAATTTTGGACTGGGGCAAAACAAACAAGCTAACAAACAAAAAACACAAAACCCAATTAGGGAGGAAAGGAATGCAAAGTCCCTTAGGTTATGCTCATGCCTTTGCTGGTTCTGCCACATGACTCTAAATAGAAGCTCTAAATCACTACTTCATGAACATCATGAAGGGTAGGAAGAAGGATATTTCTCTTATTACATGCTACTGGAGCACAAATACCTATTTTTTTGCATCAGTAGCACAGCTAATTTTCTGTTCGTGTGTGATGAAATCACTTACATGACATTATTGAAGACATCTGCAAAAGCATCTGTGACTGATGCTGTTTTGTTTTTACCAAAATAACAAACTTATTTCTGTATTAAGGTGACTGTGTACTGCCTTTTCTCAGAGCCCAGATCACTCCTGCAGACCTCACTGAAAGGCAGATGTGGGATTTCATATACCTCATGTTTTATCAGCTGCCACTCTGATGTTTATGTCACTAATTACACCATACCTCACTACCACTTGTACCGCTCTACTGAACTGCATTTGGAAATGGATATTAAGGTAAAACCTTGTCATTAATATGTGCCTTCCCTTTAATCCCACTTCATGTACTAGCTATGGTAAAATCTCATGCATTGCGCAGGCAACATAGAAATTGCAAGGAGAAAATGAATTCAGTTTCTGCCTTTTAGAGCTTATTCACTTGCTTGTAATCACAGATGAAAATTTTCCTTTTAAGATTCAATTCTCCCACTTTAGCTCAAAGCCTTTACAATTTCATACTTGGGTGTGATATTAAATTTTAATCCTTGAGGATGTTAAAATATATTTCAAGCAGAATGTTATGGGCATAATGCACAAAAGAGATTCTGAAACAACAGAGAGCTGCTGGAGTTTTGTGATTTTGGTTTTGTTTGCCTTCAGTGTCAGTTGAGTAAGCTTTCTTTGCTTTGCTTTGCTTTGCTTTGTTTTCTTCTGTTCTTCAATAGTAATGTTCCAACACTTTCAAGTCGATAGATTTCTTGCTCTAAACCTTTCCATATATCAGTTTCATCTCCTGGAATACCAGAAAGTAAGGGCCAAAGCTAATAATTATTGTGGCAGAAGGCCTTTCCTTTAATCCTGCGTATCATACTCATGATTTTTTTTTTTTCTTTCAGCTGAAACCATTATTGTACTTTATCCAGAGCTTTGCAAGCTCTACAATATTTCTGATAGTAATGAAAAAGGAATCTGCTGAACCAAAGAAAAAATTAAATCCTATCAAAAGGTTGGGGTTTCCCTTGCAGATTTCTCAGCCCACTGAATCCTGGTGCTCTGGCATATACACATTTAAAATTCGTTTCTATTTGCATCTGATTTTTTTTCTTCCCCACAGAACACATTTCACGGGATTCATTCATTCATTCTTTGTTTCTCCGAACTGGGGGCTTTAAACTGCTCCTACAGCAGGGGAAGTTGGAGGGACAGGGAGGGAAAGGGGGTTAACAGTGGTTTGTGTTTAAATCTAAATTTATCTAAATTTTAGTATTTAAATGTACTTAGAAACAGAATATTCCCACTGTTCAATTATTTGCCTGTGAGATTAGGACAGTTCTGACTTTGTACTATGTACTTTCTGTGTTATGAGGTTGCCAGCTTCCAGAGGTAGGACTTATTTATTTTTTATTCTAAGACACACAGGGGTTTCAGACTGATCAGCAGACATAAATACGTGCAAAGAGTGGTTCTACATATGTTAGATCTGAATGGTTCTTTTGAGGTACCTGTCTATCCCTATGGACTACTGAGAGCACTGGGGAGTATCTACTTCCTAATTTAAGCATCTCCATTAAGTCCTGAACCCCAGACATTTATTTATTCATTTATTTATTTTGCATTGTACATAAATTCAGGAGCACTGTAGTATCAGTCTAACATACAGGTTCATGGAACTGTTTCACACAGTGGATTTTGAAAACCAAACAAGCCATGGATATTCCTACAGACAGAGAACTTCCATGTTCTGCAGTAGCTACAGAAGGCAAAGGAGATGACTAAACCTGGAGGATTGTTCGTAAAACATATTGCAGGGCTGTATTGCAGTGATAATAAATGTTTATTGTCCCTCGCTCCTCAAATGTTTTGAGTGACATATACAGTTAAGTGTCCCAGGGAAAACATTACAGATTGGAGAATGGAAATGGCTTAATTAAATGTGCTAAGTTTTTTAGGAGGCTTAAGATGCATTTCTGCATATGAGATCAGCTATGGCTTGTCTACTGTCCTAAATACATAGTTGTAGTGCTGTGAAATAGACTAGGAACCAGATCATCTCCAAAGGTTTTGCTTGTTATACCCCTCTCCTGTGTCTGTATGGACAAATAAGCTGAGAAGACGAGATCCAGGTAATGCTTAAGTGCCTAAAATTAAATCTACATGAACACAAGACACTTTGATCCTGTAGAGCAATTCAAAAACACCTGCTTAGCCCCATTAGGCAGCTAATATGTCAGCAGTACTGAGCATTTTCATCAAACAGAAGGTGTTGAGCTATGACTTTGTCATTAATGGGATTTATGAGTATTTTTGGAAAATGATTGTTTTCATTCTATCTACGTCTCTAAGATACGCGAGATGAATCAGATCTTAAAATGGCCTATGTCATTGTTCATAAACATGGTATATAGTATAGCCAAGATATATTCATTCATACTGGGGTGTGGTGGTTTTACTGTGCTGGGCAGCTAAACCCGACAACCGCTCTCTCATTCCCTCTCTCAGCCAGACCCAGTACATGGGAACATCCAAATAGCAAGGTTAGATAAATCCTGCCTCCTCTGCCTAGAAACCAGTCTGGTACATGCCTATCTTCCTAGAGCTATTGATCTAAGTGTACATATTCCACTGACACCAACTGTGAGGGTTCCACAAACTGGGCAGCCCTGTGCCAAAGTTTTCTAAAGAAGCCAATTCAGTCTACTGTCAGCCCAAAACTTCCACCCAGACAGCTTCATTAATACCATTGCCATTTGGCCCCTTCTTTGGATGTTCAGTACCCAGCAGCTTCAAACCTATTAAAACTTTAAAGCACTTCATAAAAATAAAGATCATTCAACAAAAAGCATTACTGTTATTTAAATAAAAATACTAAAATAAACTGCATACAATCAAATGAAGAAGTATTCAGAGACATTTAAATGTAACTAAAGCACTATTGTAGAGGGCTTAATTTCCATGTATTAAAATCCTCAAAGAAAAATAAGACCAAAGGGAAAAAAAAAAGTGGGGGTGGTGGGGAGGGGGAAATGACAGCTGTTATTCTGATTTACACCATTCAAGGATTTGAGCTAATTAAAATTGACCTACTAGAGCTTTGGATGAACTGATGAGGTTTGAAATACTCCTGGGTTTCTAAAATGAAGTATCATCAGAAAATCGCAATAATGATATATTCCTCCCTATCTGGAAACACTGAATGAGAGTACTTCACTGATGATAATCTGAAAGGGACTGAATCCCTCTGCTTCTGCTTCTTATTTTTAAAGCTATATATTAATTAATAAAATTAAATCCTGGATAAAGAAAATCTGTTTCAAACAGAAGACTAACTTCACTTTTCAAATTTCCCTTGAAAAGTACTGCTGTAATGGCTTCTGCATCTGTTTTTCAAAGATAGCAGGGCATTTGTTTGGGTCTCAGAGACTCGAGGTGATCTGAAATAAGCAACAACAATATCTCAGAAGTATTTATTTCTGAAAGTAGCACATATATCATCTAGATTTCGCATACCATCTATACATTTCATAAAAGTCCGTTACCTCCCTAGCAGAAGATTGAATTGTCTCATATATAAAAGCAGACCAAAATTTCCAGCAAAGGCCCAGCGATGTATGAAAGCAGACATCAGTCTCATCACGCCTGGGCTACCTTTTTCTCCACAGTTTTGAGACTGCACCTTTAGTTACCTGCAAGTCCAAGTCCAACAGGAAGTCCAGGCTCACCAACAGCACCCTGGTGTCATACCAGGGACACATCAACAGCTGCTGAATACAGCCGTCACCTCATCACAGGCCAAGCTCTGATGTACATATGGAGCTGTATGGGGTCAGGACTACAGTCCAGAAGTCTGGAAGATATCCACAGCTGTGTTTTTCCAGTCTCCATTTGTCCATCCTGTACTAGATACTTCCTTGGAGCAGTTTGAAGCTGAGGCTATGTCAGCAGCCCAGCTCTGTGTATCCATATTTTCTTTTCAAGAAGCCTGAATTCAGCCCAGTCTCATTTCTGCCTACAACACCCTCCTCTCTGCAGTGACCCATGCCTGGAGCCTCCCAGAGAGAATGTGGGTCTATCTTTTCTGCCCAACTTATCTTTGGAGGTGGGCAGAAGAAGTTGTTGGAGATTATAGAGGGCTGGATGCAGTAAATTGGCTCAGGGTTAAACGTGAACCACAAAGCTCACATAAAATTGTCTCCAAAACCCCGGCTGGACAATGCCACAACCTGAGCTGAGGGGTGAGTGGTGTCAGTCATCAAATATGGCTTCAAGCACATGCTCCATGGGATATGGAGATGAAAAACATGGGGCAGGGTGTGCTTAATCCTACTCCAAAGCAGTTTGTTACACTGCAAGAACAATTCATTCTTCTTCAGGGTAACTTGAAAATAGTGTACTGACATTTGTGAGGACTTGAAAACTGTTTCTAATCTGAGTGCTGTTACCCATCACAAGGTGAATACTGCCTCCACTGAAGTTCACCAAAGCCTCCTTGGTTTCAGTGAAGCTAAACATTAACCCTTTGCTGCCTTTGCAGGCTGCAAGACTAATGTGCTATTGAAAATGATTTCTGAATGCTATAGTGACTAAATTTATGGAGTATAATAGAGAATGACCTGTTCTGCAGCTGCAGCAGTTAATGTTTAGCACTTAGTTCAATAAGATCAGGGCTTTGCAGGAGGGCAGATTCCTTTTCCAAATTGTCTCAAGTTGATTGCTCTGTCATGTCCAGACTGACCTGAACTTCTTCCTGTGACAGTTCCGAAATCAGAAGTACTGGGTAGTGGGGTGCAACTAATTTTCTGGTTTTCTGGTTGTGAGGCAGGTAGTGTCAGGGTGTGGTATTTGACTGGATTGATCAGTCTTCCCAGGAGATAAAGATTGTCACAGGCACAACACTGGGCTAACAATGGACTATGTGTAGCTGTATTGGAAGCATCTCTGGTAGCTCAGCATTCTCTATGTCCTGTCCTTCATCACATGCTATTGGCATGCTATAATACAACTGCAATTTGTAATAAATCCACAGCTTTCTGTTCTGTGATCAAAGCCTATAGTCCACTATTTTGATGTCTAGTTACATTCTCTTTAGAGTTCAGAATTGAAAACCTGCCCTGCAGAGGATAGTTGCAATCTTTTTGTTCAGCTTATTTTCTCAACAGTTAAAGCTCCTCTATTGTTATCCCTGTGCTACTGTCCACCTTCAGCGTGGAATCTTAATCAAGATGGAGGTCAGAAGACAGCAGGGGAGCGAAAACCAGTCCTGCAATCGAAATGGGGCTTTCAGAAGGATGTAGATACATTGAGAGTGTCCCTGGTTTCAAACAGTGTTCACAAGGTGTAGGTGGACACCCCCAGATACCTTCCTAGGAAGCTGCTGTGGCTTATTACAATAACGTGATCATGCATGTACTTTCTGGCTGGACATGCTGTGTGCTACCAGCCACAGTGCACAGCAGCTGGGAGAGTGTTTCACCCTTTTAAATCTGTGCTGAAATTTAGCACTCGTTTAACCAGCTTTAGTTGTTTAGTCAAATAGGTGATAGCAGCCTATAAGCAGCTGAACGGATCTCTGTGTCTTCCTGTTTTTCTCATAAACATCTCTTCTATTTGTTGGTTTACTTGTCCTAATACCAGATATTCATCACAGTGATAACTTCCTACCCCATCTTCTCATTAAACGTGAAACTCCACAGCACCAGAGAGCTACATGCTGGACTGCAAATTGCTGCCCTCCTCTCTTTCGGCAATTATTGGCTCTTTTTCAAAAACATAAAAACTGGTCAGAACTGCCGTGGGGATTCCTGAATTGTTTGTAAGAGGCCATTACACTTCCATACCTCTAACCACCTCCAGCTCATGGGACAAGCAGCTCACGTCTCTGCATGTACATGCCTCAAGTTCTTGCTCTCTTTGTCAAAAATACTCCTAGGCTCAGAGCTGCTTTTTCAGAGTATGCTTTCTGTCAAATTCACATACTGTTTACATTGACAAAAGCACTTGTGCTAGGTTTATTATGAAATTTAGTGTCTGCCAGGGGAAAAACACTGCCTTGCACCTGGACATGCAAGCTGTGTGTACACATACGCTGAGGTGTACCCATCCTTATCTGCAGTGTTAACACACAAGGCGTGACCCAGCAGTCTCCATGTCTCCTGCTTGCCTTTGTATTGGCTGGCAGTGGACCGTGAGTTAATTCCTAAGTAAGGCCCTAAAGCATCTGTTGGAATGAGAGAAGGGACTGGCAGGCATTACACATTTATAGTACATATTACTTACAAGGGTCACAATGCTCCAGACAGCAAGATCTTGGGAAAACACAGAGGAAATCGTGATTTCACTCCTAGGAACGTGGTCTGGTTAGCACCAGACAATAAATTATGATATAGATGAAACCAGGGCCTCAACAAGAAGTGGGAGGAGAGAAGAGCTCTATGCAAGGGCATCAGCCGGAAGCAAATAAACTCTCCTACTGCCATAGACACTAGTCCAAAGGCTGTGAATGCACTTTTCCTTCTCTCCCAGTGCTGTTACATCCTCCCATGGAGCAGGCAGTGGTGTTCACAAGGAAAGGACTGGTGCATACAAATGGGTGTCAGGGGTGGAGGTTGCTGAGTTCATCGTATATTATATCTCCAGCCTTGGCCATTCTACCTACCTGTATGTAACCAGTATCACCAGCATGTAACTAGTACTCCCACTACTTCTGAAATCTTTATGCTCTGCTGGTAACTTAGATTTTTTTTTAACCATATTTGTTTTCATATTTTCTCCTGCTTCTGTACCTATTTCCTCACACAGGCAGCTTTTGCTGCAGTACTATCTACATAGCAAACAGGCAAATCTAACTCTAGGGTCCTCCACATCAGCAACTGAAATGCTGGTATCTTTGCTTTATTAGTGAAACTGAACTGGGTTCCAAAGTCTTCACTTTCAAAGACTTTTGTGTTTGTGTATCTTTTTTGTTTTGAAGTAGGCTGCCTCCCAGCAGAGTAGAGAGCAGTGCTTCAGAAAGCTCCTGGAGAAGTTTGCCTAAAAATTAGTTTTAGAAGGGTAACTTCAAAACTATCTCCAAGAGAGGAAGACCCTTCTCTTTCTTTCAGGAATTTTTAAAATCAAAATAAATCATAGCTAGACTGCCTGGGTGGAGTCCAATAACAAGGCTCTTCTGCAAACTATTTCAATTCCCTACTTATAGTTTGAGAAAGATTCATGATGTTTTTCTGTTTGTCTCTATAACAAAATACTTGATAAACAGAAAAGTTGTAAATCAGATTAAAGATGATCACAGAATCACAGAATGGATAGGGTTGGAAGGGACCTGTGAAGATCATCTAGTCCAACCCCCCAAGACCACCTACAGCACATTGTGCAGGATGGCATCCAGGTGGGTTTTGAATATCTCCAGAGAAGGAGATTCCACAACCCCTCTGGGCAACCTGTTCAGTGCTCTGTCACCCTCACTGTAAAGAAGTGCCCCTCATATTCAGCCAGAACATCCTGGGCTTCAGTTTGTGCCCATTGCCTCTCGTCCTGTTGCTGGGCACAACTGAAAAGAGACCAGCTCCATCCCTTTGACAGCCTCCCCTCATAATATAAACCTACTGACATTATAAATATTGTAAACCTCTTGAATGTTATCACATGGGAGGGGCTTGCTCGAATGCCACTTTCACACATATGAGATACACAGTTTTAACAGGATATGCCAACAATATCTGTGACAATAAAATGAGCACATATCTGTCTCAGCGACAAGGACCCCTGGCAGCCTGGTACACCAAGAATGTAAATTCAGACCTAGCAGTGCAGAACCTGAGTAGTGATTAGTAGTAGTAGAAGTAGTGAATAGAAGAATACTGAAGCAGTAGTAGAAGAGAGTGAATTGTGAAAGGTGACGTGGCTGAGTAGCAATGAGGGGAGCTGAGGGGTTTGTATTATTTATGCAGCTCAACTTCATGTTATTGTTCTATGGTTTTGACTTAACTGGAATTCTGCTAACTTCTGTCTGAAGCTCTCCAAGCTGTCTGCTTGAATTTTTCAGGCCATTTCAATTAAAGTTCTAAGAAAACAATCAGGCAACTGTTTTGGAAACTCCATACTCTGGAGGCACAACTTGAAATATGTCCCCAGAGTTCGTTCTTGCCACCCTGAAGAAAATCTACATCCAGTTTATAATCTTTGTCATGGCTATACTGGGAGGAGGGAGTAAGTTCTCTCTTCTGCTCCCAGTTTATCAGGTACTAGCTGCTGGGCTTGTAAATCTGGGGTTTCTTATGAACCTAAGGCAGTGCTAGGACCAGGGAATGGAAGGATGAAGAGAAGTATCCTATTAAAAAAAAAAAAAATCATAAGAAATTTAAAACCATAACAAGTTGGAATTTTTCCATTTTATTTTTCTTTAGAACACATAATTTCATAAACAAATTCCCTATTGCAAGTTGGTAGAGGCCTGGTCCTTCTTAAATCTTCCATTGCCTTCTCTGTCTTAAGCGCATACAACATGGCAGCTACAGGCTTCAGATCAGTGTCAAAACATGCTTGCTGTGTTCATGTGGATCTGCTATTGTTCACTGCTGGAGACAGGATGGATACTTGGCTGAGGTTGTTTAGCCCTCCTAGCACCATTATACTTTTAAATTTTTTGATATTGAAAACTTTTTGTTCATTTATTTTTAGTTGTAAAAGAAGATAATTAAAATGGATGATGGAAGCAACATTTAGGAAAAATAATACTGCTCTAACTACATGGGGACAGAGGAAAAACACATTGGCCGGGGTAGTACAGCAGTTGTATTTTTCTACCTGTAACACTAGTTAAAAGGCATGAGAACTATCATGTTTTGCATTATAATTGGAACTATAGCTCTTGAAAGCTCTGTTTCTATGCCATGTTTCTATAGTGCCAAAAACCTTCGTTAGCTGGAATGCTGGCAGCATCATTTCCTGCAGCAGTACTTTCTTTGTGGTATTATCTTTTAGGAAACAGGATTGCTTGCTTAAGTTTACCTGTGTTAATAGATATGGATTAATTTTGAGAAAAACAGACCAAAGTAATGAATTAGGAAAACAAAAACTCACTTAATTTTGGAGACAGCCATGAACTTGACACAAATCATTATGTTAGCATAATCAGCTTTTTTCTAATCAACAGTTTTACCCAATCTCAGTCAAGTACTTGAAGACCAAGACCAAACTTGAGCTCTCGATTTTTCTTATGGACCTACATGTTCTTATGTTCTTACACTCCTGGCTATATGCCCAACTTAAACAGGAAGGAGGAGAGTTCCCAAAGTACTAATTACATTTTTCTCCTAGGAAAAAACAACTCTGAATTCAGTGTTGTCTCCTTCACATGAAACAGGTCTAGAAGTGGTATGTTTAATTTCTTGGGCAAGTTTTCATTTTTTATTACTAAGATATAATATAGGGAAAATCTGAATAAGGTAAGGATAAGAGAGGGCTTTCATAACTCACACTGCATTTGGTGGCATGGGATAATGCTCATACTGTTGAAAGACAGTGAACGGGCAAGAGCCCAGGGAACTTTCTGTCAAATCTGTTCCTGCTTGTGCAGGAAGTGACCACGTACTTTTCCTCCTCTGATACACAAATAAAAAAGCTTCCATACAGGCAGTAGTGTACAACCGCAAATCCCAGGATAAAATTCATCTGATGAAACACAGATGCCTACACTTGAGTTTCTCTACTTTATTTATTTATATATTTATTTTTAAAGATGGGGGAGAAACAGACACTAAGGCATGACTTATCTTTTCTTAGGGTAGCTTTCTAAAGGATATTATATCAATTGTGCCTGAAATTTTGAGTTTTTATCTGCTCATTATGAAAAGGATGACAAGCCCAGATGTAGGCTTATAAAAGTAGATGGGATGAATCTAACCTGGTGTCACAGAGGCACTGTGCTGCTGCCCTGAGAAAGGAATCATAATCAGTGGAGAAAAAACTACCAAAAAAAAATTTATATTCCTGGCATTTTCTACTGACTATTTGAGGTGCCCTAATCCTTGTGTATCCATAATATACTTTTTCCAATATTTAAAAGATATCATCCATTGGGTATGGATCATGAAGATAACCAACCTCGTGAAAATGTTCCCAGTGATCTGCTTAGTGCAATCATTGACTGTAAAGTTTAAATTCTGGCATTCCCTGGGCCTTGACATTGTTTCCATGTGCAATGCAATTGCTTCCAGATAACCCAGCTCATGACTTGGGAGTGTAGTGTAAGTTCAGTGTTGTACATCTTTTAGCCTTATGATGCATTCGACATTTGATCTTCCTGAAGGGGACACTTCAGCAGGTATGTATCATGAGTGGCAATATAATTGATAACTTCTAATTGTACGGCCTCAAATAGGTAGATAAAATGCTAGATTTATAGATATTGTTCCTTTGTGCCCAGCATCTATAATTTCCATCTGGTGTGCATGAAGGAAATTTGTTTTCCCCTAAATGTGTCAGTCTGTTAAATGTATATTTCTTTTGATCTTGAACATAAAAGGAACATTTAACATCACTATGTACCACAACAATGTACCACCAATCCTTTTGTGTGAGAGCAACCTAACCAAAAGCTTTAGTTCAATTGAAATTGATCCAGGTTCTTCTGGAAGAGAGAATTTAGCATCTAGTTTAGTTAGTTTACCCTGGTTTGCCTGGTACATTTGCAGTGTCATATTCAGTATGGCTAACACAGTGCCACGTATTAAGTGCTGTAAGATGTTAATTCTGAGAACCACTGCGGGTTATGTTTTAGAAATGAGTCCAGGGCACAAGAGTGGAATTCAAATCTAGTGGAAATTTTAGATCTTGACTCTCTTGAGGTCACTAAATGAAACTGGATGGCTTTTGTAGTGCTGGAACTGTGGAACAGCGGTTTGCACTTGGTCCTTTATTGAGATAACACAGCTGGGAGCAGAAGCGGGATTATAAAGCACTACTTTGGGCTCCTGGGATGTTTCAAACATAAGGATTGGAAGGGGACTTCCTTTAGGAGCACTGCTACTGAATGGAGGACCAGTGCTTTTGAAGACTGTTTTGGCCATGTAAATCTCATATTTCATAGCAGTCAGGAAATATTAATGCCAAACAAACAAAAACAACATAATGATCTCATACATGCCTGGCAGTTAGTATTCTTTCATTCACATCTTGCAGCTACAGAAAAGAGCAATTTTTAATGCTTAATGTTATATTTCATATTCATGGGGTTACAGAAGATCATCTCTGATATAGAAAAAAATCAAGGTCATGTTAGCTACAAGTAGGTACTAGCAACTCACAGTAGAATAGGTAGAAAAAATACTGGATCACCCAAACCGTAAGGAGAAGAAGCAGGGAACACTCAGTTACATTTTTATTTCTCAGGGTTGCTCAAAAGTCCTGGGGCTGTAGCAGAGGCAGCTCCTTTCTTCCTCACTCTGGGGAGCTGGGGTGTAAAGAAGGGAGAGCAAAGCTCTCCCCAGGAACAGACTGGGATCAGACAACCAGGTTGTTTGAAAAACGAATGCATTTCATGGCACTTAGTTTGCTCTTCAGCAGCTCTTCAGCTGCACCATGGGTCAGAGTTGTTCCTAGTTCAGCAAGCACCTGACCCTCTGCTGTACCACAGGTACATGTTTGATAAGGCCTGCCTGGGATAGGTTTCATCCTTCTCTGGTCTCTTCATCATTGTGATGCAGCTGGAACTGCAGCCATGCCTTGTAGCTGGGCCTCCTGAGCTGGGGCATGCCATGACAAGGACATAGAGTACCTAGGGATTAAGGATAAAAAGCAGAAGCATGCTATCAACACCTGATATTATCAATGCCAACAAAATAGTACCTCTAGCCTCCACAGAAATCTGTGGCTTTCCAGGCTTATTGCCCTACCTGAAACTGGCTGCTAAAGCTACAGGTTGACTCCAGCAAGAAATGAGTGAAAATGCCATGTTTGCAGTGGAAAAATAGGGAAAAAAAAGATTGTGAGCAAAATCAACAGCCCTCTGTTGTCACGAACAATTCAGGTGCATCAGATGAATTCTTTCGGTGTTTGGGAGGCATGTGAAGTTGAATGCTTCCCATTCTTCCCTATTAGCCTTGCTGGAAGGCTCTTCCCCAGCTTCACTGGAACAGCAAATAGATATTTTTTTTCCTAGTACCAATTTTAATTTATTCCTTTGGCAGTCTATGTCTGTGCTTGTAAGAGCATTTCCTTTACATTAAATAGTTTTACTTTCTCTCTAGTGTATTTATAAAGAACATTTGCATCACCTCTCTGTGACCTGTGTTTTGTTAAACTATCTGAACATTTAATTTTCACACAAAATATACTCTCTACTACTCTCATCATCATAATAGCTCTTCTGTGCACCTGCTTCAGTCTGAATTCATCTTTCTTGAACCTGTCTATGAGGATTTCAAGGGTTAGCTCTACAAAGGGACTTTCAGGTACTTTATTCTAGGAATAGAATTCACAATGCTGATTTTGACATAAAAACTCTTTTTGCGTTGGATGAGAAAGGCTGAATGCCTAAAGACAACTGCAAAGAAGAGTGAGGTATATAAGCTTAACAAGAGGAGGTGCCAAAAGAAAAGTAAATAAATGCATGTGTATATATGTACATAAATACATACACACAAGAGAAAAGAACTCTGATATCTCTAGCATTAGATTTAGATACCTACTTGCAACCTTGAATAAGCATATTTATTCTATCCCCTTTTTGCTTTAGAAAGAATTTGTGTTAATCTTGCTCCAAAAGTACTTGAGGAGCAAGTTTGCTTTGTTTAACATCCCAGACCATTTATTGAAGGCTTTGAAGAAATTGCATGTTGGTGAAGGATATTGCTGACTATAGGGGTTGTATGACACCTTTGCCAGTTATCTGACAAATATCATTATCATCTTGAATGGCATCAGAAAAAAAAAAAAAAAGGTACTTTTGTGACACAGTTCTTCAATAGATGTTGAAAGTGTCTATTTACCTATTTACCTTTGTCAGCCACAGGACCTTGACATGGACATCTTCATTTCAGCAGTGAGAATCTGCATGAGGTGAAACATATTCAGTGCAGGTCTTTGGCTATAAGGTCCCTGCCAAGGAAGACACCAACTGCTGGTGGTAAAGTCAGAAGAACCTTTGCTGCCTGATGCTTGCAAAAGTGTTTCATTAATACTCCTGCTGTACAATTCATTGCTGTTCATGCTATTGGCAACTGCATTTAATTCAGCTGTTCTTTACCACAATTTGATGACAGACGTAGTGCTGAAAAATACACAGTAACAAGTGTAACAGTCCTTAAATAATTATAATAATTAAAAAAACAACAAAAACAAACAAAACAAAAAAAAAAAAAACACAACAGAATACTCTACTGACTGATTTACTGATGGGTTAATTTTTACTTCCAGGAAGATCTTAAAGACATTTTTTCTACATGCAGACTATAAGAAGGTCATGCTCGATGACTGGAAGACAAAACTCTTTGATCTTCTCCAGTTCCGTTTCTTAGGAAGTTTGACCTGAATGGTTGCTTGGTGTCCCCAGGATCTGAAAATCATCTTCTTTGGGGGATTTTATGCTACTCTGCAGAGAAGTCAATGCCTTCCCCCACTTCTTTCTCTAAGTATCCCAGCAACAAAAAGCAGTGGCACGTAATTTCAGATGTTCTTGAGGGTTTCACGGAAAAGAGAAAGCTCCCAAACTTTTTCTTTTGTGCAGTCCTCACTGTTACTTGTTTTACTCTGCTCTCTCAGGAATTATCCTTTTGTCTTCAGACCAGCTAGGTGAATGCAGGCTATCACAGAATGCTTGCTGTGGTCTCACAAAACCAGCTTGGCTCAGCCTGGGCTATGATGCCAGTTCTCCAGCCAAGATGATGGCTGGAGAAGAGTACGGACATCATCTTTCATTTCAAAATTCTCAACATACAGTCAAATGGGGTCACTGGACACATATATTCCTTTCACAATGATGGCACCAGACTTACACAAAGTATTCGGACATTTTAATAAAAATAAATAAATAATAACTAAAAAAAAAAAAAATAGAGAAAGCAGTGGGAGCTCATAATTCAATTTTATCATTTCTATTCCGAAATGTTTTTTATTTCATATTTTCACACATAATTAAAAGTTCTTCAGGCTCAGCACAAACACAGATTCATGTTTTTCTGTATTGAATATTTTTGTACAGTCTATACCAGATGAGACCTCACCAGAGCTTTTGCAATGGTATTAGTACTCCCCAGTAGATTGGTTTGTAGGCATGCTCAAAATCCTTCTGAATTTATAGCTTTCATTTAAGTATAAAGGGCTACCCACAAAAAGCATCTTACAGAACCTGTTAGAGAAATAGTTCATCTGCCTCTAAAATGCACAAAATGCTAGATGTTTCAAATACACAAAGTAAAAGGAACTGATAAATGTTTTCTCTCTTCTTTTTCCAAGATAGCAAGCCAAGTCATTACCTGGAGCAACACAATGGGTAGCACTATCAGCCAAGGCTGTCATGTTGGAACAGACTTTTCATTTTACTCATCTTTGAGCGACAAGAGCACGGATCTGCTGTGGGGAATCAAAAAACAAAATCTCTCATGTTTCTTCTCCAGCACAGCCTGCTCAGTGTATGGTTCCACATCCAACATAGATCAATATTCAACACTTTTGTCTTCTTCCCAGCAGCAAATGCATAAGAAGGATGTATGCAGACTGACTCTTTGAAGGATTTCTCATACTTCCAGGAAAGGGAAGAACTGTCATGCTACAAAATCCAGGGATTTTTTGGTAATCCTCCTGTAACAGGGTAAGAAGCACAGTTTAACTAAAACCGTTATAGCTATTCATCTCAGTTATGTTTTAAGGAGTGTGTCAAGGAATAGGAATTTTCTACTAAGGACAAAAATCTCAGTCCTTATGTTAGTCATAAAATCTGTCATAATATCAAGAGTTTTATTTATTTCTTTATTTATATTTTACAACTAGCAGCAACATGACTGAGATGTTCTGTTTCTTTTTCAGAGTGAGGCTGGCTGCATTTAACCATAACTTTTGCAAGCAGAGGACAGCTGGCTAGCACACTGCCACTGGGGACCACTGTTAGCAGAAATGCAGACCTAGAGAGTGATTGCTTTTAGAGAACAGAAAGGCCTATTATTCTACAAAACTGGCAAGTTCTCTTTCCTACATCAAGTTATTCCTTTTAATCCCAGGAGCCTATAGTTCACAAAAATCCTGGAGGAAGGAAAATAAGTTATTTAAAAAAAAAAAAAAAAAAGAGAGAGAGAGAGAAAACAAAAACAAAAACAAAAACACAGTACCATCACCACAGAATGGTGAAGAGGGGTGTTTAAAATTGCCTAACAAAATAGTATATTTCAAGTATATTCATAGAACACATGAAACAAGAATATTCAGCAGACTCTTTGTTCTTAACAAGTATGTCCCCAGGGCTTTTCTGCTACACAGTATCATTTCTGTAACTGTGGCGTAGCTACAGAAAGTCCTAATTGCATATGGTGTTATAAGTAACAGTTCCAAGAATTCTGACCTTAGAAGTATTTTAGGAGAGGGAAGTGGCCTCAGACCAGTGTTTATGACAGATTCATGAATTGCCCGTTTTCCATAGTTTCAGAATAATTCCGTAATATTTCCTCCAATTAACTGCTGCCGTGCAGAGTAAATCACTTAACTCCTTTTGCAGTGATGGTATTCTCCAAGGGCAGAACGGAAGAAAAGGAAGAAAGATTTTAAGGAGAATAAAGAGGTGATATAAGACCAACTGACATGGAAAACTGGAAAACTCTATGCAAGGTTTTGGGGACCCAACATTTATTCAAGTTGAAAATCTGAAAGAATTTTGGCTTTTTATATTTTTTATTCCTAGTAAAAAGAAAGTAGATTCAAATAGATCCAGAATGAGAAAACACGTCTCACAACATCTCATAACAGCACTATGTAGCAAATTCTGTTTATTATGTGCAAGAAGTTTGATTTCATAGAATCATAGAATTATAGAATCATAGAATATCCTGAGTTGGAAGGGACCCTTAAGGATCATCAAGTCCAACTCTTGACACCACACAGGTCTACCCAAAAGTTCAGACCATGTGACTAAGTGCACAGTCCAATCTCTTCTTAAATTCAGTCAGGCTCGGTGCAGTGACCACTTCCCTGGGGAGCCTGTTCCAGTGTGCAACCACCCTCTCTGTGAAGAACCCCCTCCTGATGTCAAGCCTAAACTTCCCCTGCCTCAGCTTAACCCCGTTCCCGCGGGTCCTGTCACTGGTTTTAATGGAGAAAAGGTCTCCTGCCTCTCGACACCCCCTTACGAGGAAGTTATAGACTGCGATGAGGTCTCCGCTCAGCCTCCTCTTCTCCAGGCTGAATAGGCCCAGTGCCCTCAGCCGTTCCTTGTACGTTTTCCCCTCCAGGCCTTTCACCATCTTCATAGCCCTCCTCTGGACACTCTCCAACAGTTTCATGTCCTTTTTATACTGTGGTGCCCAGAACTGCACACAGTACTCGAGGTGAGGCCGCACCAGCGCAGAGTAGAGCGGGACAATCACCTCCCTCGACCTACTAGCGATGCCGTGCTTGATGCACCCCAGGGCACGGTTGGCCCTCCTGGCTGCCAGGGCACACTGCCGGCTCATATTCAACTTGCTGTCTACCACGACCCCCAGATCCCTCTCTTCTAGGCTGCTCTCCAGCGTCTCATCGCCCAGTCTGTACGTGCAGCCAGGGTTTCCCTGTCCCAGGTGCAGGACGCGGCACTTGCTCTTATTGAACTTCATGCGGTTGGCGATCGCCCAGCTCTCCAACCTATCCAGATCCCTCCGCAAGGCCTTTCCACCCTCATTCGAGTCCACAACTCCTCCAAGTTTGGTGTCATCAGCAAACTTGCTCAAAATACCTTCTATTCCTACATCCAGATCGTTTATAAAAATATTGAAAAGTACCGGCCCTAAAATGGAGCCTTGAGGGACCCCACTAGTGACCGCCCGCCAGCCTGATGCAGCGCCATTCACCATAACCCTTTGGGCCCTGCCCGTTAGCCAATTGCTCACCCATCGTATGATGTTTTTATTTAGCTGTATGGTGGACATTTTGTCCAGCAGGATCCTATGGGAAACCGTGTCAAAAGCCTTGCTGAAGTCCAAAAAAAATCACATCAGCTGGTTTCCCTTGGTCCACCATACGGGGGATCTTATCATAAAAGGAAATCAGGTTTGTTAGGCAGGACCTACCCTTCACAAACCCATGCTGGCTGGGACCAATGACTGCTTTGTCCCCCAGGTGCGCCTCAAGACGTTCGAGAACCATCTTCTCCATGATTTTACCAGGCACTGACGTGAGACTGACAGGCCTGTAATTGCTAGGGTCTTCTTTCTGACCCTTCTTGAAAATCGGCACAACATTTGCCAGCTTCCAGTCTACCGGGACCTCTCCAGACTCCCAGGATTGTTGAAAAATAATTGAGAGAGGTTCCGCGATGACGTCCGCCAGCTCTTTCAGCACCCGGGGATGAATCCCATCCGGACCCATGGACTTGTAGGGATCCAGGTGGAGTAGCAAATCCCACACACGTTCAGGGTCGGTTGGGAGTTTGTCATCCCCACCGTCCCGGTCCTCCAGCTCAGGGCACCCTGGGTCCCGAAGCCCATCATCGGCATTGAAAGATGATGGCAAAGAAGGCGTTAAGCGTCTCTGCTTTGCCTATGTCATCGTCTGTGAGAAGACCTTCCCTATCAAGGAGTGGCCCTATGTATTCTTTAGTTCTCCTTTTTCCATTCACATATCTAAAAAAACCCTTTGCTACTTACTCTTTTGATATGAGCATCTGTAAGCTAAAATTAATTAGCTTACTAAAAATTTGTTATTGTTTTTTTTTTCTTTCTCTGATGCAGTGTGGTTGGAAGACTATAACTTAAGTTATTCCAGTGAAAGTTTATTTCTCCAGAACTGAACTGGAAACAAATAACTTACCTTCTTAACTTAACAAATTAACTTAACTTAACAAATAACCATACAGACAATCAAAACCTCTTGATTCAAAAAGAACCAGAAGGGATTTCAGAAGGTTAACACACTCAATACTACTGCTTTCATTTGAGAATGTTACTTTTGTATAGATCATTCAGGGCAAATTAGAGCACTACATAGGCACAAATGGGGAAAGATAGGAAAACTGCCAAAACAAGATAAACGTAATCAAAACTGGTATTAATGGTTGATTATTAATGTTATTGCTGGTTGACTTTCAAGGATCACTTCCTCCAAGCTCAAAAATCATCCACCCCCACATGCAGGAAGTCACATCCACCCCCACATGCAGGAAGCCAAGCAGAAGAGTCAGGAGGCCTGAAGAGATACAAGAGGGACGTAGAATTTCTAGAGAGAGACCAGTGTAGAGCCACAAAGATGATTAAGGAATTGGAGCATCTCCTTTATGAGGAAAGACTAAGTGAGCTGGACCTGTTTAGCCTAGAGAAGAGGAGATTAAGAAGGGATCTTATGAACCTCTACAAATACCTGAGGGGACAATGTAAAGCGTAAGGGGCCAAACTCTTTTCAGTGGTGGCCAGAGACAGGACAAGGAGTAATGGGTATAAACTGAACAGGAGGTTTCTTCGACATATGGGGAAGAACTTCTTTACGTTTTGGGTGACAGAGCGCTGTAACAGGCTGCCCAGAGAGGCTGTGGAGTTTCCTTCTTTGGAGTTATTATAAACCTATCTGGATGTGATACTGTATAACATGCTCTAGGTGACCCTGCTTGAATACGGGGGATTGGACAAGATGATTTCTGGCAGTCCCTTCTAACCTCAACCATTCTGTGACTCTGTGACATATATGTGGTCAATAATTAAACACTCATATCTTTGGTATCTCAAAAGAATTTCTTTAAAGGTTTCAGAGGACTTTGACACCCCTTTCATAAAAATAAGTTTTCAATTTATTCTGTTTTTAGTAAACAACAAAATAATAAGTACTGAAAATCAACTTTTCACAAAAACAGTTTAAATATTTTACATTTGTAGTTCATGCTTTGTTTGCAGAAAGCCTAAGATATATTTTAACTGTAATAAATGTGGTCAGCTTGTAACAAACAGAGCTTAAGAAGAGTATATGACAGTCCCTGTTTCTTCCTACTCATTGCTGGGTGTGAATGGAATATTTCATTTTAGCTCTGATGTCTTTTTGAAGTTTCAGGTATTATCTCCACCTATGAATGAGGGTTTTATTATGCTCCACTCTTCATATGCCACTTTGTGTCCCAGCTGCTGTAGATATTGTGCAGCAAAGAAACATTCTAATTAAGTATATAATGCTAGTTGTTCATATCATGAAACATTATGTAGACCTTGTTCAATCAAGAAGTTTTAGGCTTTGTATTTGAAATCTGAGGATACATGTTCCTTTGCAACCTCTGGAAATATCACTGTTGCAGACCCTGATATAGAAATCCATAAAACCATCTGACGTCTTGTTAATGAATTGAATAGTAACCTGACCTTCAGCAGGCTTGTTTGTGTGCTCCGGAGAAATGTGTTCACGGATATATTAAATCAAATCTTCCGCTAGTGGCTGGATGGAACAGCTCTTTGAACCCAACATCTAGACCCCTACAGATGGGAATATTAACTGTGCAAAGTACCTCCAACTCCCTTTCCACCTCATCGAGAATACAACATACTGTCTACACAATGCTTCTGTCCCTTCCTGGTTCTTTGTTTGCTTCATGTTGCAATTATTTGCCCACTATCATGCTTTAATACCATTACCATTTTGCAGTATAATGGAGTTGCAGAATATTGATGGCATACTGAGTCAACCCAGCAATTACCGTGGAAAGACCCAGAAAGTCTACTGTACATTATAAAAGAATTAAAGTGTGAGCACTATGCGATAATGACGGAATTATCCTTATTCACTTCCTGCTGCTTTCCGAATGTCACACACAAATTGAATACTAGATAACCATATTCTTACCTGGTCATTCTCCACCTTTAGACTCTGTATCATTTCAGAAACAGATGTATTCTTTTACTACAGCAGCTGCATGGGCTTGACTAACAAAAGCTTGCATAAAGAATTAAATAGGTTAATATAGAGAAATACTTCTCTTGTTTTCTTTCTTGTTCACTATTTGATGAACTGCATTTTTATTCAAGCTCAGAGTGATCATTGTTAGACAAGACTTTTTTTTTTTTTCCTTCTTTAAAATCATTTGTAGTGAAGTAGTTGAAGTCAACAGAGTATGAATTGCCTAGCACGTAACTGTATTCATGACAGAGTGAAGATAATAACAGCAGAAGAGAATAAATGCCTGTCTGGGTTAGACCAGGGGTCTATCCAGCTCACTTTTCTGTCTCTCCATTGACAGCAGCAGATGCTGTTTCAGGAAGACACACAGGCCCCAAGATTTTGTGCTGTCGCTTTTCCTTGTACTTCCTACGTCCCCAGCTGTTGTTAGAAGTGTTAGAAAGTGCATTACTTTCTTGGCTTTTAGTATATTTTGTGGACCTATTGCACATGGGTTGTGTGATGCTTTTTTGATCTCATTAATATGATCTGCATCCACAAACTCTTTTGGCTATAAATTACGTAAGTTCACTAACCGCTGGAAACAGGTACTTTCTTTTATGTATTTTAACTAAAGATTCTATCACTTTAAACAAGGTGTGGGTTTTTTTTTTGTTGTTGTTGTTTGTTTGTTTTGTTTATTTGTTTGTTTTTAAATGATATTCAAGGATTACACAATTTGGTGAATAACAATTCTATATTTACCTTATCTACTGTTTTTAGAGCTTGGTAAATCTCAGTCATAGCTCATCCAGCTTATTGTCTCCAAAGAGTAAGGGGAGAACAAGAGTCTCTTCCTGGCCTTAGTGTCTTTTCATAAGACAGCAGTTCTAAGGTCTTGATCTTTTGGTTGCTTCTGCTACGTTTTTCTTGGTTAAAGACTGGAAATACACATATTTTCATGTACTTCTCAAGATGTGGTTGTACCAAGGTTTTCCTAGAAGCAAGGTGCTGTCCTTTGTTATGTTCTCAAATGTTTCATCTCATCCCTTCTTGATGAAGCTTATTACTTTTTTGTCTTTCTGGCTACTGCTGCACACTGAGCAACAGTTTGCATGCAAGCTTGTGTTCAGACCACATTGTAGACCTTTCAACTGAGACACATTCCTAGGAAAAAGAAACATGGTCCACTGTTCCTCTTCAGTGTCACACCACCTACCTCCAGTGCAGCTAGACCAGACTGACAATGTCATGTGTATTCACCATATGGTCCCATCAACATCTGTAGTTCCATCACCTGTCTGATATGTGTCATTCAGAGGAAGTCTCTTACATAGATTCCACCACAGACTGCTGCAAAGGCAACCCAGATTAGTAAATTCTGTGTGATCAAGTGTTGTGGTTTAACCCGGCCGGCAGCTAAACACCACACAGTCATTCGCTCACCCTCTCCCCTCCCTCTCTGGGATGGGGGAGAGAAATGGAAAGTGAATGGAAAGTCCGTGAGTTCAGATAAAGACAGTTTAATAAGACAGGAAAATAATAATAATAATAATAATACAAATATGATAATAGTACTACTACTAATAATGTGTACAAACAAGTGATGCACAATGCAATTGCTCACCACCCGCTGACCAATGCCCAGCCTAACCCATGTGGATGGAAAGCTATATGTGTCGTTTAAGGCATGGAGACAGCTTAGGGAGTATGCTTTCTGGTTCAGCTTCATAAGCCACAGAGTAGAGGTAGCCCTTCTCACAGTGTAGGGTTCTGTCAACTCTTGTACAAAGCTACAAAGATAAAAGTGACAGAGCTCTTTCCTGAAAGCAGTGTATATGTTACTCCCTTCTCAGAGCAAAGATGAGTACAGCTCAGTGGAGGGAGTAGACTGACACAGAACAAGTCAGAGAGATATTGACCAGAGAACTATAAATCCCAAATTCCTCAAATTAGAAAATGTGTAGACCATCTCTTTATTTTGCACAAGTGTCATTGCAAAAACTTTTGAAACTAGCATAATCCCCTTCCCAATCGCTATCCTTCAGAGAGGAAAGCAGCTTGGTGAGTACATGCACTGGCTGTTATTGCCTTGTACCACATGAGCTGAGAGCATCAATTGCTTCATTTGACGTGTTTATCAACTGGTAGTATTTACCTCCTTTGCTTATGTTTGAATAGGCTGGCTGAGTACTTTGGCACTAATTTATCTTTTCAGCCAGCTGCTTCTTTTGTATTGAGGTTTTTAGGGATGTTTTTCTCCCTGGCTACGATATTGTGAATTGGATACAGACCTGCCAACCTTGTACTATTCCCTCTAAGAGAAAAATAACTGATGTCTGGAGAGAGAAATGGTGGTAACTTCAATAGACTTCAAGCATATTATTATTTCTCCATTTTATGGCTGTTAGAGTTTCCTTTAGTATACTTGTTACTCCAGCTGCTAATGTTTGTTCTGCTTTTTTATTTGTAGAGCTCTGTCAACTTCCAGGGATAAGAGCAACAGTTCTTTATACTTTTTCCCTCTTTAATTATTAGTTAGTTCTCTGGGATTTCTTTACAGATCTGCCTGATCTGTAAATAGGACAATATGAGTTCTTTGAACAACTTACTGGGATATGTACTTCTTGATTTGCACAGGTGAAATGGGTACATAGAGCTAGTTTTACATCTTATTCCTCTAAAATGGGTGGCATGGGATGGCCAAAGAGGTCATGATATACTGAAGAACAATATCATGTGACTTCCTATCAAAGAAGAAGAATAACAAATGCTGAATGTTATTAGAATTAGCTGTTTTGTAGTTCACATTAGTTTTATAGTCTAGGTTGCTGCTGCTTTCCACTTACTGCTGGTGTGAAACCTACTTGCTTGGTAGATCAAGCTAATGACAGCTAAACAAAGCAGAGCAAACTGAGGGCTAATGAGAAAAGGCTTGGCCTTGCCATCACTGTCTATATATGGGTTGGCAAATTCTGTCCTTCTTGTCTGGTTGAAACCTTTAGATTATAATTAATGCCAAGAACTATGTAGAAAGATGTTGTTAAAAAAAAATGGACAAAGGTTTGCTCCTTGGATTCAGCAGTCATTTACAGCTGACATATCCTTTGTGACCTTGCATCAATTAGAAAGTGAAGAACGGATCTAAGTGACAGTTAGATGTAGGAAGTGGTCTTTTTGTAGTAACAGAGAAAGAAAAACAAGCTAAATGTTAGCCCAGAATTCTACTAAACGAATACCTTAATATACATATATATATTAGATCATTATAAAGTTACCTGGGGGCTCAGTATTGCATATCCAGCACTGTCAGGGTGAGGGATTTGAGGGTTTTCTGGGTTTCTTCCTAATTTATCTTCTATCATTTGGAAAAAAAAAAAAAAAAAAAAAAAAAAAAAAAAAAAAGTGTTTTTCACTTGAATGTTTATTAAATACAACTAAACTGAAATTCAGTAAAACCTTCCTGCCTCAAATTGAATGTTCTCACTTTTCCAACAGAACCTAGTCTTTCCCACCCAAAAGCTCAAAGATTCAAAGATTCAAGAAGCAACAAAGCATATAGATAGGATCTGCTATTTCTCTGGAAGAAGTAAAGGTCATTTCAGAACTGCCGGAGTGTTTTATTGTTGTTTTGGTTTGGTTTGGTTTTTGTTTGTTTTGTCTTCATGGAATTGTAAAAGACCTAAAGCTTTTCTATGTCAGCCTGAATTCTGAAGGCACAAGAAAAGTTTTTTTTTATACATCAGAGATGACAGTATTTTTCAGGTGATTGTGCAGTTAGTTTTTGTAACACAAATCTCATAATGAGCCTGAAGGTACTAGTTCATTTGCAAACACTGCAAACCAAACTGCAGTGTACAGTCTGCATACAAAGCCCTTTGGAATTTATATGATTTCTAAAGTCATTGTTCTGAAGAAATGAATCAAAACCAGAGTATACAGAATTACACAAAACCAGACTGGATAAAATCCATGGGAATATAGTTATCTATACAATCTGTAATCTATATGCTCAGATGTGCAACACTTCCATATGCCCCAACCCATTTCTGCAGTCCCACATAACCAGGGTTCCAGGCAATGGTTCTAAAATTAGATGTGCCCCCAGTACTAAGAAATCCCATTGCCTTAAACTCATTTCATCTGTCATCATATGTTATCAGGCCCTTTTATAAAAGAACCCAGAATTAATTTACCCACCAGAGAGCAAGTATATGATGGGGCCACAAGGGCAGGTATTTGTTAGTCAGACCTGGTCTGCCCAGCCATTGAAAGGAACACATGAATCACATGGTAACATAGATGTACTCCATATTCTGTAACTGTAAAATGATTTAGGGCTCAGGAGAATGGTTCTTGCCTCTATGTAGACTATAGATCTGTTAAGTATTGTATCTTCTTTATTACACAGTACTAGATGATGAATGGAAGGATCTGTTTTGTGCTATCAACTCTTTAATGGCTTCTAAGTCTATTATCATCAACTACAGCTGTCAAATCAGTCGTTCAAACTCTCACAGTGTCACAAGCATAATAAATATTAACCAGTTTTTCAGAGCAATTTTAATGTTGTGCTATACAGCAAAAGAACCTTTCTTGATACAATCATTAATGCACGGACATTACAGGTAGAAATGTTGTGGTACTTGATAAGGATTAATGTGTTTGTTTATTATGTTGGAAATGATGCCTTCCTGAACACCTTTGCTGCTCTTGTCATGAAAAATCACTTTACAAGGCTCATCCATAACAATGTAAAAGTTAGATGTCTAAATCTGAGCATGCCACCCTAGATTCCCCTTATAGAAAAAAGGTAACTTAAAAAGGTGATTCTTAGGACATACCTTAAAGCCAGCTTTGCACCACCTCTATCATCGGACAAGGGAGAGAACCCTGAGCTAGGTGTTACCAACTATCTGAAGACCACATTGTTATCACTCTTTAATGATAAATGACCATATCCACGTTTGGCCCAATCTTTTCTAGACCTTTTGTGGTGATTCCTAAAATAATGTTCTGTGGGGTAAGATTCAGTTCAAAGTGACCAAAATAATTCAAGGATATATTTCATTATGTAAAACGTACTGTATGTTTTGTGTGCAAAGGAATATGGTGTGGGCAGGCTTGGCCACGTAAGGGTGCAAGGTATTGTTATAGGACTACCACAGGTGCAGGATGCTATATTATCAACCTAGGGAGGACCACTTTGCCAAAAGCACCCAGTGCTCTCCTCTAGGAGAGATGGGTAGCCCTTGAAGGCAGGCATTAGTTCTGGACAATCTGAATTTCACTCCCAGTCAGGACCTGGGAATGGAATGAGAGCTGACAGTGTAAATACCAATCTTGGATTGAGTTGTGTCACCCCCAGAGGTGTCTATTTCTCCACTTACTGTAAAGACAGCCTAGGAAAACTACACAGATTTTGACTTGTGATTTCCTGAGCTAAAGCAAGTGAATTTCTCCACTGACATCAAAAATACTGTTTGATCTGTGTCTCCTTAGGGTTGTTGTGCAATACTAAATAGGAAAGGTCCAGTCTGAGGGCCTGATGGTGTGGAATGGCTTCTGCCCATGCTGCTGAGGACAAGCCATTTTACAGCATACCTCTTGTGGAAAGAGACAGACGAAGCAGTTCAAATAATGAACAAAGAATTAAACAGTGTGGCTGGTCAGTGTTTGAGCTTACTCCTTCGTATAACCCTCTTTCATACAGCAATATAGGCCTTCCTGTAACAACTTCATCCAGGCAGCATGCTCAAGCATGTAAGACCGTGATTTTTACAAGACACAATGGCAGAATTTGTTGGTTTTTTTTTTTTTGGATATTCTTGGTAAGGGGATGCTTTTCTCCTAGGAGGGCCAGCTGGTTAGAGCACTGTCACGTACAACAAAGAATACTTCTGCATCTGAAGGGATTCAAATTCACATCTGCCAAGAGTGTACCCTAACACCAGCCTGTAGGCTGGTCACAGGGGAAATTTATATGGAAGACTTTTCCACCTGCAGGCTAGATCTTTCCTGAGGCAAAATAGGCAAATGAACCCTGTCTCTCACACACAGTAAAACAATTTTATAAACATGTTTTCTCTACCTTTGTCTGCCATTGGTAGATGTGCAATGTTGGCATTGTAATCTTCATGGTAGCTGTCTGGAAACTCCAGCACTAATCTTGCCTTGTAAAACAAAGCTGTAAGCTCAGTTTGGTAGCAAAGTCATAACCATGTTTTTGGTCATGAAGGCATAGCCAAAACAAAAAATATTTTGTCCAGCAAGGTCTTAACACATATAAACCCACAACAAGATATTTCCATATCTCCAGACCCAAAAGCTAAGCTACATTGGTTTTGACTCCCCTTGATAGAGTGGTCAGAGAAACATTTCAAACTGCTTTTACCTCCAGTCTGGATGTTTCACCTTGACTCACCCTCTGTTCAATGAATAATTTTTTTTTTGCAGGACCGTGCATATTGTTCCACCCTTCCAACTGAGTTAACACAATGTTGAATAGACAACTTGTCTATCAATCACAGCTGTCTCTGAGGACTGCTTTGAGTGGTGTTTCAGCGAAGCTGTTAGATGAGTATGCATACTGATCAGTCCTCCAGTGAGGCCTGCCCATTATCTTCTCTGGCTGAGCAGTGATCTATATTTCATTTTAGAACAAAGTAAGAACACAAATATCTGTTTGCAAGAGAGAATCCTGGGTTATTAAACCCCAATGCATTAAACCACATTTTTCAGGGTGATGAGTGAGATCCACCCTTTTCTCCCTTCCCTGTGAGCTTAATTAATTCAGAGGGATTGATTTGGGAAGTCCTGGTCAGAGTCACTAATTCCCTTCTGTCATCGTAAGAGGAATCCATTTACCTAAAGCAGGGTTTCAGATTTTATGGTGGAAACGAATTGCTCATAAGTTGGGTATTGCAGTGCTCCATATTGCAATACTAAAGTCCTTTCCTTTTACACAGGGTTTGAGTCATATTTCCTAGCAATTTCATTCATAGGAAATTGTGACAAATTTTGGATCCACCAGAGTCTAACAATAGAATCTTTCTGTATAAACCATCTGTGCCATAACTGGTTATGAAATAACATTGCTAGCTATTACCTTATTACACATTGTACATTGGGACCCTGTCTCTCCTGCACCCGAATCATTTGCTTAGTTTGCTCCAGTTCATCTGCTACCCAGAGCAGTATGTGTGCTCCTGTGCATTTGTCTCATCTTGCTATGGAGGTGGAAGGGAGCAGGGATGAACATGCAGGTTGGGGAGCTTAGAAACACCTCTGGTGGTAGGTAGTGTGGCTGAGCTGGCCATCCTCTGTTTTCTTTGAATATTTCAAGTGAACGTATAAATACTGTAAATATAGCATCTCAGTGCTTTCTGTTCTTGAACATATTAACCCATGCAACATCTTTGTGAGTGAAGAATTTTTATACATAATTGGAGAAAGAGGTTTTTTGAGCATTTAGTGATTTGCAAGCTTAGAAGTATAAAAATCTGTTATATTCTGACTTCAGAAATTTAAAAAGCAAGTTATATGAAAACAGTAATAGCACCAAAAAATAATTTGGGAAACAGTAAATCCAGTCAGCAGTACCTATTCCTTTCTAAGCACAACTTTCAAACAATGATACTGCCTTTTAATTTAGGGCTGGAACCCCCTGTATTGACAAATATGTTCCAACAGTGTACATAAAAATCTTCTTACATATTTCTAACTGTATTAAATCACCTTTCAAAGTGTCATTTTAGA
Source organism: Anas platyrhynchos (assembly GCF_047663525.1). Lineage (NCBI taxonomy): Eukaryota > Metazoa > Chordata > Aves > Anseriformes > Anatidae > Anas > Anas platyrhynchos. The sequence continues at coordinate 183,140,843 of NC_092587.1, forward strand.
CTCTTTGTGTTCATTTGGATTCCATAAGCAAGATTCATATTCATCCAGATTTCAGATTCAGATTAACGTCTTTGTCAGTGACATGGGCAGTGGGATTGAGTGTACCCTCAGCAAGTTTGCTCGATACACTGAGCTCTGTGGTGCGGTCGATACACAGGGAGGAAGGGATGTCATCCAGAGGGACCTAGACAGGCTTCAGATGTGGGCTTTTGCAACTCCTTCATGAAGTTCAACAAGGCCAAGTGCAAGGCCTGCACCTGGGCTTGAGCAATCCCAAACATGAATGCAAGCTAGGCAATGAGTAGGTTGAGAACTGTCGTGCAGAGGATTTGAGGATGTTGGTTGATGAGAACAATGAGACAATTCACCTGAAGCTGACAATGAACATGCAGCTGCCTTTCCTTACTTTACTCTTCCTTTCATTCTACTTCAGGAATGCCAAATTTATTGATTTAAATAACAATAGCTTTGCACAAATGTTGAAAGATATCCATTTCTTCACATATGGATTATTATTGGTGAATAGTGTGAGTGGTATTAAGTCCACCGTTTAGCTCTCCCTTCTGCCAGTATACAAGAGTTAAGTGACAGCAGAGAACCCAGGCAGCCTTTAAATGCAGCATCAATACACCCTGCCCTCAGCTACACATGTTAAGCCATGTCCCAGTCTCATTTACATTGGTGTAACTTTGTGATTTCTTCTCTGAGATTTCTCCTTTGGCACTGTTGTGCTCCAGGTGAACAGCAGTGATTCTGTAATGGCTAAATCTGGTCTCCCACATATTATTATTTTTTTAATTAATATCTCACCTACTTAACCATGTAACTGTTAACTTATGTAAACGTAAATGTAAACTTTGAAGAGTTTATATTTGCAATCAAGGACATACGGTTCAAGAAAGAGGTAAGCAAACATCTCTGAAGTCAATTTTTGGCCAATACTTGTTTCCAAATATAATCTATACCAGGATACATCTACAGTTTCTCAGATGAAGAGAATTAAGCTAGCAACCTCTTGATAGTTGACATTTTAAAGCAAGCCTCACTGGTCTGTCACAAAAGTATTTATGAGAAGGACCAGAATATTTTCAGCACAGAAGGTCCTGGCAAAATAGATTGCTCATCTTTTCCTTTAAAGAAAATGAATGCTTAATCTCTTTGAGATTTCTAAACAGTTTAACAAATCTGTGAACTCATAGATGTAAATATTGATACCGTATGAATCACAGCATTTTCCTTCTCTTTACTTCAAAATGGGCTCTATATTTAAGGAAGGGGAGTAAATGAAAGGATGTGTTCACTCTAGGCTGGATATACTGGCTTCTCTACATCTGGTGTACAGGATGCACCTGCAGAAGGGAAAAAAAAAATCAGAAAAAGAGTAAGGGAAGAAAAGCAAAAGGTAAAAAATATTTTTCATCCTGAGAAAGAAAAACGAATCTTGTAGGACCGTGGCTAAGTTGGCAGAAATTAAAACATCACTTAAGTTACATTCCAATTTACTGGAGCAATGGGAGGTTTTAAGACTCTTCTAGTACTAAGTCTTTGTCTGTAGAAAGACACAGAACAATCACAATCATCTCTGAAACGGTCAGAGCCAAGCTGTGCTCTGGCACACAAAAGCTCAAATCCTTTATACCTCCTTTCCCAAAGCTGCACTCCCAGTGAGGCTGTATCTGGTATCATTTTTCCCTAGGTAAATTAACTTATTTTTCTTCCAAGCTGGATGTTATTTTGCTATTTTCAGCCTTATTTCCTAATCTTAGTTCTCAGTATCTTATATCACTGTCCTCACTGGTATTAAGGTACAGTTGAAAGAACTCATTTGAACATGAGATTGGCCGTAAAGAGAAACACTGGATATCTTTATGGTCTTGTGTGATGTACAGGAACCACACAACGTGCACAAAGAGAAAAGGAAAAACTCAAGGAAGATCTTCAGAATATGTTAAATATGTTATTTTGTTATTTCCTCCTTTCCTAGGTATTTTTTTTTTCCTAACCTGCAGAGACTGTGATTCAGGAACATTTCTTAAGGTAGCTTACAGTCACAAAAAGTGCTTTATTTCACTGTCTTGCCAAAGCCTTCAGATGGGGAACTAGAAATAGCATCCCAAATGGGAGTCTGTTAGGTGCTGTGGTTGAGGGCTGACTGCTACAAATGTAAAGAAGCAGAGCAGCAACAGTAGTGGGACCCCCATTACCTGGTGCTGCCAAGCCCTGGCCACTGCCCAGTGTCCAAGGAGGCCCAACAGCTCCTGGGCCACACACACACATAAAAGTATTTGTGTATATGTGCATGCGGATCTACTGTAATATATTCCCAGACAAAGCTGCAGCTACCTCATATCTCTTGGTCTACTGGATTTGGCAATCCTAACAAAATGCTGGTGCTCTCTTTAGATGAGTATGGTCTTGACCACCTCCACTAATATAGTAAACAAATTTTCCACACAAACCATATCCTGGCAACTTAACTATGTTCTGCTTTCACTCCTAGTAGTTTGAAAAATTGCATCTTACAAACTTACTAAGGCCATCAGCTTCAACTGATCACAATAAAGCTAGACAGATCTCTGGACTGCTGGAGTATGATTACACAGGTATGTGGTGTTGGTTCCCCCCTGCAAAACACCACTCTGAACCAACATAATCACTATTGTAAATAGTTCCTGGATTTAGAGAGCAATAGAGATAAGCTGGTTTATGTTTTTTTCTATAAAACACTAGAGCCGCAAATTCAGCTATATCCACATTTGAAATCGCAATGCTAAGACTCAAAACCAGACTTGGTGGCACATACCAGTGCTTTTGCTATCACAGAGAGACATGATATAGAAACATTTCTGGATTTACCTGCCCATCCATTTGTCATTCAATGCTATTGTTGCCACAGAAACCAAGGGAAGTTTTGCCGTCTAATTCATCTGCAACATTCGGAAACTGTCCAATAATGAACTATCTAGAAACCTTTTTCCTTACTAGGAAGGCATCATTTATTCTTTGTTCCTTGTCTGAGAACTGCTTCTGTAACTCTCTTCTCAGAATGGATGGGACAGGGTGTCAGGTTTTGTGAGGGAGGAAATTATGCCTTTCTTTGAATAGCTCCTTCCAAGAGGTGTTTTATCTCCAGCAGGAGGAGGATCACATCTAATCCAAAGTGTTCCAGTGTCATCCTACAATTAAGAGTTGAAATGCTATTTCCTGTCTTAAGCTTCAGTTCTTTCAGTTTGTTCAGCATCACCTTTCTCAGCATCACCTCTTGGGTCTGTCCTCACAATAAGCATAGCAAGTAGAAGTGCTCCCTGAGTTCTGTGTTGGGATCCATTGTAATTAGTGAGTGGGAGGTGACCCTGTAACTACTGCCATGTCAATGGCTTGTTCAGGAAAGAAAGTTGAAAAGAGTAAGGTGTGTAGTGACTGAAGTTTTATCATCTGTAATTCAGAAACATGGAAAGAAAACTATCTCTGTATTGAGAAGTGAAAGATAGAAAGTGAGCTGAACCCATCAATAACCATACTGCTTAATCACCCTGGTCTTTGCTCTTTTTTGGACTGCTCAGATGAGCTCTCACTAATGCCAATACCATCAAGACAATGAGGACTATTTTTTCTTTCATCTGCATTGGTATAAATGAGATGTCATTTCATCATTGTGAAAGTACGGCAGATCCACTTAGGTATTTCTTTTTTCTTCGGCTATCCAGTTTCGTGACATTTTGGTTTTCCTGTATTCTTATGCAGGATTAGAATAACTGAAATGAGACAACTACTTCAGAATTCTTGAGTAAAAATATCTTGATTTCTTTTGGATGGATCTCATCTCTAATTTAAGAAGGTTTGCCTTTAATTATTTTTTTCTTTTTATGTGATGAAGCAGACATATGCACACATTGAGTTGCTCCCCATTCTAGGTAGTATAGTTTCTTTGACATGTCAATTTGTGTAGCAGGAGGCTATCTGGTCTTAATTCCATGACTAATTGTCTTAGAAGAATACATTGTTCTCTTTAAAAGAATCTCTGATGTTTATAAATGGTGCTCTTTATAACCATCTATATTTCTCTGCATCTAGAAAGATGAAACAGAGAATGTTCTCTTAAATTAGTGGTGGGAATTTTGTTTGCCAAAATGTCCATCAGGAATACTTTCTAAAATTCTAATGGAAAGATATTAGTCAGTAACAAAAAGAATGAATTGGAATATTTCTTGTAAATTCTGTGGCATTTTGATGGATTTGTAGGTCTGAAATACCGTAATTATGTATTTACTACAAGTTTTCAGATTGCATTTAGTTTGATTAACATAAGTCAGCAGTACAGAATAATAGAGCCTTGCCTCTATAAATACATGTATAGCAGCATTAATAATACTTCTTTCCTGTTATCTTTATTCAGCTACTTTATAATGATTAGAATTGCCTATAGTAATTTGGAGTTTTTCATGTCCGTTTAAGTGCCAAGAAAACTTTTCCAATATGTAAGGAAACCTAAGCCAGTGCAGCTTACTGAGGAGCAAGAGGAATCTGTAAGAACACATGGGATAAACACATGAATGTGTGCTGCCTTTGAGCAAGCACGGAATAGCTTAAGGTAATAAAAGTGGATTGAAGTCTTAGAGCAGGAGGACCTATACTGATGTAAAGAGGAAAATGTTCATGCTTTTCCCTACTACATATGGTTCCTTGCATTTAATATGACCAGAAGGTCTGAGATTCACATGACTGCCTGAGCTGGGTAAGCAGTCAATGGGGAGAATGGGAATGTTTATAGCATCATTCATTTGACCTTTTTCAGACATTCACATTGGGTTTGCAATGGCTGTTACTCCGTGTGTCAAAAAAATAAATAAATAAAATAAAAAATGTCCCTGAACACAAAGGAGAATAGAGGAACAGGAGGAACAGTAACAAGCAGGGGAACCACAATAACCTAATCAGAGAAAATAAAACAATAAAACACCCTGACCTGGGTCATCAGAGGGCCATCACAGGACAGCCATCATCTTGATGGTCCAGAGATGATACCAGTCAGTTAGTCAACAGAAGAGGCTCTCTAGATAAGCTTACAGACTGAGGGGGCATACTGTCTACATGGGTGGGGAGCATAGGGGATGCAGGGCAAACCCTACTTGGGATTATATGTGAGTTAGTATGGGATGTTTAGGAAAGAACAAAGAGTGGGGAAAGGAGGGGATCAAAGTGATTTGGGGAGCAGCCAGAGTGGGAAGACAGAAGGAGTAAAGGAATAAAAGAGGGTCAGCTATGTGTAAACAAGTTGCTGATCAGTTCCCTTTTCCAGTCACTTGTACCACCCTTGCCTGACCACCACCATCTGCTCTTTCTTCTCGTTTAACTTCATTTCTTAGTACACTCCTGGGCAAGGGAACTCTGTGTGCAAACAAATGTCTGGAGGTCTGAGTGCCAGCAACTGGAGAGAGCGGGGTGCATGCACATTGGGTGGGTGTGCATGAATGTCATTTTACCTTCACACACTTGGTTACATTTGGTCAGAGAAGTCCCTTTCTGGGTACTTCAATGGGTCAATAGGCAGCGCACAGTGCTGCGCATGTGTATGAGGTAGCGCCCTTTGTTACCTCTCACATAACTTAAAGGAGAAACTTCCTGAAGAATTTTAAAGTGACCCCACTGTGCAAATACACCTCTTCCAAAACTATTAGCCCACCTGCATTAGCAGAGAGAAGCTTGGGAGAGATCACTGCATCAGTAACCCACTGGTTGGCCACAGAGGTCATGTAACGTGCTGTTCTCAAGCTGATGAATGGTACTTTTGAATTTAAAGAAAAGTGAAGGCTTACAAAGGCTTCCAGGCTGAAGCACCATTTCTAAATGCACAAACAATTCCCACCTAGTGAGATGTATGTGTGCTTTTATATGCAAAATGCCATGAAAAAAAATAACAAGGGCAGAGTATGTGCAGTCCCTGGGATTCCTTCCAGCATGTGTGCTCTATTATTTCCATAAGCCAAAAGGCATTACCTTTCTGATCTATGTCTTACTGATTTTAACTCTAGGCTGTTAACTCTCAAGTCTCCTGAATAACAGAAAATTCTGGTCGTGATACCACACAAATGTAACCTGTTTACTTCTAAAAAATTGAGTCTGGGTGCTGAGCAACACCACAGTGAATTTATAATAATCCTCTGAAGTTACAGGAGTGAGTCCAGTTTAAATTAATATAAATGGAATTAGAAACTCTTGCATAGATTTCTGTTTACAGAATGCATTATCTTCACATCAGTTTTCTATCCTTTTTTTTTTTTTTTTTTTCTCCAAGGATATGATGAACCAATAATTGTAATATGGAATGACCACATAAAGATTACTGGTTACGAGCTGATGACTCTGAGATGTTCCCATTACAGTCAGCAAGAAAAATTATTCTGCAGTGTAACTCACAAACAATGCCTCTGCTTGCAGTGGAAGGGAAAGTATATTCAAAAGGGAATTCTTCGGAGTTCTTGAGGAAATGCTCTATATTTCAAGCAAACAATTTGTTAAATAAATTTTCCTTCTTGAACACTAAGTATCTGTCATATAACAGAAACCCTTGTGGTAAAATTAACTTGTATCCTGACCTTTCACTTTTACTTTTTTCTCTTCAGCTTGACCTACTCACAGCCTCAGGATCACTGTATGAATATACACAATTCTAGAAATCCCTTGACATTACAAGTGTGTTCTCTAAATAATATATTTTTTGCATGAATAACTCATGACTATATACGCCTGTCTAGACCTTTACCTTACAGACCAAAATGACAATTAAAAACATACACTGTGAGAAAAAAAAAAAAAAAATCACTGTAAAAAAAAAAAAAAAAAAAACACATTTAAAATGGTGTCTAGTAGGTATGGGAAAATAGATAATAGGTATGGGAATATAATAATAGGTATGGGAAAAAAGATTCGTCTCTTTTAATATTTCAGCAACACTGGGCAGAAAAAGTTAGGTGACTAGAATGGGTGTAATATTATTGCGCTCTGATGTATGAATTAGGAACAGTGCATATGCAGCAAGTATGTATGTTTAAAAACTGGTGGTGTCTTGGATCTTTTTATTCTGCCTGATCATCCACTTTAGTCCATGCAGAGCCATCTCTTTGTCTGTCTCAGAAAAAACACCTCCTCTATGTTAGGCTGAAATAATTCAGGGCATCATGAAATGTTACATACATGAAGGAAAGCCTATGCTGAAAATCTTTATAGATTCCTGGAAATAATCAGCTAGCATATCACGTCTGCTTATGTAGAAACTGTATCATTCTCTCTAGCTTAATTCCTACCCTCCATCCTATTCTTTGTTTTACTTTCAAATAAAAAGCTCATGCCAAAAGGATTTTATTAATTATGCATATTCATTTTTTTGATCTGTTTTGTCATTGTTGCTTGTGGGGGACATGACTTTTTTTTTTTTTTTGGCATATGTGTTACAAATACTATGTGTCTCTCTGTTTCCTTTCTACAGTGTCTTTAAGGGAGCAGGAAATGAACCCCATTTTCTGGCTTTTCTGAATGACACTGTTTTTTCTGAGTGACTTTTCTGAGTTTTTTTCTCTGAGTGACACTGTGTGACCAATAACACAGGCAAGCAAAGAAACAGAATGAAGTCCTAGGATGTGAATATGTAGGTAGCTAATGATGCTGCAAATAAGAGATATTCTATATTGTCCAGACATTTTGACACATCAGAGTTCTACAACCTAACTTTTTTGGACATAAGCAAACAATTTCTGAAAGCTAAGTGGTACACAAATACACATTGCCTCAATGATTTCATTAATCTTGTCACAAGTAAATTGAGATAGAAAATATCTGTTTAGGCAAATAGATTTCAATTTAGACCCTATTTGCTGATGCCTATGGGAATTATGAAAGTGAAGGGCAACAAAGACATAATGAAATGCAGGAAGTAATTGGTATCATCAAAGAAAAACCTTCTGGAAACTTTAGACTGGTTTCAGATGCAAGTCCACGTCGGCAAGTGTCTTTTAACTCATTTTCAAGAGATAATGTCAAGCTTTTGGACTCACGGATAAATGACGACAGAACATAACCTCTGCTGCCAAATTATTCTGCCCCTTCATTAAATAGAAACTCCTGAAAGTGGAGCAGAGTACAGGAATGGAGATAAAGGGGAAATGAAGAAAGATGTCATATGAAGGAAAGGGAGAATCAAATTTCTTTATTTGTGTTTCAGATGCATTACACTGCATTTCTGATTAGTCATTGTTCAAACAGCTTATTCCCATTTTGTACTGATGGAAACATTTCCTTCAAATACCAAAATAAAAATTGGAAGAAAGCAAAAGAGTGCATATGATCAGTTGGGTAGATGACCTTATTTTCCTGACTCTTTTCTTTCCACACTCCTCTCTCTAGTTCATTAAAGTTCAAGGATTACAGGAATAAGAAGTCATTCAGTAACTGTGGCACACTTATTTCTTTTCCTGAGCAAGGTGTGACTGGGACTTAAGTTACAGACCTTCCAATTCCCATCTGCTCTGCAATTGGAGTCTGTTAGGAAGGAATAGAAGGCAAACAAGTGCTGTGTTAGAAACAGTTCAGATGGAAATCGAAAGGATGTTTGTAGTCTGTTGTGGTGTCCCTTTATATAATATGCTGAATTAGGTGCTTGTCTACAACAAGTCTCTGAAGGAAAGAGTGCTTATTTTTCTACATGTGCAATACATTGCAGCTCGTGAGACATATCTGCATCTCTGGAAGTGCAGGGAGATGTGTGAGTGTGTTTGAACATACTGACAGTAAGACACAACGAGTAACCAGGAAAAAACTCTAAGAAATTAGGAAGATTGTTGATGAAGTCTATGTTTAGCTGTGAGGTTCTAATTTCCTGAGCCTCCTTCTGTAACTAAGGGAAAGGTTTCTTCCAGGAACATCTCGCAGCAGGGGCCTGACCGGAGAGCTCTGAGCAGCCTCCTGGAGTGGCCCCAGGCAGTCAGTGAGGATTAAGTCAGAGAAGAGCCACCTTCTGTGGATGGTTTTCCTTGTAGGACTCAGATCACTCAGGTGTGGGAAAGCTTCCATCCCTCTCCTGCAGTAAAAAGGACTATCAAAGAGCAGAAGTGCTGCATGTTATAATTTTCTCTGTCAGTAGGACTGTAATCTATTTATCATGTCTTCAAAAATAACTTAATTTGTTAACTTTAAACACAGCCTTTGAACATGATTACGTGTTAATTTTACTATATAAATTCACTAAGTTTGTATAATTAAATGCACTTTTAAACCTTCCTTTATGCCCTATTTTGAATTATTACTATGATTTAATTTTAATTCCTTTTCTAGGACTAATCCCCTCATGTTTTGAATTATCATTATCCACAAACCTTTTTTCCTACTTGCGTGAAGGCTAAGTTCAAAGTAATACAGTTCTTTCTCCTTTTCCATGAAAAACATGAAACTCTCAATTTCCCTTTATTAATTTTCCAACTGTTCAGGTTTCTTTTTTTCCCCCACATTGTAATAAACAAGAAAGAAGATGGCATTCAACCAAGAATACAGACTGCTGTGATGGCAACAGTGACAGTGACAAATTATGAGCTTGCTTTTGGTCACGTCTTAACTTGCCAAAGGTGTGCCTGCTGAACTGTGCTCCTGACAGCTGCCTTGGCCTGAAGAGGTGAGAAACCACCAACTCGCTAACAGGGCACTTCAGGTTTGATTAGTTCTGCAGTATTGGTGCTTGACTATGCCCATTTCTGGCTGGCTGAGCTAAGGAAATCACAATTTCCCTTCACCTGCACTCAGACGTTTGTTGGTGGTTCCTGCTGTCAGATACTATTTTTCTCAGAGCTGGTCTTGAAATCACTTCAGGCAAAATGTGGAGAGTTATCAAAGACCAACTATTTAAACTGAACAACCCATTTGGACAAAAATGGTTCAAGAGAGGCCTCTTGTATACAGCTCACCACCAGATCTAAATGAGCAGCATTATCCAGTGAAAAGGTGGCAGAGAGGAGCAGGGCAGAGTTGGTGGTAATTTCTTCAGATAGCATGGCAAAGCATGGTTGTCTTCTGATTCTACTCCCATGTAGAAGTAAGTCCATGCAAGTACCTGCAAGAGCCCAAAGGGAAGGTCACATGTAAGAAAGAAATGGTGTTTTAGTTTCTGTATTGGTTGTGTTGCATCCCTGTCCAGAGGAAAGGTTTGGAGCTTCAAAGTATATCTTCAGGTCTAGATCTAAACACAGTGTTTAGGCGCAAACAACTTGAAAAGGCATGGGATCCAGCAGCTATGGGCAGTAGTATGGCATAAGGCTTTCTTGCAAGCTGGTTAGAAGTTATTAGGTGTATTCCTGTGATGCCATATTAGTGCTACAATTTGAATTAAGGTTTTTGTAAGTCTTCCTATAGAAGGATAAGCCAAATGGCTCTCTTTCCCCACAGAAATGTGGACAGATTTTCCAGGTTTCTGGCAAGTTGTACTCACACATCCTCTTCTTGTTTTTCTTGTCCTTAATTTATTGGGCAAAACTAATAGCACATGCAGTGTACTTGGGCTTGTGGGTCAACTCACATCAGACATAGAAAAACAAGTAGAAAATGTCATTTTCTGATTAGCCACACTCCCTAACTAAAGAAATTCTAAAGCAACTACCTCCTCTTTCTACCACCCACACCAAAACGTGTTTGAGTAATAGTCTGGAATTATAGTGTACTGAATTACTTCATCATTTCCATTTGATGGAATATACCTGTTATGTGTTTTCTTGATTATTTCTACAAAGGATGAGCAAGCCAAAGCACATTGGAAGAAGGCCATTTCTAAGATAAAAGAGCAAAATTTTGCTCAACTCTTAGCTTTTCCTTTAATTCAATTTTGCCAAGCAAATTAAAAGACAGAGCAAGTTAAGGAGAACTGATACTGAATCAACTAGTAAAATTTTCACACCTGAAATCATTATGTTCATAAAATAACAATTGCAGTTCTTGCAATCAAACTGAAAAAATGAATTGGTTGCATTGGCAGGTACATTTGTAATTAGCATGATCTTGGGAAAGCTTCTTTTCATTCTATCCATAGCGAATGTTCTAGGTAGCACAATGAGGCAATAGCAACTAGATCTTCTGGTAATCTCTATATAGAAATATAGCATTTGTAGGATGCTGAAACACTGCAGGTCAATCCACAGAGAAGCTGCCTAGCTCTAAAGCCTTTCTTGTTCTATGTAAAACATTTATTTTGTACATAAAGGGTCTCCTAGTTTTACATGTGAAAATATTTTCTCTGAAATGTCTATGTGTAGAGTGGATTAGAATTATGATGTCAGAGACCTGTGTAGTTATCTGAGGCAAAATTTTGGACAGGTGTGTTTGAAGCTGTGTTCAGCCTTTACCATACCTTTGCAGGCACCTTATGAAATTGATTGGTGCATGCTGGACCTGCAAGCTCCAAAGCACCTCCTGCTCTGCTTCTGGCTGTGACTTGTTTCATGTAGACCTGGGCCCCAGTGGGATCTAGAAACACAGCCAGGTACTGCCACTCCCCTTGAGAAACCAGGCACTGTGAGTGCTCCAGGGAGGTAAAGCACACACACAAATTGCAGAAGATATAGAGCTTTGTAGAACTTGCCTGTAGCTGGATATGACAGTAATCTCACAAAATAAGTAAGGTCAGATTGTAAACTTGAACCTAGATCACACGCTTTCTAGGAAAATGTACCAAACAGAAGGGGTTGATGCAAATGGCAAATACTATCAGAACAGACATATTGTCTTCTCTGGTTGCATTTTGGAAAGAAACGAGTGAGCCTTAGAAGAATTGTCATTCTAAGGTAGAGCTACATCAAGTTCTATAGCCAATTAATAAAATGAATCACTGAACATGCACTATGGAACTGACACTGGTAGAAATGTGTCAGTTTTGCTAAAAAAATTAGGGGAGGAGGCTTAAGTCGTTTTTATGATTCATGTGAAGATCTATGATTGCAATAAGACAAGAAGCAATGTAATTTGGTTCTGTATCACATAAATCACAATGTTCATATCCTGTATCCACTTTGGAGGTCAAGGTTACAATCTCAACGTCAGACTTTCAAACGTAATTATCTACAAGGACTAATGCTGCCACGTAATGGGACAGGGGAGTTTTAGAGCTGATGCATAGCAAGAGGCAGACCAGTCAGACTAAACGATCTAATTATTTCTTTTTACCAAAAACAAAGTTGTGAAAATAAGTCTCCAGTTGTCACAACTGTGAAAAAAATCACCCATGACTCATTCAAACCAGACATGACTACATGAGATGGTTGAAACCAACAAGAGTATCTGTGATTTGATCTTCCCCATTCGTCTTAGCAAACTTTTACTCAGCTGCCCCTGGATCACTTGAATTTCAGTGTGAACAACTATTCTGTTCCTCAGGTTAAAAAAAGCAGAGGGCAATATAGGTGCTCCAGTAGGTACTGGAGGGCAGACACTGCTCCTTGCAGATGAAAATGAGAGCTCATGGGAAGGATGCTAGTCATAGATGGGAAATGTCAGAGTTAAATACTGTAGGCCCAAAAAGTTTATACAACTGTAACTTAAACAATTTTCCAGCATACCAAGAGCTATATCCAATCGGACCTCCCTTCTTCTCCCAGAGGAATTTATTTTCTGTTTAGGTAGAAATACCCACCTGCAAAAAAACAGGGTTAAGTTCAAAAATCAAGGAAGAATGCTGGTGTGCAACACTGTGTTAGTAATTTCACATCACGCATTCCTCCTGCTAACAGTCACATTTTTCCTGGTCTTGCTGTGTGCCTTGGTCTTACACAGCAAAGGGTTCAGGATTGATTTTTGACCCTGCATTGGCCTTCCAGTGGCAGATCAGACAAAACACTTATTTTCTGTATGATTCAATTCCTTTTATGAAATATTCCTGTTATGAAAAATGAAGATAATATTACTTCCATGATTTGCAAGCCATGTTGGAACCAAATGAAAGAGTGGTAGCACATACTGTAATAAAATATGAAGGAAATTGCTTAGTTTAAGGATACTGGGACTAATATCACTTTTTGATTATGGAAGAACTTACAGCAAAACTACATAAAGCAATTTTACTTCTATGAATTTATGAATTTCTTACTTTAAACAAGACTTAATGGATTTCTGTGAGATACGACATCACTGTGTTGGTTTCACCCTGATGGACAGCTAAACTCCATCACAACTGCTCTCCTCTCACTCCCCCTCCTCAGAGGAGGAGGCAAAGAAATTACGATGGAAAAAGCCTCAAGAGCTGAGATAAGGACAGGGAGATCACTCAGCGATTATCATAACAGGCAAAACAGATTAAATGTGGGGAGATTAATAAAATTTATTGCATATTACTAACAGACTAGAGCAGTGAGAAAATACAAAATAAAGACACCTTCCCTCCTATCCACCCTCTTCCACCTCCACCCCTGATGGGCAATGAGGGCTGCGGTCAGGTCAGTCCACGGTGCTTCGTCTCCACTGCTCCTTCTCGGTCCCTCTCTGCCCCTGCTCCTCATGGGGTCTCTCCCATGGGATGCTGTCCCTCCTGAACTGAGCCTGCAGGGGCTGCCCACAGGCTGCAGCTCTTCAAGAACTGCTCCCACACAGCTCTGTACCACGGGGTCCATCCCCCAGGAGCAAACTGCTCCAGCACGGGTCCCCAACAGGTGGGCGGCAGCTCCCCCCAGCCCCCCTGCTCCTGCGTGGGCTCCTCTCCACGGGCTGCAGCTCCGGCCCGGGGCCTGCTCCTGCGGGGGCTCTCCATGGGCCGCAGCCTCCTCCAGGCCACATCCACCTGCTCCACCGGGGGCTCCTCCACCCATGGGGGGGCTGCAGCGTGGAGATCTGCTCCATGTGGGACCCATGGGCTGCAGAGGGACAGCCTGCTCCACCAGGGGCCTCTCCACAGGCAGCAGAGGAACTGCTGCTGCATGCCTGGAGCACCTCCTGCCCTCCTTCTGCATGGACCTTGGGGGCTGCAGGGTTGTTTCACTCACGTTTTCTCATTCCTGTGCCCAAGCTGCTGCTGCATAACATATTTTTTTTTCCCCTTTCTTCAATATGCTCTCCCAGAGGACCACCCAGTGTTGCTCATGGCCCATCTCTGGCCAGCAGTGGGTCCCTTTGGAGCTGGCTGGAGCTGGCTCTGATCTGACATGGGGCAGCTGCTGGGCTCTGCTCAAAGAGGACACCCCTGCAGCCACTTTAACCAAACCCTTGCCACATAAAGCCAGCACAGGCACTAATTCCAGCTAAATCTTTGCAATTCCTACCAATTGTATGCAAGCATTGAATATAAAACCTCAGATGTATTAAATGCATTTCTCTCAAAAGCCATTATTTTGTGAGAAACATCTCAGATATGTATTTTGTTTCTAGCAGAAAAATGCATTACAAAAATCTCTTTTTGAGTGAACTGCATGCTTAGCATAATAAAATAGGAATAATACTGATATGTCACACACTTAGAGACAAAGAAAGCCTCTATTAATCTCAGTTTTAACTAGTCTGCCATTTTTTAACCACTTGGATTATTTTGGTTCTTTTTTTATTTTATTTTATTTGTTTGATAATAAAGACACATTGTACAAACAACGAAATACATGATCATATGAAATACATGAAATACAAGATCATATCAGGTTTTCCACTTATAAACATCATGTGTCTAACAGTGATCAGACATTTTATACTAAAATTTAGTAAAAAATTAATGCTGTAATCTCCTCACCAAAAGATTTGTCAAACCTCTACTAGTTGACATTAGCTTTATCTCTTCTCCTCTTTCAACTATGTAGTGCATATTTTTATACAAATATTTGTTTAGGAAGAGAGTTATATTGCTCTTCTAGTCCCCATTAATGTCAAATTTCTGTTTTCAGTCTTACTAAATATCTAACACAGATATCCAGGATATTATCAATGAATTTCCTAGGTTAACAATAGAAGATATAAAACCTTTTTTTTTTTTTTTTGATCTTATGTAAATCTAACTCGTACTTACCTTAAATTCAGTTAAATCTCAGTGTACTGCTAAGCTTGTTTGTCAGGCTTTATTTCTACCAAGTCCTCTCTCATCACTTTTCCAGGCTAAACAACTTGTTTATTGTGGTGTCATTGTTTCTAGGTCTTCAACATCCGTATTCCACCTAGCACCTTATATATGTATTTATTGAGGTCATTTGTTATCTACTTTAGACATAACAGGTCATAACAGGTATTGTTGTCTTAGTCTTCTACGGGTTTTACTATAAGTTAATACCCTATTTGCAGAAGAAAAAATATGCATATATATATATATATATCAGATCACAGAATTTGCTTGAAATTTAGAGAAATATTTAGATAAAATGTGTATTATTTTCTTTGTAGCTTGGCAATTGGTTGACTAAATTTAGTGTAACCTGGGGACCTGGGATGAGAAAAATTAGATTAAAGTTTTGTCCCTGTATCCAGGGATAAAAATTTAACTCTGAAGAAGCTTCATGCTGTCTGTCTCCTGATAGTACTTTGCTTTCTGTTGGCCCACAACTTAGGGAGGAAAACTTTGCTAAATGAATATTTTTTTGTTTGTTTGTTTTGTTTTGTTTTTGGCGGGGGGGGGGGGGGGGGGAAGGGTGGTGTTTGTTTGTCTGTTTGCTTTTTTCTAGAAGTAATTTAGAGTAACTGAATTCAGTCACACTCCCCCCTGTAGGGCTTCTTTTGCAATCCCAGCATGTAGACCTCTGTGTTATGTATTTCATTGACAGAAAGCATTAACAGTTTCACTTCTGGATGTCATGTGGACTGACTGGATGGACATTCTTGTGTGTTCACCTAGGGAGGCAGTAGGACAAGGTTATGTGGGAATGGACGTGCTTCCCTTGCACATAGGTGCATGCCCAGAAGCCCAGCACTGCTACCTGACACTTGTGTGACTCTCTCCTAATTCCAGAAGTATCACCATTACTCAGGTGCATTTATTTTTGGTTTGTAACTCCACCAACAACAATGCTATCATCTACCCATATTGCCTGAGGTGGGATTAGTTGAAGAGGGTCCGAATCTCCTTGCCTGTGCAGACAACACTGGGTGCCTTTGTTAGTCTTCCCTGCTGACCAGAGCTCTGCTGCTCAGCACCACTTCCCACTTCCCCAACCTCTCACACAGCACTTTGGTTTCAATTTAGGTTGTTGACACACCAGTTAGGATGCTTAAAATGTGACTTCACTCTCACTACAGTAAAGAGAGATTTAGGACTCTATTCAGTTGTCTAAACATGAGTATCTGAGATGTCTCTCCAGCTGCCACTCTGCAAGTGTGGGGATGTCCTCTGTGCCTTCAGTCATGTCTGCCAGTCCTATGTGAACAACTCAGACACCTACGGGAATCTCAAATGGCACTGGGCCCCTGTTCTTAGGTAGCTGAATTGCACTTATATGCTCAGGAAGTGTAATGAGAGCTTAGGTAACTACCCTGCTTGTAAACATATTCAGGCTGGGGTCTCAGGACTGGAGCTGAGGTCCTCATTTAATGCCTATAAGTTCACATTTAATAGTTAAAGAAAACAAAACAGAAAATGAAACTAGGAAACAAAACCAGGAAATAAAATGGGACTTGGTCCTCTTTTCCACTCCATGGGCTTCAGCCTCAGTCTTCCCACCTCCCTGGGAGCATCCTTCCCCAGCCCACTGGTGGCTGTGTGTATGTGTAAGAAGAGCTGAAACTAAGTCCTGCTCCCATCTAGGTTGTGGCCAGGCCTATGGCACAGAAGTGGTCAGGAGGAGAATCTGCTTCTGCACTGCAGGCCTGCTAGCTCTCCCACTCACTGGAATGGCTCTATTAGTAAATAACCTTTTGCTAAGTGACGAGAAACAAAATCACAGAAGCAGAGACCAGAACACAGCATAGCCCGTCTTAATGGGACAGTTTGCCTGCTCAGATTCAGTGTTGTTCTCTGTCTCTCACTTGTTCACTGTCCTGTCCTTTATATGCCATGTTGTGTCCTTTTCTCACACTGCTCCCACATCTCTTTGTATTTGTTTCTCACATGCGCACTCCCTCTATATACTTCTTTCTCACAGTATAATCATGTTTGGCACTCCTTGAACAATTTTTTTCTCTACATGCTCCAGCTAGCTGAGTCTGGATTTTTTATACAGTCATCTAAGGAGCAAAAGAACAATTTCCTCCCCTTTGGCTCAGTTTTTTCATGCACGTGTTTTATTTATTTATCTACCTATCTATCTATCTATCTATCTATCTATCTATCTATCTATTTATTGATTTATTTATTTTATATTCCAGCAGTGCATAGAGTCCTTAGCTATCTGGGCCTCATTGTATAAAACACAATATAATCAGAAAGCATCTAGGTATATTTATGCTAAGTTATCTAGGGATAAACTGTGTAAAAAAAAGGTAATTCCACTGGTTTCACTTTGCAAATAGAGAGTGAAGAAAATAATGGAAATATTCAGGTACCTTCAAATAGTCATCTTGAGGGACCATCAAAAGTGACTGACAAGAAATTTCAGGTAAAGGCTATAACCTATTATTTGTCTTCTGAATGCAACCTACTTCACTGCTTAAGGAATGATCCCATAACATCTCTTGAATTTCTCTTGCTCCACCTCCCTTGAAGTGCAGAAGTTATTTTTTTTCCTTCTCTGCTTCCAGGAACTGTCTATAATGCTAGCAAAGTCAGCTGTAAATATCAATGGGAATATGAATGCATCCTCTGGAATGCTAGCCTTATTCAAATTCAGTTATCTCCTATTTTTCTGTGTCAATGTGGATCAAGTAGATATTGTTCACAGAGGCTTTCAGCACAGGAAAGCCATAGCATAACTTTAAGAGCATAAAAACTCCCCCATTCAAAACTCTCAGTTTTGTCAGAAATCCAGATGATATTATTCACGTTCTTTTTGGACATAAAACCAGAACTGAGGTATAATTTTCCTTAACTTTTTCACCAGAGGACCAAGCCTAAATATGGCCTCAAACTTTGCAAACGACAACTATCAGCCAGTTAGCTAAACATGGGTGACAGGAAAATGTTTAAACAAATTCCTAAACCCACCAACCTGTAAGCACTTGAAGGATAATAAGCTAAAAAAAAAAAAAAAAAAAAAAAAAAAAAAAGACAAAAAAACAGACAAAAAACTCCCTCTCTCATTGGGCTAACAAGTTCTAGTGGATAGGATAGAAAGAGTAAATATGGTATATCTTGACTTTAGAAAAGTTTGAGGCACAGTAGGTTGCATTCAGAAGACAAACAGTCCCTGCTACGTTTTCTTATGCAAATTTGGAAAATACTGTTGAAGTGGATTTAACAAGAATTTGCTTTCAAAATGGTAGGACCTGACAAATTGGGAGAACCTGCCAAAGTCTCTTCCCATTAATATTCAGTATAAATATTATGAAATGGGATGATGAAGAAGGGGGTTAGACCCATAAAATTTCCAGATGAGATGAAGTTGAGTGTAACATGCACTGAACAGGAGCAGAATTAAGAACTCAGAAAATTAGAGGACTAGTCTGAAATCAATATAATGAAGTTCAATAAGGCCAAATGAAAAGTTCTCAGGGAAAGAAACAAAAATTAAATTCATAAATACAAAATGAGAAAAAGCATAGTAACTGGGCAGCTGGCAACACTGCAAGCAAGGCTTGGGGTGTGCAGGGGATACACACAAAATGAGTCAGTGCTTGAGATGCTGTCACAAGAGACAAGTCTCATTTTGAAATCTCATTACATACAAGACGCTGCTAGTTAAATATTAACATGCAGGTAATTATTAATGCTAGGTCATTATTGCACTCCCCAGAACAAGTGGGGACTCAATGACAACATTATGTCCCAGTTTGAAAACCATCATTAAATAATGTTACTGCTAAACTGGAGAGAATGTCCTAGAAATGGACAAAATTACATGATCTAAAAAACTTTACAGGGAAAGCTGGAGAAAATGTTCAGGCCAGAAAAGAGAAGACTGAGACAGGACATTATACTCATATTAAGATATTTGAGACTGCTAGAACAGTAATAAACTGTTCTCATTGGCAGTGATCAACAAGATGAATAATTGGCCTAATTTAAAACAAGAGATATTTAGATGTTACAAAAATAAATAAATAAATAAATAAATAATAAAAAAAATCCTAGCTTTCAAAATATATTTTAGCACAGATTTAGTTATCTCTGAAGGTAACAGAAATCCTAGCACTTAAGAATTTGAAGAACAGCTCCAGTTAGAAAAATGGCTGTCCTAGATACTGTGTTTGACTCAGATTTGGGAATGAGATCAATGACCTTCTAAGGTCTCCTTATAGCTTTTTCTTTCAATGAAGTCTATGATTTCTTTCAGAGTTTAAAGAAACCTCAAGTACTGGATATGCATTTGTCACTTCATCAGTTAAACCAAATTTTATAAAAAGGTCAGATCCATCCTGGAAAAATGTGTGGCATCCACTCGCCAATATTTACAATCTTTGTTGTTGATGTCACTGTTTTTTAATCTGGATCAGTTTGCAGCATTTTCCAGCCACACATGCTGATTGTCACAGTCTTTGACACACAGTCACCTGCATCTTTTAAGGACCACTGGTTCATTGATTTAAGCCAAATCCCATCTGTTCATGTTTAGCTGGTCATTGTCTTGAATTGTTTGTCCAGTCACAGTAGTACCATTTACTCAGATAATAATTTTAAATGAACATAGCAGCCATAACATATATTTTTGACTCCGATACCCTACTATAACCATTTATCACTGATTGTCTCTCCCTAGTGGAAAGCAGACTTAATAACATTTGAGCTCATGTTGAACTCCTGAACTCCCCATTTTCATGTGAGCTTGTACTTAGACAACTACTGAAGACTGAATAATACTTGTCATTCACCCTTGACAGTTTTTGTATAGGTCAGAAGCATGTTTCTGGACATTTTGAATAATAATGGCAACGAGAATATTTCCTGAAGCTGCTTGCTTAAGTAGTGGTCAAGCTATGACAGAAATGAATACAGCTTTTCACAATCACTCATTTGGAAAAATTAAAAGAAAAAAAAAATGAAGAGGAAAAACTAACAGAAGAACAGTGAAGGGAGATCATTGACTGCTTTCATTTGTAGAAAATAAACACTTGTTGATGCCAACTGAGCAATGAAACTATGTCCTTTGGGAACAGAGCATTAAGAAGAGCTCATCTTAGAACAAATAGAATAATCAAGGTAAAGTCTATTCAATTACAGAAATGCCTTGATCATTATGGAAATTTTAATAAATATGTACTATATCATAGACACAAGGTAATAATCATGAATAATCATAATAATAGAATTATTTATTCCATGATAATATCATAGATGATTTACATTTGACAGATTGTTTCAGGGGACTAGGCTTATAGGCTATGGAAATATTATTATTTCCTTAAAAATACATTATTTTAAATAAATCTATTGTGCTCCTAAGTTCCTATCCCAGAACCCCTCAGAAGATGACTGAGATAAATGTGTATGAAATGTGTATGATATATCAGAAGGGATATCTCCAAACCAATGTGGTTCAATATTTTTATTCTATGATCCACTTCAGTCACTAAATAACATTTTAATTGCTCTATAGGGGATTGCACTTCTTCCCAGGATGGAGCTCCCACAAATGTAGTGTTGCTCCTCTCATTTGTGTCATAGCTGCAAGGATGAGATATGTAACCTCAGGCAAACTAGGGCTGTTATTGTATACCTGTGTACTGTAGAGATATCTTCCTACTACACCTTTTTGTGTCTTCTCTGCAAGATATCATTTATACAATCCTACATCCTGAGTTAACAACTCACTGATAAAAAGTTTGAAAATTTCTGCTCTAAAGAGGATATATCTTCATTTGGCTTGGCTAACAGGAGCTGGACCAGCCTAATTAAAGATCTGTGTTGCTAGGTATCGTATTGAATGGGGGCACAAATCTATAAATGATGGGCAGTCTGGTGAGTGATTTCCCTAAATCCACTCGCAGCTGCTTAAATCCCAGTTTTCCAAACTGAAAAAATATAAAGGAATCTTGGCATAAGAAAGTTGGGCAAATGATTTTGCTATTGTGTAAGGACATTTTAGCAAATCTTGATAGCCTTTTTGCATTTTAAGAATTTTTAAAACAGAAGAAGATTTATTTTTAGGAGGCAAGTAATCATTACATAGTTCAGCACAGTATGTAAGAACAGGTTTAACTTCTATTGAAAAGCAGATTATTTTCATTTGGAAAAGAGATGAGTGCACTTGCCTAAGGACCTAATATTAGAAGACCATAAATACCCAACATGAGACTGTTTCTTATCACATGTGTTTATGTATGGATAAATGCCTTTGGTTTTAGCTAGACAAGTTTCAAAATTTGGTGTGATTGAATGCGAAAATGATCGTGCAATGCAAGGTGAATGTGAAAATCTTATTGCTATAGAGTGACCATAATCATCAGTTCAATAAAAATGTAAAACAATGTCTACTAGAATTTATAAGTGAGTGAGGGCTAAGTTCTTTTGAACTTCTCTCCAAATGTCCCAGTGAGATAGT
Source organism: Anas platyrhynchos (assembly GCF_047663525.1). Taxonomy (NCBI): domain Eukaryota; kingdom Metazoa; phylum Chordata; class Aves; order Anseriformes; family Anatidae; genus Anas; species Anas platyrhynchos. Next base: position 183,162,403 of record NC_092587.1, read on the forward strand.
TTCAATATTTGGCTGCTTTGCAAACACAGGAAAAGAAGACAAAATCTTCAAAACCTTTTTCCCAGTGTCCCTAAGAGAAAAAAAAAATATTGAAAGCACTAAAGAAAATAACAAAAAGTCAAGTTAAGTTTTTTCTTCATGAACAGTAGGACTGGTTATTCAAAGTGGGGTAATAAAGTGAGGCGAACAATACTGACAACAGCAAGATATGTTGAAGGCAAACGAGAAGTCTTGTTCTGTTTAAATATCAGTGTCTGCTCAGGTTCACTGACAATAAGATGTTCTTTAATCCAGTCATATTTGCAGAACTGCAGTTTAACAAAAGATTCTTCGAAATTTCTTATATCTAAAGAGAAAACTGAGTCCTTTGATGTTGTTCATTGCTTATCTATAGCTCTCCTTTGGAGTTTCAAGATACCAGCTTTCAATAGAAACAGAACGAAATACACAAAAACCCTTTACAACTGTAGAATAAACTAAATATCATAGAGGTACTACTGAGAGCTACAAGCCATCACCCTGTTTGCACATTACATGTAGTTCCATCTACCATATCTGTCTGTGATATCTAGCCATCTAGCCACATACATGCCCTCCCTATCAAAGGCTGCCTGTCTCCTGTGCTCCGTGCTGTATACCTGTGCAGCTTCTCAACAAGACTCCATCTGATATCATCTGGAGCAACTGAGTATAAAAAAGATGTAGACTATAACTAAACAAAGCATTTAAGTCAAGATTTGAGGGAGTTTATCTTGAGATTTGAGGTTACCATAACATAGGCAGCAGAAGTCCTTAGTGACTGGAAAAAGGGAAACATTACTCACATTTTTAAAAAGGGTAGAAAGGAAGACCAGGGGAACTACAGACTAGTGAGTCTCACCTCTTACCTGGCAAGATCATGAATCCTCCTGAAGGCAATATTAAGGTACAGGCAGGACAAGGATGTGGTCCAAGACAGCCAACATGGCTTCACTGAGGGTAAATCACGCCTGACCAATCTGGTGACCTTCTATGATGCAGTTACTGCATCAGTCGACAAGGGAAGACCAAGTGATATTATCTACTTGGACTTCTGTAAGGCATTTGACACAGTCCCACACTAATTTATAAATTGGAAAGATACAGATTTGAAGGGTGGACCATCCAGCAGATAAGGAATGGCCACACCCAGAGAGCAGTGGTCAATGGTTCTACGTCCAGGTGGAGACCAGTGACGAACAGTGTCTCTCAGGGTTCTGTCTTGGGACCGATGCTTTTCAATGTCTTCACATATCTTCAGGTAGATAACGACAGGGCAAGGGGGAATGGTCTTAAGCTAAAAAAGGATATATTTTAGGCTAGACATTAGGAGGAAATTCTTCACTGTAAGGGTACTGAGACACGAACAAGTTGCCCAGAGAAGCTGTGGATGCTCCATCCCTGGAGGTGTCCAAGGCCAGGCTGGATGGGGCCTTGGCCAACCTGATCTATTGGGTGGCATCCCTGCCTATTAAAAGAGGGTTGGAGTTAGATGATCTTTAAAGTCCCTTCCAACGTGAGCCATTCTATGGCTCTATGACATATAGCTGCTTCTTTCAGGGCAAACACTCTAAAAGGCAAAGAGATAAAGGAGCTTGGTTTTCTGGGACCCTAACAGTTAAATTATCTTCTTACTTTCCTTATTTTCTTTTACAAGTCTTGAAGACTTGAAGCTACTCTGAAGATGAGAAGATGTAGTTACCTAAAGGCTAAACAGTAAAACCTAAGTTATTGCTCCAGGAAAAGCTGTGGTAGCAGTGGCTGTGGTGGGAGTGGACATTGTTGTCCCTGACACAGCCCCTGAGAACACCCCTGTGACTGTAGCACTGTGTGAAAGTAAAACTCACAGTCATGTCCTTCAATTTTTGCTAAAGAAATGGGATCCAAGTGCATTTTTAGCAAGCATGGTCATGTTCAGGAGTACCTGCTGGGACCCAAGAGCCCTAAGGTGTGGGATGAGATAAGCCCAGCTGGTTTCTGGATCTCTGCTGGGGGCTAACATCTCCAATGGGAGGAGACTGTGGCTGTGTGTACATGCAGCCATAGGGGTGCTGGCATCCAGCAAGCAACATGTGGAGCTTCTGCACTGACCAACTATGGGGTCTTGGGTCTTCATTGTGAATTTCAGTGCATCACATGGAAAGCTACAGCATTTTGGCATCCACAGCATTGCCCTTCTTTAGCACATGGCTGCTGATATTCTGCCTATGTATGGTATTCCTAAATATTCCTAATCCAGGTTATCTGGCTTTTGTTCATAGAGTAAAACAACAGAGTGTAAAACTGGGATTCTTGGTTTGGCAATTGAAAAGAAAAATAACCCTCATTCACATACAACAGAAAAAGAACAAAGGCCCAACTTCAAAAATCATTAATAGTACCAAATGCCCAATGTGATTGTCATGTAAATTGCACAGAAATCAGTCATAGAGAACTTTCCTCGGTGTTCAGTATGCATTTGATAAAATAAATCACATCATACCGGATTTCCTTATTCTATTTAACTGAAGCCATCACCTCAGCTAACTGGATTGTTTCTAGTTTCCAAGCCTGACTGTGGGGAAAAAAAAAAAAAAAAAAAAAAAAGTGTGAAAATTGATTAGGTTGGAAAAAAATGCGTGAAGTAAATAATTGACAGAAATAAACTGAGGAAGATCGGTAACGGCTTAGAAACTTTCCCTGTTATGTAGAAAAATAAGAATTATAAGATTATTGGGTATCATTTCATAAAAGGAATTCTCATTACAACCAAATTTATTTTTATTTTTTTTTCTGAAGAGCAAATGACATAATGGACATACTGCAAACTGGTACAAGAAATTGTGAAATCCCTAAATAAAACAGATGCTGTTTTAGGAAAATCAGAGGTTCAATTCAAATATAATTAATTGTTGGCACTAAGTGCTTGCTTCTTTGTAATTTTAAATAATTTATTAAGACATATTTAATGATTTATTAATGATAATTAGTGATGATGTTTATTCCTATCCAAGCATAATATATTTTTTCCCTGCTGAAGAGGAAAGATGAATTCATTCTTCTGGATTTTATTTAAGTCTTATTAAAATAAAATGATATGATTGATAAATTCAAATTAGAGCAGGTGTGTAGGAACAGAGGCACAGAACTACAAAGCTGTTGAGGAATCTAGATGCAGTTGAAATCAGATTAAGTGAGGGCTGCATATAAAATTGGAACCATGTAGGTCACTTTGGGGAAGTTAACAGAAAGTCTAAGTTATGTTAACAACCCAGCTGAAGTGCTAAAAAAATCAAGCAGTCAAATTTTAAAAAGACATAAAAACAGACAATAACTCATTCAAGTCCTGTCAGCTCCAACTCATTTAATTGGAAAACCTCCCAGACACTAACAGAAATTTTATCCATTCCTAACATAGGTGCTACAGCAAAATGACATTTGGGAGCTGCCAAACAAAAAAAAAATTGCTTCTCCTGTCATTGAAAAATGCATGAGACATTATGTATGCAACGGTTCCTGTTAACCAGTGGGAAACCAGGGCTACTGCTTAACTAATTAGTTACTATTAGCAATCTTGTTCTACTAAGAAAATAATTATGACAGAAATATGACCTTCAATATAAATTACACTAAGAAAGCAAGGTCATTGTTTGACTGGTATTTGTAAAAAAAGATTAATGTCTCCTAAAATGTTCCAGCTTAAAATCTGAAGTTATGGGACAGTAAGAATACATGGATGGCATCTCTCTATTTGTTTCCCTAAACTATTTTTCAGACTAGTTTCCTCTTTCGTTACTCTTGTGGAATGGATGCATCTCTTTCAAAAATTTTATTTACACAAGCAAAACATTAATTTTCTTTACTCTTTTATGGAAGTATCACAACAATATATTTAGATCACCAGCTGTAGGTACATTCTACAGCTGTGATGGTTGCCTGTTTGCATAGTAACCCAAGACCTAGAGGCACACTGAGTGACAGTCACTATTCCTACAGCAGACAGAAGGGTGTCTGTCAGGAACCTCAGTGTCCATTTTGTAGGAAAAGCAAAAAGTGATGGATTAGCATCTGCAAAAGGCAATGGGAGTTCTGTCTTCACCTTCATGAGAGCAGCAGAGAGGCCAGAGTTGTCTCCATATGAAGATTATTATTAGCTTCTGTTTTGAAACCAATAAAAATTCCCATTAAGGACTTGCTCTAGTGAATTTATAATTACTGGCAAGAATTTGTTAATACCATGATGATAAGCCATGTCATATGGACAGTATAATTTACTAATGAAATACCACCTCTTTGCAACTTTATTAGCCTGTCCTAATAATTAATCATTGGAATAGGTTACAAAGTGACAGACTTTAATTTTAATGTAATATTTAGATGCTTATCATCCACGCTTAAGGACTGTGATAAGGTTATAGCACAACTCCCTAATATTAATTTCCGCAAAATACAAGTTATCTCTTCGTTGCACTTTAGCCACCATTTACTTTATGCCTTTTATTCTGTAGCAGCTATAGTTATTGTATCATAGCAGATTTATCAAGATGGAGACATTTCCTGACCAATCACATTTAAAACCATTTCACTTCTTCGCAGTTTAATATCCAAATGTTAGTTTGTATTTTCTATTAAAAAACAACTACAACAAAACAAAACAAAAAACACAGCTAACAGTATAATGAGGACTTAATTGGGTTAATGAAAAGAGCTCAGCTGTCACAGGTTCAGTGGTCTTTGTTGGAAAGATTAGTACAGTCTGTTGGGGAACAGGCACATTGCCACAACTCTTACAGAGCTTTTCTGATAAATATTTCAGTGTCAACAGTCTGGAGTGGAGTTTTCCACCTGTCTGCAAATCCTTAGGTCCCACAGGCTCCTCCATTGCAGACCATTGGGCTCAGATGGACCACTTGGTAATTTCCCCTTTCCCATCTCCAGTTAACCCATACCCTGTGCAACCTGGATGCAGACACACGGGAATGTAGCAGTATTTGTAGATCCCTGAAGTCTCTCAACCCTGAATGATTTGGACCCCTATCAGCACAGATTCCTCTCTATGTCCAGCTCTCTGGATGTCCTGGACGTCTCGGATACTCCAGGACCTCACAAATGTCAGTAGATGCATATGTGAATCTACTGAATTATGGTCCATGACCCACCAAGTGCCCTTTTAGAAGATGCTGTCCCACTCTGGTCATCTTGTACTGAACCCCTCTGGGAAGATGATGGGGAGGGACACGGAACTGTGTACTGCTTAGATATCCAAACACGTAACCTGAATGAGCAAATGGAAAATCCACATTTCAAGGAGAAAATCCAAAAAGAAGTCAGTCATTCTTGCAGGCCTGAGGACCTGTAAGCCCTGGACACTGGATATCTCCAACAACAGGTCAGGGTCTCAGGCCTTGTACTCTGCTGATGCCCATACTTCAGGACATTAATGGGAAAGCTTTCTCAGACATTCCATTGGTAATAGCATCTTGAATAACTCCAGACACTGAGCAAAGCAGGTGATAGGCAAAGAGCCCAAGAAGTGGTGAATACACTGGTTTCTAGGCAGACCTGCACTTCCTGCAAACTCGTGTCAATATTTAGCCAGCAGAATCACAAGAGTTTGCTACTGATGGAAGCTAAATCCCTGCAGTAAGTTCTACAACCACACACCTACCAATATAGACCTGCAGGGGGGCTGTCATGTGCTGGGTGTTCTTAGAGCTGGAGAAATACCAGTGTCACTGGGTATAGTGCAAACTGAGGCTGATGTAGGAAGATGCCCACTGTTGGATCATACACATTGCCAGAAGGGTTTCCTGGAAGAAGTTCCCAGGGCTGGTGCTACCAGAACTATTCCTATTGTATCAATAACTACGCTTTCATAATTCCCTCAAGAATACTCCTTCAGGGAGTCACAAGGTAATCTTGAGCAAATTAGAGCTTCTGAGTATTGCACTCAGCACCTTGAAATGTGATTGAAAATACTTTGTCTTGCTTATTTTCATAGGGTCTTAGGGTCATGGGAAAAAATGAAGTAAAGGGAAGTTATTGTCACTCAGATGGTATAGCCCATGTGTTTGCTGCAAAACAGGAAACTTACCATCTCCAGTGAAAGTCCAGTACACACTCTGTGATGATACAGAAAAAGTACAAAACATATTGGACAGGGTATATAGAGAAAACAGTCTTATTTGATACCACAGTGTTTCTACAAAATGTAAAGAAACAAATGCCTAAGTCTTGCAAAGTCTTTCTGCATTTTATTGTCATGACTTTAATGCCAAATGCACGTAAATTCTTAGTAGAAAAGACCAGAACCAAGCCATACCACAGCTGTCTAACCGCTAGGTTAGCCAGCCCAGGTCTTGTGCCACTTGCCCACCCAGTGAAACTGTGTTTTGAATTGTACTGCTGGAATGATAAAACATGCTTCAACCTGAAAATGGAATTGAGTTTGCTTCCTAGGTGAGAGCTCTACAAATCAGGCTACTATAGACTATTTGGGGAAGCAGGAAAGCAACGTCACTTTTTCTTGCCAACCTTTAGAAGCCTGTAAATGCTTTCTGGGGAGTTTGATCTTCATGGAGTGGTAGGCAGAATTTGAAAAGCTGTCACAAGCTGTAGGAGAACTGGCTGTCAGAATCTGGTTCCATATTCACAGCAGAGAGATGAGGACAGTTAATTTTCAGGGAAAGAGTGACTAAAGAGAGGGCAAGGCAAGAGGTAAGAGTCTGATGAAAAAGAGGTGGGGAATGTTCATGGATAAGTAGAATGAAGGGAAGAAAATAGAGGACTGAAAATAGCCATGCAGAAAAGCTACTTTTAGGATGTGAAGCCCAGGCAACTGTATATATCTATATGAGACAGGCACAGAGATTGAGACTGGGACAGAGTACACACAAGATAGGGTAGCCTGCCTTCTGTTACTATGGAGCCAAGGGCTCCATTTTAGGACTAGTCCACTTCAATAGTTTCATAAACAATTTGGATGAAGAACTTGAAGGTTTTTTTGAGTAAGTTTGCAGACGATACCAAATTGGGTGGAGCTGTTGACTCTGTCAAGGGTGGTGAGGCCTTGCCGAGAGGTCTGGACAAATTAGAGAACTGAGCAATCACCAACAATATGAAGTTTAACAAGAGCAAGTGATGGATTTTGCACCTGGCTATATGTACAGAATGTGGGATGAGATGCTGGAGAGCAGCCCTGCAGAAAGGGATCTGGGGGTTCTGGTCCCAGCCAGATGACATGAGCCAGCAGCATGCCCTGGCAGCCAAGAGGGCCAGCTGTAGCAGGGGGTACGTCAGGCCCAAAGGGGTACACCCAGGGGGGTGCATCAGGCCCAGCACTGCCAGCCGGGCAAGGGATTGTCCCACTCTGCTCTGCACTGGTGCAGCCTCACCTCAAGTACTGTGTGCAGTTCTAGGTGCCACAATATAAAAAGGGCATAAAACTATCAGAGAGTGTCCAAAGGAGGGCTACAAAGATGGTAAAGGGTCTGGAGGGCAAGACATATGAGTAGCGGCTGAGGTCCCTGGGTTTGTCCAGCCCCGAGCAGAGCAGGCTGAGGGGAGGCCTCATGGTGGCCTGCAGCTCCCTCACGAGGGGAGCGGAGGGGCAGGCGCTGAGCTCTGCTCTCTGGGGACAGCGACAGGACCCGAGGGGACGGCATGGAGCTGGGACAGGGGAGGGTCAGGCTGGGGGTTAGGGAAAGGGTCTGCACCCAGAGGGTGCTCGGGCACTGGGACAGGTTCCCCAGGGCAGTAGTCACAGCACTGAGCCTGCCAGAGTTCAAGAAGTGTTTGCGCAATGCTCTCAGACACATGACCTGAATATGTTTTTCTGGGGGGGTGGTCCTTTGAGGACCCAGGAGTTGATTTCGGTGATCCTTGTGGGTCCTTTTCAGCTCGGATATTCTATGATTCTATGATTCTTTTTCTTTATCTAAACAGCAATGATCAACCTGTGGTTTGCTTGTTCTGAGCTTCGTGATTCTGAGCTTCATGATTAAAATACAAGCAGCACTCATGCGGGTGCTGTGTGTTGAATACTGTGGATTTATTTATTTATTTGTGTGTGTATCTGTGTGTGTGTGTGCAATAAATATTGTATGGATGTAATTACTGTCTATGGAGTTATTAATTGGCTTGTATATCCAAGAAAGTCAATTTGCTCAAGAAAAGGTCAGGAGACAGACTGTAGTATTGCTTCTTCTGCTTTGTGACTCTGAGCAGAAAATGCTGTAAGATTTCAGTAAATCTCATTAAACTTCCAAATTCAAATCTACATTTTAAAAAGGTAGATTTTCACAGGCAAGGCTATGAACTTTCTGATTAACCTGCACACACATACATGCATAGAAGAGGATGGTAATATTTATCAAAATCAATGCAATTACAGACCAATTTGTGTTTCTATTATATTTTTTTTTCATAATCCAGTCACAAATAAACCTCGGATTACCAATCCCAAATTGTGAATTCCAAACAAGGAAAAAGCTTTTTTTTTTTTTTTTTTTTTTTATCTCTTTGTAGTTGCTGTTGGGATCCACCTGGCCAGAAGCAAAATGCCAAGGACGGGAAGAAAGGGAAGAACTTAGATGAGTAAAATAGTGGATGATAGGGGTCCACTACTCAACCAAGAACCCATAATATCAGTCCATTTCATTTAAATCACCTGCTTAGATATCTCAAACCCGGGCAGCCAAACTGCATGTGGCACTTCTCTGATGGTCACTGTGGTGAAATTGTTCTGCTCCTTCTCTGCCAACTAGGACTGTCACTGGATCTCTGTATGGAAGGTCAGCTAAGCTTGGAGGGTACCCTACAGGGCTAGGAAGGCAGGCAAAAGAAGCAAAAGCAGGAACAGACATAACCAGAGCATGAAGGACCACATCTTGTCCCTCTTTCTCTCTTTCTCAAACCGCAGGGATGCCATTAGGTCAGTAGGACATGCTGAGGTCAACAATGGCAGGCTGGCCCTAGATGCATGACCGCTCAGCACAGTCTTTGCTTCACTGAAATGCACTGCTTGACATACAGAGCTCAGTCCCTGCTGCCACATCCCCCAGGGACCACATCACTTTTCCCCTGTCAGCCAAAACAATGGGCAGAGCTTTGCCACCATTCCCTGCCCCCAGACCACCCATGTTCCTAGCACATGCTGAGGAACTGGAAATACAAAGGGTCAAAACATTAAGGCTACAAAAAAAATACATGGAAAGGAAAGGAAAGGAAAGGAAAGGAAAGGAAAGGAAAGGAAAGGAAAGGAAAGGAAAGGAAAGGAAAGGAAAGGAAAGGAAAGGAAAGGAAAGGAAAGGAAAGGAAAGGAAAGGAAAGGAAAGGAAAGGAAAGGAAAGGAAAGGAAAGGAAAGGAAAGGAAAGGAAAGGAAAGGAAAGGAAAGGAAAGGAAAGGAAAGGAAAGGAAAGGAAAGGAAAGGAAAGGAAAGGAAAGGAAAGGAAAGGAAAGGAAAGGAAAGGAAACTACTGAGATATTCCTCTCTATATCAAATTCATACTTGCTTGATCACCTCACTTCTGAGAATCTTCTGGGCCTCAGCTTGACCTTGGTCTATGAGCAATTAGTCAGCAATGAAACAGCTTTGCCACTTTACAGACACTGAAGGGGGGAAACAGTCACCTTCGGGAAGAACAGAAGCTCAGCTGCAGATTTGGAAATGCCAGCATTAGCCTTAGGCACCTAAATATCTATGGGGATCTGATCCTAAATTGCAGTTCTTTCTTCATAATAATAAATACTGATGGAGCTTTACCCTGTGGTCATATAGAATGGTTGTCACTGCTCTGCACACACTCACAAGCTTTGAGAGCTGTGGGTTAGCAGTTACCTTTAAAAGGCATGAATAATAACCACACCCTAGTTTTTGAGATCCAAATTCAGAGGAAAAAAAAAAATCAATTTCATGGTAATGTATGGCTGTTCATGAAGATACAGCTTTTCTCTTTGCTTTGATATCTTTTTCACAGAAGTCATAACATGCACTTTTCTTGCAATAATGGCATACCATGAAATTCAGTCTAGTTTCCTGAGGAGGATCAGGTTAAAGACCTACTATCGCTGGGATTTATGTTATATTATTATGTTGTTGTTAAATTTGATAACAAAGTAGATAAAAAGCTAAATAGCAGAGCTTGCAATAGGAGAGAAATCAGGCTTAATTACATTGCAGTTCCTTAGAGTCAGAACAGCAAAGTAATAATACCTTTGCATTTTAACCAATGGAATTCACATTTCATGTTAAAACAGCATCTTTATCTCCTCTGGTTTGTCATGGTTCTTCACAATTCACACTGCTAGTGAACTTTGTAGCTTTGGAGTGTCAATACATATTTTGAGTAAATTAGAGCTATGTATCAGTGAGGAAATGACTGTGGAATATTGTAGAGTACAATCAAAAGGCCGTATGTTTTTTGCTGTTGTTGTTGTTTTTCTGGAAATGTAAAGTGGCATGGAAATGTAACACACTTCAAAACGTTCCAAGTGGCTTACATACTATGCAGGTTCATTTCTGCGTATCAACTGAGTATTGCTAAATTTAAATGGCCACTGATTTCTCTTTGATTGTTCACTCTTCATCAAGACCTAGTTGTAAAATCAGCTGTGTATTTATAATTTATCAGTGTACTGAACGAACTAGATTTCCCCATCCCAGGAAATGCAGAGTGCCTTCACTCCATTGTCTCAGTGGGAGTTGTGGAAGTTCAGTACATCAGTGTATCTTGTTCTTAATGCAATCCATGAGTTTTTTGTTGTTATTGTTGTTGCTGTTGTTTGCTTTACAAGTACAAGATAAGGTTCCAAATTCTTGTTCAAACACAGAAGAATGATAATTTTTGCTAATATTCTCACTAATAAGGGTGCTGAAATAACAGGAGCTAATGTGAAGTCAGCCATTCACACTTTCATAAATCATTCATGTAGTAAGCAGCTGGTGGTGCAAAAGTAATAGCACCCTCACTGCTACCCAGCTGATAAAACCCTTTTGTCTTCAATGCTGAATTTCACCCAGCTCTTCATATACTCGGATGAGATGCCTATTACCCACAGTGAAAAGGCAAAGAGAAATAAAACAACCCTGAAGTATATGGTTAAAAAGTCAATAATTAATTTATTCTTATTCCCTGCTATCTCTTATTGCAGCACAAAGCCTGAGTTGCTGCATTAGGTCAAAACACACAGTAGGAGATGAGGTGGGGGTGGAACAAGCCATGAGAGGTTCTTACAATCCATGTTGTTCATGCAAGCATGACAGCTCCCAGGTGGCAGGTACTTATTGACTGTTCTGCAGCTCTGGAGAGGCTGCACCAGCTTGGCTTTATGAGTTTTGCACAGCCAATACATATACACTCTCAGGATGAACTTATGACCCAGTAGACTCTAACATCAGCAGCAAGAATTTAAGCATAAATTTCCATGCTCTGTACTGCTACAGAGCAAGAAAGACAAGTTCAGCACCTGTGCAGAATGGTGGCGTTAAGAGGGGATGGTCCTCATCTCTCCTTTCTTAGCTCACTTTCTGACAGCAAAGGCTTGGCAAAGGAGAGAGAGAATGGACCAGGAGATACAACAGCCAGAGGAAAAAAAAAAAAAAAAGTGGATATGAGTATCAGAAAAGGAGAAACAGCAAAGTATTGCTAAATGGAACAAGACATCTTTTCACATTTTGTATATCTCCAAAAAGGAGTAATGAAACACCATGACAATTCTTTCCTTTTTGTTTGTCTGAAGTTGTCCTTAATTTAGTTAAAAATAAAAGTTTGCCATGTAAATTCCAGATACAAGGATTTGCTAGCAAGAACTGCATAAGTAAACTTCTGGGGGTTATTGAAGCAAATATTGCTGATTCAGATGACTCTTACACTTCCTCTGGGATCTGACCCTTTTATGAAAATTAAAAGGTTCTTGTGGGTGTGGAAAGTGAATGAATAGGTGACCCAAAGCTTTAGTCACCATCCTTCTTAATCATGGCAATGTATCAAATGAAAGGAAAATGCACACACACTTATAGTACTGTGATCAACCAACCATCTCTGTAAACTATCAGGCAACGATAACAGCCACCCCTTCTCCCGTTCCTGGATGGGTTTAACTTTCAGAAACTGCTGATTAAGAAATTTTCCCAAAAAATCATGACCCAAAGCAAGAGGAAAAGAACAGATTATATCTGTGATTAACAGTCTCAATCAATCTAACATAAATGATGAACTCAAGATCATTGGCAATAGAAATAGTTGACTTAACAGATGGCAGGCAGCTCCTGTCAGAGGAAACCATTTTGAACATGAGCTTAATTGAATGGTTTAGATCTGTATAAATTAACATGTTTTAAAACTGTATATTCTCAGGTGGATTCACAGAACAAATTTTTACAGTTTTTTGGGCCCTTTCAGTGAAATATTTGTTCTCAGAAGTTGGTTCCCAATTTTCGAGTGGCTGTATATAAGAAAAATGAATGTACTGTCACCTGTCTTCAGGAATGAGGCAAATGCTTTCTAATTCAAGCTGCACTCTGCTTCTGGTGCTTGTGTTATTAAGAGTACTTCTTACAGAAATGTCTTACAGAAATTCTGTTGTTTGAGCAGTTCCTAGGGGCAAACACCTGCCTATATGAAATTTTATTAGGTAAATAATTTGAATATTCAGTAACTGCTCCCCTTGAAGATATTACTGTAAATTGGAAAAAAAACAACCATACAAAAACAAACAAACAAACAAACAGCCCCTCTTCCCACCCAATTTAAATAATTAGGTTGCCCTCTGCTAACCATTTTTCTTGTTTTTTGTTTGTTTTTTTTTGTTGTTTGTTTGTTTGTTTTTGTATTATTTTTTTTTTAGTCTATTGTGGATTGCTATATGTATGTGACAGCACATCAGTTCAGCCACAGAAGCTGTCCTTTCTAAGAGAACTGTTATGGACACCCAAATAATTCTTAACACCAGTCTGAGTCTGTGCCTCAGCATAATTGTTCATGAGAGCGGTAAACAGATGCTGCACGTTACACTGACATTTGCAACAGAAGCGTGAGCAGTGTGGGTTTCCATATATTATGGCACAAATCGTGTGCTGTTCCTGTGAGATAAAGTGAAAGGAATTCAATACAGGTAGAAGAGTATGAATGGGATTTATTTTTTAGAAAACCTAAGGTGGAGAGAGGTCCAGCTCTACTTAATTTATCAACTTTATAAAAACACAAGAGGATAGGGTGGTACAATGGTGAGCCCTATTCTCCATTGCTTCACACCCTGCACACACAATCTCAAGGCTGAAAAATTCCCCAGAAATGAATATTTAATGCAAAAGTAGACAAACTATCTGTCAAAATTCCCTACCTTCCATGAGTTTCGTTTCAGTACATCAGTATCTCATTTCAGATGAAATAAATCCTCAAAATATGCCTTTATTAAGATGGCATCCTGTCCTGGCCCTCTGCATGTCCATGAATCTTCTCATGAGCTAGTTTTTCAGCTGCTCTACTGTCTATTTCTGCCACTATTATATTCCAAATACTCAGTTTTCTTTTGTTTTTGCCAAGGTCAAAATGGCTTGAGCTAGGCATGATAGAGCAAGAAAACTGGCCTCCTGCCTGTAATTTGACATCAACCAAAGAACCTTTCTGATTATGAAAAGACTCTCTTTATTTCAAGTTAATTAATATTAATCACAGGTGATGGGCCAAATTCCCTAATGGCTTAAGGCATTCCAGTTCCACCAGCTCCAAGGCATTTGTATGCTCATCTACCCGCCGTACATTTCTGAAGAAGTTATTGTGAGTTAAGTGAGAGTATTGATTTATAGCAAATGCTTTGCTCTGAAATAGCTGCCTAAGTAGCTTAACCCTTATTTCAGCAGTATTTTGTTTGCTTTCAGACATAACTTTGAATTTGTAACATATCTTAAGTCAAACAAATTGTAAACATCATGTAAAAACTCCAGGCCCTATACCCTTGGCAAAGGACTAAATACCTATTTAGGAACATCATTACTAAAACTGAATCAGGTTCTGTACTCATTTATACTAGACAACTACTCATGCCAGTGTAGACAGCATGAGAGAGGTTGTGACATGACTCCCTGTGAGCCAGAGGTGAAATTACCTTGCTTTTTCTTCAGAGCATGGACATTGCAAGACATCTGAAGACTGCAGTAGTCAAAAGCAAGATTTATCAGAGTGTGAAAATAATAAATGAGAAAAAAATAACTCCCTTAATGACATAAACTCAACATTGCTGGGTGAGATAGAATAAATTAAAAGGCTGGATAATAAATCTCCCTCCTCAACATGCCCTTCCAAGGGGCATCTTCTCTTCCAGTTTTGCTTTCCAGTCCAGCAATTTTCAGCATCTTTCTGGGCTACTGTGACTCTCATACAGTATATCCTCTGGCTCCCCAGGAAAACTGAAGGCATTGCTTTTGGCCTGCATCTTTCTCTCCAAGCCAGACATTGCTCCTCTTGGGATGCCACAGGTTGTTCCACTGCCACCGTTCCCTGCTGAAGGTGTTGCTAGCTCCTCTTCTGCCCCATGTAGCCCTCTTGGAGCTGCTCCCTGATGAGTCTGCCCAGCTACTCATGGAAAAAAGCTGTGCTGCTCTCCTCCTCTTTGTGGGACCAGCTACCGGACCCTCATTTCTGTAGTCAAGGCAATGCAAGTAGTCATCCTACCTTCCTGCTGCCTTGTTACACCTCCTAGCAAAATATAATATACAGAATATTTACAGTAAACTGTGCCCAAAAACAGTTCTGCCATCTGTCACAGCTGTGAATAATGAGTGCTTCATACTTCCATAGTTATACATTCAAAGATCTCCCTATAATTGCAGGTATTAATAAATGTGGACACCTGGCATTCCTGTGACAGCTGTATTAATCCCCGTTAACAGATGGGGAAAATAGGGTGTGAAGATATCAAAGGCACATTCTACCTTACCTAATGACAGCTACCTAAACATAAGGCACCTTGTCTACTCCACTTAGCCAGGTACTGTCTTTAGCCTATAGAAAGAGACACAGGCACCTCCAAAGGGCAGTTTATCACACCTCTTCTGGACTCCAGCCTTTGGGATGTACTGTCCTCTGGAACTGCTTGCCTGCATTCACTGACCACATAAACAGGCTTGATGCGAAACCTCCAATCAGACAGCTCACTTTTAGATGTCTAAAATTAAGTGAGATGATTTCATACCTGAATTACCATTGGGGAGTCCTACAGAGTGCTGAACAGGGTAGCACTCCCCAGGTTCAAGGGGCAAGTGGAATGGCCACAGCTTCTCTCCTGGAGAGCACCTGGGAATGGGGCAGGTCCCAACCACCTCCTTGAGAAATGCACAGGGATGAAGCAATGTGTCTTGTAAGGGTTTTTCCTTTTACTACTGCTGTTGACAGCTGATTGTGAAATGTACAGTCTTTGGAAACTGGTGTCTTCCAGGCAGGGGGAGGATATAAAACTGAAGGGAACGAATTAGAGAAATGGAGTTAAAAGGAAACAGAGAGGACTAATACAAGTACAGCAAAGGTTTCTGAGTGCACCAAGTAGACAATCGTTGAAAGCTACTGAAAGCTTTCCTATCTCCATGTGCAAGTGGTTTTGTAGGGAGGACAGCTGGCAAATAGAGTTGGTCAGATTGATCTATACACCTGTGTGCTTGGAGAGAGGCATGATCCAGCTCAGCTGGCACCGGGCTACAAGTCAGAAGGTTCCCAGCTTCCCATTTGGTTCCCTGCTCAGTCAGTGAATTGAAACACCATTTCCACAGACAGGTCCTTTCCCCTTTTTATGCTTCATTTTTCCCGATTTACTGAGCAAATGTAGTTTTTCTCTAACCTTACGTTATAGAATATTTTCGAGTTGAGTAAAAGGAAAAACTCATCTGCTGAGATAAAGATTTTACGTTACATCTCTAATACTTTCTGTTATAATCACTTGGGGAAAAAAAAAAGTTGTTGTGTTTTACTTTTTGTTTTGAGATTTCTATTTTTAGAAATGGCAAAAATCTATAGATATAAGGAAAATGAATGACTAAATGCATATGCCTTTATATACAGACAGATAAGGGTAGATTTTAGTACCACCAGGAACCCTTGCTACTTGCTAAAACAGAATTCAGGTATTCTCCTGGTGAAGTAAATAGCAAATTCCCATTGATTTATCCTGTACCAAAACTGAGCCAACTGTGAGCTGTGTGGTTTGCTTCCAAAGGGGACCACTGCCAAGGATAGCAATATTTTCTGCGTTGTGATTTTCAGTAGAATTAGAGGTATCTGGAGTATAGGTAGCACAACAAATTTATTGCATTTGGCCCTGACTTTTTCCCCCATTCTCCCTCCAGCAATGTGCAAACATCCCTTGGCTGTTCTGTGCACAGATTTATCAATCAGAGATTGAATGATGGGAGCATAGCACTGAGGGGTTTCATTCATGTAGTGGGTGTGTTTGGGCAGTTGCTACAGCTCTTAATTTGTTTGCCAAGTACATTTTCCTCATCCTTCCAAGGAGTCTGTTTCAAAAGGAACTTACCAGGGGCAGCTTTACTGAGGCACAATGGTGTCTTAGAACATGACAACCTGAGACAAACTCCTTTCCCCACTGACAGCAGCAGGAGTTTTGCTGTCAGGGGAAAAGTCTTGGCCTTCTGTCTTTGATCCTGATTTCATCTAGTTGTTTATCAGCATAAAGGATTTTTAGGCCTCTCCAAAAACCTGAGGACAAGGGAAAAAATTATTTTTTTGTTGAGTCCTGTGACAAGTCTTGAAATTGTACTGTGATGTGATTTATCACTTGCCATAAGGCAGAGCAAAATACATATGAATGTCTGATTTGCATCTCGCAATTTTCAGGTTATTTTCCAGAAGATTGTATTGCTGGTTCTGCCTTTTTCTGGCTACAACACTGTATTAATAAGGAAATAAATAGGAGGCTTATATGGTTAGCCAGATACAAAGTTATAAAATGCTTTACAATGCATCACAATGTCAAAGTGTCTTTTCATATACCGTAAGGACTGTGAAGAATGGAAAGCCATGTGTTCCAACAGGAGTCTAGAGTGAAAGCAGCAGGCTTTTATTAATGAGAAGTATAATTTTTTGCTATAACCTGCAACATTTTAAGTTGGTAAGGCATATATGATATACTTCAAAATTGTTATCATGCTACTTTAATTGAGAATAAATAGCAAAAACTTACAGCTTGTCAGATATTGAATGAAAAGACATTTTTGGAACCACCTTTTCTCAGCTCCCAGATGTGCTCCCACATCCATGTGTTTGCTTCCTGTGAATGTTTCAAAGAGTTAGGCTATGTAGTGCACAAATCCATTCATATGCACAAGAGCTACCAGCTTAACGCAGTTAGAATTTGAATTTTTAGGCATGCATGGCAATTTTCTCTGTTTCATCTCTCCCAATGCCATTCATTTCAGTGAGGATGATCTGCAAATTTACAATTACATTTAAAAGGAATTATTAGGGGTATGAGTCAGTGGAATCTGAAATGCTTTTCACCAAATGAAGGTGTTTACGTTATGGTGAGAAAAACAGTGGTTTCAATGGGCTACAGCAGGAGCTTATACACATAGCTCATAGCTCACAGTACCTCTTGCTTCAGCCTACCGCATCCAAGATTCACACAGAGTTGGTGGCTTATGGCAGAGAACCTAGAGAAGATATGTGCCCTTCAGGAACTGCAGACAGAGCCATTTCAGAGAATACCAAATGGCCGTAGATGTCTGTGAATAGTAACTGAATCAGAACCTAAGTTTAAGAGCCTGGATCTAAATCCTTTTCTTAGTGGGTAGCATTTTTATGGGACATCACAGAACCACAACCTGAGCACCATAAAATTTTCAGAGCCAACATTTCTCCCTGGAATTTCAGGCAGAATGCCAATACCTCCCTTATAAATTAAAACAAAAATACAAAATGCACAAACTATCACTGGAGTCTTAAAAGTTTCTGAAAATCTTCCAAGAACCCACCAGGAGATGGAGAAAGCTGTATCAAATTTCCATTAGATGCATATTCATTTCTAAGTTTATCTAAAAATAAACTTTTTCGCTTTGTCCTCATGCTTCAAAAACTGTTGAAACTAGTTTTTTTCGTGTATTGTGTGTACCCCTCATTGTGAAGGGGTGGGTAGTCATCTTGTTTGCTTGAGTGAAACAAATAGCTGACTTTATTGATATTAAGCAGTGTATAACTTGGTTTAATAAGGAGTCTTTGCAGTTTTTTAACCATAGGCAATTGAAATCATCAGTACAGAATATAAGATTAAGCTTCAGATATTAGGAATGTATTCAGAATACTTAAAAAACATGGTGAAATTGCCTTTGAACACATGGCATTCAGAGGTTGAAAACCTGGCCATGATGAAGAACATCTTCTAAGATATTTAATATTAAATTGAAACTCAGAGTTGGTCTGAAACAGAATTAATTTGGTCAGAGTTACCATAAAGAAAACTGACTCCTGAGAATTATCCCATTGATTCCAGCACAGAGGTCCCAGGAAAACATGGTAAGATCCACTTCGACACTAACCTCCCTCTGTTCCTCTGCACCTGGCAGACAGTGCTCTGGAGATGGTGGGGAGATGAATGTAAAGAAAAAAGAAAAAAGAAATAAAGAAAAAGAAAAAAAAGAAAAAAAAAGAAGAAAAAAGAAAAAAAGAAAAAAAAAAGTGCATGGCAGTTTACCTGAAGTGCCTGAGTTTTTATCAGAGCTATCAAAAAAATCAGGTTTTTAGCCACTTCCCCTGCTTTCCAAAGGGTGGACCATGTAACCCATTTTCAATGTCTGGATGATCTAGAGCTTTGTAGAGATAGTGCCCCTGAAAACTGACACTGAACAGGATGCCACGTAGGGGTAGCCAGAAAACCTACAGAGCTCGAAAATCCTTCCTACCCTCACTGAAATTTCACTTTCTGATCCAGGATCATAATATGTTGCCTTTCCACAACTGCTGAACAAAGCTGTACAGGTGAATTGAACTCTAGCCCTGTGAAGGCTGCTTGTTGGCTGTGTTCATTCCATTTTTATAATAGACTACTGGTATAGAATAGACTACGTTACGAATTATAATATAGATATATAAAATATAAAGACTACATTATAAAATAGACCACATTACAGACCCATCCTTTAGGGTTGTGGTGGGAGGAAAGGAAGACAGGGTGTTTGCCTGGCCATACCTCAGCCTGGAATGTTATACTCACATGGTTAAAAGAAAAACAGGTGACAAGGAGTATAACTCCAACCCACTTGTTGAAAGATTTCTATTTAAACAACACACCTTGAGTTTCTGGTCCCTCACCTCTGGGTGATTGCTCCAACCGCAAAACCGTTGTGCAAAAGTTGTGCACTACACTAGTTTCTCTGAAGCCTCAAATTAACACGTACAGAGGCTAACTTCAGTGCCTGGCAAGCTTTCAGGTTGGCCACAAGGTGCCTATTGATTTTGAGCAGATGAGCATTATGCAATGCTGCACTGTTGTCAAGGCAGAAATGCTTAAATTGCTTTTAAACATAACTGTAGCCAGGACTTTTAAAGGTGTGGATTCAATTCTTTGCAATCAAAACTATGACATAGAAATTTTTTAACACCATTGTTTACTTAAAAAAAATATTGCATAACAGGCCTTTCAAGCTCTGCTGCAGGTAAACCAACAGAAACAAAGAGAGGCCGTACGGCTCGTTGCCTCTAAAAGACAGCACACTGCAAACACGGCTTGCAAATATTGAATGAAGTGAATTACAAAGGAGCATATTAATGAAGTCAAAGCAACATCACCAAACACTGAACTCCCAGCATTAATTACTCCTATTGCAAAAAGATCAAACATTTAAAGAACTGTATATGAAAACAACCATCATGCAACAGGAATTTTATATATATATTAGATAAGGTGATGCAGATATTATCAGTTTCACATGGGTGTCATGGCCACACCAATCTACTGATGAGTACTGTGTAAAGAAAAGCTGAAGTCTGAGTTCAAAGAGTGTCTGTTATGACAATGGAAATCAGCCATGAAGTCTGTTTAAAATACGTGGTAAAGATGTCATAAACTTGGCAACAGGGGACTTCAGTTCTTGAAGAAAGCATCAGCAACCCCTGCAATGTACCCAGAGTGTGTATTAGATCCTTTAGGAAAAAAAAAAAAAAAAAAAAAAGAGAAAAAAAGAAAAAAAAAAAAAGCTGTTCTGCAGTACATAGCAACTGCCTTCCTCCAATGTGGGGAAGTGTTATTACATTCATCATTGGCTCCATTTCTTTCTCTGTTGTTGGCAACAACTACATCTGTCTTAGCAACTCAGGATATTATTAGGTAAACTCTGAACACCCTCCAAGGCTCTCAGGGCATCAATATATCTGTCACATTTCAAAATCATCAATCACGTGTAAAGAACTGACTCTTCCCAGCATCACAGCAGGGACCGTGACAGCAGCTGCTCAGGGCTGGCAGCACTGTCCCCACTGCACAAGCCCCCCCAGGTCACCTTCCCAGCATGGCAGGGCAGCTTACTCACCTTTCCCAGCCACCACCACTGCTTGTGCAAGTGCTCTCCCTATATCTGGCTCCCTTGTAACCACGATACAAGGCAGACATTGCCCCAAGGGCCTCATCTTTGCTCTGAGGAGACTGGGGCTCCCATGGCTCAGAAGCTGCTGACTGGGGATGGGTACACTCATAGCTCAGACAGTTAGAGGATTAAATGTATGGTGTAAATGCCCAAGGACATTTGCCAACATGTCTTCAGCACCAAAAGCAACTAAACAGGCAGACTGCAGCCTTCTGATCCCCAGAAGGCTGCTCCAGGCAGTGCCCTACAGGCACCAAGAGCCCTCAATCTCCTGCCCTATCTTTCTGCTGTAGCCAATGCTGGCTCCCCACAGCACCCTGCAGATCTTCAACTCCATCCCCAGGCCACAGCTCTCTCCTGGTGAAGACAATGCTTGGCCTCTTGGGCCTCAGGATGGAGGAGTCAGCAGCTCTCAGGCAGCTAAGGCTTGGATTTGTAAGTGGTGACAATGTCCCGAACAAACTGTACTGCTATTGTCCTACTGTGACAGCCAAGCTCCCTTTCTTTTGAGAGTTTGTCATTGCAGAAAGTGTTTCCTGGGAAGTACTTTGTCTGTGAAGGCTGACTTATCTGCTTATCAACTTAAAATGTTTGGGTCTCTGTGGAGGCAGATGCTTGTTGATAGTGGCAAACAGGGAACACATACACAAAAGCTTTCCCCTCTGCTCACTTGTGAAGATCATTGCAGCACTTAACATTCACAATGAGCCCAGACAATGACATAGTTAGGAATGTGAGATTTCAAAAGAAGTCTTGGGAATCTAAATGATTTCTGTAAACATCTATCAAGTTATTGATGAAAGAAAGGAGCATACCATGTTTCCTGAAGCCAGAGAAGACTCAGAGTATCCATACACTTAATAAAAAATCTTTGTCTTCTTGTCAGTCAAACTGACTCCAAAAATCTTGCTGAATATTACAGTAGGAACATTATGGGAGAATAAGATACAACTTTAATGACTTGATTGGCTTTTTTATATATATAACATTTTTTCTCAAACACTATTCTGACTCCTTAGGAGCAGTATTGCTGAAGTTATGACCTTTATTGCTGAATATGACAATATCAAATAAGCAATAAGGACAAAAAATGCATGTAGCAAAGAAAATGAAGGTCTGGCATTACTCTACTGATTCCTTTGTTGTTATAGGAAAACATGAATTTGCACTTGTATGCAAACACTGGTAATGAGGTGAAAACTCCAATGGTTCTCTGTCGTACAGTAAAGAAGATATCATAGACAAGATGAGATTCGCTAAATGACTGGACTGTCTGTTAAAGATGTCTGATGTTAAAGACTGTCTGATGGCTGCAAAACTGAAATTTAGTTCTATGCACTATTTCTTTTGTCACTGGACCTCATTCTGTTCTCAGGCACCCTGGTATAAACCAAGGTTATTAAGGCTACTTCAGAATAAAACTAGCATAAAAGAAAGATATTCTTGCTTGCAAAAAGTGTGTGTTCTCAATATGAACTGGACTTCAGGAGAACAATACACATAAAGAGAT
Organism: Anas platyrhynchos; assembly: GCF_047663525.1. Lineage (NCBI taxonomy): Eukaryota > Metazoa > Chordata > Aves > Anseriformes > Anatidae > Anas > Anas platyrhynchos. Next base: position 183,184,495 of record NC_092587.1, read on the forward strand.
AAATTTGGAAGTCACTTACCTTGTTGAAAATTATAGACTACACTCAGAATAAAATAGTAAAATAAAAGTGCTTAAACCCAGCATATAAATCAAACACCTAAAAAGAAGTGGCATCCAAAGTCAAAAAGTTTGTCCTTTGTTTTCTGAACTGCACTGAGAACATATGATATTTCAGCTTTCCATGACAATTGGGTCACAAAGCCCACATAAAAATTGCCTTACTACCTGACACCTTCTGCATAGTAAGACATTCATATTGTTGAAATACACACAGCAAGCACACATTAATGAGTCTGTTGATAGTTATTAATACTGATAGAGTGGTTGCTGAGCTAGATTAGGGCATATTCTTATCAGCAGCTATTTGTCTAAAAGAAAGGAAGGAAGGAAGGAAGGAAGGAAGGAAGGAAGGAAGGAAGGAAGGAAGGAAGGAAGGAAGGAAGGAAGGAAGGAAGGAAGGAAGGAAAGAATAGGTATAAAATATAAACTGGAAACTAACATCTGATTTAATCCTGGATGGTATGCTTGAAAACAGAGACATCATTGAAATCTCTGTTTACTGAAGTGAACGTTGTGCAATGTCATACAAATTCATTCCTTGTGCTAATCCATAGTCCTGGAATTGAACCATATGTATTCTAACAAAATATTGTGGGTTTAAATAATTAATTATTCTTCAAATGAGAACATAATGTAGTTAATTTCTTGAAATTCAAGGAATCCCACAGAAGACAGATTGAATTTTATAGTTTCCACATTTGCCTTCCATTCTTCGGCATGCTCTTCCCTAGTTTTCTCCAAGAAATTAGTTCATGGGCTTCAGCAGAATACTATTCCAACAGTTGCACCGGGGAAGGTGAAGTAAAACTTCTGTTAGATCAGGGATGCCACAAAATTTTTAACTGGATTAGCAAAATATTCTCCCTGGATGGCCACATTCACACATTCCTTTAACTGTACTCCCTCACAGCATTATGGGTTTTGTAATTTCATTTAGGTAGTAATAAGAAGTGCAGAGATTTCACAGGAATAAAAGAATATTCTGCTCTGGGATCCCAGAGCCAGAGTTATAGATTATGCCAAAGGTGAGACGCCAGACTGAATTATTTCATATGAGCATATTCTCAAATTCAGAAGCTGATAGAAAAAGACAGCTCAAAATCTCTTCAAAATTGTCTTTTTGGATTTCCATGGCCAACTGTGTGCCAGACTGAAGTGTTGTGTGATCAGGCATGCTGCAAATTATATCCACCAGGAAATAAATCTAAATAACATGGTCCTGAAGTTGACCTGGACAGAACTGTGTTCATAACTTTGGGAGGCCAATACTTGTGTCAAATCAAGTGAATTCTATGTAAATACAACCTTTCTCAATCTCTTGGACAAAAGTCAATTTTAAATGTTGCAATACCTTTAGAAAAAGAAATGCTTTAACCACATTTGCATTTCTTATTAACTTTCTTGAGATGGCATCCCACCAGGAAGTGTGTTATTCATAATCTCCCCATTTTCGATGACTGATTGCAAACACCATGAAAGAATGCAGGTATGATTGTGCATTCAGGAAGGTGCAGCATCATAACATATAGAAACAACAGGTCTCAGCTTTTCCTTGTCTCAGCAGAAATGTCCAAATATGTTACTGTATGGAATTGCTTTATGTTTGACAGTAAGATCAGTTTGGCTAGATGGGCTGGTTAATTCAGTTAATGATGATCTGGAGTGTTCTCTGCTCTGTAGTAAAGCATCGTGGAGTACATTATTCTTTTGCACTTTACTATAATGACTTCCTTGCTGGCCTCAGCTCTTTTTCATATGCTACCTAAACTCACTGACAATGTCTACACTGCTAAATAAAAGAGGGCTAGGAGCTGACTGAGCCCCCACCCTCTAATGTCTTGGCACTGAGTGTCTTGTACCAGTGATGTCTTGTACTCAGTATAAAGCTTCCCTAGGGTAAATATGTCTTGGGCAGCAAGAGTTGTTGCAAGTCATAACAGAGCTTGGGAGTGAGATAACAACTAAGCAGTGAATTGTTGGAGTGACCTTCTTTCATTTAGTCCAGATTTATGAACAGATGATATTTGGAGCCCTGCATGTGTGATTGTGCTGATTTTGTATTGATATCAATATAGTATAGTTTGCAACCTACCTAACAAGGTTATAAAGATGTCTAATCTGGGTGCTACATATCTTAATTTGCAGGATCTCTTATGCTGAGGATGGGTGAGTATTAAAGTCATTCGTGCAGACATAGTAGAACATACCAGGACTGCTGCAAAATATAGCCAGGCACTGTTACAAAGAATGAGGGAGACAACTGTATTCTTTTTCAATGACTGCTTTGCCTGTCTCTGTTTATGTGCTTGACACCTTTTGTTTGACTGCATGAATTTAAATCTTGAGCATCTGTTAGGAGGAGTACTCATTTTAGTCAAATAGAAGTTATTGAACTCACTACAAGGATAAATGGGTGAAATTAAAGGGCCTCTGATATATATAAGATGAGAATAGCTTCTCTAATGGTCCCTTCTGGGCTTAAACTTTATGAATCTATGTTTCATTTCCTGCTTGCTCAGTGATAGAGATAAGATATCTCCAGGGGAAATACCAAGAGTCCTTCAGAGAACAATAGGTATGCTATTAATCTGAAAGTGCCTACCTGCCTGGTTCAGGCTCAGGTTAACAAGCTTATTGTCCCACTTCTATGGCTTGAGATCAAAGGACATCCATCTGCTAAAAAACCTTCCCAGAGAAGAAGAAAAGTGGAGAGCAAAGCTACTTGGGAAAGGGCAATGTGGACAGACAGTGAGGCAGTAACTGTAGGAGATACTGTCCATCTCAGTCCAAATATCATATGTGTTCTAAACAAATATAATAAAACCTATAAAGCAAGCTGAGGTGTGGGTAAACCTCAGTGCTAGTTTAACTGCACTCCTCACATAGTTACATTTGCAGAAAACAGTTATAAACTGTTCTTTAGAAGGTTGTTTTGAATCACTGTTAGCAGCAGCTGCTGGCAACTTTGAAAGGATAATTGCCTCCAGAGACCAAGCCCACTTGGATCAGCCAGAAAACAGAAGCCAGTCCTAGTGAAAAGTGTTTGAAACACAGTCAGTCCAAAAGTGGTTGAACTGCAGCATTTCTGTGGGGATCTATAGAGTCAGAGTGAACCAAAGCTTGTTAACCTGCAGTTAACATTCAAAGGCTGTAAAGAGTATACAGAAATGAGTTCTAGCAATGCCTTCCCAAGCCACAGTGAAAGGCTGACCAATGCATTCAGAGCCTTCATAACCTATTCCCTGTCATCATTACTCACAACACCATGCAACACACTTGGTCCTGCTGCTTAGCAATGTACTATCTTCTTGGCCTAATTGTTGTGTCCATCTGAAATTACCAAGGTACTAGCTACCACAGCTAGGACATAAACATCTCAGGAGGTGAGGTTCTCCCTGGACCTCTGCTGGAAGATGGCATACAACATGGTATGATGTTATATACTGTATTCTGGATCCTCAAACACAGAGAGAAAAATATTTGTAACACTCAAGTTAAATGTTCAAGACATATATCTTATTACAGGTATACAGGCTACGTACCCAGCCAGTGTACATACTGACAATACTTCAGTGCACTAACATGGCTTTCAGCACAGATTATAAATCTTTCCCTGGACCCAGGATACTTGTAATTACTAATCAAGTCCACTGTTAGCAGGACATGCGTTTGTTAATTTACAGCTAACTCAAGTATGCCTAGATTAGCTGCCATAAGCTCTCCATTAAATCATAGGCATATTCTAACAGAAACCATCCTTACCCCTCCTTTGATTTCACATGTGGATCCCGTAGTCACCTGAGTGATCTTTCTGATATCTGAGCACAGGCAGGCTATATACTCTCTCTCGATTTGTCTTTGGTTTTTGAAAAAATTTTGCCCTTCTCCGAGGAAGCAGTACACTGGTCCCATGTTGTCTTCTTTAACGTTATCAGTGACCAGTCCTGCTATTAGTTTTGTTATGTGTCTCACCATTTCTCTTTGTCTTTTACCTGGAGCCATTCCACATCTCCCTCTTCTCTTGTTCCTTAGGAAAGACCAATGAGATATAGTCCCAAAAACAAAGCCTCAGTAGACTTACATGCTCACAATGTTTCCTTTCCTCGTGGTACACATGAGCCCTCTTCCCTTAAAAGAGTGCAAGGTAGTTGAAATCCATACTTTATAAGCAATAAAACTGTTTATAGCATTTGCAGGGATGCCTGCCAAGCAGGGTTATACTGATATGTCAGCAGCTCTGTTATGATAGCAGACTGTGGATATTTTAGTTCAAAGGTCACAATATCCTGCCAAAAAAAAAAAAAAAAAAAAAAAAAAAAAAACCACAAACTTACATTATGTGTGTGTGGAGTGTGTTTGAACAATCTATCAGTAAAGAGAAAGGATGCAGAGAGGACGCTAGGTAAGTACTATCAAATTATATGAACTTTTATTTAACCTTTGGCAGCATAGTGCAAGAGGCAGGGACTGCCTGTGAGGGTGTAACAGGGCAACTTGGACATATCCTTGCTTCCATCCAATTTTGGATGGAAGTTGCTTCACAACTCCATCCATGGGGATCCAGTTATGTCTAGAACATACTGATGGCATCAAGTATGGCAGTGGGGAGTTTAGTTACACCATCGCCAAGGCCAATATTAGATCTGTCAACCCTTCCAGGCCCAAAGTAAAAAATTTTGATATTTTTTGCCAGTGCATCCAGCATTTCCACAGATGATTCATTTGTATGAGTAGTGTGAGCCAAAATTAAGTTCAAATTCTGCACTTATATCAATAGTGTAGGAGGCTGGGGATTTTTTAGGATCCTGCCTAAGCAATGTCTTATGTAGTTTGGAAAGGATGAATTTTTAAGTCTTTCATGTAGCTCTTATTTCTCTTAGCTACAACCTATCCCTAAAACACCACCCTCTTCTGAGGTATTCAGCACCACACTGGCTTCTTCAAGTCCAAATGCTGACAGTTATACTCATCCAGTGAGGGAAAAGAGACAGAACCATGTTACTTATATAACCAGTTGTCACTTAAAGATGTTGAAAATTGTCTTGCATACCTCTCAATAAACTCATAATCTCATATATATGTACACTGATAAACTGGGATTCATTTTGGATAATTACGGTATGGAAGGAAATCTTCATGAGATTCCAAATAAGTAATCAGGAAATGGTTTATTTAATCCATTAGTGCAATTCACTTCCAATTGTCAGTTCAGTTCTAAATGTGGGTATCTTCCAAGCCACCAAGTGACTAAGAAAACAGTGCTGCTGGTGGAGAATTAGTCACTATGTTGTGATGTGTTTCTGTACATGCCTTATGGATAGATTTCTGTGGGTTGAGATAAACTGCATGTTGCTGACACACTCTCCAGCATGAATATGTGTGAAGTGAGAGAATATATTTCAGTCTTCTTGTGTCATTACCCATAGGGCTTGGGACTAATCTCTTAAACTGGTTTTGTCATGGTATAATGCCACTATCTACGCTGGATTGGCTTAATGTTTGAGCCTAAATTTGCTTATGCCTGTTTTGGCCAACAGTCAGAGGCTTTCAGATAATAGGAACCCTGGATTTGGGAAGCTGTCTCTGGGGATGCATCTCTGGAGTTCAAAGTCCCAGTCCTGTCTTTGCCTTCACCCAGATTACCCGATCTCACATCTCCTTGCATTAACTGAAGATTCCCAAAAAATAATGCTAGAACCATCTTCATGCATGAATGGACCATGGTATAAGATTGGTCAGGTTATCCTTTTTCATAGTAAAATATGTCAGAAGGCTTTTGTAGGTTTCTGTGTGACTCATTCTTTCAGATAAAAGAATAACCCTGTTTGTAGTGGCAAAAGGGGTCTACCCTGCACCCAAGGTGTCCACTACCTATAGCCCAGCCACAGCCCCCTGCCTTGGTTCATGTGCAGGAATTATGTAGTGTGGCAAACTTCCAGACAAAATCCTTTCACTGCCAAGTCTGCCCACTCTCCTCTCAAATGCAGCACTGTTCCTACACCGTGGCTTTTGTAAAATTCTCAGTGCATCATTCCAGCAGGAACTAGAGCTCAGCAAGAGTACCACTCAGATAGAGATAACTTTGAAAGTTGATTGCATCTTTGTTGTTTGGACATCAAGGCATTTAATAGTCTGTACAGAACTTAGCTCACCCACAGGTAGAGCAAAATTATAATGCAGGCTTACACTTAGACTCAACTCTAAATCTGTAACTGTAACTCTGTATTTTCTCAGTGATTGCCAACAAAAATGTGATAGATGAAAAGAATAGCTTTTTTCTTCCCAAATGCCACCCTTGAAAATGAGGTACCACTATGAATTTGACTCTACATTTTATGCAGCAGAAAGTGCAGCAGAATCATAGAATATCCATAGAAGTTGGAAGAAAACCACAAGGTCATTGAGTCCATCTTCCTGGTCCCCAAAAGACCACCCAAAAAAACAGATCGTGTGTCTGAAAGCATTGTCCAAACACTTCCCAAACTCCAGTAGGCTTCATGCCATAACCACTGCCCTGGGGAGCCTGTCCCAGTGCCTTCTTGGCAAAGAAAGTTTTCTTAGCACCCAGCCTGGCCCTCCCCTGTCCCAGCTTCATGCCATTCCCTCAGGTCCTGTCGCTGTCCCCAGAGAGCAGAGCTCAGCGCCTGCCCCTCTGCTCCCCTCGTGAGAAAGCTGTAGACAAGGATGAGGTCTCCTTTCAGTCTTCTCTTCTGTGGATTCTCTTCTGGAATTTCAGTTGTTCCTCACATGCCTTGCCATCCAGACCCTTCACCATCTTTGCAGCCCTCCTTCAGACACTGTCTTTGTTTTATGCCCTTATACTGTGGCACCCAAAACTGCACACAGTACTCAAGGTGAGATCGCACAACACAGAGCAGTGTGGGACAATCCCTTCCCTCGCCCAGCTGGCTGTGCTGGGCCTGATGCACCCCAGGGTCCCTCCCAAACTGATCCTGCAGGGGCTGCCCACAGGCAGGAGCTCTCCAAGCACTGCTCCCACACGGCTCCGTACCACGGGGTCCATCCCCCAGGAGCAAACTGCTCCAGCACAGGTCCCCCACGGGTGGGCGGCAGCTTCCCCAGACCCCCTGCTCCTGCGTGGGCTCCTCTCCACGGGCTGCAGCTCCGGCCCGGGGCCTGCTCCTGCGGGGGCTCTCCATGGGCCTCAGCCTCCTCCAGGCCACATCCACCTGCTCCACCGGGGGCTCCTCCACCCATGGGGGGGCTGCAGCGTGGAGATCTGCTCCATGTGGGACCCATGGGCTGCAGGGGGACAGCCTGCTCCACCAGGGGCCTCTCCACAGGCATCAGGGGAACTGCTGCTGCCTGCCTGTGTACTGGGTCTGGCTGGGATGTTACCTTTCCCTGCAGCAGCCCATACAGTGCTGTGCTCTGCACTTGTAGCTGGAACAGCAGTTTTATCACACCAGTGTTGTGTCTGCTGCTGAGCAGTGCTGGCACAGCATCAGGGCTCTCTCTAACCCTCCTAGGGTGTGGGCAAAAAAGTGAGAAAAGAAACATCACCAGGGCAGCTGACCTAAACCAACCAAAGGGATATTGCATACCATATGATGTCACACTCAGCAATAAAAGTTGGAAACGGGAAGAAGGGGGAGGGGGGGGGGGACTCTCGTTGTGAAAAAGTCAGTCCTCCTCCCGAACACCGGCTACGTGCATTGAGGCCCTGCTTCAAGGAGGTGGTCAAGCATCACTTATTTGTGGGAAGCAGAGAATAATTTCTTTCCTTTGCACTTCCACACAGCCTTTATTTGTTGGTTGTTTTGTTTGTTTGTTTGTTTGTTTCCCCTTTCCCATTCCCTTTTCCCCTTTCCCTTTTTTTCCTTCAGTTAAATTGTTTAGTTAATAATAATCTTTCCTTAATAAGTATTATTATCATTTTCCCTTTAATTAAATTACCCTTATCTCAACCTGTGAGCTGTTCTTTACTTTACTTATTCCCCTCCTCATCTAAGGAGGGGGAGTGAGAGAGCGGTTGTGGTGTTTAGCTGCCTAGCACAGTAAAACCACCACAGCCTAGAGCACCTCTTGCCCTCCTGCTGCACTGACCTGGGGGACTGCAGGGCTGCTTCTCACTCCTCTCTCCCAGCTGCAGTTGCACACTTTTTTTTTTCCCCTTTCTTAAATCTGCTCTCCCAGAGGCCCAACCAACATCACTCATGACCAATCTCTGGCCAGCGGCAGGTCCCTTTGGAGCCAGCTGAAACTGTCCCTTATCTAACATTGGGTAGCTGCTGTGCTGTGCTCACAGAAGCCACCCCTGCAATCTGTGTACCCCCATCCCACTACCAAACCTTTGCCATGTAAACTCAATACAAATATATATTGTTTTCTTATCATCTTCAGTGAATTAAGAGTAAATTTTTTTTAGGAAATCTCATGTCTAATGTTCATTGATTAAATAGATTTAATATGAAAACCCTGACACAAGTCATGGAATCAGTTTCAAAACTATTCTGATGGAAACACTATTGTTACATCCATCACAAGGCAGTTAAATGTGGTGTAGGAACTGGACGCATTGATGTCTCAGGCTAAGCCACATAATTGAGCTGAGGGGATTTTATTATTTGTGCTGTGGTTGATAATTTAGCCTAAAGTTCTGAGTGAATCTGATGATCTTTACACAGTCCTGCAGGACTACAGTCCGTCATTATGTCAGTACAAAGTACTACCTTCAGTCTCTGTAGAGTCCAAAATGCCTGTTCTTCAGATAAGAGTTAGATCATACTACATTAGAATACAATGCAATGTTGTCACGAGTGTTATTTCAAAGCCCTGAGGGTGTTGTAACTTGATTTCTTTTCACTGGACCTGCTAATGCTTTTCAGGCACAAAATAAGTATTCTTTCTGCACTCCTTTAGTTTGGATACCATCAGCCTACCTCCAAGCAATTGGCAGTGAAATTCAGCATTCCTGCTGGGAGAAAAAATAGAGGCTTCTGCTATCAAAGGCAGTGCACAGCACTGACTTGGGACTAAGTATTTTATAATGTAGGTTTGCAAATGGAAGTCTGGAAGTCTTGCAACAAAGAGCTGGCTATGAAAACTTTTATAACGTGCAAAATAAAATACATGTGTGTGCACATATACTTTTGTTTCTATGAAACAAGTTTTTTTTTTTGTTTGTTTGTTTGTTTTGTTTGTGTTTTTTTTTAGTTTGTCATTTTTGAAAATCTATCCCTGCACCTTTGTGTCACAGACAGACTGCATAATGGTAGTCCAACTGTCACGTACACACTACTAGTATATTTATGAGGCTTATAAAAATGTGAGTAAATATGTGGCAACTGTAGTTACAAAAGTAAAGATTTCTCTTCATTTTGGCACTGTTGTAAATTAAGATCTAATACGTATTCTACCTCAAGGGTAACTAATTAGATAAAAGTTAGTTGTTTGCAAGTGCGTCTATTACTTGTCCTGTGCAATATGCGTTACCCACCATACCTCCAGTTTTACCCTGGGTGTTATTCTCCAACACACTTCTGTTACAGACAGATTATTCTGAATCTTCACTTGCTATGAAAAGACATTCTTTGACACACCTAGTCTACCTTTTCAAGTAAATCACAATTGGCCTGAGTACTGAAGAAACAAGCAGGAAAGAAGCAGCAGACAGGCTGAAAATGCTGAAGGGGAAGAGAAAGGTCCTGAGAGAATGTGTTTAAAACAGTCTGTTAACCCAGATATTGCTTCCCTCAGACTCTCTAGTGGCTGGCTCACATATAAATTTCATTTTCTATCATAGAAGATTAACTGAAAAGAACTTCCTAATAGAAAATGGAAGTATCACATTTGCAAGCTGCTTGAGAGGTGCACAATTAAAAATAACCTGACCCAATCTAGATTAGAAAATGCCAAAAAATATCACCAAATGGGCTCAGAATTTTTATGAGAATGAAGACAACCTCAGCCTATCCAAAATGCTGCTATCTACTACCTTAAATCCTTGAGTGTTTGGCACATGTTTTTCTCTGCCCTTCTGCAGGTTTCGTTAGCATATTTTCCTTTTTCCACACCAGTAAATTATGTTCAAAATGGCAATCTTACCATCCCCAAAAACAAAACAGAATTTCACTGACAGAGCCAGCTGCAGTATAGGAAAGATTAATTGCATAAGTGCTGGGTTTACAGGCAATGTGGGCATATCATTCATGTCAGGAGAAAGGCAGATTTAGAGCTCCAACCAGGAATATGAGGTGTTTACTTTAGGTAAAGAGTTGCTCTCAAGCTCCTTTATTAAATCAACAACAATAGGTGAGGACATCAAAAGATGGCCCTGTGTCCCTGCTTGCAAACCTCCGAAGAGCCACATCTATGTTATTAAATGCATCCTTTCCAATGAACGATCTGTGACCCCAAGGTCAAGTGATGGGGAGGGTGGAGAGGGCACCGTTCAGGGCAGTCCTGACCTAGAGTAGGCTGGTCACGTTGATGTTGCTTAGCAGTAGTTCTTAAGATATAATTTAGATCATAGCATGTCAGAATTCAATGTTGTCATGAGTGTCATAGCAACTGGTCCAGAATCTAGAATGTAATTATTCCTGTATGTGTTTTTATCTCAAAGTTCAGAAATTATAAAAGTGCCATGTTGCAGTCAATCAATAAGAAATCAAGGCTTGTGTTGCCTGTCCTGAGATGCAGGTGCATGGTGTTTATGAGAATGAAGAGCCTTCTGGGATCCCTGGGACTGTGCAGAATGGAAAGAGCCAGATCTGATACAGCCTCATCAACAACGGGTTTTAGGATTGTCCCTGGACTGAATAATATCCCTACTTGTACCTGACCATTGGCTTCTAGAGAGTTAGTTGGAGTCGTCCAAAACAAAAACTGGGAGCAAAATAGTGGTTCTAAGGTGTGGACAATCAGAAGTCTCTCTGCCAGGTCTCATCTTTATTTAGCAGTGTAGCTGTATCAACAAGACTCCTTTGTAGAACTGTACAAGGGTGTCTCATTACGTTGGCTTACATCCCCCAAGAAGTGAAAATATTTAAGAAAGTAGTGATAGGCATTAGGGTTTGGCCCATTCCCTCCCTTATTTTTATGTGAAAGTGTGAAATAATTTGATCCATTCCAACACTGGAATAGATGGCACGCTTGTACAAAGTGACTCTCCAGAAGCAGAGCAGATCTGTAGCATCACAGGCTGATAAAGACAGAGGGGAAGAGAGCAATAGTTTGATAAACTTATTGGGAAGTTGTCTGTAGAACTGGACTTACTGTGAATAAAAAAGATCACAGTGACTCATATTTCTGATTCTTCATCCAAAAACATTTTGAATGCCAGCTAACTGATGAGACTAAAATAGGCAATGATGAATGAGGTCTAAGACATTTTATCCTCCAAAAGGCAGATGAGACAAACACGTGCCTTTTGATACAAGTGCATTTGATATGCTAACGAAGAAGGAAGATGCAGCAACTGAAGAAGCTGAAGGAAGGAGAAGATCAGGTTAACATAGCTTTTTCAGAAAATTGCACAGATCATGGATTTATGTTTTTTTGTTCTTTAAGAGGAGACTGTTAGGTCCAGTGAGGATAAGAGATCGTAACATGTAAGATATTTGCTGTGGTCCATAACTGTGTATATGTGACAAGTCTTTATTTCTATTGTAGCCGCTATTGCTTTAAACCCTTTAATAAACAAACGGGGGAAAAAAAAAAAAAATTAAAACTTTTCTTAACTTCTACTGATTTTACCTTTCTCTCAGTGGATGGTGTCATGGTGGCAAAATATCAGCCTTTCCTGAGCAATCCTTTTAACTGTTCTAAGAAATTCATTTACACAGGATCTGCTCTGAGGACCATGGAAATTAGTTTTCTAATCTTTCAAAGAAAAGAAATAGAACACAGGAAAAGACAATTCTTGTCACTGGAGTGGACTTCCAAAAGTGTTTAAGATGACATTATTAGTTACTTGAACATCCAAAAAGCTTTTACCAATATAATGCCATCCTTACTGCAGCAGTTCTTAATGTCTCTTGCTATCTACATGTAGTCACCAAGAGCTTTATGAGCAGCTGCCACATGAAAACTTATTCTTATTATTACACAGTTGTATTTTGACTGTGACTGTCAAAACTGTCGCCACTGGGAATTTGGCAACCACAGAAAAAATGTGTTTAAGAACTATAAGGATAAGTCTAAATGAGTACATGCAGAGAGATTTGAGATCATTTTGCCTGTGCTCAGAGCTGGTCCTGAAGTGTGGTGCTGTGCCTTAGTGAATACACTCGAATGAAGAGACAAGTTATGAAACCATGCTCTGTAAGCTGGACCTGGAACCATGCAAACATGCTTTCTGAACATCCAGGCTGATAAATCCCTGTAAAAATGGTGCTGGGACTGTGTGTTCACCAATGCAGTTGTGCCCATGGGTGCTGTACCTGTAATTCCACCACACCAGGGAGCAGGTGATAGCTCTCACCAACAGGGAATACCCCATTCAGCTTTCTCACAGATTTTAGTATTGTCCTAAGGACTTCCAGAATCTCATAACTTTCCCTTTCCCCCCCCCATTTCTATTACATTTCAGGTATTTGTATACAAGATGACTTGTACTACTTTACATTCATTACAGTAATAACTGTCAAGTCAATCATTATTATTTCTATATGCTTTGGTGCCTATGCATTCAGAGATTTGCTACCAGAAATTTAATGTCTCTACTGATCAGCACTATGCTAGTAATTAGCTGTTTATGAAATATATTTCATATAATTTATATATATAAATTAGCATGAAAGGAAATAAAAGTACTTCATCCTGTAACCTCTTATGAATTCATCCAAGCTGTTTTCATTTTCCGTTTTCACAGTACACTTATTTAAAACCTTGGACATCTGCTGCCACACGAAGTAAAAGACATATAAAAAGGCGATGTGATTTTGCTCTATTATGTGCTACATTACAGACTGGGGATAGCTCATATGGGTGCCACTGAAGTTGTTGGTAGTGGACGCCCAAGGGGGCGAGTGGCAATTATCCATGGCCTCATAAATCCCTCTGCTATTGCCAAAGAAAGGCACACAGAAAAGCTACTGTTCTTAGCAAGAGCGATCATCACAGTGTGCTTGCAAGCACATTGTTTGTAGTACAAAATAATCCTTCTGAATGTACATTACCTGAAGAACATTTTTAAAGCCACTTATCCTTGCCAGAGATGACTCTTGTTGTCATCCTCCTGTGTATTCTTCTTTCTTCTAAGTGATGTTGCCAGCAGAGAAATAGTCATGAAGCCTATGCTAAAGTACATGACAAAAAAGATTTGACGCTGTCATTGACATTATCTCTTCTGACAACAGCGAAATTACACTAGTGTGTATATATCAATAGCACTGAGTCTTTGGTACAATTGCTAAAACACAGGAAAGAAAGAATAAAAGACTGTAGGCTCAGACCAAAAGCATCATTGACTGCTACAGTAACTCTCTACCTGTACAATAGGAGTTCTTTATATGTGCCAACAAATGGTGCCATGTGATTAGCCCAAATAGCAGCAACCTGTCCTTCTGGATCCACAAGGAAAGTTCCCTACCCCAGGGTCATCTGTGTTGGGAAGAAGAGCTGTTACTAACAGCCATATGTACTTCATAGCCAATGTACTTCTGACACGAAGTCCTTGGACTCAGAAATTAAAACTCTTCCTCAGAGTCCTACTCCTTCCATCATAATGTCACAATTCTTCAGTTTTTCTCCCCACTGTGAATTAGTCAACCTGTGGCAGAAAATTGAAATTGGTACTAGATTTCAGTAAGGATGGAAAAACACACTTTCTGAAGACTTCAGATCTGATTCTCTGATTCTTTTCTGATGCTGAATGAATCTGGAAAAAAAAAAAAAAAAAAAGGCAAATAATTACAGAAAAGTAAAAAGAAAATGTTATTGAAGAATAGACAATAGGCTAGGGCCACAGTATTCACCTGGGGGTGGGAAAGACCTCCTATCTAGGCTCATTTCTTAGAGAAATCTTGTTGATTAGGGGCTCCTGGCAGTGCTGGAAGTAGAAGTTTCTCTAAACCCCAATTCAACTGTCTGCGTGAATCACAACATAGTCCCTAAGCAGGAAATGAGCAGCACGTAAAAAGTAATTTTATTGCATTCATGTTACATAGTTCCTCTTTTTCTTCATTAAATTTTAATTGTCCTGTTACAAAACCATTCTGCATTGACCAGCATTGTTCTCAGCCTTATGGGACACTTCACAGCCATCTCCTGCAAGGCTTGTTGTAGGACAAAGGCTCTTCATTCTTTGAGCTCCACCAAGCCATTGTTCTTCAATCTCTTGTTTCTTGAAGTCCCATCTCAGTCCCATCTCTAATCTAACCTTTTTGTTTATTTTGAAACCTTCTAGATTTTTACCTCTATGCAAATCCCATCCCCTGTTCCTTCCCTTGTTCCTGAACTAATTCTTCACTTGCCAACAACTAAGTACCAACTGCAGTCCTGTACTGAATACAGTCACGTTTACACTTAATATCTTGCTATAGGCAGAAAGAAGTGCAGATTTTAAACAAAGCCAAAGATTTATTGCTAGTGTAATGAAGTTTTAACTATCTAATCAAGGAGTTATTATTAGCATCAATCTAATTATTAGAGGAAAAAAAAAAAAAAAAAAGAAAGAAAAAAAAAGGAAAAAAAAAAGGAAAAGAGAGACAAACCACCAGAGGAAGTCATAGTATTATAAAAAAGACTTCATTAAGGATACAGTTAAAATTGTTTTACACCCACTTCTTAACACTTGCCCTTTTTTCCACTGCTGTGCTCCACCTTCCACTCTCCCTGAGTGTAAAGCTCCTCCTTTGTTTCAGTGTTGCCGGTCATTGGTATGCCAGGTCCTTTGCCAAGAGGTGTATGATGATGATGATGGGCATTTCTTCCTCTGTGCTCACCACAAGAAGCTCTCATTATATGTCTTCTATCACACTGTACATCTTGCTCTCAGTTTTCAGGATGGCATTTCTTTCACTATTGGTGGTTGACCACTGAAGAGCTGTTTACAGCCCTGCGGTCTCCAGTATCACGTCGTGCCCTTCTGTTATCTTCTCATTCCTGCACTCCTCTGTATTCCACGGTCTGTCATCCCTCATTGAGACCTCTGCTATGATACCATTCCTTTATATTGCATCATTTTGCCAGGGTCAGAAGTACTTAGTTCCACACAAAATAACAGCTTGTTAATGCTGTCTATTTAAAAATTATGGTTATACCAGATGATTATACAGAGCTAAGCAATAGTAAAACAAATTAAGCAATGACCACCTGGTCATTAGGAAACTGCTGTTAACAACAGCTTGTTTAGCCAAACAAGCTAAAGCAGAGCTGCAGGCAGCCCAAGAAAAACCCAGTCAAAGCATGACAAATCTAGAGGCTTAGTAGTGTTAGTGTGAAGACACCAGTCTGTAACTAGCAATGGCAAGCTGCATCTACTAGCTTACAGGGCTACTCTTAGCTGCTCAGGACACTGACTTTTGGTCTGGCAAGTTGTAAAACATTAACTGGGGTGGATTGGAACAGATTTGAAACTTCCTATGGTGTTTGGGATTAGGAGTGACTTGTGATTAGCGACTTGCTCTCCTGCTTCCCAGGTTCCCACCAGGTTCAATGGAGAGAGGTGGGTACCACACTTGGTCTGCCACAGCTGACCTCCACCACAGGAGAAGTCCTATCTCTCCCTGACAGCCCAGTGGTGAAACAGATACAGCAAGTTTCATGGTTTGCTTCTGCTTAAGTGCACATTTTCTGATTGATACCTACTTAAATTTTGCAGTCATTCTCATTGGGATCCTTTTTGGCTGCTCAGCAGCAGCATTAAGAGTGCTTACTAGAAAGCTGCCTAAACTTGGGACATTGCTCTGAGCTTGATTAAACTCAGCTGGCATCAGAGAATTTTATCCCAGAGGATTATTTGGCAAATGATAGCTGCTTCTTACTTCTGCAGCAATGCTTTCAAAAGCCCACAGGATCTGGATGCAAATTTCTAATGAGGACATTTTGTAGAGTAATCTCAGCGATACTGTTCAGTGTTAACACCAATTTGTGGCTTCTTTCTCTGACAACTGAGGATGGAAGAAAGATTAAATAGATTTTATTTCAAATAGTGTCCCAGTTGTCTAGTGTATATGAAGACTGTGTTTCCTTTTTGTTTCTATGTGCACACTTTTATCTTTTTTGCAGGAGTACCTGCAACTGGCATGTACTTTTTGCTATGGAAGTGAGATAGTTTTTATTTGTCTTATCTTCTTCAATGAGAAAATACAGAATCAAATTGAAACAGCAGGCAAAACAGTATATATGCAGAAAGCAACATGCAGTCATGCCTCCTCCAGGCTGGAGCTGTCGTCAGTTACAATAAAGCCAACAGACAGGCTGTGCAAAATAAGCCAATAATCTATCTCTCTGTTCAGTTCATATAGAGCTTCGCATGAGGTGTGATCCAAGGGAAGTACTGTTTTTGGGAGAGAGCCAATATCTGGGAATATTTTCCTCTCCATCTGATGTGAAAGAGCCTCAGTATGGTGCTGCAAACACTAAAGGCTCTGGCTGACAGCGAGTCCAGATGTCTGAGGTCACACGTACCACCATACCACCAACTGTATCTCAAAGAGAAACGTGGAGTCTGAAAGCTAGTGCTTCGTACACATCAGAAGTCCTTAAAGCTGAAAAATATTCTCCGGGTGGCATGAGGTGATTTGGTGCCAAGTAGTTTAAAAGCCTTCTCAAACATATGTGTTTGCTTTGCTCTGAGGCACCAAGTCCATTTTGATCACTGCAGAAATCAGAGCTATAAAGGCAATCAGTTCAGGGGGATGGAAACAATTTTCCTTTTTTCATATGTCTTCAGAATGGTTATTTTGCCATCATGGAAGTTTGGAGGGTCACTGAGCAAGACTGGAGAAGAAGGACTTTAGAATAGGAAGGTACTATAAAAAGCAGATTTAGTGGAGAAAATGGACAATAGCAGAGATACTGCTGTGGCCATTTCTTCCCATGTTGTCCCACTTACTTATACTGGTTGGTGCTGTTTCATTTGATTAGAGCTGTGTAAAAGGAAGTTCTTAATCTAAGGCAGTTTTTGCAAACAGAATGTGTTTGTCATAATGCATTTTCAAAATTTATATGGAAAAAAAAGATAACACAGAAGGTATCAGTCCTGAGCTATATCAGCAGTTACAGATAAGGTGAATGCCTGCTAGCAGATTTCTGTTTACTTTGGTGAGATTCTGTTTTTACTGATACCAATGCAGATTTCTGTCTGTCAAAAGCATCACCTTTTGTAGTATCAGTAAGACCTCTCAAGCTCTTGTGTAATTTAGCAGTGATGCATTGTTGCCCTGTCAGTGAGACTCTGGGGGCACAAGGATGTAGGATTATCAATCACATTTTTGGGAGGCAGAATGAGGAGAAGCAACAAGTGTGAGTGCTGTTCCAGGGGCAGGAGCAAGGTGATATTTGGTCCTGTTGTTCTATCATGGAGGAAGGTTTATGAGCCTGGACTGGAGGAGGAATGGGGAAGAAGTGGAGGAGTTGGCCACTGGGCCATGCAACACAATGCAGCCCCTCAACCACTACCAGGGACCTTGAGGACTGCCTTACAGGCTCTTTGGAAAATACATATTTTCAGCACCAGGCTTTAATATGTGGGTCTGAGCTGTCATCAGCACCTCATGATTTCCCTTCAGAAACATCTCAACTCCACTGCATCACCATCATTCCCACCTCCAGCCTTCAGCAGGTCCCAGAGCATCACCCAGCTCTCATCAGTACTGGGAACCAGCAGAGAGCAGTACCATCAAGCTCCTGGTTGAGTCCTAGGCAGCAGGTTTGCTCCTTGTGGCATGAGTAGAGGTCCTTCTCTGATTACCCATTTTGATTCTGTAGAGAAACTCTTTAATGCATGAAGTCGCTCACTGACTAAACCTGTTCCCT